>NW_026262712.1:26600080-27800080 GCF_021869535.1 Mytilus californianus
ATATTCTAGTTTTAGTTTTACTCCTCTTCAACAGAACATTATGACCTACAGTTACTTTTCATCAAATTACTTTGTATACATTCATGTCGTATAGTCATGTCTTGTTATGTATTGATCCCCTTTGTTTGTTTTCTCCAATTTCATACGTGATTTTTTTTTAGTATTGTTGGCTTGTATTGCAAAGTGTGCTAGAACGGAGGAAACGCAGGAGGAAACAAATTCCAAATTCAGAATTTAAGTAATAGAGTAATAAGAGACAGAGAAATTATTTCTGGTGTCAGTTCAGCAAGATTATCAATTTAAGATAAGATATAGTATTGCACGTTATATCTACTGAAGTTACATAAAGCCTTTGAATTAGTCAAAAAATAATTTTGTACGTTTCGTTCTGATCAATAAAATTTTCATAGAGTCTTCTGTTCATCTATCGTAACAATGTATAGATTCAAAGTAATACCGATGGATGGTATGTACTGAACTGATATCCTTATGAAAAACAGACTAAGCATTTATGTCGTTAGAGAACAGTAACCATTGATTCTGATATTTAACGGGCAATACATTTCGGTCGTGAGAAATAAGACAATAACAAGGTCACAATCAAAAACAGATATAGAAAAAACGAAAAGCATAGAAAAGAAAGACCCACTATATCCAAAAGAAATTAAAAATGAAAAATACTTTACAAACGGTTATCTATAAAATAAACAACTGAGAACAAGGCAACAACTGAGTTACACATACACCACCTAAAGTCAGAGATAGTGGGGCTTTTTGGAAAGACTTCTAACTTGCATATAACACTGGTGTTGCTCACTTTTTAATTCAGTAAGTCAACACCATCAAGAAGGAATTGTAAACAGTAGTACAATGGACAGGTCGATGTTTCTTGTCCTCCTGTCTAACAGTAACATACAACAAAAAAAATAAACTATTTGTTCACATCAATTGTAAACATTCGTAGTTTATATACATGTGAATGTTTGTAATAAAAACAATATTTTCTTATTGCTAACCTGTACATTTTAAATATAGATTCTTACATTGATACCAGTGATTATCGGATTTATCCAATCGAGTTAGTGAAATTATCAATTAATTAAAATTTATAATTTAACTATCGAGATGGGATAAATCCGATAATACACGCGTAACTATGTAAGAATCTGTTTCTCTAATGATGAAAACAGTAAATTTTGTTTTTTTGTTAAACTAAAATCCCCTTCGACACATAATCAAGTGCCTTCCACAGTCCAAAAGGTTGTCAATTTCATTAACACCTGTTAGCATATGTTGATTCATCCAGTAAGCAGAAACAGGTTATGACCCTTATATTCAGCCAATCATCTTCTGAGATCACCGTCAACCACACGTTGATTAAATTTCTGTATACAATGGATTCCGAAAGGTATAAATTTCCGTAGAATTAGAGAAGGAAATTTATCGTCATTAAATATGTTACACTATATTTTTTTACACATTTCTGCATTGAGACTGGTCGAAAAAAGTACCAAATGAATATGTCTAGGTGTATTTTTTTGGGGTAGCTAGTTTTTTATGTAATACCGTGTAAATTAAAACTGCATCTTATTTTCCACATTAACCCTGTCAACGTACGGACTTCAACAAAGAGCAAAACCAATACAGCATAGCAAACTATAAAAGGCCTGACATGATAAATGAAATACATTTCAAACGAATAAACAGTTCGCTTGATTTAAATACAAAACAACAAACGAAAATCAAAGATGATATTCAGCAACAATCGACAACCACTGAACTACAGGCTCATAATGTTGGACATGCACATACAACATGCTACAGGGTTGAACACATTTGCGGCCTCGCTAACCCATCCCTAACCTGCGACAATAGTGTAACATTACAACATAAGAAGAAACTTTAAACATCAATAACAAGAGATAAATGACTACATGTTGTAGACCACGTATTTCCTCTCTAGAATTTTCGTTACAGATATTTTGATATTTTTATAATACTATTTTATGGGGCACTTTTGATAATGTGAATTTTAAGATACAGGAAGTTTTATCAGTAAAAAACATCATGCTTATCATATCAATGAAATATCATTTATCTTATTTTCATCTTTATCATGACAAGTTACATATATGTCACATTTAATTAGTCTTTTTAAATGTCCGTAAAGTCCAAATCTTTATACAATCTGCAATTCACATAACATGATTGCCAACCAACGATTCATTTTTAAAAAATTCTTGTTATAAAAATATTTGTAAATCAAACCGAGGCTTTTAAAACAAGGAAGTAATGTCAACTAAATGATAACAAAAAGGAAGTTATGCCAACTAAGTGATAACAAATCACAAGACATTTTTCTTCAATGTTTCTGACATGAATAAATGCTTCCGTTTAAAAGTAAACTCTGCACACGTCGTCCTGTGAATTTTAAATGATGATACTCACGTCTTTCCAAATATTATCTTATCGAAGATGAAGATGGAAGCGCCAGATCCTTGATATTCGATAGACATAGAAAGATGTGTATGAAACGAATAAAAGAATAACTCTTTGTCACTCGCTGGTTTTTGTTTTAAAATAAAGACCGTAAATTGCCTTCTATTATTGATACTTACTGAATTTCTCTAATATTTCCATCTTCTGCAATGTAAGATTTTCCCATAGATGGGATTCAAACTATGCATATTATTACAAGAATAATTTTAGAACGGCAAATATATCCGTAAAATAGTATAAATGTTACAAATATCTCTCTTCTAACTCTTCCGGTCTCCAACTAAATAAATGGGCTTCAAAATAATGAAACTTACATACCGTATTGACCTGGAAGATAGATACTTCACCTGCAGACGCTGATTTATTGTAAGTACACAGAAATTGAAAGATCACAGCGGGAAAAATGAAATGATCTGGAACATCTTAAAGTGTAGTTCTGAAGTCAAATTTAAGATGTAAGAAAAGATATCAAGAAGGCATAACTGTTTTTGTAATACCCTTTTTTCATTTAAGTTGAGTAGATGCAGTTAATATAGTCATCAAGTATTGAATCATTGAGTGAAGGAATATCATCTTAGTAACGGAAAGTGAAGTTGCCAGATAAAACCGGTTTCTGTCAATCTATTAGATGTTTCTGCATGCAACCGGCATTGTTGAAATAAAGAAACAAGTCTACAAGCACAGAAACACAGTTTGTTCTCATAAGACTGTCAATTGTCTTTTAAAAACACATCCTCTTAACGCAACACAAATGTTGTTACTTGTGTGTTTGCTCTTTTTTTTTTAAAACAAAGACCTAAAATTACCCTTCTTCTCTGTAGAAAGAACACTTACTGGATATGTGTAGTATTTTGTTTCTATAATGCAGGATTTATTCATAGATGATGTTCAAACTTCCTTATTTTGATGATGTCAGTTTACAACATGCTTGATCAAATCAGGGTTATTCCTTAAAAACTATGATTCCTTAAACACGATAGTTTGATGTTAAGTCCTTGTTATGAAACACAGTTGGATACATCTTTCAATCTATCTTAAGATTGAAATTTAGGAATACTAGTGTAAAGAGTATGTAGGTCAATTAATAATTCAGCGAATGTTGACACGATCTTCCTCCGTGTTGAGTAAATATAATTAGGACTTTTTTCCTTCCCAAATATTTTTTTGGTATTTACCTGGGCCAATACCAAGAAGCTTTAAGACCTCGTAAGTTATAGCGCAGATAGTGGTACATTATTCTTTACATAGTGTTGCTGGAAATCGCCTTACCTTGTTTCTATCTTTATCTTAACGTTGCAAAAAACTCATCAATATGGAACGCCACAGCTGCCTTATGATAACGATACTCATATCATTAATGGTTGAGATATACCATGAAGCAAATTTTATATACTATAACGACAATTGACTCTACTACTTTGTCAATTTGATATATCACTTAGATCAATTTATATAATATAAAGATATTTTTTTTATATAACATGGATTTACCTTTTCATACAATTCTGTCATTTTACTTTGTCATGAACATGATGAAGCTTTTCTTTTATACAGTGAAAACATCTTGATATAACATGGAGCTACCTTTTCATACTGATTTGTCATTTTTCTTTACTATTATGTGATATTGTTATATGATAAAGATACATTTTATACTATAAAGACATCTGAATATAACATTGAACAACTTTTTTATACTATTTTGTCCCCTCACTATTCTATTATGTCATGTTACTATCTTATTACGATAAATGTGTATACTATATAATCATCTCGATATAACCATGATAACATGGAGCAACTTTTTCATACTATTCTGTCAAATAACTATCTTACGACGATAAAGTCGTATACTACAAAGACATCTTGATATAGTATGGAACCCCTTTTCATACTATCTTATCACCTCACTATGCTATTCTGTCAGATTACTATATCATAATGATACATCTTTATACATAAAGACGTGTTGATATAACTCTAATGCTGACCAAGTAATATAAAAAAGGTTCAAGTTTGTTTTTTTTTTACGTAGAATTTAGTAAATTCGAGGTTAATATGGCATGTGAAAAATTACCTCCCCCTTTTTATATGAAGCAAAGTCCATAATATAAAAATAAGAAGATGTGATATGATTGCCAAATAGACAACTCTCCACAATAGACCAATTGACATAGAAATTAACAACTATTGATTAAAAGTGCACTTATTTCTTTGACTTAATTGAAATCAGGAACCACCGTTTGATTTTAGTACTTTTTGTTCAGCAGGATTGGTAGTTTTTCAAAATATTAAATGAACATCAGAGACACTATTCTAAAATGTTGTTCGCATTGTTTAAAATTACAAATTTTCTTCTTTTTATAAACAATAATGCAATGTTATTTGTAACTAGTTAATTCAAGGGCCTTAACATAAGATTTGTTTTATAAGAATTTTATTAATATAAGGAGAAAAATACTAAAATGTTTATTTGTATTAAATATGAATCCAATAATTTCTTTATTTTGTTAGAAGCTAAGGAACCGTCATTTGATTTCAGTACTTTTTGTACATCAGGATTGGTTGTTCTTCATATAATATGCTGAATTTCAAGGAAAAGATTTCACGTTGCTTAAACATGCAAATATTTTTTTTTTCTTCAAAATTGTTTGTAATTAGTTATTTTGAAGGCCTCAAGATAAGTTTTTTTTTGATAGAATTTATATATAATAAGGATTAAAATAATTTAACTTGGTTTGTGTTGAATAAGAATGCAATGATTTCTTTATTTTATTAGAAATTATGAACCACCAATTGAGTTCAGTACTTTTTGTTCATCAGGATTGGTTGTTTTTAATAAAATATGATGAATATCTGGAAAAAAGAAAATAAATTGTTTTTTGCGTTGCTTATAATTGCAAATATTTCTTCTTTGATATAAACAATAATGCAACGTCAATTGCAATCAGTCATTAGAAATGCCTTTAGATAAGTATTGTGTATAAGATGTGAACAATTTAGGGATACATAAACTTTTGTTTTTGTTGAAAAAGAATGCAACCATTTCTTTATTTTAATGAAAATTATTGACCGCCATTGGATTTTTGTCATTTTTGTAGTTCAGGACTGTTTTTTTTTTATAAAACTAAATAAATATCAGAGAAAATATACTAAAATGCTGTTTGCAATGTTTAAAATTACCAAAATGTCTTCTTTTGATAAAAAATAATGCAATATTATTTGTAATAAGTTAATTCAAATGCCCCGAGATGGAAGTTATCAACTGTACATCAATATTGGTTATTTTTCATAAAATATGCGGAATTTCAGGAAAAAGATACTAAAATGTAATTTTTTTTCTTTTATATCAGAAATAATGCAACATCATTTGCAATCAGACATTATAAATGCCTTTAGATAAGTTATTTTGTTTTATAATTTATGAATAATGTAAGGATAAAGATACTTAAACTTGAATTGCATTTGGATAAGTTACTTTTGATAAAATGTGAATAATATAGGGATTAAGGTGGTTTAAGTCTTCTTTGTGTTGAATAATAGTGCATTTGGTTTTTTTTTTAATTCATTAACTTTTAATTATACAGCAACCATCATTTGATATAATTAATTTTGTTGGGTTGTTCCAAAAAATATATGATGATTTTTAAGGAAAATATACTTTATAATTTGCTTACATTGTTTCCGAGTCTACAACTCGCACATTTCTTTATTTTAAAGACAATATTACACCAAAATTTGCAATAAATGATCATTTCATTTCATTTTCAGAGCATTTTCGGAAAATAAGAAAATTAACAATCGCGATAGACTCCGATTTAGCACTCTTCGGATGTGAAAAAAATAACCTAAATAAAAACGAATATCAAAATTCTTTTATAATAATATTTAAATATAGTTTAATCTGCATATTTCTCTTCTTTTTTAATTCTTAAAACTTTGCCGAATAATTAATAGTAAAATGTTGAGCTTCTGTACCCGAACGTTTCGTATTTTTCCATAACGCCATTCAAATTAAATGAAACGGAACTAAAATTTCGTAATTTGCATGAGTTCAGCATATGACGTATTACAGTTCAATCCGTCAGAAAGGTCAATCCGTCCGATCCGTCCGATCAGTCAAATAATTGGTTGACGTGAGTTTGACGCGAACTTGACTGATCGGTGACCGGTCGATGAACGATGATTGATTGCTTAAATAGTAACGCCTAAGGTTGCAAGTACTGTAGTACCAATGTAATTCTATATTATGTAAGACTATAGCATCTACTACCAATGTTATTCTCAACAGAATTCTGAAAAGACTGTTGCATCTAATACCAATGTAATTCTTAACAGAATTATGATAAGACGATCGCATCTAATATCAATGTAATTCTTAACAGAAAAACAGATGGAACTCTTTTTAGATCTCTTATACTCTGCTGATAACCAGTGGTTTTAATATTCAGAATGTTTACTGAACAAAAATATATTTCTCTCATGCAACTTCTGATCTTAACAGGATTCTCATGTCTTTTTTGATAAAGTTTCGATAGTTTTATTTTATTAAAAAATCAAGGGGTCTTAGCAAAATTTGGATACAATCTGCAGTTTATCAGAAGTATTGAACATGTTAAATTATTATGCTGGTAGTGCAATTGATCTGAGGAGTCCAGTGAACAGTATGATAACACCAATGTGGCAAGTTTTCTTTGAAAATAAAGGTTCCTTTAGTGACTGGTTAGTGAATGTATCTTTTTTAACTTGCCGAATCTAGATTTTGATCATATAGAAAGAATCAAATACAAATGGAAGCTGTTGAGAACAGTTTAAAGTTAATCGGGAAAGGCATTCTCAAGATACGGTGCGACATGTGAAAAATAACCTCCCTTCTTTCTGAATGAATAAAGTCCATAATCCTGGAAGGAAAAATCAAAATTTCACAAAGAGTATCTGGTCTTTACAATTTTTGGTGACATTTTTATTTTTCCTTCCAGAGTTATGAACTGTTTCCATATAAAAAGGGGCAGGCATTTTTTTCATATGCCATATTCACGTCGAATTTATTAAGTTCTACGTAAACAAAAACAAAACTTGCGTCTTTTTTACATTCCTTGGTCAGCATTACAGTTATATAAATACGTCTTTAAAGTATAAAGATGTATCATTTTGATATAGTAATCTATCAGAATAGCATATTGAGGTGATAAGATAGTATGAAACGGTGGCTCCATATTATATCACCATGTCTTTGTAGTATACGCCTTTATCGTCGTAAGATAGTTATTTGACAGAATAGTATGAAAACGTTGCTCCATGTTATATCGGGATGATTGTTTAGTATACAAATTTATCGTAATAAGATAATAACATGACATAATAGTATAGTAAGGTAACAAAATAGTATAACAAAAACTGCCCAATGTCATATTCAGATGTCTTTATAGTGTAAAATGTATCTTTATGAGATAGCAATCTTACATAATCACATAACATAACATAAGCAACACGACGGGTACCACATGTGGAGCAGGATCTGCGTACCCTTCCGGAGCACATGAGATCACCTCTCAGTTTTTGGTGGGGTTCGTGTTGCTTAGTCTTTAGTTTTCTATGTTGTGTCATCTGTACTATTATTTGTCTGGTTGTCTTTTATTTTTTGGCCATGGCGTTGTCAGATCTATGAGTTTGACTGTCCCTCTGGTGTCTTATGTCCCTCTTTTAATAGTATAGTAAAATGACAAATCAGTTTGAAAAAGTAGCTCCATGTTATATCAAGATCCTCATAGTATAAAAGAATATCTTAATGACAAAGTAAAATGACAGAATAGTATGAAAAGGTAACTCTATGTTATATCAAAACGTCTTTATAGGATATACATTTATCTTAGTGATATAGCAAGTTGACTGAGTAGTATAGTCAAATATCGTAATAGCATAGAAAATTTGCTTCATGTTATATCTCAACCTTTAATGATATGATTATCGTTATCATAAGGCAGCTGCGGCGTTCCATACATCAAGATACAAGGCTTATAATTACAAACTGGCGGTTACACCTAAGCCATTCTTACTCTAAGTACTCTTACTCATGTGCGGACATGTCTGTCAATGTTTTCTTTTTTTGCGAAAGTCAAGCTATCAATAATTTAATCACACTGTTTAAAGTTGTGAAGTAAAATATTTGACCTTACATCTGCCAACAGTTCATTGACCTAGATATGTTGAATTACTAGATAAGAGACGTTGTTATAGCTGAAGTTATTTATTTGTCGAGATTTTCTATTTTTTATTTGTTTTACTGAATGCATCAAGTGGTAATATTTTGATTGTGCAATTGAACAAAAATTGATATTGTTCACCTATGTATTGTTTTTTTTTGTTTTTTCTGCACCTAAATTGAGTACAGTTTGTTTAGTTTTCACACACTATCGTGTTCACCTCTTCCGTTAGAATACTGATTATTCACTTATTAGTGGGCAGAGAGGCGTTGGTTTTTATCAGGACAACCAGTTGTTTTATCAACACGAATCAAAAACATTAATAGCATACATGAACTATATATCTTGTAAATCAATGCTGATACTTTTTTGGAATATTTTTCAATAGAAAACAAATTTATGCATTTTTTCTTCCATTCGAAAACATTTTTTTCAATAAATTTAGAAACTTATAAGTTACTCTTTTAAAACCATATGCCCCACTAATGATTGATGAATGGTAGTGCCTAATGATCCTTGGTTGTATAAAATCTTTTATAAATTACAGTTAACAATCGGCGAGTGTTGAATAGTATGATGTCATACTGTAAGGTGGAGTACAGTGGATAGACTTAGAGATATTTTATTCTACTTGATTTGTCCAGTGCTTTTTTATGTTGGTTATGTTTCCAAACCGGTTGCTTTCTGTGCAGTATATGTCATTTCCTGGCATCTCATGGGAATATTTGTGGATATCCATATGCATTTTTGTAAATAATATTGCTACACAATCCGTTGACACAATTGTCAAAACTGCTGAATTTAAAAGGGATATTCTATTGACGACAGCTGAATTTTTGTTGGGAATGCGGGGTTTCAAGCATGTGGATATTCCTTAAGGAAATGTAGTAGTGTAAATAAGGCAACAATTTATAGAACTGAAATTAGGATAATAATTACAAAATACATTAACAGACAACAGGTAGCGCAGTCGGAAAACTCTGATGAAAGTTGTAATAAAGTGCTCGACGTTTAGACCATACGTGGGTATAAACTATCAGACTTAATATAGTAAACACGAGTCAAATACAGAAAGTCTAAAAATTATTACTTAACCATAGTAAGGGGCGAATATAATACATGACTCTACATTTAAAGATTGAAGCAATAATAACATGTTAATGTAGATATCATTCTCACACGCCAAAACCCAATTACTGTAAAATATGAGGGCATACACCACAAGCCTACGCATACATTCTACGGCATCCACACAGCACGAGAAACAAACTCTGAAATCAACATAAAAACAACAAGATGTGGTTGCCAATGAGACAATAATTACTATCCACCAGAAACCAAATGATGTAAATGTAAGCAACTACAGATCAGATCATTGTTCATTCTTCAACATTGAGCAAAATCCGCACATTAAAGAATGTGTAAAGATACCCCTACATGGCAAATTGTAACACCATTCAAACGATAAAACCAACAACCTGATGTATGTACAAAACAACAAAACGGAAAAAAATATGAACGACGACTACCAACGACAACCACTGAATTACAGGCCGATGACTTTGAACAGACACCCACATACTAGGGTGGGGTTTAACATGAATGCGAACGCTCAACTCCCCCCTTATATTTCACATTGATGTTAAAAATATGGTGCCAAAATATAAGTATCGACAGGATGTAGCCATGTGAGTGTTCGTAACTGTATAGGAATGCATTTTAGTTATGATTGTATTCATTAATCCGAAATTCAATGTTTGTACTAATAAAAATTATAAATACACAAATATCAGCTTATTACAATCTTAAATGGTAAACCATTTAGAATTAGTTTTAAACGGATCGTTTATAAATGTACGCGCTCTACTCTATAAAAAAAGATGTGTAATAGAACTACATTAACGATACCAATTGTTTTGCTCCAGATGCGCATTTCGACAATTAATGTCTCTTCAGTGATGATCGATGTCAAAATATTTGAACATCAAATCCTAATACAAACATTTAATGGCCGATAAATTATTGGTTTTAATGTTCATTATTATCTTTTTTGTGTAAATCATTGTGGTATGATTTCTGTGCTCAAAACAAGTATTTGTACAAACAAAGATTGTCCTAGTATGGATAGTGTATATCTTGCACCTTTTTTTCATACACCTTCCAATTTATATTTTATGCATAAAAATGGGATGAAATTACATGCAAAAACAATTAAGGTCCTGAATTGTTAGGTACAAAGGTGATTTAGTTCAGTTGAAAAAATGTGAGTGTTCGTAACTTGATCAGACTAATTATTAATTTGATATAAACTATTGTAAATTTCTCTACCAATAGTCTTCTCTATGTTTTAGCGATAGACTTGAAGAAAGCAATTGGATTAGTTAGTGTGATAATGGAACTCAGGAATATTTTGATTGAAAACGCCCTTTTAGGGCCATGCTAATTTACTTTTTCAAATTTGAAATAACAAACTAATAATTGAATATAACAGATTATCAATTTGATATAACAAATTATCAATTTGATATAACAAATGATCAATTTGGTATAACAAATTATGATAATTTGATATAATAATTTATTAATTTGATTTAACAAATTATTAATTTGATATACCAAATGATGAGTTTGATCAGACTAATTATTAATTTGATATAAACTATTGTGAATTTCTCTACCAATAGTCTTCTCTATGTTTTAGCGATAGACTTGAAGAAAGCAATTGGATTAGTTAGTGTGATTGAAGAAATGGAACTCAGGAATATTTTGATTGAAATATACTATACTCTACGCCTTACTTTCGACAAAATCAAGTTCTTTTTTGGCAATAAAACATAAGGTAATTATTTCCACAAGACAGTTGAAACTAATTGCTGCATCAGTAGGATTATACCGACGAAATTCCCCAAGTAACTTGTTTGATGTCGCTATATTTATATCTTATGAGTTAAAGGAATCTGGACAACTGCATGGTTACCGATGGATGCACACTAGAGAGAGGCCTTGGTATAGACAAAGTATCTATCTGACTCATAATCAAATGTCTTGACCCACATGGTGTGAAATGTCGAAATGCAAGAAAATTGACTAGACGAACATATATGAATAACGGTCCTAACTACATATGACACATGGACTAGTATGACAAACTTAAACCTTATAGAATATACATTCATTGACGCAGTTGGTGGATGTTTACGTAACATAATGTCTCAGCAACATGTGGTAGGAAGCTTACACAATGGACAAATACCCTCGTGTATTATATTGATACTGTAGGCGAGGAAGATGGGTGTCCTCGATGCATCAGGGCAAAACCTTAGAACTGAAAATGGAGCGATGTCCATTACCGAAAAAAAAATATTTGTCTTTTCCATCTTTCTTAATAGCACTTTTTCCGTTTGAACAATATATTCAAACGAAAACGTATAAATAATATTTAATCAGAAGAAACACATCTTTCATGTTCTTTTCATAATTTTTATACATTGTACTGCAGATTTGTTTTATTTTTCACTGTTTTCGTAAGGTGTCATTGTGAGATTTTTTAGTTGTGGCGCTTTGCACAATGACCTTTATTTTCATTACAGTTAGAAGCTGAGTTGATGGAGTTCCTAGGAAAAAAACTATAGGTGACAAATAAAAACTTCCGTCATATTTCCGACTTCGATTTCACAACCTTTCCATTAAATATATATTCATAGAAGGAAAATGAAAACGGGGTGTGCGTCAAAGAGACAACAGCCCGTCCAAAGAGCAGAAAACAGCACATGGCCACCAATAGGTCTTCAACGCAGCGAGACAATCCAGCACCAGGAGAGGGCTTCAGCTGGTTCCTTAACACAAATGTATACTAGTACAGCGAAATATACGCTACACTAAACTAACTACAAATGAACCATATTTAAAAAAAATATGTCTTTATCATACGAAAATCAACCACATTCCCTCCAGCTAGGGGTAAATTATCATGATATCATATATATACGAGCGTGGGGTGTTGAAATTAAAATAAGCTGTGGAACATGTTTACATGCATAACAAAAGTGAAGGAAATCTTGCAATCTGAAACTAGTTTGTGATCTGCAATCTTGATTATAAATATCTCCCTCAAAGATTTTATAAACATGCCGTTAATTAATGGTACATTTTCAATAATGCGCTCCATGATGTAGAATTTTTTTTTCTAATCTTAATTTGCGTAATTATTTTGTTGTTGTTGATTCTTTTGCAATTACAGCCATGTTATGAACTAATAGGATGAATGCACAACACAAATGCGTGTTAATTTAAACAGGACCATCACAAAAATTTGTGTATTAAAATAAAAACCAAAAAAAGTATATTAAAAAAATACCAAACTCTAAAGCTTATTCAAAAAGAGAGAATTTAATAAAAAAAAAATCAAACGTTAGACTATTCCAACCAACGGCACCAATGGAAAACAATTGTTATATTCGTGACTTGGTACAGACATTTTCCAGTGTTCAAATAAGTCACCAGGCTGAATTAATAAGTCGCCTTCAATGACCTTTTTGTTCATATGTTATGTGTTTTCGCAATTTCATGTTAAGATAGAGAGAAAACTTAGATAAACACTTGAATAAGATGAAACTCGGGTATTCCGGTCGGATAAGCAGTTACCGCTCAATTTGTACATTTGCTAACAAGAAAGCTAGGATAAAACGAGGATAATATAGATGGATGCGTTTTTGTTCTGAAGAGTGTGCCTTGTGACAGGATATTGAGAATACGTATCCACAATACACAAACAAAGGTGTAATACCTCACATAGGAAACAAATAAAATTGATCCAAAGATACTCAAGTTGATGCAAATTTAAAAAAAAGGGAAAAATCGAAGAATAATGAGAATAGTGAGGTCATATATATATTGTACATAAATGCACTATACACTTAACTGAATGTCTAACATGTTTAATCTTTGCAATCATTGTCATGGTACAATAACTGTATAAAATGTGTTAACATTCAAATATTAAGAACAATAAGATTAATATAAGAATAACGAGATGTGGTATGATTTCCAATGAGACAACTATTCACTAAAGTTAAAATGCAATTGAAATGAAGTGGATGTAAGCAATTATAGGCAACCGTACGGCCTTCAACAATGGAAAAATCCCATACCGTATATTTGGTTATAAAGGCTCCTACATGAAAAATATATTTAATTTAGTAAACTAACGGCCTGATTTATAACAAAACAATTTACGAAAAAACAAATATGAAAGACATGAACTAACGACAACCACTGAACTACAGGCTCCTGAATTGGGATATGCACATACAGAATGTGGCAGATTAAATATGTTTGAGAACGCTCAGCCCTTTCCTAACCTGGGACAATTGAGTGTACATATATTTGATTAAGCATCTTTCAGTGCAAAGTAAGAAATTAGTCTCAATTTATATGGGAGTGATCCAAATACATGCGTCCTTTTTGTTGTTGTCTCCGATCACTAAATGTCATTTGAATCGACTTTTCACAAAAAGGTAATTAGAAAAGTACTTAGTTTTGTCTTTGTGTCCTTGGTTTGATGTTTTACTGACGTATACCTCTAATCTTCTTTCGTTCATAGTATGATTTGTTCATTCATAGTAGGACAACACAAATTATTTTGCCGCCTTCATAACAATTACACTGTAAAATGACAATACTTTATTAAGATGAATACACTATATTACTTGCATGAAGCATTTATTGTACATGTGTATAACGAATTAAAACTTGCACACAAATTATAGGATTTTAGTAGTGCTGTTCCATTGCTGTTTGGTTTTGTCAATTACGTTTATGATTTTGGTGAAATGAATTAAATAAAAAACTATACCTTTTCATTTCTGAAGAGTCTGTCCTATACAATACAAGAGGTGAACATTACTAAGAGGACACTCGAAACTCCTAGGTCGAGTAGCGACTGACAATACCATTGCAAAGAAAACGACGACAATTTACAAAATACTACATATTCATGATAAATCTCAAACAACAGAGTACCATCAATCCCAACAAAACCGAGGATCATCCACGGTGTTCTGAAAGGATAAACAAATCTTGCTTTATATATGCCTGATATGATTCGTGTTGCTTGTGATAAGTACAATTTGTCGATAACAGAAATGTACAAATTACGTCTTCAGTGGTGTTTAGTCAACAATTTATCTACTAGGGATGTTGAGCAAGCTTTTTTATTGAATCACTATTCATTCTGTTTTATTTGAGCATGTATAGTTACAACATGTACAATGCTTTTTTACAGTGCCGGTTTACAAAATCATTATAATTATTTTGTCGGGGAAAATATTTCATATTAAACTACACATAATACATGATAACGACTAAGGTAAATTAGTTAATCGTTATTATGTTTGTTCTTTTCGAGGACGAAGTTGGACGCTTAAGATGCACAAAAACTGCACCATTGTTTAATGCTTGTGTCAATTCATCATAGCAACATAAATAAAAAAATGTATCATATGTCGCCCAGTCGTCGGTATTGTTGTGTTACAAGTAAAATCATGCAATCCCAAGTAATTTTTTTTCGTCAAAGGAAACACATATGATATTAAAGAACCTATTGTAATAAGGAAAACTTTAAAATGATTCTGAGAAGGTAAACGAATGACTCACATAATTCAGAAGTTAGCATGCTACATGTACATGTATTGACATACTTTTCCTCGTAATTCTTATTCTTTTTTTTTAAACCTATTGTTTTCCTAATTTATTTATATATGTTATATTTGATCAATAGTATGTTCACTTTACAAACCTGTTCGTGCATTTTCCATTGTTATTCCACGCAAAATACTTATCTAAGATACCTGGGACGATCTCTTTTCATAAAGGATCTCTTTTGTTTACTTATTGTACCTCGAACTTATTAACCCGGTGAAGGTCTTTAAGTTGAGGTTCAATTTACTAGAAGTAAATCGGGCATGACACGCCCGCCTAGAATCAGGGGGTCGAAAATAGGATCGGGAAACAACAGCCAATGAAATACCCTAATTTACAATTTCAGAGCATCAAAGTACTCTTGGTTGATTTAATATCTCCGGTCAATAATCAAACGATATTTCAGTGGAAATACAATGTCCGAAACCGGGAAATGCTGGCTGCAATAGGAATTTATCTACAAAATAAGTCCATATCTCATTTACTTATAGTGGTCGTTGATTGTCATTTCATGTCGTTTTGTTTTTGGCATTCGTCTATCGTGGAGAAAAAAAAAGCGGGGCTAATAGCTTAACTTACGATTTTTATCATGGCTTAACTTTTTTCTATTACGGCATACGTTCTACTTCTAATCAACGCTCTATCTTCTTAAAGTGTCGCTCTAAAATTGTTATCATTTGCTTCAGGTTGATCCACTTTTCATATCGTCGTCAATATGCACGAAATAATTGCCACTGGACATCAAGGGAGCAATTAATCAATCAGCACCATTTAGTGATGCATAATTATTAGTCTTCAATTGATCTCAGGCAGTTTTCCAATTTTTATACATTTGATTTTTGTTCATATTTGAACTCTTAAGCGTAAATTTTAGCATTTGTTTACTCATTTTCTCTTTGCATTTTCTATTTTTTTTTTTGAACATTAAACATTGTAGTCAACATCAGGGGTTACATTGTATCCTATCCAAACAAACGAGGAGGAGGGGAGTAGAACAGAAAACCTTCATCGAGTGGTTATAACTCATATATTGAAGCGTACAACGATGGCAGTCTCGTCTAGGTGACAACATTTGCTGATTCAAGTTTTTTTTATATCTGGTATAATAGTTGTTATAAAAGCAAAATGGATAAAAAAAAATGTTGGCAACAGTTAATATAAGGATTCAACTTTTTTGTCCTTTTCATTTATGTTTTAGATATAGTCTTACTGATTTACCGGTTTTGTTATTTAATTTTCTTTTTCAATTCATCTACGATTGTCATAGCAAAAGTCACAAAACATGTGTTAAAATCAGCCATGCAAATTATTTGAAAACTTAGTTGACCTTTGTTGTTGTTTACAGATTCAATCATTTAACTTGTCCGTAGATCGTATTTCCCCCTCCAAGAGTTATTCAAATGGTTCCTTTAACGTAAAGATAGCGTGAAACTCTCACTACACCATGCATCGAATATACGATATTTCTTTTTCAACCGGACGAAACCGCGTATTTATACATCCGAACAGCCAAACGCAAGCACCCCTTTAGCAAGAATATAGTGTCGGACGGGAGATGTCCAGGGATGTCAATATTTCTATACCCAAGTCAATCCTTTGGTCTTGAAAAAAAGAAGATGAAGGTATACATCAATGCGGCAGCAACCCAACGACACAGACAAATCAAAATATTAAAAGTCAACATTTATTTCTAACTTGGAATTCGGAATTTTAAACTTGGAACTGTGGAACGTCACAGTGGAAGTAAAACATGTCAATAGAATGTCCCTGTCGGTCTTTCGTAGAAAAGACAAATGAATTTAATCTGTATTCATTCTTCCTAGTCAAGAACTTTGATGACTCAAGCACTATGCCACCTATGTTTATGACTTAGTTCGTGATGTAAAACTTACAGACACTGCGATTGAAGATATACTTAGTACCATTAATCCCTCAATAGTTTGGGTCCTGATATGATAAATCCTAAATTGTTATAAGGAGCATCTTCTATACCAAAATGTCACTGTAAAGGAATTTTTCCACAACAAGGGAAACAAACTTCCGCTATCATGGTTATCCCGATTTACAAAAAAATAAATCATATACAAAAATTTATATAGACCTAATTCTCTACCGTGTGTAGTATCTTAGTGCATAGAACTTCATTGTATATATTTTGACATGTTACAACCATTTAAAAGGCAATGACATTCTAACATGAAAAATAATCTATTATATACTATGTAACTCTTCTGTCAAGTTTGTAAACAATATTTTAATATTTGAAATGTTTTAGACTTAGACAGTGGCAGTGACATAAGGGTACTATTGTATGACACAAGTAAAGCTTTTGATCGTATTTGGCTCAAAGGTTTATTATTTAAACTTGAAAAGCGGGAAATTGAAAAATCTTAACTATATCCTTTTTTTCTTTCTGTCTTTGAGAAAGTTTTGTATGAATTCTGCATTATATGAGAACAACAAACAAAGGCGGCCAGCAGTGGTACAAAATGTGTACCCATCGGAATACCGACTGTCTGCTGTAATATCAATCCATAGGACTAAACAAATATGTTGTCGATAAAAAATGTCGGTTTTTGAATTTACGGTTCAAACTCTAAATGGCTACATGTTGGTGCAGGAGTCCACCAAGAGTCAATTATTTGCCCTCTCCCTTTTCATATATTAATGAATGAGATAGTCAAAGCTGTTGTTTGAATTGAAATGAATGACAATCACCAGTAAGGGGTTTAACTACTGAAACGGTCATTTTAAACTGAACAACTCTTAAATGTCTGAATTTATCGCAAGGAAACATGTCAAGATCCTCTTCAGTCGTTCAGTACCTGTTCAGTACACTGGCTACCGCGAGCGATTACGAATCGATCAGTACTTGTACAGGTAAATAAGACAAAAGGCATTGCGTTTGATTCATTACGCGTTAAGAACGTTTTCGTACCAATCAGTACGCCTATAACATAGTTTTTCGGGAATTTTCAGTAACGTTCAGTGCCAGGTAAATCAATCAATGTTGACATGAATTGTTTGTGCAGATTTATAAGGTTTGTCTTCTCTATTCGATATTGGTCTATAGTTTACAATACACTGATCAATTTCTCAGTGATGTTCATTTCTTTTCGTGAAAAATACTTCTGATTTGTTAAATTTTCAAAAATGAAATATATTTGACAGTTAAATGATTTTAAATTACGAAGAAAATGAAATCTGTTTTCGGAATTTCGTATACAAGTCAAATTCAAATTCAAATTCTTTTTTATCTCTATCGCAGTGCCCTTTCGGGCGTTACAAAATTTGATACGATCATTCACACTTTCATACCAACCTTTCTCACTCCGCTCACTCTGATGATGTTAATTAGATACAGTACAGCAGAACATACATAAAAGTGCATTTTTTTACCTAGTTTAATCTAACGGCAAAAGTGGCTATTGACAAAATGCAAACCTTCAAACTGGCAATTCCCGTTTTTAGAAAAATTGGGTTTCTACAATTTTATGACCTTATATATTTTGTTGAAAAAATTGCACATGTCAATAATACTTTGTTATTTTAAATATCAGTTTTCTCTGTAACTATGACACGTAGATTTATGAGAATAAAGTTAATTCATTCACTTTTCAATTTATATTTGTTATATGTTTATTCGAATACATAATCAATAAAGTATATAAACCTGTTAAATGTGACACATGAAATCAGCCTCATTAAATATTGCAAATACGTCATATAAAACTGAAATTGATTTAGATGTTTACCCTATATGAATCTTCGCCAAAATCCTCCTATGACATATACAAAAATAAATATACAATATCAAAATTGTTCAATACATTTTTGTCGCAGCTTGTATATATAAAAATATAATATAAAGAGGAAGGACGACATTTGCCCATGCACATTTGACATAATTCACCCGGACATTTGATTTTTTTTTTTGGTTGAGATTATAAAGATTTGACTCTCTATAATACAGCCAGTAACACAATACACGTTAACATAAACAAAAACTAGAAATTTCAAAATTACAATCAATCTTTATACTAATATCATTTTCGCATAGGGGGGACTTCAATTTTACGAATCGTGAATTAGCATGGAAATTCAATGAATATGTATCTAATAGTTTTATTGATTGATTTTTTATGGTAATAAATTAATAATAAGATCTATTTTGTAACATCTTGTGATCCGTTTATTTGGCAATCGCCAATGGCAGTCAGCAGGGTTTAAGAACATAAGTTTTTCGACCTGCTAGTCAAATGCGTTTTGTTAAAATATACTTTTTCACTCAGTTGGTCTTTTGGAAAATGTTGTTTGTGCTGTATTTAGACCCCTCTACTAAGAAATTTGTTTTGCATGCACACGTTTAAAAATTGCAGTTTTTATCCAACGCAATCATAGGTTTGAACGTTGTTTTCAATTTAGACTTGTGTATATTTTTTCGTTTGGGCTTGTATTATATTTGCCTTCGGGTTTATATGATCCGTTCATCCTATTTTAACTCTTTCAAAATTCAAGAGTCTATCCTAAATTGAGGTAAATTATATGGCCTTCCAAATACCGTTTCGATTCCTAACATCACTGAAGAGACATTAATTGTCGAAATCCGGATATGGTGTAACAATTTTTGCGCATCATTTTATGCGGTATACCATCTTTCCGCAAGTTCATTGCTGTTTAATAATAAATTAATGATAAGATCTATTTTGTTGCATCTTGTGATCTGTTTATTTGGCAATCGCCAATGGCAGTCAGCAGGGTTTAAGAAAATCAGTTGTTCGACCTGCTAGTCAAATGCGTTTTATTAAAATATACTTTTTCACTCATTTGGTCTTTTGAAAAATGTTGTTTGTGTTGTATTTAGACCCCTCTACTAAGAAATTTGTTTATAAATTGCGGTTTTTATCCTACGCAATCATAGGTTTGAACGTTGTTTTCAATTAAGATGTGTTTATATATATAGATTCTACCACTGCATCGAGTGTGATACGATATTTATCCACTCGAGACAATTAAATTTTCAAATTTAAAACGCGAGGCTCGCCGAGCGTTTTAAATATTTAAAATTTAACTGTCGAGAGTGGATAAATATCGTATTACACGAGATTTGGTGGTGGAATCTGTTTCTCTAATGATTTTCAAACAATACGCAGCCAAATGTATTCCTTCTTTTCGAATGATCTGCAAAAGATGTGTTCTTTCTATGTGACGTCATCAGGCATGGTCGCCTTTTTTCATGCCGTCACAATAGGAACTTCAGAGGAAAGCAAGAAAATTCGACGTCATAATAGGATTTTAACCAATGAAGAACTGAGATCAAACGAACCACACGTTGATTAAATTTTTGTTATACAATGGCTGCAGAAAGGGATAAATTGACGAAGAATTAGAGAAATATATATATATATGTCTATATAACGGACAAAAAAAGCAATTACCCAAGTACACCCAATTCGACAATTTTATTTGTCAGCACTCAAAACCGAAAATAGATAAAAGACACTTCATTTACAAATACAAGCTGATCAATACACAATTAATGCAACTTACAAACAAAAAATCTCATTTTACATCGTATTTTGAATTTCATCATCAAGGCTCTTTTATATGCTTTCGTTTATATTTAAAGAAATATCATTCAAAAAAACGTTCACATTTTTGCGATTATTTTTGCAGCAATTAAAAAACTGTAATAGATTTTTTTTATAATTCGGAATGTACAGTGAATAGATAATGATACTTGTCAATGATGGTTATTGGCCATTTTTTTATACTTTACCCGAAATTAATATCTATAAATATAGTGAACATTTAATATTAAGGTGGTTCTTGCTATTCAGAAAATATGTAATATTCTTTAACGTGATTGTAAATAATTATGCATAAGGTTATGAAAAATCCTCTTTTTCACAAATATAAAAATTTGTAGTGGGACGCCGAAATTGTTAAATCGCTAAAATTGTCGTAAGGAACCGCTTCCAGTAATAAAGCTTCAAGATCATTTAATCATATAAAGTGAAAGTAGTTTTTTAAAATACACAATTGCTCAAATTCGTGTCAGTAAAACGTACTTGAAATCCTATTAAAAATATATTCCAAACTCAAACAAATTTGGAGATATATATATTATTTCTGATTACCCCATGAATCTATTAAACACCTAACCTAAAAAGTAATACAACAAAAATACCGAACTCCAAGGAAAATGCAAAAAGGAAAGTCAATTACCAATTAGCGAAATCAAACGCTCAAACACATCAAACGAATGGAAAATAACTGTCTTATTCCTGACTTGGTACAGGCGTTTCCTTATGTGGAAAATGGTGGATTAAACCTGGTTTTAAAGGTACCTAAACCTCTCACCTGTATGACAGTTGCATAAAATTCCATTATATTGACAATATTGTGTGAACAAAACAAACAGACATAATAGGTAGAAATGTCACAAATAGGGGTACAACAGTCAACATTGTGTTATAATCTCAATCTCTATAAAAACAAACAAATCTGTCAACAAAGAAAAAACAAAATGGCATATAGACCAAGAATATAGTACGCAAACATGAAATACAAGAATACAAAATAATTTACCACAGCACAACAACACAAAGGCGGGATGTACAAATACCGAGCCACGCCTAAAGGATATTACCAAATATGCACCAAACAGTAAACGTTACTTATTAACAAAGACAATGAAAAGAACACTATAACACGTAATTAAGATGATAAACAACGTCACTTCCTAGCATCTATACATCAAGATAATCATGTATTATTTGTTAAGTTGATACGGAATGTTTATCAACAAGGTCTTGGTATCTTCCGATGAACTTTTTTAGAAAAAGGACGAGACGTTCATTAACATAACCCTGGTTTATCAACTTTCTGCTCAGACACTGGTGACGTTATACTAGGTCTGAGTAGCAGCTGTAAGCTCTCGAATATCATTCATATAAAAAAATAACGAAAAATAATTTCGAAACAAATTTTGCTTATACACAAATGCAAGAAGTGTAACACCGATTTGTGACTTATTCTAGCTGTTAACATTCATATACAAAAATAAGAGGATGTGGTGTGATTGCCAATGCGACAACTATCCACAAGAGACCAAATTACACAGAAGTTAACAAATATAGGTCAACGTACGGCCTTCAACAATGAGTAAAACCAAAACCGCATAGTCAGCTATATGTTTGCTATGTCATTTGGTATCTGGTGGAAAGTTTTCACATTGGGGATCACTGCCAGTGGTCGTTTATTATGAATAATAATATTAATAGATTAATGTTTTTACATACGTGAAACCAAATATTTATCCTTACTTTATACACCAGACCGTTTGAAATATTTTATAATATTCATTTTTGTTTCAAGGTTTCCTTTTGTTTTCTCCGTGCATTGTGTTTGATTTTTCTTTTAAGTGAAAATTTAAATAAAAGTGAATGGTGGTTTTTAGGGTTTACTTGGCAGTTATATGTTCAAATAAATAAACGAGTGTCAAGTATATAATTTTTGTATACGGAATCCATGATTAGACGTTATAAATATTAAACTGCTCGTTACCGCGACATTCAATTATTAAAACTGACCCGACAAGTATGAATGTAAGAATATAGTGGGTGTGTGTCAATAAGACAGCAACCCTACGACAACAATATCCAGAAAACATCTTGAGACCATCATACAGTCAATACCAGTAGACAGGTTTACCAATATAGTGTACACCAGTTGAGATATATTTAACAGAAACAATAAAAGATCTGCCATCCACACCCATTTTATTGTTTTCATAAAAATTCGTATTGAACATGGATGTTATATTTGTCACTGGCCGTTTAGCAATTATCAATAAGTTTTGAAGCTCAAAGTAAATATATATTTATAAGTATACGTGAAGCTGTGATACTGTGATTTTTGTTTGACTCGATATCAATGATTTAATTACGCTGAAGTTGAAAGGCAGTGTTTTTGAAATATCAGAAAACTTGCTATACATTTCAAATAATATGTCAAACAGTGTTTCGAACTTTTTGAAATTTATGATATATGTAGCTATCTAATTTATAAACAAGAAGGAATAGGATACTTTTATTGTTTAAAAAGAAATGTTTGATTTTAGATCATTAGACGTTTGAATTTTCAACATCATCAATTGGCATATTGTTATCCAAGATTTAATATGCAACATTTTAGTTAATGTCTCCTGCACTATTACCTGTTTATATATGTTAATACATCCCGGAGTATAAAAGGGGACGGGATTATATACACCTGTAAAGTACTTACAATATTGTAAAATAATAATCGGATTCAACTTGGAAGGAGGGGCGGGAAGTGGGAGTCAAAGGCAGGACCTTGGCAAGAGGGCAGTAAAATAGGGATAATTCTGGGGAAAGTTTTGATCGATTTTCATCTAGGAGTAATGGGAGGAAAGTTGTCGTTTGGGGGGGGGGGGGGGGGTGGGGGTGGGAATCAGGGACCCCTGTCCAACCCCTCCGATAAAATACCCCCGCAGAGATGTCCCTGATTATTCTTAGGCTGAGTATAAATTTCATACTAGTAATGATTGAATTGATCAGATGTTAGAATATTATAACAGTTATAAACGAAACACTTGTTAACAAAAACATGTATCCAATACAGATCAATACAGTTGCCGATTATGTCTCTTTATTTGTATGTGTTTATCTAATTATTCACCAATTATTTTTTTTACTTCGAATTCCTTTTATGTACTCTCTGTTTATCAATGGGAAGCAATCCGTATATTATTTTAATACACTGAACAGTATTCTATCGATGAACTGACATGATCTAAAACGTACTTATCTCTACTGAATTGAACGCAAGGCATTATTTCTTAATTACCTGAACCAGTACTGATCGATACTTAATTGCTCGAGGTAGTGTACTGAACATGTACTGAACAACTGAAAAAGGTCCTGACATTTTTCCTTACAGTAAATTCAGACATTTAAGAGTTGTTCAGTTTTCAGTAGTAAAGCCCGTTACTACATTAGTGAATGTTAGTATTAGCATTTTGTATTGCATCATGAATGTCAAATACATGATATGTTTAAAGTTATTATCATGGTGACCTTATTATTTTTTAAGTCCCTTTTGGTTATATATCTCTTCACTCGTTGCGGTACTTTTACATCCTTGGCTATTACCGTAAATGTTGAAGGTAAATCCCCCTCCCCCCCCCCTCCCCCCCCCCAAAAAAAAAACAAAACAAAACACCGCTTCAATGGCATGCTATCCATAAGGTATAATTTCATGTATTTACAAAACAAAAAAAGATATCTTTTTTCAGGAAAAAACGTGTCTTCAATTTTACCCTTATGGAGATTTGAGTATTTGAATGTTATACTAAGGAAGAATTTGAATGATTTTTGAAATTATGTAAAAAAAAATCTAGTGATATTCATTACACAAAACTAAATGATATAGTGAAACGTTTAAGACATTTTTTTTGTATTTCGGACTTAATTTTCTAGCAAAATTATAAAATGGACTTTTATAACAAGGAGGCTTGAATTTCATTATTCTCTAAAACATTCATTATACGAATCTAAAATAACATTATTAAATGACTCCTAAATAATGGAATTGATTACCAGATTTCTTTTGGCAAGAAATTATAGTACACCGATCGATATTTGTAACTAAGAAACTTGAATTTCCGTTTTTTCTTGCAATTATTTTCATTATTTCTCTGTTTTCAGAAATATTGCCCAAAAATAATCCATTTGCTGACTTCAAAACTATGATAATTATCTGAACAATTTTACTAGAAAAATCAATGTTTGACATATTTTTCTAATTCAGGCATCGTTTTCCTTCATTTTCTGATAAAAAGGCTTGGATACTTACTGAAGGAACGAAACACCGATAGACACATTTTACCATCGAACACAATTGTCTCTTTCACATTTGCGCCTCAAACGCATGTCAATTGTTTTGCTGTTACTTTCATATTGTGTACCCTCGTATTTATATTTTACTGAATTTGTACTGTATCGGAAAATGTGTATATGTTATAATGTTATATTTTGTAATCAACAACAAAATGTGTAGTAGTCTTTGATATATGTATTTGTTTTTTGTTGGATTTTGTTGTTTAGTTATGTCGGATAATTTCTTCATCTATGACGTATGTTAACACAATTTGGCTGCTGGCTCCAAAATATTGCTATGTTAACCAAACATGCCTGTTTCTGTTGATAACACAATTTTGTCAATATAACGGAACCATATACAACTGTCTTACAAGCGGGTGGTTAAGTAAGCTTTAAAATCAGATTTAACCCATCATTTTCTTGAGAAAATGACTCTACAAGTCAGGAATATGACAGATGTTTTTCCAGTCATTCTGTTTGTTGATATAGTCGAGCGTTTGGTTCGGTCACTTGTGAACTTCCCTTTTTTTAACTTACCTTGGATTACTTTTTGTTTGTTTTTATTTTTTTTACAATCAGACAAAACATTCTTTAAATGATATAAGGGCCTCAATGTTTGCCTTATTACTGCTTCTAATTTTTCTCATGACTGAACAACACCTAGTTGATCTCCTTCATCGGTGAATTGCATTTCCCCCCGCTGAATGTTCTTCTCTGAGATCGAAACATTTTAAACAATAACTGTATGTGCTTTATGTACATGCAACTGAGATGATAGGGCAGTTGTTTCAGAATTTTGGAAACTGTCTGAGTCTGTTTAAACTTAGATGTATTTTTGTAATATTTCGCATTCTTGTGACAATTAGTTTGATTTATAGAACAGAGCTATTGAGTTCTGTTATATGATTTCCGACAGAACTTGTCATGGTTTTGATGTATAGATTTTGTCGCGTCCCTGGGTACGTCATTCAAATTAATCAAATTTCAATATCGCAAAACTAAATAGAACCTAAATACATAGTCAAAAGGTTGTTATTCATGTTCGTATTGTCCATAACAAAGCAAGACTTCAGTTGTCTTTGAGCATAATGACTCTTTTTTATTTGTGCGTTGCTGCGCTTACATGTGTCCATCATCAAAACAAAACATAAATCAATTCTTCGTTAATTAGAGATTACATAAATGGGTTGAACCCTATGAACAAAAATTGCCAAAACAATATCGAGCATACAAACATTCGTAAAAATGACATGAATTAAAAACTAGGCAAAATAATGTTTGCGGTATTGGGTATTAAGATATATTAACTGTATACCGCCATCTTGGATTTTAAAAAAGCAGCTCACAATAGGTCTAGTTTTTTGCTTAAATCTGCATATTTTGAGACCGATTGGCAACTTATAGGTTATACTATATTTGAATTAAGAACAATTAGTGATGTATTGCATTATTCAGACTGATTTATCAAATAACAATTATTTGTGTTTGTTAGAAGCAAATTGTCAACTTAGCCATTTCAGAGGAGATAACTAAAACAGTAATTTTTTTAAAAAAAGAATGATAGAGAAATTTACAAATTTTACGTGTAGCAAGACAATAGGGTCGGTGATACCATTTTTTCTTTTTATTTTCTTAAAGCATATTCTAAAACCTATCTTCTCAAGTTTTATTTCAAAATTTTATCATATAGATTTTTTTTTATTCACAAAACATGTGTTTTGTCATGAACAATCTATGCAAATTTGGGCAATTTTGCACGACTTGTAACTTGATAAATAGCACGGTGATCCATACATTTGATTGTATTTTAGGAAAAAGTATTGAAAAATATACATTCTGTAGAGTATTTACCTGACAATATCGGGATATGGGTACTTAGTCAAATCTTAACAAGAATTTGTGATAATATTAAAAACCGACACGGATAAACAAATTAAAATGTTCAGGTTTTAATTAAATCTTTATTGGGGTAAGTTGATGCAAGCATACGATCTGTATTGTGTCTTATACTGTTAGAGGCAAACAATGTTTAACGACTATATTATATTAATGTGTAAACACGTTAATTATGAGCTATTCAAGTCAAGTAGTTCGTGCATTTTTCTAAGTAGGTTTAAACAAATTTCAAACAAAAATATTTTACTTTGGGTTAGCATTCGTTAGCAGTCACTATCCTATAGATTAACAACTTTTGGTTATATTGAAAATTTAGAATCTTCATTGAAGCTGGAGCACGAATGTTGTGTTAATTAATTCGTTTGATGTGTCATTTGTATGCAAGAGTGGCATCCCTTTGTACTATGTTTCAATTCAAAAAAGTCTATTGCATCAATGCGTTAATGGTCTCCCTTGAACAGATTGATAATTTCATATTTACGTATAGTTATTTGATTTAATTTTAAATCATTACAAAATTTATAAATTTAATAGATCTTAGTATTTGTCATTGGTTTATTAAAGACATTTATGATAAACAATATAAAGAACTTTTTAAATTTAAAAGATATTATTTAGTTACATATTAAGTTACTTAGTTTGATGAGGCAATGTACTGTTAGAGTACAGATAGCACATCTGCTGCAACATATCCTGGAATTGTTTGCTTTGCAGCCGTATTATGGTAATACATTTTATAAATAGTATTATGTCTACTTTTAATTTGAGGTAAATTATTCAGGTGAATAACAAATGTTTCGTTCTGCTGTCAAGAATACACTGTTTTACGTTGTTGTCCGCATCATCTAACCTCCAACAGCATTGATCCTACTTCTTATTTAAGCATTTATTGTTTTAATATGGTGTATAGGTTTATATAATTATGTCAGAACTCAAATGTATCAGACTAATTGTCTTAATTTATCTGCATTACTTGATTCCATAAAGACAAATACATGTATGCTGTGTATCACCCCCCCCCCCCCCCCCTCCACCCCCCCCCCCCTTTCCGACCCCCATTAAACACAAACACACACAAGAAACACATACGCACAAACACAAAAACATAACACCATAACCACCACTTTATTCCAGAAACTTCAAACTTAATCTCAAATGCTTTATGATTCGAACCTACATAAAACATTTGAAAAAAAAACTATATGAAACCGAATTTAGAAATGTTAAATTATTTTAGAAACTACACGTACATATGGATGGCCGACTTCAGAATATATTTCAGGGATCAACGCTTTCTGCAAATTAAATATTTTTGCACAAATTATTTAAAGGGTGTGGGTGTTGCAAGCAGATGCAAGGCTAAATTTCTGTCTTTATTCAATATACCCTCAGTTTCCAGTGATATTCCAATGTTCACGTCCTACCTCAATGTCTACCTCCTATTGCAAGATTTATCTATTGTATTTAAAATTTTTGTGTTCTCGTCATGAACATGCATGAAATATTTGCCACTGCAGGTAAAGCAAACAACAATCAAACAACTCCATACATTTTTCAATGTACATAGTACACGAAGACAAGATCTTGTAAAATGCTATTATGTAAAATTTCCATTTAAATAACTCAAAGATACTGCAAACGTTTTGCAATTTACCACATAACTGAACACCTATATATTTTTTTTTACTATGGTTCTTATCTACGATTTAATTGCGATTTATGATATATGGTATTGTCAGGCGATTATAACACTTAGAAAGGTAAAAGGCTTTTTCAAGTTGTTTGTTTATGCTTCATTTAGATGTGAAAAGGGAATGACGGACGACTAAAATAAAAATGTTTGTTTTCATATAATACATTGTATTTCAATTTAAGAATGATGATCAACTTTGCGAAAATATCCCATCTATACACGTATTGATTGAGCCAGGTATGATTGCTACTGAGGAAACACTCTTCAAAAGACCAAATGTCACAGAAATTAACAACTATAGGTCACCGTACGGCCTTCAACAATGAGCAAAACCCATACCGCAAAATCAATCTTAAAATTTTGATTAATTGGACTGAACAGACTACACTAATTATTTGGCATTTGTATGAAACGTAGCGTAGAAAAATTATATAATCAAAATCAAAATGAACATTAACCTGAATATTGTGAAGGACCTTATGCATCTAGGCCTATTCGATTAGAAGTTGTGAAACAAGCTGGTCAAATAGCTTATTGTTGAAAGAGTTTACTTACTGTTTTCAATTGGTCTTGTCTTTACGAATCTATTTCATGATTACTGACTGATTAAAAACATCAAATACATATAACAGGAAGTTTTGTAAATGTAATGAGGTCTGTATAGGGTTTTGATTTCCTCATTTATAAAATAGAAAATCGTTATATTGAAAAGTTGGAATTCAAAAATATAAATTCACCCCTTAATTTCATAAAACTATCCTATGGTCTTATCTAAATGCTAAAAAATTATAATAAATAAATAATTAAATGATGTAATGCCATTTAATCGGTCCGTTTTGAATGCAATTAGGTAACTGTTATTTGTCTATATCAGTCTGAGTACTGTTTAACTATCATTTGAGTTGAAAATATTAAGACTCGACCATTATTTCAGGGGAATTAGGCTTCTGCAAGTGTTTTTAGTGTACTTTTATTATGTTTTTGACGGTTTGTAAGTCAGTAAAAATTCAAAGATTAAGTTAATATTGACATTAAAAGACCTCCTCACAAAAAAGGGCTGTTTAAATCCCATTGCCCTTCGGGCTCCGGTATCTCAACATCCCTTTTTGTTCGGAGGTCTTTTAATATCAATATTAACTTATCATTGAGCTTTTACTATAACAAATTTCATAACATTTTTATTTTTATGTCACTGCTGCATTGAATATCTATCACATTGGATATTCTATAACCTACATTACTTTTGAATATAATTTCCATTAGAAACTGCTCATGTGGTGTTTTTGAAATAATTGTGGTGCAAATATTCCCTAGGCACTCTTACAACATAAACTATTCATTGAATGTGTTGATGTAACGACTTATGGACTGTAACAAGAACTGAATGAACCTTCTCAACCAAGAACTCTATCAGTCGATGTTTTTTATTACATCAATGTTGTTTTTCTTATAAGTAGATAGTTTATGTATGTTTGATGGGCAGCATTTGCTATAAAAGTAATTGTCTGTCTATCTATAGTCAGTGTAATATAGAACTTGACATATAGTAGAGATATTGATATACCTTTGTCGTTACAAATCAAACGATATACTTAGGCATGCATAAATTGTTGTTATGTTTGACAATGAAGAATGAAAAAGTTTAGAAAGTATTTAATCTAGCGAAGATTTGTCCTTATTTATCTAGAATATAATGACATAGAGTCATGATGGTCAAATGGTTATTCAGTTCTTATTCAAACGAGTGTCCATCATTGTGTTAACGTTTTTGCCTTGACAGGTATGATAGGCTCTTAGGGGCAGCTTGATATACCAGCTATGTTTGATAAGACACTAAACATGACAGTTCTGTTCTGTTTTTTTTTGTTTTTTTGTTTGTTTTTTTTATCTTAATCAAAAGTGTAAGTGATTAAATGAAATAATTATGTTTTACAAGTAAAAAAAATGTGATAGCGTGTATAAAGAGTATCAATAATGTTTTTCTATAAACTTAAGCAAAAGTAATCAGTTTAAGCAACCAGTTAAAATATAAGCTTAACAAGTATTCCATACAAGATAATTTTAATTAACATCGCCATGGTCATTCCTTTTTCCTTCTTTGTGTTCTTTTTATTCAAGACGCACATTGAGATGGAGGATTATCATGTACCGTTCTATTTAAGAACAGTCCAAAATTAATGATAATATTTTATAATAAAAACAAATAACACCCAAGATTTTCTGAACACAAATTCTCAAAAAAACAAAACAAACTATGTCCATCGAAAAATATGCATTTGTTAGTTTAATCTCACCTATCACTTCAAGTAAGCACCTAATCTACGACATTCTTCTTGAGTATTTTGATAACCAAACATAACATGTGGCTAGGTTATTACCATATCGCACAAACACGTCGACACAATTTTTATTTAAAATGTAAATTTAGTTTCGCTGTACATTTTGACATGTCTGTGATATGAGGCAAGTGTTGATCACAGTTGTATCTATATTTGTATTCTTCAATATTCATGATATAGTATATTATACATATTAGTTTGTTAAGCATGTTAAGGTTACGTAATTTCCATTTATATTTTTTTTCATAACAAAAAACTCGATCGATGATTCTCTATTTGACGCTTTTTTTTGCACTCAAAACTCTTTGGAAAAGTGTGTCATTTTACTAGAAAACAAGCTGCATCTAGTTGGGTGCAAGTCCATGAAGCGTGACAAAGTAATGAATAACATTCTGATTTCGACAGGAGAATAGTGAACCCAGTTTCTCTTTTATAAGCTAAGTTATTACGAATTCGTGTAATCCAGGATAAACTGAAGGTGAGATCGCCGTGATCTGTGCGTATTACATAGTCAGACAATCAGAATTCACCAAAATAAAAATAAAAAATAAAAGCGTAAACTGTTTAATGAACGAGTTATAAAAAAAAACGATACAAAAACACAGACAATCAACTGAAATAAAGACAAATTATATCCTTTATCCTTGCATACATGCTTGCAGTTGTGAAAATATCGTTTATGTTTACCAAGTTTACAAATTTTGAATTAGCTAAAAGTTGTTTATCTGCTGATATGAGATTGTCCCGCACTACATGATAACATTATTTAAAGTACTGCAACAATCTGATATTTCACATCCACGAATGTTACTCAGACTTAATGTATTCACCCAGAACTTCAATGCATTAAAACAATCGGAGCATTTACGCGTGGCTTTAGATTATAAATAACAGAAAGTTGTTGAAAAAAATAATACATAACAATATGTTTGGACAACAAAGCAGAAGTTTAACCTCATTAATAAGTAAATTAAGGATAAAAAAGTTAAATTCAGAAAAGAACAATTTCAAAATTTATGAAATGGAATAACGTCAAACTGTTATCAATACTATAAATAAAATGTCAACTATTCAGCACATCTGTACGACAACTCAGAGATTCCCTCAGGATTTTGGTGGGGTTCGTTTTACTTGGTCGTTAATTTTATATGTTGTGTTTTGCATACCAGTACTCTTGTTTGACTTTTTGATTTTTTACCTTTTTTGCAATGGCAGTTAATTTTTTTTTCAATTTGTGAGTTTGAACCCTTTGTGAGTTTGAATCCCTTTTGTCATGTTGGTATCTTTTGCGTCTCTTCGAATACATTAGAGTTATATTGAAATCAAGCTAAATAAAATGACGTAAAACATTGTCTAGCAATGACTCGTGTTATATATTTGACAGTGGCAACTAATTATTGTAAACATTGTACATGTTGTATTTGTCCTGGGTGAATATTATAGATTTAGCTATTTGAACTTCAATAACGAGTCCGCCAACTTATGGGAAATATTGTGTACAGAACCCAGACTTTTGTTAACATCAGACGTTTTCAAGCTGTTTCCACGCTTCAGGATGTAATCAACTTTGACAAAAAGAAATATGTCTTCAGATAAAACATGCGAGTGTCTTGTATATTTTAATTACATAAATCACAAAGTGCCGTTGCTAAGGAAAAAAGTCATCATCGACCTAAATAATACGCAATAAATATATCGCAATATCGTAACAAAGCGCAATATATGTCAATCAAATGAACGCATTTGCGTTTTGCTTATTTACTGGTCAGGGTAAGACGAGATTTACATCTTCATGAAGAAAATGAATAACATGCCACAACTATATGAACATATCTTTTACTAAAGTTATGACCAAGAGTTTATGTGTTGGATAAGATTTTTTTGAGTCCAACAAGACAAATACATTTTATACAAATACAGTGTCTGTTTATATCCTAGGTTATTCAAATAAAGAAGCATCAACAGTTCTTAACATGCCTTGCAGTTCGATAAAACATTTCTTTTGTTTTTAAAATTCACATGATTTATATGCTTAGAATGAAAACGTAATACTGCTGTCTTCGGCAGTGATATACATGCTAACGACAGAAGAAACATCCAACACATGCCTTTTTCCAGCGTAACTTTCAGTGTAGTATTTCCATCCGGCTTCAGTAGGTTTTGAATCATGTATTAGAGGGTACATCCAAAAGGACAAGAGCTCACATCTGTTCATATAGAAAACAGAAAGTAGAATATATTGAGAAATTTCAAAATTGTACTTGTATTTGTTTAAGAAATAATCATGACAACTGTAGATTTTCTATTATATCTGAAATGGACTAATTTTTTTCATTTTGCATTATAATAAGGAAAACCTTAATGCAGACGTCGTATTAATAATTTCAAGACTTTTGCAGAGATTAAACCAACTACATCAGCTGAATATGACCCTGTTATTATGAAATAACGAGCAACGTTGCTGCTGGTATCTCTGGTTTTCTTAAAATACCTAGACATAGTGCGAAATAGTTTTCACCAACAAGGAAGACTTTTTACTGGATATTTTAAGACCCACGTACACACGTCATGCATTGCGTGTATTGACTTTGATGAACTTGTGTCCAATTTTTGGTTCAGTTATGAGTGTTTCGTCCCTACCTGTGAAACGGATGTTGACATTATTTAGACATTGATATAATAAAAAAAATGAGTGGCCAAGGCAATTGAACGATTCAGTATCATAAATATGAGTTGTGCAACAACATATAAAAGATGTTACTGGCAATAGTGATAATATGTTTAAGCATGATACTGCTTGACGCCATAGAGCAAGATGAATTTAACTGGCTCTCAAAATCGCCGGATCTGAACATCTAAAAACATATTGTGGACGTCGGTAAAGGCAAAATACCACTGCTTTTGTACGGAATCTAGCTAAATCCATACTAATGAGAAACAGACCAGTTATGACTGCACATAGTGGTCACAATATATACCGACATTAACGTCACCAGAAAATCCACCATATTTTCCTAGGTGATTGTTATATGAACTCTTTGTTTAGTTCTCTTTGTATATTTTTTTTTAAAATACCCAATGTAACACAACAAAACAGATTTGAAATGCTTTTTCGGCCATACATAACATGCACTTACATGATTACGTGTATGTAAATATGAAAGTCTTCTAGAATGTCTGTCTCTTTTCTGTTTTTATACCGATATCTTAATAACGTTAGAATAATAGCAAAATGCCCTACTATTATTAATTTTTTAAGACATTCTTAATCTTCAGTAAATGGTGTTATTATCGGGTTAATTTTATACAACACATTTTTTTATAAAAGAAATATAGAAACGAGAAAACTGAAAGCTTTAGATCAATCTTTTAAACGTAAAGACATATGTATATTTTTCGTTAACAAATTATCATTAAAACGTGTTAATGATGAGGGAATATATTACCTTTCATCCTGTTTGTGGTGTTGCACAAGAGTTTAGTTGTGAACACATCGCAGCACAAGGTAACTCCGTTGAGGAGAAAATACCAAGACTTAAAAGTACAACTCTTTTATCAGGATCTTGACAACTGTTGAAATACCCGGCGGAGTTTTCTGGAACTTAAATTTTAATAGGCTTTTATTCAATTAAAGATGAATAAATTCGAATTCCTGAATACCCTGAACTTTACTGTACATCTGTATTAATATAAAATGTTGAAGTAAACAAGTTAAAAAGCAGACTCAGTTCATGTTATAACGTTGTCCCTGATTTTAAAAGCAGTAAACATTTTTTTCTTGCTCTAGGTTACAATATGTGTTCCGATTGTAACATTGTTTATAAGTGTTTATTCACGTAACGGTTATATGTACAGAGGAGATAATTACATTTCCGGCTCAACCGCTCTTGCTTATGTTTGAACGCATGCGATTCCCACAGTTTTTGATTGTTTATCTGCTTTGTCATTTTACTCGATTTATGAGATATGAGCTTTGATTAAATAATTTTTTTTTACTCAATGTATAACATTAAGCCTACATCATAAATATCTTAAATGCATTTGTTTACATTTCGGTCACACTTGGATAAAATTGAATTCGTTCTCAAATACACTTATGGCAAATGGCACATAACAATACGGTACAAAAATCAATATTATTACCAACAGCTTTAAATGTTTTAACCAGATCTCTCCAAATCAAATTTATCTTATCAACTTTGCCCTGTTCACAGGATTTAAGTCTAGTCAGTCAATAGATTCGCATTTCATTGTAAAAGGGTTGTGACTGAAGACCACACGTCTCCAAATCCATTATAGTTTATATAAAGCTCTTTATATTACTGGTAAAACATTTTTGTTACTTATTAAAATATTATATATTACTTTTATGTTTTCTTTTTGTAGCTCTTCAATTGTTTCGGTTCTTATACGTCTCTGGCTTTTAATATTTGACTTTGATGGAAATATATGAAAAATGTGTCTCGGACACATACAATTATTTAGTGTTGTTTTCGTTTGTTATCGGTGTTTGTATCATAGTTTTTGTAACAGCAGCTTCTTTGTGTAAATTTCTGCATGATACATAGATAAAATGGTTTATCAAAAACAAAACTATCATGATGGTAACGGGAAGTTTTTGTTTGATGTTTTCTGTTAAAAATTGTATCTTGGCGGACATTTACTGACTTTGGTCATCAACTGTTGCCCACTCGTGCACATAATAAACGAGATCAAAAGAAAATGTCAACTTTTAAGTTATTTAACCTAGACCATAGCTAAAAAAACACTTGATGCTATGCATGCATGTTATATTACGAATACAATTTTTTTCCCAGATTTTCCCCATTTTGACCTGAGTGTCAATAACACTGTTTTGGCTATAATGAACTAAATTTTGAAATTGTATAATTCTTCATTAGGATAAATTGCACGCTTCAAGGATTATTAACTGGTTTCCCAAAATCTTTCTATCTACCCATGATACTTACATTGTTGGTGTAACATTTGTGTTACCTGCAGTATATACCCTTAGGAGTGTCTAAGTGGTAAACAAAAAACGATAGCAAAGACCATATAAAAAAATCAAAATTGGTGCAATTAGTCAATGAATTTCAATATGAGCCGTTTGTCGATAATGCTCCTGTAAACCTATTTGTAGATTATATTTTTCCGTTAAGGTCTATTTTTCTATCTACATATACTTAAGTAATACTTTTCCTTGTCTGTTACGTAACTATATTTTTGTTGGACATACGTTTCTGATATTCATTTGAAGGGTATAACAGTGTTTTACATCATGACAATAAGTTGTGTAACAATGAAGATTCCATCCGACCTTGACCTTGAACTGCACTCTCAAATAATTCATTTTTCAGGGATAAACCTGAGTTCACACAGCATTCACAATACCCACAACACATTTCCTTGCTTTTCATGGCAAGCTTTTTTCATTGCCTCAAAGAAATGCAATCAGCGCACATATGCATAACATCCTTAATCTAAGATTTTGTTGTAATTCATTAAAAGCATTGGTCTCATTTATGTTTTTTTACTGATTTAAAACAATCATAATTAGTCGTTATTTCAATATTTCAAAAGTATTTACGATATTTGATTACAGATATATATTTATATTTACTTACGATTTTGACATCTGTCCCCATGGTAGCCATTGGCACAGCTGCACGTGCCCGTGGATCCGGATGAAACACAGTTTCCGCCATTTTGACAGTTGATCCCGTCACAAGGAGATATCGTTTTACGAAAAAAAGAAAAAGAAAACAGGTTTTAATTCTATTTATCAATTCTCACATCAGAAAGAATGAGTTACCCTCAATGAATACAAAAGAACCCTGCTAATGTAGTTCTACACGAAAGGCAAGTATAAAATGTGTTTATTAACAAAGTTATTTTGAAAAATGTGAAAAATGGCCAGCAAATATCATGTTAACGTAACATTTCTCAGTTAATGGTAAATAGATATATATAAATTCTTACATTGATACTAGTGGATTGTCGGATTTATCCAATCAAGATGGTTAAATTGTCAATTTTAAAGTCAAAGCCTCGGCGAGGACTTTAAAATTTATAGATTAACTATCGAGATTGGATAAATCTGATAGTCCACGAGTAACTATGTAAGAATCTGTTTCTCTAATGATTAAAAAATAAATTTTTATATTTTGTTTAACAAAAATCTCATTCGAGTGCCTTCCACATTCCATGAAGTTGTCAATTTCATTAACACCTGTTGCCATATTTTGATTCATCTAGTGTGCTGATAAAGGTTATGACCCTTAAATTCTTCCAATCATCTTCTGAGATCAACGGCAACCACACGTTGATTAATTTTTTTATACAATGGGTTCGGAAAGGGATAAATTTCCATAGAATTAGAGAAATATATATATATATATATATATAAAAAAAATTTAGATCCATTTATTACATCGGTGATCCGTTTATTTGGCAAACGCCAATGGCAGTCAGCAGGGTATAAGAACATTTGTTGTTCGACCTGTTAGTCAAATGCGTTTTGTTAAAATATACTTTTTCACTTTTTTGGTCTTTTGGAAAATGTTGTTTGTGCTGTATTTAGACTCCTCTAACAAGAAATTTGTTTTTGCATGCACACGTATAAAAATTGCGGTTTTTATCCAACGCAATCATAGGTTTGAACGTTGTTTTCAATTTAGACTTGGTTATATTTTTTCGTTTGGGCTTGTATTATATTTGCCTTAGGGTTTATATGATCCGTTCATCCTATTTTGACTCCTCAAAATTCAAGAGTCTATCCTAAATTGAGGTAAATTGTTGGGCTTTCCAAATACCGTTTCGATTCCTAACATCACTGAAGAGACATTATTTGTCGAAATCCGGATATGGTGTACAAAAACCTCTGCACCTTTTGTTTGCGGTATATCATCTTTTCCGCAAGTTTATTGTTTTCTGTTTAGTATTAAATTTAAAATTGAGATCCATTTATTACATCGGTGATCCGTTTATTTGGCAAACTCCAATGGCAGTCAGCAGGGTTTAAGAACATTTGTTGTTCGACCTGTTAGTCAAATGCGTTTTGTTAAAATTTACTTTTTCACTTTTTTGGTCTTTTGGAAAATGTTGTTTGTGCTGTATTTAGACCCCTCTAACAAGAAATTTGTTTTTGCATGCACACGTATAAAAACTGCGGTTTTTATCCAACGCAATCATAGGTTTGAACGTTGTTTTCCATTTAGACTTGTTTATATTTTTTCGTTTGGGCTTGTATTATATTTGCCTTAGGGTTTATATGATCCGTTCATCCTATTTTGACTCCTCAAAATTCAAGAGTCTATCCTAAATTGAGGTAAATTGTTGGGCTTTCCAAATACCGTTTCGATTCCTAACATCACTGAAGAGACATTATTTGTCGAAATCCGGATATGGTGTACAAAAACCTCTGCACCTTTTGTTTGCGGTATATCATCTTTTCCGCATGTTTATTGTTTTCTGTTTAGTATTAAATTTAAAATTGAGATCCATTTATTACATCGATGATCCGTTTATTTGGCAAACGTCAATGGCAGTCAGCAGGGTTTAAGAACATTTGTTGTTCGACCTGTTAGTCAAATGCGTTTTGTTAAAATATACTTTTTCACTTTTTTTGTCTTTTGGAAAATGTTGTTTGTGCTGTATTTAGACCCCTCTAACAAGAAATTTGTTTTTGCATGCACACGTATAAAAACTGCGGTTTTTATCCAACGCAATCATAGGTTTGAACGTTGTTTTCAATTTAGACTTGTTTATATTTTTTCGTTTGGGCTTGTATTATATTTGCCTTAGGGTTTATATGATCCGTTCATCCTATTTTGACTCCTCAAAATTCAAGAGTCTATCCTAAATTGAGGTAAATTGTTGGGCTTTCCAAATACCGTTTCGATTCCTAACATCACTGAAGAGACATTATTTGTCGAAATCCGGATATGGTGTACAAAAACCTCTGCACCTTTTGTTTGCGGTATATCATCTTTTCCGCAAGTTTATTGTTTTCTGTTTAGTATTAAATTTAAAATTGAGATCCATTTATTACATCGATGATCCGTTTATTTGGCAAACGCCAATGGCAGTCAGCAGGGTTTAAGAACATTTGTTGTTCGACCTGTTAGTCAAATGCGTTTTGTTAAAATATACTTTTTCACTTTTTTGGTCTTTTGGAAAATGTTGTTTGTGCTGTATTAAGACCGCTCTAACAAGAAATTTTTTTTTGAATGCACACGTATAAAAATTGCGGTTTTTATCCAACGCAATTATAGGTTTGAACGTTGTTTTCCATTTAGACTTGTTTATATTTTTGCGTTTGGGCTTGTATTATATTTGCCTTAGGGTTTATATGATCCGTTCATCCTATTTTGACTCCTCAAAATTCAAGAGTCTATCCTAAATTGAGGTAAATTGTTGGGCTTTCCAAATACTGTTTCGATTCCTAACATCATTGAAGATACATTATTTGTCGAAATCCGGATATGGTGTACAAAAACCTCTGCACCTTTTGTTTGCGGTATATCATCTTTTCCGCAAGTTTATTGTTTTCTGTTTAGTATTAAATTTAAAATTGAGATCCATTTATTACATCGGTGATCCGTTTATTTGGCAAACACCAATGGCAGTCAGCAGGGTTTAAGAACATTTGTTGTTCGACCTGTTAGTCAAATGCGTTTTGTTAAAATTTACTTTTTCACTTTTTTGGTCTTTTGGAAAATGTTGTTTGTGCTGTATTTAGACCCCTCTAACAAGAAATTTGTTTTTGCATGCACACGTATAAAAACTGCGGTTTTTATCCAACGCAATCATAGGTTTGAACGTTGTTTTCAATTTAGACTTGTTTATATTTTTTCGTTTGGGCTTGTATTATATTTGCCTTAGGGTTTATATGATCCGTTCATCCTATTTTGACTCCTCAAAATTCAAGAGTCTATCCTAAATTGAGGTAAATTGTTGGGCTTTCCAAATACCGTTTCGATTCCTAACATCACTGAAGAGACATTATTTGTCGAAATCCGGATATGGTGTACAAAAACCTCTGCACCTTTTGTTTGCGGTATATCATCTTTTCCGCAAGTTTATTGTTTTCTGTTTAGTATTAGATTTAAAATTGAGATCCATTTATTACATCGATGATCCGTTTATTTGGCAAACGTCAATGGCAGTCAGCAGGGTTTAAGAACATTTGTTGTTCGACCTGTTAGTCAAATGCGTTTTGTTAAAATATACTTTTTCACTTTTTTGGTCTTTTGGAAAATGTTGTTTGTGCTGTATTTAGACCCCTCTAACAAGAAATTTGTTTTTGCATGCACACGTATAAAAACTGCGGTTTTTATCCAACGCAATCATAGGTTTGAACGTTGTTTTCAATTTAGACTTGTTTATATTTTTTCGTTTGGGCTTGTATTATATTTGCCTTAGGGTTTATATGATCCGTTCATCCTATTTTGACTCCTCAAAATTCAAGAGTCTATCCTAAATTGAGGTAAATTGTTGGGCTTTCCAAATACCGTTTCGATTCCTAACATCACTGAAGAGACATTATTTGTCGAAATCCGGATATGGTGTACAAAAACCTCTGCACCTTTTGTTTGCGGTATATCATCTTTTCCGCAAGTTTATTGTTTTCTGTTTAGTATTAAATTTAAAATTGAGATCCATTTATTACATCGGTGATCCGTTTATTTGGCAAACCCCAATGGCAGTCAGCAGGGTTTAAGAACATTTGTTGTTCGACCTGTTAGTCAAATGCGTTTTGTTAAAATATACTTTTTCACTTTTTTGGTCTTTTGGAAAATGTTGTTTGTGCTGTATTTAGACCCCTCTAACAAGAAATTTGTTTTTGCATGCACACGTATAAAAATTGCGGTTTTTATCCAACGCAATCGTAGGTTTGAACGTTGTTTTCAATTTAGACTTGTTTATATTTTTTCGTTTGGGCTTGTATTATATTTGCCTTAGGGTTTATATGATCCGTTCATCCTATTTTGACTCCTCAAAATTTCAAGAGTCTATCCTAAATTGAGGTAAATTGTTGGGCTTTCCAAATACCGTTTCGATTCCTAACATCACCATGATCACTGAAGAGACATTATTTGTCGAAATCCGGATATGGTGTACAAAAACCTCTGCACCTTTTGTTTGCGGTATATCATGTTTTCCGCAAGTTTATTGTTTTCTGTTTAGTATTAAATTTAAAATTGAGATCCATTTATTACATCGGTGATCCGTTTATTTGGCAAACGCCAATGGCAGTCAGCAGGGTTTAAGAACATTTGTTGTTCGACCTGTTAGTCAAATGCGTTTTGTTAAAATATACTTTTTCACTTTTTTGGTCTTTTGGAAAATGTTGTTTGTGCTGTATTTAGACCCCTCTAACAAGAAATTTGTTTTTGCATGCACACGTATAAAAATTGCGGTTTTTATCCAACGCAAATGTAGGTTTGAACGTTGTTTTCAATTTAGACTTGTTTATATTTTTTCGTTTGGGCTTGTATTATATTTGCCTTAGGGTTTATATGATCCGTTCATCCTATTTTGACTCCTCAAAATTCAAGAGTCTATCCTAAATTGAGGTAAATTGTTGGCCTTTCCAAATACCGTTTCGATTCCTAACATCACTGAAGAGACATTATTTAACGAAATCCGGATATGGTGTACAAAAACCTCTGCACCTTTTGTTTGCGGTATATCATCTTTTCCGCAAGTTTATTGTTTTCTGTTTAGTACTAAATTTAAAATTGAGATCCATTTATTACATCGGTGATCCGTTTATTTGGCAAACGCAAATGGCAGTCAGCAGGGTATAAGAACATTTGTTGTTCGACCTGTAAGTCAAATGCGTTTTGTTAAAATATACTTTTTCACTTTTTTGGTCTTTTGGAAAATGTTGTTTGTGCTGTATTTAGACCCCTCTAACAAGAAATTTGTTTTTGCATGCACAAGTATAAACATTGCGGTTTTTATCCAACGCAATCGTAGGTTTGAACGTTGTTTTCAATTTAGACTTGTTTATATTTTTTCGTTTGGGCTTGTATTATATTTGCCTTAGGGTTTATATGATCCGTTCATCCTATTTTGACTCCTCAAAATTTCAAGAGTCTATCCTAAATTGAGGTAAATTGTTGGGCTTTCCAAATACCGTTTCGATTCCTAACATCACTGAAGAGACATTATTTGTCGAAATCCGGATATGGTGTACAAAAACCTCTGCACCTTTTGTTTGCGGTATATCATCTTTTCCGCAAGTTTATTGTTTTCTGTTTAGTATTAAATTTAAAATTGAGATCCATTTATTACATCGGTGATCCGTTTATTTGGCAAACCCCAATGGCAGTCAGCAGGGTTTAAGAACATTTGTTGTTCGACCTGTTAGTCAAATGCGTTTTGTTAAAATATACTTTTTCACTTTTTTGGTCTTTTGGAAAATGTTGTTTGTGCTGTATTTAGACCCCTCTAACAAGAAATTTGTTTTTGCATGCACACGTATAAAAATTGCGGTTTTTATCCAACGCAATCGTAGGTTTGAACGTTGTTTTCAATTTAGACTTGTTTATATTTTTTCGTTTGGGCTTGTATTATATTTGCCTTAGGGTTTATATGATCCGTTCATCCTATTTTGACTCCTCAAAATTTCAAGAGTCTATCCTAAATTGAGGTAAATTGTTGGGCTTTCCAAATACCGTTTCGATTCCTAACATCACCATGATCACTGAAGAGACATTATTTGTCGAAATCCGGATATGGTGTACAAAAACCTCTGCACCTTTTGTTTGCGGTATATCATCTTTTCCGCAAGTTTATTGTTTTCTGTTTAGTATTAAATTTAAAATTGAGATCCATTTATTACATCGGTGATCCGTTTATTTGGCAAACGCCAATGGCAGTCAGCAGGGTTTAAGAACATTTGTTGTTCGACCTGTTAGTCAAATGCGTTTTGTTAAAATATACTTTTTCACTTTTTTGGTCTTTTGGAAAATGTTGTTTGTGCTGTATTTAGACCCCTCTAACAAGAAATTTGTTTTTGCATGCACACGTATAAAAATTGCGGTTTTTATCCAACGCAATCGTAGGTTTGAACGTTGTTTTCAATTTAGACTTGTTTATATTTTTTCGTTTGGGCTTGTATTATATTTGCCTTAGGGTTTATATGATCCGTTCATCCTATTTTGACTCCTCAAAATTCAAGAGTCTATCCTAAATTGAGGTAAATTGTTGGCCTTTCCAAATACCGTTTCGATTCCTAACATCACTGAAGAGACATTATTTAACGAAATCCGGATATGGTGTACAAAAACCTCTGCACCTTTTGTTTGCGGTATATCATCTTTTCCGCAAGTTTATTGTTTTCTGTTTAGTACTAAATTTAAAATTGAGATCCATTTATTACATCGGTGATCCGTTTATTTGGCAAACGCAAATGGCAGTCAGCAGGGTATAAGAACATTTGTTGTTCGACCTGTAAGTCAAATGCGTTTTGTTAAAATATACTTTTTCACTTTTTTGGTCTTTTGGAAAATGTTGTTTGTGCTGTATTTAGACCCCTCTAACAAGAAATTTGTTTTTGCATGCACAAGTATAAACATTGCGGTTTTTATCCAACGCAATCGTAGGTTTGAACGTTGTTTTCAATTTAGACTTGTTTATATTTTTTCGTTTGGGCTTGTATTATATTTGCCTTAGGGTTTATATGATCCGTTCATCCTATTTTGACTCCTCAAAATTTCAAGAGTCTATCCTAAATTGAGGTAAATTGTTGGGCTTTCCAAATACCGTTTCGATTCCTAACATCACTGAAGAGACATTATTTGTCGAAATCCGGATATGGTGTACAAAAACCTCTGCACCTTTTGTTTGCGGTATATCATCTTTTCCGCAAGTTTATTGTTTTCTGTTTAGTATTAAATTTAAAATTGAGATCCATTTATTACATCGGTGATCCGTTTATTTGGCAAACCCCAATGGCAGTCAGCAGGGTTTAAGAACATTTGTTGTTCGACCTGTTAGTCAAATGCGTTTTGTTAAAATATACTTTTTCACTTTTTTGGTCTTTTGGAAAATGTTGTTTGTGCTGTATTTAGACCCCTCTAACAAGAAATTTGTTTTTGCATGCACACGTATAAAAATTGCGGTTTTTATCCAACGCAATTGTAGGTTTGAACGTTGTTTTCAATTTAGACTTGTTTATATTTTTTCGTTTGGGCTTGTATTATATTTGCCTTAGGGTTTATATGATCCGTTCATCCTATTTTGACTCCTCAAAATTTCAAGAGTCTATCCTAAATTGAGGTAAATTGTTGGGCTTTCCAAATACCGTTTCGATTCCTAACATCACCATGATCACTGAAGAGACATTATTTGTCGAAATCCGGATATGGTGTACAAAAACCTCTGCACCTTTTGTTTGCGGTATATCATGTTTTCCGCAAGTTTATTGTTTTCTGTTTAGTATTAAATTTAAAATTGAGATCCATTTATTACATCGGTGATCCGTTTATTTGGCAAACGCCAATGGCAGTCAGCAGGGTTTAAGAACATTTGTTGTTCGACCTGTTAGTCAAATGCGTTTTGTTAAAATATACTTTTTCACTTTTTTGGTCTTTTGGAAAATGTTGTTTGTGCTGTATTTAGACCCCTCTAACAAGAAATTTGTTTTTGCATGCACACGTATAAAAATTGCGGTTTTTATCCAACGCAATCGTAGGTTTGAACGTTGTTTTCAATTTAGACTTGTTTATATTTTTTCGTTTGGGCTTGTATTATATTTGCCTTAGGGTTTATATGATCCGTTCATCCTATTTTGACTCCTCAAAATTCAAGAGTCTATCCTAAATTGAGGTAAATTGTTGGCCTTTCCAAATACCGTTTCGATTCCTAACATCACTGAAGAGACATTATTTAACGAAATCCGGATATGGTGTACAAAAACCTCTGCACCTTTTGTTTGCGGTATATCATCTTTTCCGCAAGTTTATTGTTTTCTGTTTAGTACTAAATTTAAAATTGAGATCCATTTATTACATCGGTGATCCGTTTATTTGGCAAACGCAAATGGCAGTCAGCAGGGTATAAGAACATTTGTTGTTCGACCTGTAAGTCAAATGCGTTTTGTTAAAATATACTTTTTCACTTTTTTGGTCTTTTGGAAAATGTTGTTTGTGCTGTATTTAGACCCCTCTAACAAGAAATTTGTTTTTGCATGCACAAGTATAAACATTGCGGTTTTTATCCAACGCAATCGTAGGTTTGAACGTTGTTTTCAATTTAGACTTGTTTATATTTTTTCGTTTGGGCTTGTATTATATTTGCCTTAGGGTTTATATGATCCGTTCATCCTATTTTGACTCCTCAAAATTTCAAGAGTCTATCCTAAATTGAGGTAAATTGTTGGGCTTTCCAAATACCGTTTCGATTCCTAACATCACTGAAGAGACATTATTTGTCGAAATCCGGATATGGTGTACAAAAACCTCTGCACCTTTTGTTTGCGGTATATCATCTTTTCCGCAAGTTTATTGTTTTCTGTTTAGTATTAAATTTAAAATTGAGATCCATTTATTACATCGGTGATCCGTTTATTTGGCAAACGCCAATGGCAGTCAGCAGGGTTTAAGAACATTTGTTGTTCGACCTGTTAGTCAAATGCGTTTTGTTAAAATATACTTTTTCACTTTTTTGGTCTTTTGGAAAATGTTGTTTGTGCTGTATTTATACCCCTCTAACAAGAAATTTGTTTTTGCATGCACACGTATAAAAATTGCGGTTTTTATCCAACGCAATCGTAGGTTTGAACGTTGTTTTCAATTTAGACTTGTTTATATTTTTTCGTTTGGGCTTGTATTATATTTGCCTTAGGGTTTATATGATCCGTTCATCCTATTTTGACTCCTCAAAATTCATAAGTCTATCCTAAATTGAGGTAAATTGTTGGCCTTTCCAAATACCGTTTCGATTCCTAACATCACTGAAGAGACATTATTTGTCGAAATCCGGATATGGTGTACAAAAACCTGCACCTTTTGTTTGCGGTATATCATCTTTTCCGCAAGTTTATTGTTTTCTGTTTAGTACTAAATTTAAAATTGAGATCCATTTATTACATCGGTGATCCGTTTATTTGGCAAACGCAAATGGCAGTCAGCAGGGTTTAAGAACATTTGTTGTTCGACCTGTAAGTCAAATGCGTTTTGTTAAAATATACTTTTTCACTTTTTTGGTCTTTTGGAAAATGTTGTTTGTGCTGTATTTAGACCCATCTAACAAGAAATTTGTTTTTGCATGCACACGTATAAAAACTGCGGTTTTTATCCAAAGCAATCATAGGTTTGAACGTTGTTTTCAATTTAGACTTGGTTATATTTTTTCGTTTGGGCTTGTATTATATTTGCCTTAGGGTTTATATGATCCGTTCATCCTATTTTGACTCCTCAAAATTCAAAAGTCTATCCTAAATTGAGGTAAATTGTTGGGCTTTCCAAATACCATTTCGATTCCTAACATCACTGAAGAGACATTATTTGTCGAAATCCGGATATGGTGTACAAAAACCTCTGCACCTTTTGTTTGCGGTATATCATCTTTTCCGCAAGTTTATTGTTTTCTGTTTAGTATTAAATTTAAAATTGAGATCCATTTATTACATCGGTGATCCGTTTATTTGGCAAACGCCAATGGCAGTCAGCAGGGTTTAAGAACATTTGTTGTTCGACCTGTTAGTCAAATGCGTTTTGTTAAAATATACTTTTTCACTTTTTTGGTCTTTTGGAAAATGTTGTTTGTCCTGTATTTAGACCCCTCTAACAAGAAATTTGTTGTTGCATGCACACGTATAAAAATTGCGGTTTTTATACAAAGCAATCATAGGTTTGAACGTTGTTTTCAATTTAGACTTGGTTATATTTTTTCGTTTGGGCTTGTATTATATTTGCCTTAGGGTTTATATGATCCGTTCATCCTATTTTGACTCCTCAAAATTCAAGAGTCTATCCTAAATTGAGGTAAATTGTTGGGCTTTCCAAATACCGTTTCGATTCCTAACATCACTGAAGAGACATTATTTGTCGAAATCCGGATATGGTGTACAAAAACCTCTGCACCTTTTGTTTGCGGTATATCATCTTTTCCGCAAGTTTATTGTTTTCTGTTTAGTATTAAATTTAAAATTGAGATCCATTTATTACATCGGTGATCCGTTTATTTGGCAAACGCCTATGGCAGTCAGCAGGGTATAAGAACATTTGTTGTTCGACCTGTTAGTCAAATGCGTTTTGTTAAAATATACTTTTTCACTTTTTTGGTCTTTCGGAAAATGTTGTTTGTGCTGTATTTAGACCCCTCTAACAAGAAATTTGTTTTTGCATGCACACGTATAAAAATTGCGGTTTTTATCCAACGCAATCATAGGTTTGAACGTTGTTTTCAATTTAGACTTGTTTATATTTTTTCGTTTGGGCTTGTATTAAATTTGCCTTAGGGTTTATATGATCCGTTCATCCTATTTTGACTCCTCAAAATTCAAGAGTCTATCCTAAATTGAGGTAAATTGTTGGGCTTTCCAAATACCGTTTCGATTCCTAACATCACTGAAGAGACATTATTTGTCGAAATCCGGATATGGTGTACAAAAACCTCTGCACCTTTTGTTTGCGGTATATCATCTTTTCCGCAAGTTTATTGTTTTCTGTTTAGTAGTAAATTTAAAATTGAGATCCATTTATTACATCGGTGATCCGTTTATTTGGCAAACGCCAATGGCAGTCAGCAGGGTTTAAGAACATTTGTTGTTCGACCTGTTAGTCAAATGCGTTTTGTTAAAATATACTTTTTCACTTTTTTGGTCTTTCGGAAAATGTTGTTTGTGCTGTATTTAGACCCCTCTAACAAGAAATTTGATTTTGCATGCACACGTATAAAAATTGCGGTTTTTATCCAACCCAATCATAGGTTTGAACGTTGTTTTCAATTTAGACTTGTTTATATATATATATATATATAAACTTACCAATGAACCCTTGCATATGAATACATGGAACAGCAATGAACAAAAACGTATTGTTAAGTAATTACCAAAAGGTAAACCCAAAGCTGCTCTTGTATTGGGTATTGATTGCGATGTCATGTAACCACCGCATCCTCCCATGTGCATCTCCCAATCAGAATAAAATTCTGCACTCATGTTCCTATTCGAAGCTAACGGGGATGAACGATCAATCCATCCAGTCATGAAAGGGTTGGAAATACCCACGATGCCTAAGCAATATAACAAAATAAAGTAATTTACTTTGGAGTGCTCAGGAATGACGTTTTCATCTTACTTGTAATATATATGACGAGTTAATATCTTTTGAAGGATCACCATAAACCTATTCGTTGATTGGTAAGCTTTAGTCCTTTTAAGTTTATCAGCATTTGTTGTCTTGTGGCAACGTGTTTGCCTCGAGTGCAGAAGGTCGAGGGACCAAACCCTGGCCATGTCAAACTTAAGACTTTTAAATTGGTATTTTGCTGCTTTTCCGCAGAGCACGCGGCATTTAGGAGCAAAAGCAAATACTGGTCGTGTCAGAGTCAGAATAACGTGTCCGGGTAGGTTGAGATATGTCTTCTTGTGGACTGTTAACAGTGAACTAGCACGTTAAAAATCAGGGTAAATATGCATATTACATTAGCAGTTTCTCGTCCTACATATGCATATTAATTTACCGGTGTACGCTACGCAGCCATCCATCATCATCATCATCCTAATTTTTAGATTCATATGTGCAAAATTGACAAAAAAAGGAATAGTAATTAAAAAACCTTACAAAGAACACGAGTATCTCAGTTCTGAAATAATTAATTTTTCTCTTTATAATTAGTTACATTCGTGTAGTATTTGTGTATAGAGTTTTAATTTAACACCTGAATTGTTATCAAAGAATTGTTTTAAGTCTTAATATTTTATATCTTCAGCTTTTATTATAAAACCAAATAATGCCATGTTGTTTTCATGTAGGATTTTAAAATTCAGCTATGAAACCATAACCATTTTAATCTAAATCGATACAAATCGTCTTCACAAAAGACTGATTTTACTACAAGTAACATACTATGATGGGGTGTATGTATTTTGTGAGATTTTCTTTTCTTCAAACATATGCTGTATATACTTTTATACAGAATTGGTTGCCCTGTTGGTTATGCAATGTGTTCCCATAAACCCCTCATTTCAAATGTGAACTACTATTTATCTGGGTATGTATTATTCGGGTTGTAATAAAACGTTATGTAACTATTTGGATCAGTATTACAATTCTTAAACGTGTAGTCTACTCCAGCAGTACGGTATCCTTGTGATTGAAGTTTGTGGCTAAACTCATCGGTAAAAATCCAAGAAAGATGTATGGTGACATAATGTTCGAATTGGCAATCCCTGGTCCTTTGTAATTCGCATTAATGTTATATCCGAAGTAAAGGGTAGACGAGCTTTGATATGATAACAAGTTTTCTACAGTAACTTCTTTCTGTGTACCGCTACTCAATCGAATACGAGTTTTGGCAAACGTTCTAGTCGAGTGCAATTTTGACATGTTAACTGCTGTCCCATATGATGCCTTTGAAATATACGTATACCCCTAGCTATCTTCAAAAGAACAATAAACTCTGATTGGTTTATCACTATGATAAACTTTATATTCTCCACTCTGATATCGATTGTTCGACTGGTATATCTCCTGGCATGAACCTAGATGTTTAAATATTTGAAGATAAAATACAAAAAATACATAATCAAGTTCACTCTGATTCTTTGAAATCATTGTCTCATTGCAGTAGAAGTCATTTAAAGATAAAACATTTACGGTCTGATTACATGGATACAAAACGACATGAAAAAAAAGACATGTTATAAACAACAATGGGTACCTGTAATGTCTTAAAACAACACTGATACTTATCGTAAGCATGGGATGACAACAATTGACAGAACTCAAGAGAAAGCCAACGACCCGAATTACACGATATGAGAGATGATTGTAGCTTCAATTATACGACGTTTCTATTTCTATGTAGAATCATTTTAGCAGCGTCTGCATATGAATTATATATTTTCAAGTTGAGAAGGTATGTCAAAACTGGCATTTCTTTTCATTATTTCCTTAATTGTATTACAATTCTTAAACGTGTAGTCTACTCCAGCAGTACGGTATCCTTGTGATTGAAGTTTGTGGCTAAACTCATCGGTAAAAATCCAAGAAAGATGTATGGTGACATAATGTTCGAATTGGCAATCCCTGGTCCTTTGTAATTCGCATTAATGTTATATCCGAAGTAAAGGGTAGACGAGCTTTGATATGATAACAAGTTTTCTACAGTAACTTCTTTCTGTGTACCGCTACTCAATCGAATACGAGTTTTGGCAAACGTTCTAGTCGAGTGCAATTTTGACATGTTAACTGCTGTCCCATATGATGCCTTTGAAATATACGTATACCCCTAGCTATCTTCAAAAGAACAATAAACTCTGATTGGTTTATCACTATGATAAACTTTATATTCTCCACTCTGATATCGATTGTTCGACTGGTATATCTCCTGGCATGAACCTAGATGTTTAAATATTTGAAGATAAAATACAAAAAATACATAATCAAGTTCACTCTGATTCTTTGAAATCATTGTCTCATTGCAGTAGAAGTCATTTAAAGATAAAACATTTACGGTCTGATTACATGGATACAAAACGACATGAAAAAAAAGACATGTTATAAACAACAATGGGTACCTGTAATGTCTTAAAACAACACTGATACTTATCGTAAGCATGGGATGACAACAATTGACAGAACTCAAGAGAAAGCCAACGACCCGAATTACACGATATGAGAGATGATTGTAGCTTCAATTATACGACGTTTCTATTTCTATGTAGAATCATTTTAGCAGCGTCTGCATATGAATTATATATTTTCAAGTTGAGAAGGTATGTCAAAACTGGCATTTCTTTTCATTATTTCCTTAATTGAGAGTTACGTGTTTTCAAGAAAGCTAGCAAGGTGATAACGTCACCCTTTAGATTTGTGTTACTGTTTTTAATACATTTTTCACATGTCGACGGATATGTTCCATAAGAAAAGCAAAAGATACCAAACGGACATTCAAATTAAGTTGAAAATAAACCGACAACGCCATGGATAAAAAATAAAAAGACCAACCACAGTTCACAATTATCAACAATGACCAGAACCCATACACATTGTCGTGACCACATGCCTGTTCATGTTAATCGAATGTGACCTACCGAGTTTGAATTTATACCGGATTTGTATTTTAGGAGCAACTCAACGAATCCCACATGTCAAACAGGATTCTGCGTATCGTTTCGGAGAAAACGAGATCATCTTGATTTTTCGTAAGACTCGTTATGCGCAGTCTTTATTTCTTTTTAATTATGTTTTGTAGACTGTGGTTTATATTTATATCATTTTTCATTTTTGTCATAGCATTGACAGAATGATTTATGAGTTTAACTATCACTTTTGTAACTTCTGTATGTCTTTTGTATAAATGCAAAGGACTTTTAATACTTTAAGTTATGCTTGTGCATAATTGTCTTAAAACCGTAACATAATGAAATATTAAAACATACCTATTAATCATTTATAGGTAAAATGAAGCAACGTAAAAAATTTCCGAATGTATCATTTATCATATATTAATAATTCACAAAAGTTCATATGTTTTTTACATTACACAGTGACTGTCAGTTTGTTTTCGAGTTCAAATAATTCATCGGTATCTTAAGCCTCTTTTTTTTCCCTTGGAGTTCGGTATTTTTGTTATTTTACTGTTTTCTTCGTCGTTCTAATGACAGTATTGTCTTCAGGTTAGTAATTCTGCAGATAATCCACTAAGGTCATTCAATCACCGACGTCCTTATATATCATGACGAATAACGTCAAACATTGCCAATTTCAAACTTAAGATTTGCTGGTAATAATGAAATATCTTTATGGGTTTTGTTCTCATTCACATGAACGATTCTTTTTTGTTTGCAGTTTTGCTGATATAGATATTTTAAAGTGATATAGATTGACTTAAAAATATAAATATATAGCTCTTTTAATATGCTCTCAGAAAATATAAAGAAAGTTTTAGGTCACTATCCAAGTGTTCTTGCAACCAAGGTAATGCCACGATACGTCTTTATAAAAAGAATTTATAGTTTTTTCCTCTGACATTTTGAATCGATTACAGTATGTTAACGTTTTTTGTTAAACAAAAAATGCTTTCTGAAACCATTTTTTTATTCAAATTATAAAAACTCAGATATAAATTAAATTTCTACATGAAATTTATTGAAATGCATACAGCATGTACAGATTCAGCTTATTTTTTAAATTCCAGAATTTTAACCACAATGAAAAACTTACTATATCCTCCTGAATACTGCAGAACAGCTGACATTATGCATGTAATTACCACTTGCGGGGAACACATTCCTAAAGTTGAAGGCCGATATCTGAAAAGAAGACGTGAGGAAAAGAAAAAAAAATTATAATCACAAAAAATATGTGTAAGTGGGTGTGCCATTTAAAGAAAATTCAACGGCTAGGTTATTCTGTTTAACGTATATCATGATTCGATTTGACAGAAATAGGTGTAAACATGTTAGGGATTTAAAAATAAGAATTAATTCTAATTAATTTACTTTGTTATACAATTGCGTTCAAGTGTCACTTTTTGGACAATTACAAATTAAGACCCTCAATTGCCAGTCATCCAAAAGGTGCAAAAACTAAACTGGTTTAAAAGTTTCACGTAAAGATATATGATTTTTTAGGTATGAACTTTGAAATACAATAATATTATGTATTGCCACTATGTAGTAAACAAAGTCCGATACCATTAGTACTGTATAATAATGTTGGCATTTCAATTGTTTATATACATCCATTGACTCGAGTATTATCTGTTAACTTCCACAAATTGCTACCATAAACAGCCGTGTTTAATTCGTGTTTATGAGTCAATGGCATACCCTTTTTGCTAAGGAAAAACCCTCCTGACATTTCAAGCTGTATGTGGTTGTTTTCTGTTAGTCCAAAAAAATTCTGATTTCTCTTTTAAACAAGAAATTTGATTGAAAAACAAATGTTTTGAGCTCTCTACAGGTGTTAAAATAATAAATTTAGACCAGAACACCCCAACACTCATTAAAACAAATATTTTGTTTAGTAAAGATGAAGTTTGAAGTTAGCCAAAATATCAATAAGTACGTGTTAATCACACTTCTACAAAATTTGAAAGTAAAATGTAAAAATTCTGTATTTTATAGATATTGCAACCGAATTCGACTTTGAAAGTAAACATTTGCTGTAATATACGATATTGTTAACTGTTCTGTAAATGTTACTAATTTAACGACTTTAGCTAACTGGAAACATAGACAGCTGCATTAAACACCAAACTATGTTTCTGAATGTTTATATTCTTATTTTTGACACAATTAAAAACGTTGATGTCGGTACTTTCAAGACGGAATTCGGCATTTTATTGCTATGTGATGTGTTTTTCTCTGCTGACGACACAACAACTATTGTCGGACATTTAAGAGGAAAATGAACAGTCGTTGGTTTTAATTTTCAATTGAATTGAGTATTTGTAATGTAAGCAGACGATACAATATTCATAGTATTACTTGATGGTACTTTTCATGATTAATGAAGTATATTGAATGAATTTGTAGTGCATTGTAAACAATGGCCATTTAGACTAAATTAAAACAAAAACAAAATTCATGATATTTGTAAGGTTATCAAGTATATTCAGCCCGACTTAATGTTGATCTTGAGAATTTACGGAGATTTATTTATTACATTTATTGATTTGAAAGTTATTTTTCTTGTTTTTTTAACCACTCCATCTGAAACGGTTATAATATTACAATTAATCAGTTGGAAATACAACTTCAAAATACTGATGGATTCAGTCGAGGATTATGCCAGCCAATGGGCCAAACGCGAGAAAGAAGACGTAGATACTCTTTCCGAGTGGATTAAGGCTGTTAGGTCGTTGATACAAATCCGAATTAAGAAACTGAATGGGCCTATCAATACCCATGCTTCGTCAATTTCTAAAGACCCAATTGTTCCAAACACTTGTCCTACCTCCATGACAAGTATGTTGTTGATCCCGCAGTTAAAGGCCCATACAACATTATTTTTGTGTGTAAATATCATTACATAAACTGCTTGATAAATGAATTAGGTATTGACAATTCACTTGGAAACTCAACATATACCCTCACGACACTTACCAACGAGGAAATCCTGGATAATCATAGGCCTGTTATATGTTCCTTTGGAATTTCAACCAAAAATGAAGAACTGGATCTTCCATCACCGTATTGGATACCTAAACTACATAAGTGTCCTTATAAACAACGGTATATTGCTGGGTCTTCCACGTGCTCCACGAAACCTCTTTCAAAATTATTAACATCTATTTTATCAGCAATTAAAGCCGGGCTCCAAAGTTATTGTAAAACTGCCTATTCTATAGATGGCGTGAATCAGATGTGAATACTAAAAAATTCCAAAGATCTTTTAGAGTACATACAATCTAAGACTCTCTCATCTTGCAATAATATTAAAACATTTGACCTTTCTACACTTTACACAAATACTTCCCATTCAAAACTAAAAGACAAATTAAAAAGTTGGTATTACTTTGTTTCATTTAAAAGAATGGCGAACGTAGATACAAGTATCTTGTCCTTGGGAGGGATAAATCCTACTTTGTAAAGAATCACTCTGATTCGAACAAAAAATTCTCTGAAACTGACATTATCAAGATCCTTGATTTCTTGATTGACAACATATTTGTTACGTTTGGAGGACGTGTTTTTCAACAGACTGTCGGAATTATAATGGGAACCATTTGTGCCCCTCTTCTTGCCGACTTGTTTCTTTAATATTATGAGGCTGAACTTCTTAGGAAGAAAAATAAGAAGTTAGCAATATCCTTTAACTTTACGTTCCGCTATATAGATGATGTTCTCTCACTAAATAATACAAAATTTGATTTATGTTGAACGAATCTATCCCATCGAACTAGAGATAAAGGATACTACAGATACAGTTAAGTCTGCCTCATATCTTGACTTACATCTAGAAATTGACAATGTAGGTTGGTTGAAAACAAAACTTTTCGACAAATTAGATGATTTCAGCTTCCTAATTGTGAACTTTCCATTTCTATGTAGCAACATTCCAGCAGCGCCTGCATACGGAGTACTAGTATATGTCTCCCAATTGAATCGATATTCCCGGGCTTGTATTTCTTATCATGATTTCCTTGATAGAGGAATGCTGCTTACAAGGATGCTATTAAAGAAAGGCAACAGTAGTATACTGCTATTCGAAATTCATAAATCGATTGAGAAAAAAACAAACACAAACAAATCATGGTTATAAACTAAAACTGAGGGTAACACATAAATATAAGAGAAGAACAACGACACAACAGAAACACAACACTAAAATGCAACACACACAGAAACGAACTATAATATAACATTGGCCATTTTCCTGACTTGGTACAGGACATTTTAAGAAAAAATGGTGGGTTGAACCTGGTTTTGTGGCTAGCCAAACCTCTCGCTTTTATGGAAATGTTAAATATAACATTAAAATGACAAGATTACATGACAGGACTACAATACAGATAAATGGGAGAACAAACAGGACAGAGACACATATAAATAATAGCTATCAAAAGGTACCAGGCTTATAATTTAATACGCCAGACGTGCGTTTCTCGACATAAGACACATCAGTGACGCTCAGATCAAAAAAGTTCGAAAGCCAAAAGTTTCAAAAAGTTGTGCCAAATACGGCTAAGGTTATATGCCTGGGATAAGAAAATCCTTAGTATTTAGAATAACTCATATTTTTGCAAACAGTAAATTTATAAAAATGACTATATAATAGATGTACATGTTAACACCGAAGTGGTGCCTAACTACAGAATAAAAACGAATACGTAAAACAACATAAATCAGCACATAAATAGGCACAGCCGAACAACGTATTATATGTAAGCCGAAGAGATCGACGCACAATGTGACGTCACATATAAATTTCTATAAATTTTCAAACAATAGGATGGAGTTCAAGATTAGGTTTGTATTACTGATATCACATGTATTAATAACAATGAAAATTACAATACTTATTAATATACAATTGTGGTGGTAATTAGATAAGTAATTTTATTATCAAGCTATGTCGGTATTTCTTCTAAATCAAACTGTTAACCAAATACATCGTATAAATTTAGTTGACCCAAACTAAAATCTTATAAATGAACTGGGTGATTAACGAGTTCCAAATGGTGAAGTTGAAATCATCCATTCGTAAATTTCACGGACGCCATCACGAATTGGTTGACCGTTATGGAATAACCGTTTCACAGATGATATCGGATATGTTCCTTATGTCGTAACTACAATACCCTTCCCTTTTCACGAATGTGACCTACCGAATTAGACTATTTACCGGATTTGTAATAACATAAGCAACACGACGGGTGCCATATGTGGAGCAGGAACTGCTTACCCTTCCGAAGCACCTGAGATCACCCCTAGTTGTTGGTGGGGTTCGTGTTGCTACACAGCTACTTTTACATAGGTACTATTTCTGTACCAAAAATATATAGTACTGAAAATCGAGTTTTAATATTAAGTACTATTGTGTTACTTTAAAATTATTGTAATATTTAGGTACCTGTATTTAACAGTACTTGATATACACCGTTACATTTTCATCATTTTGAAAGTTTGTCTATTCCAAATCTCTTAAAGTTATGATTTTCAAACATGGAATATTGTTATCACTGTTGGTACTACTTCTGTACCAAAAAATTCAAGTACAAATCAACTACTGTTAAATACAGGTACCAAAATATTACAAGAATTTTAAAGTAGAGAAATAGTACTTAATATTAAAAGTAAATTTCCAGTACTACATAGTTTTAATACAGAAATAGTACCCTTGCAAAAGAAGCAGTGTAGTCTTTAGTTTTCTATGTTGTGTCATCAGTACTATTATTTGTCTGTTTGTCTTTTTATTTTTGGCCATGGCGTTGTCAGTTTGTTTTCGATCTATTAGTTTGACTGTCCCTCTGGTATCTTTCGTCCCTTTTCAGCAACCCGCTGATATTACTCAAAATCTATCCTAAATTTTTATATTTGTCTGGACAATATTTCCGAGCAACTTTAATTAAGAGAGAAATACTTAAAAAATATGTATAATACATGTTTGTATCATTTATATGAAACGAGTATTATAGCAGAAATTACACTAGCAATTAATCGAAATCGTGTGCTAAAATGCTAATCCAAAAAAAAAGGGCGTTTTGTTTTTAACCTTACTTATGGGGTTTTTTGGAATCATGGGAAAACATAAGGGAAACATACTTATAGGTTCATCAAATGTAAAAAAACCTCATCACTAGGCTTATAATTTTGTACACCAGACGCATTTTGTCTGAATACGACTCATTAATGTCTCTTGAATCAAAACAGTTGCGACTCAAAAATCAAATATTGAGAGTTGAAGAAAACTAATAATTGAAAGTTTCGAAAATGTTTTGCCATGGCTAAGGCAATCTATGACACGGGGAAGAAAAACCTTAACTTTGGAATATTTAAACAGTAAATTTACAGAAAATGAATATATAAGGAATATATATGTTTTTATTAACGGTGATGCATGTGTCATCTCAAGAGAAAAAAAAACTCTATGTATAAAATGAATCGTACCATGCTATGTTCTGTTAACAAGAACTTTAGGTTATTGCGCAAGCCATTAAAAAGTATGAGACGAAGTCCACAAAACACTGTCTACAACAAAAACACATATAGAATGAAACCGGAACCCTACATCACATTCAATGTCATTAATCGTATTTCTCATTCGTTTATATGTCGATACCGCTGATGGTGGAATGCTTGTCAACAAGGGATATGATTAGCTTAGAAGTCACTGCTCTGATACTGACATGATTTCTAACATATCCTACTTATGAAAACAACAAAATTCCCAACGCCTTCAGTAAAAATTTACTTATGTTGAATTTAGCTATTATTTTTCTTTTTTTTTTCATACTGTACGTATTTAAATACCTATCCATTCATGTTTTTGTTTTTTTTGTTTTTATCGTTTTCGATGATGGTTACCCCAGGAAAGCAGCTCTACGGTCGCAAACAATTATAAATTAATAAATTAATCGCTAAAAACGTTAACTTCTTACCTTTTGCTAGAATAAACAAAATTCATGAATTAACAATAAATGGAAAGATCACAAATAAAATGTTGCAACTTCATTGAACATTTTAAGAATAATTAATCCTAAAATCCTTTGTACAACGAGACAGTAAGAATGATCGTACTCACTGTCGTTTCATCCTATTATATCAAATCAATAATTTGCTTAATACCAAGTTAAAATTAGTTTTAAAAAAATATGCTTGTCGTTTTGTTCAGATAGGTACATATTCAGAATGGTCAATGGAGCTTAATAAAAACATGCATGGTTTTTAGAACAATCAAATTGAATTGTTCATGCTTAATTTATTTGATCGTAAAATGTCAATCATAGAATATATATTAGTTAATGCATATAATAGGAATGCAGTAAAAGAAATTAGAAAAACAAAATATTTTCAAAATTAAACCTGAATGAAAAATGGTATATGACTTGATTATCGTCATAATAAGTGATTATAAACCCCAAAACAAAACGTGTTTGAAGCGGACAGAATATTAGTTAAAATTCCAACAAATTACTTTACACAATATTTTCCTGTTAGACTAATATATCCGTTGGTACTATCAAAACATAGCAAATGACTCTGTATCGGTATGATAAAAAAGCTATATTTTGTACTACTATAGATTCGTTTATTTTCGTGGGTACCAATTTTCGTGGATTAAGACAGACTTACATGTTCATGGTTATTTTATTTCGTAGTTTTGTCGAAGACAGCATACAAACCTAATGAAAATTTGTTATTCTTTGCACAGTTAATATCGTGGTTCACCTGTTATCACGAAACCCACGAAAATTGGTATCCAACGAATAATAATGAATCCACAGTAGTTGACAAAATTGTGTATTTTGGGAAACTTTTGTTTTTAAACGCATTGAGTTAACTTCAAACGTAAACGGCTTTGATTGTTTCTTTTATCTTCTTGGTGTCTCTTATATAGAAAAATGTTTATCATTTTTACTTTATGGTTGAGTTAATATATTTTTCATTTATTTATAGTTCTGGTCCGGCTTATTAATTGTTTGTCCTTGTTCACTGCCACGGTTAAACTTTAAATTGAATTATTTAAATATTTAACAAAAGAAAGTGTGTTATAGTGTTCAGTCATCACATTATTCCATATATCAACACGAGTCTGAAAAACAATCAGTATGCATTCAACTTCAACGAAGTAAGACCAGACTCGTCAATATAATAGCCTGTTAAAACGTTTAAACCCGCTGCATTTCTATGCACCTGTCCTAAGTCAGGAGCCTGTTGTTCAGTGGTTGTCTTTTGTTGGTATGGTTCATAAGTGTTTCTCGTTTCTCGTTTTTTTTTTTATAGATTAGACGGTTGGTTTTCCTGTTTGAATTGTGTTACATTAGTCTTTTTGGGTCCCTGATGGTGGAATGCTTGTCAACAAGGGATATGATTAGCTTAGAAGTCACTGCTCTGATACTGACATGATTTCTAACATATCCTACTTATGAAAACAACAAAACTCCCAACGCCTTCAGTAAAAAAAAATTTATCTATGTTGAATTTAGCTATTATTTTTCTTTTTTTTTTCATACTGTACGTATTTAAATACCTATCCATTCATGTTTTCGTTTTTTTTGTTTTTATCGTTTTCGATGATGGTTACCCCAGGAAAGCAGATCTACGGTCGCAAACAGTTATAAATTAATAAATTAATCGCTAAAAACGTTAAATTCTTACCTTTTGCTAGAATAAACCAAATTTATGTATTAACAATAAATGGAAAGATCACAAATAAAATGTTGCAACTTCACTGAACATTTTAAGAATAATTAATCCTAAAATCCTTTGTACAACGAGACAGTAAGAATGATCGTACTCATTGTCGTTTCATCCTATCATATCAAATCAATAATTTGCTTAATACCAAGTTAAAAGTAGTTTTTAAAAAATATGCTTGTCGTTTTATTCAGATAGGTACATATTCAGAATGGTCAATGGAGCTTAATAAAAACATGCATGGTTTTTAGAACAATCAAATTGAATTGTTCATGCTTAATTTATTTGATCGTAAAATGTCAATCATAGAATATATATTAGTTAATGCATATAATAGGAATGCAGTAAAAGAAATTAGAAATACAAAATATTTTCAAAATTAAACCTGAATGAAAAATGGTATATGACTTGATTATCGTCATAATAAGTGATTATAAACCCCAAAACAAAACGTGTTTGAAGCGGACAGAATATTAGTTAAAATTCCAACAAATTACTTTACACAATATTTTCCTATTAGACTAATATATCCGTTGGTACTATCCAAACATAGCAAATGACTCTGTATCGGTATGATAAAAAAGCTATATTTTGTACTACTATAGATTCGTTTATTTTTGTACTACTATAGATTCGTTTATTTTCGTGGGTACCAATTTTCGTGGATTAAGACAGACTTACATGTTCATGGTTATTTTATTTCGTAGTTTTGCCGAATACAGCATACAAACCTAATGAAAGTTTGTTATTCGTTGCACAGTTAATATCGTGGTTCACCTGTTACCACAAAACCCACGAAAATTGGTATCCAACGAATAATAATGAATCTACAGTAGTTGACAAAATTGTGTATTTGTGGAAACTTTTGTTTTTAAACGCATTGAGTTAACTTCAAACGTAAACGGCTTTGATTGTTTCTTTTATCTTCTTGGTGTCTCTTATATAGAAAAATGTTTATCATTTTTACTTAATGGTTGAGTTAATATATTTTTCATTTATTTATAGTTGTGGTCCGGCTTATTAATTGTTTGTCCTTGTTCACTGCCACGGTTAAACTTTAAATTGAATTATTTAAATATTTAACAAAAGAAAGTGTGTTATAGTGTTCAGTCATCACATTATTCCATATATCAACACGAGTCTGAAAAACAATCAGTATGCATTTAACTTCAACAAAGTAAGACCAGACTCGTCAATATAATAGCCTGTTAAAACGTTTAAACCCGCTGCATTTCTATGCACCTGTCCTAAGTCAAGAGCCTCTTGTTCAGTGGTTGTCTTTTGTTGGTGTGGTTCATAAGTGTTTCTCGGTTCTCGTTTTTTTTAAATATATTAGACTGTTGGTTTTCCTGTTTGAATTGTGTAACACTAGTCTTTTTGGGTCCCTTTATAGCTTGCTGTTCGGTGTGAGCCAAAGCTCCGTGTTAAAGGTCGTACTTTGATTTATAATTGCATACTTTTTAAACAGTCTGACTTAGATGGATAGTTGATTTATTTGCACTCATACCACATCTTCTTATTTATATATAATATATATAATACATATATCAATCTTCATATAATTTTAAAGTATTTAATAGTAAGTGTCAAATCCGCTGATTGAAATACCTGTCTATAATGTTAAATGGACCATAGTAAATTCATGTGATCAGTGAAAAATTAAATAAAAAAAGAATACGATAGATTACCTTGCTTTGACATTCTCAAAAACATTTGTAAGTAGTATGTACGGAAGCGTTTAGGGGCCTTATATGAGTTAGTTAGCAATGCTTAAGAAAACTTAATTAGTCCAATGTTATGCATGACATGTGTATATTGCATTAAATTGTTTTAATTTAGATAATTTACTAACTTATAAGAGATTTAATTCATTTATTTATGCCAATAATATTTCTCACTAATTTTATGGATGTAAATTTAAATATCTTTATTTCTAGAATTTATGAAGTTGCATTAAATAAAACACTATAATGTTAATGAAACTTAATTAAGGAATTTTCATCAATTATAGTGTTTTAAATTGTTTTAATTAAGTTCATTTACTAATTTATGATAGATAAATCCAAGTTAATTAAGTCTTTTCATTTTTATATTTTTCAAAAAAGTATAAATTAATAAAAATTAAATTTTATAATATGGCATAAATCAGAAAATTTTAGTATCCCGTCATGATAGAAAGATCCTGGGACTGTAATATAAAAAAAATCGCGAAATGCTTTTGTGGTTATTTGTGTACAAAAACCAGATATCATGTGAATAAATCATAATTTTATGGGTTTCAAATTTATAGGGAAAAAGGGGATGTAAGTCTACTCTTATATATAACTATACTGCAAATCCGCGCTATTTTGTGTGAATGCAAAACGCACGCAACATAATTTGAGTTGCTGTTGATATATAATAAATTAACATAATTTCGGTATATGGTTTTACTTGTAGTTCAATAAATTTGACTCCAGATGCATAGAAAATGTATAATATACAAATTGTCCCGATTTATTTGTGTTCTCTCAGTCAAATTTAACCACACGTACAACTTTTTCGTCTTCTAGGAATGAATCGTCGGTCAAATTAAAAACCGGGCAAATGAAATCATCCATCGTGTTACTTACTCTCAAAAAGACAGCACAATTATAATTCTTTAGGAAACAAAACAACTTAAAACTACCAACGAATAGAATGAGGCATCATATCGTCGGTTTTAATTTCCAAAAACTGAAGCTTTATGTTAGAAATCATAGATTTGGAGAATGAATTAGAAACACCAGTTAAAAAATCAAACACCGACAATGAAGAGTTTTTGAATCAACAATATCTACACATAGCTAATAAAAACAGAATAATGTAAGAAATAGCCTGATACAGTTATGGTGTACTTGTTCATGTAAGAATTTCTCATACTAATACACCTTCAAAATTTAATGTTTGGCTATTCAATATTTTCTTAATTTCTTCAAATATTGGTCTGATCTTCTGTTTTGTATTTTCCCTTTTCATACTTTTAAAAAACTGCTAGGTTTTCTTACATATATTAAGTTATGCACCGTGGTGTCTATCATTTGTTTTAAGTTCTTTTGTTGGCCATTTGCCCCGTGCATTCTATCATTTGTTGTAATATTTTATGTATATTGGTGTTTTGTTGGGCAATGTATGACACATATATGTGCGCAAACCTTGCCCATAATTATATTTTTTGTAATTCATTGACCGTTCCAGAAATGTGTGGCTTCAAATCATATTTTAGCGGCGATCGATGTTTTTTTTCAAATATAACTGCACTTTCCTGGTATCCCTGGTGCATTCGACTGGCAAACAGTCCTATACAAGCTTCGCCCAAGTTAGCACTCCGCGGCGGGTGGGGAGCAAGAATGTGCATTATGGTTTATGTTTATCAATAGTACCGCTTAAGTCGATGCTAGGGGCCGTCTTGGTCTTTTTGTAGGGTATAAATGATTGGTTAATTGCTAGTTTCAATGAAAAAATTGAATTCTGCCTCAAATCGGCACCATAGTTACACTTGGTGTAAAGGACCTTTATAGAAAACTTATGCTTATTTTTAAAACCTTTCATTGAATCTTTCAAGCTGCATGGGGATATGTGTTTTAACATATCAGCATCAATGTTAAATTTCCCATTATGAACTTCAATTGTATCATCTGTGCTAAGTTTGAATAAAATCTGTTTAATGGTTCTTTAGAAGATGAAAATTGTCCCCAATAGTGTTTCAATGCAAAATCACCCCCCCCCCCCTGCTGTTGGTCACTTCAAATTTCCGATCAGCGCCAACTCTACCATGATTGGACCTTTCATAGTATCAAATTATCATATAAACCAAGTTCCATTGATATCCTACTGCTTCAATGATTTTTGAGAAGAATATTTTTTAATTTTGACCTAGTAGAAAGATTAAAGTCCCATGACGGTAATGTTCTGTTATTATTACACTCAGCATGAAGGAATGCATGGCCATAATCTGTGCCAAGTATGGTTGCATTCTTTTCAGTGGCTTTCAAGAAGACGAAAGTGTTTCCGATTAGTTTCACTGCAAATTTTTACATCCGCTTGCAGCCATTCTGAAATTCCAATCGGCTCAAAACTACACTTGAAGACCTTCAAATGGTCATATATAGTAAATTTCTCTGAAATCCCTTCCATGATTTTTTAAAAATAAATTTTCTTTTAAATTGAACCAATCAAAAAACTTCAAAGTCTTATGGTGGCCATGTTATTGACGTATGAGCATCAAAGATTCTTTTCTCCGGAATAAACTCATGGGCAACATCTTTGCCAAGATTGGTTGAATTCTGCTCAAAGGCTCTCAAAAAGGAGATAAACATATAAACAGTTAATGGGAGTACGGGCGGACGATGGGCGCCTAGTGATGACGATAGCTCACTTGCTCTTGGAGTATGCTTAGCTAAAATGCTAAAAATACAACAACATAAAAATGACGGAATATTTTTTTCTTGTATACATTGAGGTTTACTTTCCGTTGCTTTACCATTTATGATATTATGAGTAACACGGCTGTTGTTTCTCGAAAAGCAGGTGACGTTTATTCGATCATTTAAAGGGACATTTTACTAATTAAAACTTATCTCAGATTTCAGTTAGTACAGTGTCCACAGTAAAGATGTGTCTAAAAACATCGCTGTCATTATATTTTCTATTTAAACGGTGAGATGGGAGGGTAAGGAAGATATTTAGCTCACCTTTCCTAAAAAGAAATGTGAGCTTTTGCCTTCACTTGGCGTCCGTCGTCGTCGTCCGTCGTCATCGTCCGTCGTCGTCGTCGTCCGGTGTAAACTATTTCAAAATCTTCTCCTCTGAAACTACTGAACCAATTCCAATAAAATTTAAGCTGAATGATCCTAAGGGTATCTAGAATAAAGTTTACCTAGTGTTTTATTTTCTGTTTCGTCAAAAAACATGGCTGCCATGGCTCAAAATAGAACATAGGGGTTACATGCAGTTTTTGGCTTATATCTTAAAAACTTAAACATTTAGAGCAAATTTTATATGGTGAAAATGTTCATTAGGTCAAGATATATCAGCTTTGACATTTTCAGACAAATCAAACAACCCATTGTTGGGTTGATGCCACTAAATTAGCCCTTTTAAGGACATGTTGTAGTATTTGGTTATTATCTTGAATATTTTAATAGATAGAGATAAACTGTAAACAGCAAAACTGTTCAGCAAAGTACGATTAACAAATAAGTTGAATGACAAAAATTGTCTATTGACCCCTTAAGGAGTTATTGCCCTTTAAAGACATTTTTTCACAATGTTTTCATCATGATTGCTTACTTTAAAAAAATCTTCTCCTCTGAACGACTGAACCAAGTTACGTCAGAAAACATGGCCGCCATGGCTAGGAATAGAACATAGGATAAAGTACATTTTTTTGGCTTATATCTAAAAAATTAAAGCATTCAGAGCAAATCTGACAAGATGTGAATGTGTTAATTACGTCAAGACCTAACTGCCCTAAAATTTTCAGCTGAATCGGGTAACCTATTTATGGGTTATTGCCCCTGAATTGATGATTTAAGTGATACCATGGAAGACGACGTGAACAAGCATGTTGTAATATTTTGAAACAAGTATATCCTAGCATATTTCACCACTAAACCGAACGCTTATAAGATGTATGGCCTTAATCCCCCACTTATAAAGAGAGGTGCATTATTTATTAGTTAGATCTCCTAGCTATTACAGATCTAGATCCTTTTCAAATTGATATATCCATATATACACTTAGTAGTTGCGCTCTAAAATATTCCTACCCTAAGGTTGGTACATAGTTAGGAGGCAACGTCATATCATCTGCAGCTTACACCCATCCATTAACCAGCAAAAACTAAATTCTGACTAAACTGTCAAAATATCGTCCATCATTTATATTATGTGACTGCATTTGTTGAAATCCTTAATTCATATATAAATAATAAAACTGTCTTTCTTTATTTTCATTGTACATGCAATACTTGCATTTATTATCCTCTTTTTACATTGTTAACAATGTCTGAGAGTATCCAATAAACTTGAAACTTGAACAGTTACTAAAGATCAAGCTGCATTTTATTTTAAGTAGTTAAAAACCTTAGCAAATATCTTGTTTAATGACTAACATGCCAATATCTACTCTCCCCAAAACATTTAATAAACAGTTAAAATCTGACAACCTATTATGTTTATACCATGCAATTGTATATCTAAAAAGCTATGACAACTAAGTTTATTCTTTCATTTGCAGAAATGCACTGCTTAACAAGTTGGAAAGCAATCATTGGGTTGGACTGACAGGTAACAGAGTTGTGGTTTCTGAAATGTGTTGTGTGGACAGATTTCCTGGGTTTTTTACAAGTGTCATAGTAAATGTTACTTCACAATTCTATTAGGTTATTCCATAGATCATCCCTGGAAACTCATGGGTGCTTTCGTAGCTCACTCCTACTCCTAGGTGAATTGGAGCTTTTGCCGTTTCTGCTGGAGAACGTTACCGTTCCGAAATTTATAATTTTTGCCGGAATTTGCGGTATCCTGTAGGGAATTTTAAATATCCATAGCAACATAATAAAACAAGAACTACCGATTGAGTAATAGTTAAGAAAATGATAAATTATATTTGAGTAATATTTTTCATTTTTATTGTAAGGGCTAACTAAGCCTTAAGTGAATAACAACAAAATAATATTCTCTTCTTAAGATTGATTATAGATAACGCATAATAAAGTGTAATGCGACCAATCAGCGTCAACGATACAAATGTTCCTAAAATGAAGAAAATTGTTTCAATTGACCCAGAGCAATCTCTAACTAGAGTTGCCGGTCCATACTATTCGGAAAGGGAGAGTATGGACCGATAACTCTGGATTAGGAACATATATAATGTTAGATATACTGTTCCCAGCTCTGGATAGAGATTTGATCCAGGGTTATGAAGGAGTGTTTGACGGAGGCACTCCTGGCTTTCGAGGATGATTGTTAATAAATAGGCTAAAAGTCAAAGGCGAGTTCGTTTTTCAAAGTATATTTTAATAGAAGCTAAGAAAAAATGAAGTGCAACATCAAAGATATGAGATGACGATATAAGGTTTTAGCCTCATCAGGCATTTGTACTACACCAAAGTCTTCAATGCTTAGTCCTGTAACCAAGGATATCAATTGCCTAAACTCCTTGGTGAAGCGTTTGTTCAGTGTATTGATCTGCATTATCATCCAATACAGTGTCATCACAGGGCAGTGCAAACGATTAGGCCAATTTTCCGTAAATGATAGGCTGAAAATGCATGACGTCAGGAATCCCATAACATTGTTCCGCGAATACTACTTAGTATAGACTGTCCATGATTACACAAAAAATCATCAAAAAGCACAAATGACCAAAAGAAAAAGCCCTTGAGAAATTCGTTACAAGCGTTTCAGTGAAGGGTAAACATGTGCCATTATTTTTGGCAAATACTTCGGTGACGTCAAAATCGATGCAAATTTACATTTGGGGCTGCTTCATTCATTCTTGTTTTGTCTATGCGCGGTAGGCCCTATCACGTTACCGTGTTAAATGTGGCTGAAAAGTAAAACGAGTTGAACCGGCTAAGATGGCGACCGAAGTTCAAATTTATACTTTTTGCTTTCTAAGCTGGGAAATATGAAAAAAATGAACCTGTTAATAATAAATATATGTTTTGTTTTATATACAACTTTTTTTCCGAGGCCGTATTCATCCTAAAAACATTTCTCCGAGATAAATTTATAAATTTGAAAAAAAAATTATGGCGTAGTAATTTACTATCGTCATAGTGGTCCATTGCATAACATTATATGAAAAATGTTACAATCTTTCAATTCCAACATTTTACCTTACATTACGCTTTCAGCCATACTTTTTTAACCGGCTGATTACTTGCCGGTTAGTTAAGACCGGCGAGGGCGGCGTTCGCCTATATGCGTCGGCGGCCGATTTCTAAGAAAATGAAGCGATTGTGCCTATACCTGAAGCACCAACCGGGCTAACCCGGGTTATACCGCTGTGGCAAATGAAGTACTACCCTTGCAGCGGAATAAATTCATGAACATGTGCAAAAAATACACCGTCTATTGACCAATGAAAAGGCTCCATACTTATATAAGTTGTAATTAAACAGATAGCGTACGTTTGGTCAGGGTATTTGTGCAAATATACTAGCCTCGAGACGCAATTTAACTCGCACGATGGCTCGATAAAAAAATTTTTGTTCAGTTTTCTATACAATACAAATGAGAAAAAAAACATGAGAAGTCGATGTCGGACAGTAACCTAAATCTCTTTGCAAATATTTCCCGCCAATATAAAGCTATATATTGACTAGATCACTTGTTGCAGACATCATTGCAACGGAATTTGGTCGGATGGACCAGGTTATTCCAATACAGCAGATCATACCACCCACTATATTTGGGGCATAATATGTTCAACATGAATGAAAAGCTTGTCAGTTTTTCATATGAAACCAGATAGTAATCTGTTCACTTTCACTTCGTGCGTTTTCTTCAGTTTTGCAGTGCATTTTTGTGATTTCTTAATTTTTGATTTTTGAATGTCAAGTTAGATGTGGTTTACTTTTAATCGACTTACCATTTGAATCATGTGAATAGCCATTATCAAGTCACATAGTATGGCGTCTTCGTCGAATTGAAATGCTGTTGCTACCCCAAGAATGGATGCGTTGGAAAGTTTCGCTGTATATATATACACCATTTTAGTTAACTTGCTTTAGTCATGCCATGTTAGAAATAAAGGTTTTAAATTTATACTTTTTAGATCAACACAAAAATAAAATGACATAATTAAGTTGGATTTATCTATCATAAGTTAATACATAAACTTAATTAAAACAACTTAAAACAGTATAATTGATGAAATATCCTTAATTAAGTTTCCTTAACATTATAGTGTTTTATTTAATGCAACTTAATAAATTTTAGAAATAAAGATATTTAACTTTACATCCATAAAATTAATGAGAAATTATATTGGCATATATAAATGAGTTAAATCTTTGATAAGTTAGTAAATTATCTAAATGAAAACAATTAAATGCAATATAGTGCGTGATATTGTATTAATTAAGTTTTCTTAAGCATTGCTAACAAACTAACATAAAGTCCCTATACGGTTCCGTATGTATGCTTCACTGATAAAAATTGGTCAATATCATGAAGCAATCATCACATCAGTAGGCACTACTGTGGTACTGACAATATCTATTGCAAAAGAGAGCACGAAAGATACTGAAGGGACATTTAAACTCAATGTTCGAAAATAAACTGACAACACCATGACTAAAAAAAAACAACAAAAAAACAAAAAACCAGAAGTTTACAAAACTAAACATAGGAAACTAAAGACTCAGCAAAACAAACCCCAAGAAACACTTAGGTTGATTAGTGCAAACCTTTTCTCGCAAATGGATTTTTTTGGCTCTTATGTGTAGGTCCATTTTGTCTCATAGCTGATTATATGTTCAAGTCAAGTTCAAGTATTTGGCTTTCCGTTTTTTGTGTTTGGTGCATACTCGATAGTTATCTGTATACTGAATATAATGAATACATGTATGAAACGCTTATGCAACAACAAATCTTGGAATGTGCAGATAATTTACAGGGAGTCAAATTTGTGCATTTCTTTAGCTGCCCCAAACAAAGCGAAAATTAAAAAAATAAGCGAGAGAATATAAAAATATACAGTATCACATGAATCATGTCATGTATTGTTGAATATATTTCATGTGGTTCGTGTCAACTGCGGGTTGCAACCTATGTGTTTCTATTCGAAGCTTTCAATGGGACAGAACTCAGTGAAATATATGCCGCGAGAAAAGATATACTCTGGCTCAATCATAGAATATATATTGGTAATCCAGTAAAAAAAAATTAGAAAAACAAAATATTTTCAAAACTAAACACAATGAAAAATTGTATATGACTTGATTGTTGCATAGTAAGTGATTCCTAATCACAAAACAAAACGTGTTTGAAGCGGACAGAATATTAGTTAAAATTCCAACAAATTAATTTACATAATATTTTCCTGTTAGACCAATATATCCGTGGGTACTATCCAAACATAGCAAATGACTCTGTATCGGTATGATAAAAAGCTATTTTTTGTACTACTGCAGATTCGTTTATTTCCGTGGGTACCAATTTTCGTGAATTAAGACAGACTTATATGTTCATGGATATTTAATTTCGTAGTTTTGCCGAAGACAGCATACAAACCTAATGAAAATTTGTTATTCGTTGCACAGTATATTTTGTGGTTCTCCTGTTACTACGAAACCCACGAAAATTGGTATCCAACGAATAATAACGAATCCACAGTAGTTGACTCAATAATGTATTTGTGGAAACTTTTGTTTTTAAACGCATGGAGTTAACTTCAAACGTAAACGGCTTTCATTGTTTTCTTTTATCTTCTTGGTGTCTCTTAAATAGAGAAATGTTTATCATTTTTACTTTCGGGTTGAGTTAATATATTTTTCATTTATTCAAAGTTCTGGTCCGGCTTATTATTTGTTTGTCCTTGTTCACTGCCACGGTTAAAATTTAACTTGAATTATTTAAATATTTAACACAAGAAAGTGTTTTATAGTGCTCAGTCATCACGTTATTATTCCTTATATCAACACGAGTCTGAAAACAATCAGTATTCATTGAACTGCAACGAAGTAAGACCAGACTCGTCAATATTATAGCCTGTTAAAACGTTTAAACCCGCTGCATTTTTATGCACCTGTCCTAAGTCAGGAGCCTGTTGTTCAGTGGTTGTCGTGTGTTGGTGTGGTTCATAAGTGTTTCTCGTTTCTCGGTTTTTATATAGATTAGACCATTGGTTTTCCTGTTTGAATTAATTTACACTAGTCTTTTTGGGTCTCTTTATAGCTTGCTGTTTGGTGTGAGCCAAAGCTCCGTGTTGAAGGCCGTACTTTGACCTATAATTGTTTACTTTTTAAACAGTCTGACTTAGATGGATAGTTATCTTATTTGCACTTATACCACATCTTCTTATTTATATATAATATAAAATACATATATCAATCTTCATATAATTTTAAAATATTTAATAGTAAGTGTCAAATCCGCGGATTGAAATACTCGTTTATAATGTTAAATGGACCATAGTAAATTCATGTGATCAGTGATAAATTAATAAAAAGAATACGATAGATTACCTTGCTTTGACATTCTCAAAAACATTTGTAAGTAGTATGCATAAGTATGCTTCCCTGATAAAATTGATTTAATGGTTTTTTGAGATGAAAATGAATTATGCTACACGAATCGTTGGTTCACTGATATGTTGATGTCATCAAGTGCACGTCGAGTTTTGTGTTTGTTACCATAACATCTATGCATAAGACCAAATAAAAGCCATAACTAAAATATTTTACCAGATTATTTATTAGATTATCTTGCATTGATTTATGATGTTAAGTGTTTAATGAAGTGTTATTTCATTTATTTTACCACTGGGTCGATAGCATGAGACAATCATCACATCAGTAGGCACTACTGTAGTACTGACAATAACTATTGCAAAAGAGAGCACGACAAATACTAAAGGGACATTCAAAGTCAATGTTCGAAAATAAACTGACAATACCATGACTGAAAAAAAAAAAAAAAAAAAAACAATAAACCAGAAGTTTTCAAAACTTAACATAGAAAACTAAAGACTCAGCAAAACAAACCCCAAGAAACACTTACGTTGATTAGTGCAAACCTTTTCTCGCAATTGGATTAACTTGGCTCTTATGTGTAGGTCCATTTTGTCTTATAGCTGATTATATGTTCAAGTCAAGATCAAGTATTTGGCTCTCCGTTTTTTGTGTTTGGTGAATACTCGATAGTTATCTGTATACTGAATATAATGAATATATGTATGAAACGCTTATTAAACAACAAATCTTGGAATGTGCAGAGAATTTACAGGGAGTCAAATTTGTGCATTTCTTTAGCTGCCCCAAACAAAGCGAAAATTTAAAAAAATAAGCGAGAGAATATAAAAATATACAGTATCACATGAATCATGTCATGTATTTTTGAATATATTTCATGTGGTTCGTGTCAACTGTGGGTTGCAACCTATGTGTTTCTATTCTTAGTTTGCAATGTGACAGAACTCAGTGAAGTATATGCCGCGAGAAAAGATATACTCTGGCTTTTACACAGTGTGCCATTGCTTGGGTGGTTAAATCTAGTTATGGCGTCAATTTACATTGATTATATGTAAACTTTTCATTCAAGACCCCTGTGAAGTGATTGGAATGTAGTATGTTGCACTTTAACACCCATATATTCAGTACAATGAATTAAGAATTTTGCATCATGTTTTATTACAATAATGCAACGACTTAGTAGCCTTAGTATGCGTTAAATATTTCATACCAGTTGTGAGCAGCCACAATTATTCAACAAACGACATTTTAATTGGTAATGAGCATGTAATTGTAACTCTGCAATTAACTTGTAGGTTATTAATAAGTGATCTGGGGTCTATTTTATTCTATTTAATAATTAGGTTATCCTACTTCTAATAAGATATACGGTAACCAGCTGATTTAACTGGACCATTACCATGAATAGAACACAATTATTTTTTTCAGTTTAGAAAAAAAAACTTTCCTTTTTGGTACAGCGAATTTAGAATTCCCTATATTATATCAAACATTAAGCTTAATTCTAGCAAGATGAGAGTAATATACCTTCTAATATGAAAGGTTGCCGTCTTTTATTTATAAAAAGACATTATAAAGTCCTCACTCTGACTTCACTGAGACTTTAAGATAAAGAAATCATTTGATTGAATGCGGGTAACCGGAAAATAAAATGAATAAAGTTTTGATTCTGACGGGAGAATAGTGAAACCTTTTCTCTTCAAAGGTATAACTAAAACGAATTAATGTAATATGCTAGGTCATCCATGATGAATTGAAGGGGAGAACTACACCAACTTCATGTGAACCAACCATTTCTTCAACTCTTTGGTTGGTTCGTACTTTGTCTGTCGCTTAGTAAAATTTTCTTCGTCCATCTAAAATATTTTTTTTTTCAAATTTGAGTTTAAATGTACTGCCCTTCCCGTGCATCTGACGTACCAAATTACATATCTGGTATCTGAAATGAGTTTTTTTCTTCTTAAAAAACAAATATTTTAAAAGATACTACAATCCACCAAAATAGAATAAAAAAAAGTCAAAAGTTTTATATTTTTAAAAACTTCACCTACGTAATGAAAACATGCGAAGACAACGTGTTCTATATAACAAATACAAAAATAAATTGAAATTAAGACATCTTATGCCATTGCAACGAAGGATCGCAGTTATTATCAATCATTTAACGTTAGAAAGTTTAAAACTTTTAAAGTTAGCCAAAATGTGTTTACCTTCTGATATTAAAATTATCCCGCTCTATGCCCTAATATCAATGACTGTACTTCAATTCTGATATAAAACATTGTCGGTTTATATTCTGCATGGAGTGTGATACGAAAAAGTAATACGAAAATCTGCTTAAATTTGATTGGCTTATCTGCATCACAAGATCACGGCATTTCCATTGTCTCCTCGTTATGTCATTGATGACTTTCAAAGGTTAAGACAATGTACATTTCGTTCATGGCAACGGCCATCAGTGATTTCTTCAATAATATACAAAACACACACACATTTCACCTGACAATCTTCTTTTTGTAAAATTGTATTACATTATAAAGCTAACAAAAAGTCTAAAAAAAGTCTGATATTAAAATTTGACACCGGAAAAAGACATATGACGTCATACTGGAATGTGCAAAAGACTAGATCAATATATCGCGAAATTTTTAATTTATCAAATTAAAAGTGTTGACCATAAGAGAAATAGGTTTAAGTACTTGTGAAAATTGGATATTGCTTGATATCAACTCTCGGTATTTAATTTAAAAAGTAATAATATATATTGAAATTAAATAACGACAGTTGATATCAAGCGATATCCACTTCCCACTCGTTATGGATCCTATAAGTATCAACAACAAAAATTACAATATCAATGAAAAACCTAAAAATATAACAAAAGCTTTATTTTTTTTATTTCAGATATCAACACAACATACAATTTAAGATGGTGCTTCATACATTTTCAAATAAATCATTAAATGACGATTAGTTTTGGGAAATAAAACATCGCATGAGAGATAATTTAAAAAATAAATAAAAATATGAGGTTTGTTTTCATCCTTGTTGACTATTTGATGGAATATAATTTATACAAACTTTATCAACTTATCATTTTTTATTTAATCAAACTTGATTAAACCACTCGATAAATTCGAAAACCAAATAGATGCACCAAATGCACAAAAATATCCTTAGACGATAGTTTGTATAAAACATCAATAATTATCTGTAGAGCGAGCGAAATCGTTGATGCACTAATGTATCCACTGATACATTGATGTGTACCTTGTACAGTATATTCAAGAGTGATGTTTAGTCCAAGTTCAATCAAATAATTATACAGATGTCTGTAGTTGTATATATGTGTTCACATGGTTATAATCAAACTAGAAATATATAAACATATTTATGTGATAGCTAATTGATTTTTAGTAAGGGTGTAGACATGAACAGTCTATTAAATATACTATGTATTATATATTTTATCGACAGGTCAACTTTTCTGTGGTAGAACATCCTGGTACCTGGTCAAGTGAGAGAAAGGTAAAAAGGTAAATCAAGCTTTCAATCGGTATTATTTTTGGGGAAATTTAACTGCTTAATATTTTTTTTACATGACAAAACCATCTGAAAACAGTAAACTTTTAAAAATTACACCGAATATATGTTTGATTTTACTTATTTTCGTTGCTCTTACTAGTACAGGATGTCCTACCACAGAAAAGGTCACCTGTCAACAAAATTTAATTCCGGAGTCAGAAGACGGTAATATGAAAATAGTATATTAATACTAAACCTTTGATTGCGTTTTTAAAATGGTTTGAAACAATGCCAAGGTGTTCAATTTGTAGTACGATTTAATGATGTAAACCTCTGAGCAGCCAAACATTTTTAGAATTAAACTTTTTTCTTAACCTTAGTTTTGGTTTATATGACTGTAAAAAAGTAACTGACGAAGAAAAATCATATGGTGGTGCACTTTTTTTTTGCTACGACCATTTGATAGTACCCACTTCTTATGATTTTCCCATTTTTCATCATTTTTACCAATTTTTGGGTTATTGTCATGAAAAATATCATAATTTCACAATTAAACTTTTTTTTATACTTTCACTAAAGATGAAGTGGACCAATCTGAATAAATTTGAACAAAAAAAAATTCATAGGTTGGTGTAAATTTTAAAAAGTTTCTTAAATTTTTGTTGCTTTTTTGTGTAAAATTGACCATGCTGTCAATTTTGTAAATTTGGGATTTTGTCTTTTTTAGAACAAAAAGCATATTATTTCAACTTCTTTGCTATAAACGATTTAAAAAACACATATCTAAGAATTTTGAAATGGAAAAAAATATGATATGGGAAGTACATATCTTTGGTAAAATCATTTCATTGTATCCTCACCTATTTTCTCAACATTTTGGCTGATTACAGTTTAAAAATGTATTACTCAAAAACTACTTATTGTAAGTACACAATTTGTTCACAGAGTTTAGTTTGATTATAATATGTTTTATATTCATTCATATTTTCCACTTGTATCACATGTTTTGGAAATAATTCTCAAACGAGATTTCAACGAGACTGAAACCTCAGAAGAATACATCCTTAACAAAACATGTGTGTTGAACTAGATGTTCGTTGATAAAAGCTACTGTAAATTCATTATTATTCGTGAAATACTACTTGTATTATTATTTTATGGGTATAGTCGAACCACGAATAAAATTATTAAACGAATAATACATTCTCTTTAATGCAGATTTTGGTAAAACCAGAAAATGAAATATCCGCAAAATAAAAAAATTAAAGGTTCTGCAATCCACGAACATTGAAAACCACGAAAATGATAAAATATACAGAGTGTGAAAATGATCTTACCTCCAGTCGTTATAACCTGTAGATATAAAATTAAGATATATAAATTCAGAATTATCTTAAACACACTTTTCATATAATCCTGTATTCATTTTATGGCACGCTAAAAAAAATAACATATATATATATATATATAAACATTTAATTACTTATTGAAAAAATTCAGACATCATAATTGTCCGATATTAAAATATATCAATAAATACCCGTATTGACATAACAATGTTCACATCATTACAACAAGATTAAAGATATACATATCCGAGGACGTATATTAATTTGTTGTATTGTAGTAGTTCAGACAAACACTAGTATGTGCAGAAAGTATTAGCCCTTAGATTGTTTTAACAACATAATCATGAATTCATGGATATATTTACTTATACGTAAAACAAATAATGAACCTTTATGAACTCGTAAAACTAATTATCTGTCCGAAAAGAAATATCAATTCATGTACCCGTTATTGCATATCTTTGTCCACATAAGTAAACATCAACAATATAAATTTACCCGAGTGCGTCGCTAAGATAGTTTTAACCCCATATTCCTAAAATCCGGTATCGTTTACCACTTTAGACGTTTGCTAACACGTCAATACAAATAATAGAATAATTATCCATTTTTTGGCAAATGTTCACCTGTTCATTAGTTATTGAGAAGTTTAAAATTAACAAATTATTGTCCGATCTTAAAAAAATAAATACAAATACACGTAATAAACATATCTTTGTCCACGTGACAACACTCAAATTGATGACATACATGTAGATTTATCATACAACTTATCAATTCGATGCATTTTAACATGTCAACCTTTTTAGACAGGGACAATTTTGTATATAGTATTTACCCTTTGTGTGCTACTGCAAAATTGTTTCTAAACCATGTTTTCATGTTACAAAATTCGAAGACCAATTGAGTTGTTGATAAGAACACATTTGAAAATATCTTGCTCTAAGCTGTAGCAGGAGTGATTGAGGTTTTTGCAGCTTCGTGTTTCTTTTTTAAAAAACTAGCTTAACCACTTACAAGCTCATTTTAAAAAAAATAGTCGCAGTCTGAGTACGCCACAGCCTGGACTGAAATTGTTATGTTATTTTTTTAAAACTTATTTAATAAAGAAAGCAATAAATGTTTCAATTTACATTCTATTGATCTAGAAACAGAACACCAAAAGTTAAACAATTATCATTCATCTCATATATTCGTATATTTGATAAATATAACACTCTATAAATTGGGTGCGTCCGAAACGTTTTACTGTATAAACTCCATAATATTCAGAAATATCAAACCCATGGTTGTGTCATGGTAGCATACTTGCATTGAGTGCGGGATGTCGTGGGTTCAAACCCCAGTCTGGTCACTCAAAAACTTGAAAATATGTATTTGCTTCGTCTCTGTTTACCAAGCGGCAGTTAGGATAAAGGACAAAAACTGATCGGCAAGGGATCTGAATAATTTGTCCGGTTACAGTGACATGTCTTTCATTGCTTTTTTACCTAGCTCACTTAAAATCCTATTCAGCGTGTAGGTCTAGTACAAAATAACGTTTATATTCATATTAACATTTTATCATCCTGAATATGAATATAATTTGCCACTAAACGTTACACAGTCATAACTATTCATAATCCAACAACTTAAACACTCTATAGGATGTAAAAAACTCAATATGTAAGAAACTATGGACATACCACATTGTAAAAAACAGAATATCGTTGATTATGTCTAAATGTCATTTTATGAAATGAAAATAGAAACCTGTATGTGAATAATGTGCTTTAGGTTTCAGTTATAATGTTTGGCGGGTTGGAACACGGAAAGTCAATATTTGACAGTACTCTTTATACGTACTAAACCAGTCATAAACTATTCAAAGGCTGTTACAATCGAAGAGTTTTGAAGCCCTGAATGTCTATAAATGAAAAATAAATATCTGTATGTACAGGTCATCGACTTTCAATGACAAGAGTTTTGACGGCTTTGAAAATTTTCAAAAATAATCTTGCTCAATAAGAGCTACAAAGAGGATTAACATATATTTATTTTTAAATTCAGCAGTCTTTATTATTTCTTTTAGTTGACGTTTGAAGAAATTTTTTCGTATGCCAACCATGTAATAGTATTCCCAATGATCTTAAATTATGGTTTCCAGTAGAGTAGTGTCTGTACTTTACAAAAGAAAAGACGGGAAATCCAGAAATGCTACTCCAAACTCAATATACCAACTTCACCTGCATATGGGATATATATTGCCCAACTTATTTGGTATTCAAGAGCTTGCAACTGCTACTCAGACTTTGCAAAACGTTACCAGTGTCTGAGTAGAAAGTTGATGAACCAGGGGTTTGTCAAAGAACGTTTCGTCCTTTTTCTAAAAAAGTTCGTCGGAAGATACCAAGACCTTGTTGATAAATATTCCGTATCTACTTCACAAATAATATACGATGGTCTCGAAGTATAGATTCTGGGTACTGACGTTGTTTATCATCTTAATAACGTGTTATAGTATTCTTTTATTTGTCTTTATGAATATAACTTTTACTGTTTAGTCTGTTTTTGGTTATATTCATTTGACGTGGCTCTGTACTTATACATCCCGTCATTGTGTTATTGTGTTATTGTAAAAATAATGTAGTCTTGTCTTTAATTTTTGTTAATGTGCTTTGTCTATATGCAACTGTGTGTTTCTTTGTTACATATGACGTGGCTCTGTACTTATGCATCCCGTCATTGTGTTATTGTGCTATGGTAAAGTTTTGTATTCTTGTCTTTCCATTTTGCTAACGTGCTTTGTCTCTATGCCTTTTTGTGTTTCTTTGTTATATATTTGTTTGTTTTTAAAGTGGTTAAGATTGTAACACAAGGTTGACTGCTGCACCCCTATTGTTGACATGTTTACCTATTATGTCTGTTTGTTTTGTTCATACATCGTTGTCAATATAATGGAATTGTATACGACTGTCATACAAGTGAAAGGTTAAGCTAGCTATATATAAAACCAGGTTTAATCCACCATTTTCTACTTAAGAAAATGCCTGTACCAAGTCAGGAATATGACAGTTGTTATCCATTCGTTTAATGTGTTTGAGCTTTTGATTTTGCCATTTGACTACGGACATTCCGTTTTGAATATTCCTCGGAGTTCCGTATTTTTTTATTTTACTTTTTTCTCCTTAGTCGAATAGAAACCGACAATGCCATCATGGCTATTGCAAAAAAAAAACGACAAAAAGAGAATCAGGTGTCTACAAAACAGTGCACAAACAATAAAAATAGAGTAACACGAACACTTAAAAAAAACCTAGGACGACTAAAAGTGAACCGGGAGGATAATAAAATCTTGCTAGCTCTACGTGTTGTTCATGTTGCTCGTCAAATTACATCGTCACTGGTATAAGATCGACAATGTATCTACTGTGAATGTTTAGCTTGCTATTTTTTTTTATTGATTCATCCTTCATTTTATCATATCATATCGTGTATAATGAAATTGTTTTCCTATATTTCTAAGTTGACTGTTTTCATTTCTTTGTTGACATTTCTAAGTTTTATGTGAACATTTCACAGCTCCAAGTTCACTTTTTCTTAGTTTTAAGTAGAGAGTTTCCGGTTTCATGTTGAAATTTGGAAGTGGGAATTGTAAACTTGGAACTGCAAAATTTAAACTTTAAAGTAAATATCGATCATTTCTAAATAAAATTTCTTAGTTCAATGTTAACAATTCCCATCTCCAAGCTAGATCTGAGAAATTTCAATATGGAATTATCAATATCCTATATAAAATCTCTCTATAAATTCCGCTTTATTACAATTAGTGCCCATTTGAATTCACTCTGGCTGCTGAAATATCAATCTACAAGACTCATCAAATGTGGTGTCGATCAATAATTTGGAATTTAGAAATCTACAGTTCAAATTCTAAATGTGTATCAGTGTCAGTGCAAGATTATTGGCCCTCTTCAAATTTAAAAATTCAAATTTAAAAAACCAACAAACTGAAAGCAGGATAATATGTAAAAAGATTATAAACCTCAGAAAACCCTACTAGAAATGATTACTCAAGCGAGTAGCAATCGGTTATTAAACACAAACATATTCAGTGACCTTTTTACATGTATTATTCAAAAATCTTACAAAGGAATAAACTATGTAAGAAATGAAAAATGTACCTTTTTTTCATCATATTTAAAAAAAAAAAAGAAAGATTTACATGTACTTTTACGACGCTCTGTCGCTTAAAAACTGGATTTTGAAATATCATTTAATATTACAATTAGAAGTGATATGATTGCCAATGAGACAAATATTAACCAGGGATCAAATGACGAATATAAAAGCTATTATCGGTGACCCTACTACCTTTCAAAAATAGAAAAAAAACTCATAGCGTAAAGTCAGCTATAAAAAGCCACTTTATGAAAAATATGAAAACATTCAAACAATAAAACTAACGATTTAACCTATACAGTACAATTTACGAAAAACAAAAATGACAAACAAAAAACCAACGACAGCCACTGAATTAGAGACTGCTGACTTGATATTGAATGTGGCGTGGTTGAAAAAAAGTAAATTGTTTGCGGCAACTGTTTGATTTGTCTTTCCTGAATTTTGTTAGTTCATCAAATCTGATACATTCTCTTATTCAAATACTAGTAATCATACTAAAATTCAAAGCAAATTAGGTGAACAAATCGGCACTATGTTCTTTAAAATTGTGAATTTACCTGACAAGATGTTTTATTAAAAATGTAAGGGATTATACCTTTAACCTATAACATGTATAATTTTGCCAGAGTTAAAATTCTTATCTGCACTTTTTCTGAACAAATTAGGATAATCGTATTAGTTTGGACAAACTTGAAAGATATTGTTCCGAAAACATATAGAAAGTGTTTTTTGCCCTTCAATAAAAATTCCGGGCATGCACATTTATAGTTTAATATGTTCGTTGGTAAATCGTTGATTAAAATGTGCCTTGTGTTTTGACGGTATATTCTTGTTCGTTTGATTACTATATTCTTGAATTAAACTATACTGGTGTACATATTTGCGGTCATATACTCAGAACAGATTCATTTCTTTGTCACATTAACCAAGCTGATTTTAGAATGTACTGTAAGTATTAACATTTTGTATTGCAGCATAAATATGAAAAACATGACAGTGGACAGTAGTTTGTGACCTTAGATGGATTTGGTTACTATTTGTTATTTCCCTTTAAGTCTTTTTATGTGTTGGGTACTTATATATCTTTGATTTCCCAATAAGTCTCTTGTCTTACCTGATTGGTAAGAAAGGCGCTAAATCGCATATCAAATGTAAAGTGATATTAACATGTTTTACCGAAAAATCAAAGATTTATTTTTCCTGGGTAAACAAGTGAATCAGAAGGATGTCTTGGTTGTAAACAATGGAATGTATTATTGTTCTTCTTAGATATCTTTTGTAAGATGAATATTGACCTTGCACCGCCTCATGTCGCATGACTATTTTTATGCTATTATTCTAATTTTGTGTACCATTTTTTAATTTTTTTCCAAAATTTTTATTTGATTGGGTATTGTCTATATGTCATTATTATACTATCAATAACAAAACCATTCGTGTTTATTCGATTCAATTTATGCTTGATTCAATATAACGAAACTGTCTTACAAACAGGAGGCTAAGCTATATCATGTACATGTAGCTACGAAAACCGGTTTTATACACCATTTTCTTCGGGAAATGCCCGTACCAAGTCGGCACAATGATAATTGTTATCTAGTTGTTCATTTGGTGGACGTAGTCAAGCGTTTGCTTTTGTCAGGTTGAAACTGGCTTTTAAAGATTTTTTTGTAATATTTTTGTTTTACAACAAGACAAACTTTTATTGATACCGAGACTTTCTAATGTTTCCTACTTTTTAATGATAGTACAAATTAATGTTTTGGGATCTTCTTTATCGCTAAATTCCATTTTCCCATACCGCAAGCCGTCGAGTGAATCCGAAATATTTCGATCACTAACTTCATGCCGTTGCAACTTCGATAATAAGAAAATTTATCGCTGAATGTTGGAAACAATCCGAGTCTTTCTAACTTTATCAAGGTTAATGACCACACTTAATTATATAAAATGTGTCCTGCAAATTGATAATGTATCGCCACATTATACTACCGGTAACACAGTTCAATGTACAAAAAGGATTATTGGGTATGATTTCAAATGAGAAAATTATCCATCGATGACCACCCAGCGCATATATATTTGACTTTTTTTTGTTTCTTTTGATTTTTGAAAACAGATTTATTACATTTGAGTTGTAATATTTTCGGTAGAACTCTAAAATTGCCACGATTGTGATGTCTGAATTACGTTAATTTGAGATTACAAAAATGTGATAAACCTTATTAAACATAAAACACATAGACAAAACAATGTCATGCGCACACAAATTCTTAATATTGACATGTGCTTAAAATCAATCAAACATTAAGATACGGGATTAAATAATAAGAGGGTTCAGAACACCTAAAAAAAGATAACTTTTACTCATAGTCTGTTTTATTGCGGCGTTTTAAAATCACATTTAATATGCAAGAACTTAAAAGATCCTGATCAGAATGTTTACTTTGTTGCTATGAGCAGATGTACACCTATTGTTATTCATTTAATCTTTTAATTCGTTTATAGTAACACATTTTCCATAAATGAATTTTCAAAGAGACAAAATAGGAAAATTTCAAAGTAAAATAGATTTAAAAAAAGAAAACCAGGAGGTAAGATTTTTTCAAATGGGCAAATCTGAGACTACTATAATAGTAGTCTCAGGGCAAATGAACCGAAACAGAAGGACCAAGAGGTAATTGGCATCTTTAATGACCACTACAACCGTTGAATTATATTCATAACAACATTGGCATAGCAGCAAAGACTGAGGTTATTTATCACATTGATGGGAAACCACAGTTCTAATGTGTGAGGAGAAGAACAGTTGAACTAGATCTGCTTGCATTAGGCGTGTACTGTTGTGTTTGCAAGTCCCCTCTTCACCTATCCAATACAGTAGGGGGAAAGTTATTTTGGCTTAGCGGCGTTTAAACGATCTCCCTTACTCATAGAAAGGAAAGATGAGTTCACGAAAGAGAAATGACTTCGCACGGTCTATAACGAATCCAAAATGTATGCCTGTGCTGTTTTAAAACTTCTACAAAATTATCAGAATGACTCCAATCAGAAATTTGAGTTACCTATTGGTATAGTTAGTCTGACTCTATTACCACATGTTTGTTTTAAATACGCAGAGAGGATACACAATATGACTTGTGTTTATGAATATTAACAGAAAGTGAAAACGCCTAACAATGAAATTATAAGCAAATAAACAAATAAACCAAGGAAATAATATTCTGCTTCTATCCATACCAAATTGAATAAAATCAAACCAGAATTGACGCCACAATATTTTTTTTGAAAACCGTAGTTTTGAATGAAATACACTAGCGTAAAATTGTAGATTAAGAGATATTTATGTATGACACGTGTAACTGCACCGATGGATTCGTCGTCATTTTGTAATCGTATATCAATTTTTGTTTCGAATCTGCGGACTTACAAAATAGAAAATCTCGATAATGTAAAAATATCTGCCGATTCTTGTGATTTTCCCTCCTTTGTATTTTTTTCTCATGCTGTCAATTTCAAGAGCTTGTATCTCAAAAACGAAAACGGTTACTCTCTTTTTTATTTTATAATCTGGTGTACTTTTATAAGTGGAATCCGTAGGTGAAACTAGACAAAAATAATGTGGAGTAGTTAAATACACTTTAAAAGAAACTAGGTCTTTGTTGAAATATTGATGTAACTACATGTATTTTTTGTCTTGATGACAGATACTTTAATGTATGTCGTGTGCATGGAATTTGTTGATATGTCATAATGTGTGTCTATATTGTTGTATGGTCGATTTGAATAGCTCATTAGAGCTTGTGTAATATGTATTTGTTTACTAAATATTGACTCTAAACCAAACTTTGAATTCGATTGAATTGAATTAACAAGCCAAATATCTCAGGCCTAGGTCAAAAGACAGCAAGTCATGGCTTGCTCAAGTGTTTCTTGCCAAAAATACAGTTATAGTCCTCGAGGTCAGAGTTCAAGGTCACATGAAGGTCATAATTGTACGGGGATAAACCATCTCATGATGATACATCTACATGCAAGAACGGATCTTGCTCTTATTAACTGAGAAAATTTGAGGGTGGGGACATATTTTAAACTTTAATAGAAAACAATCTGTTGGTTAAATTTCTATAAATATTTGCAAGAATAACAGACTGATATAGCACTACAAATGGTTAGAAAATATTGAAAAAATTAAACGCCACATATTAAAAAAAAAAATTCTTCTTCAAATACTAGAACCATCATATTCACTTTTGGGGGCTGAATCTGAAACCTTCTATTTTGGTTCGGACAAAAAATTCAATCCAGAATAAAAAAAAAACTTACGAGTAAAAAGTATAGATGAACTTAACTTGGTCTCAGTTATCACTATAATCTTTGCTATTGTCAATTTAGGATTATTTTTTTTTTAAATATTAACATATATACCCCTATACCCATATAACGACAGTTTTTTTTAAGGGGTATAGTGTTGGGTACCCCCTTAAATGATATGTTGAAAGGCATTATATGAACAAGATTTATACTATTCTACACATAAACTTTCTAGGATGCATAGTTTTTTTCTTCTCACTTGTATATAGTAATTATATACAAAGTATACTTTATTAAATATTAACATCAATAAATGGTATCATTATGTTCATTTAAAAGTGATTATTTCATTGAAACTCTCAAAATCGTTAGTTACAGGAACTTAACTTTAGCTATTTAATTCATTTTTCAGGATATCAGGATTGAAATTGTTATGATCTTATTCAAATAATTCTAATGAAATGTTATATTACTCGAAACCTCCTTCGCCCATGAATTGATGGCCGGAGCCATATTTAGCACAACATTTTTTGGATTTTAAGAATTAAATTGCTCCTCAGTTTCGTATGTGATTTCGCCATTATGTTGTTTTGATTGAGCATCACCAATGACTCTCATGTAGACGAAACGTCCTTCTTTCGTATCAATTCATAAGCCTTTGCTGTCTTCTGGTGTATCAATACTGTTTTAGATGAGTTTTTCCTATACAAATACAATAAATATTATGAAGCAAGTAACTTATTTTAATAACTTTTTAATTTTCGCATTTATTTGGAAGGGGGTGCAGTAAATTGGAAAAACATTTTCAAAAAAGACTGTAGGAATATATATTATCTTTTATTGCTGATGATTTCTTTTCTAATAATAGTAAAATTATCTGAAAGAATACCTATTTGCCAGTTTGGAAGTAATCTTTTGAAAGATTTATTTCGTAGTATTGTCGGTAGGGACTTGATAGATAGACAATGACAGATATAATTAAAGTTTAACTTTCCTCTTCACTGCTATAGGAAAAATAGAAGCATAACATGTGAAAGGGACATTTAAACTCATTAGTTGAAAAAAAAATTAAAAACGCCATTGCTAAAAATAGATAAAGATCAGCAGACAACCAATAGTACACACAACACAATATAGAAAGCTAAAGACTGACTAACACGAACCAACCAAAAACTTGGGGTGATCTCAGGTGCTCCGAAAGTAAAGAAAATCCTACTCAACATGTAGCACCAGTCGTATTGCTCATGTTAGTACAAATCCGGTGATAAATCTAAGTTGGTACGTCACATTCGTGGAAAAGGGTACGGCATTTTAATTGCAAAAATTGGAACATATACATTGTCATTTGTGAAACGGATATTCCGTTAAAATATGCAAACTCGTGATGGCGGCTGTAAAATTTATGAAGTGACGATTTCAACTTCATAACTTGGAACTTTTGGTTTCAAAGCTATCTCGTGAACAGCAACTTTCTATCAACGAAATCATGATAGAAAATACAAGCCATGGAATATCGTATCAATTCGGATATATGTACTTAGTATGCAGGTGCTGCTGGAATGTTGCTTCATAGAAATGGTAAATTTACAATTGGAAAGCTGAACTAATCTCTTTTGTCGTAAAGTGTTCTTTTCAACCGACCCTCATTGCCAATTGTTAGATGTAAGTCAAGATATAAGGCAAACTTGACTGTATCTATTGTATCCTTAATCTCATGTTCGATGGAATAGATGAATTATTTAATGGGAGAAGATAGGTAAAGTTGCTATCGCTTTTACTTGAAAACTACCATAAAGGAAAGTTAAACAAAAAGATCACTTTTAGAAGTTGTTTGAATTATCATCAATAGTATTCATTATATCAAGATTTTAGTGGACAAAAAAGTTGCACCAGCATTAAGAAGAGAAAGAAACAAGTGTAACTGAAATTTTGTCAGAATGAATGCTCAACTTAATACTAGATAATTACAACAAAGGTACATTACTTCAACTGCACAGTATCATTGAGACGACGAAAACAATAGATAGACGGGCAAGGATATATCATAGTTGTATATGACAAATTCAAATAAAAATATGCAAAGCAAGGTATAAACTTGCTGTTCTTTTTAGCTTGTCAGCAAATAAAGAAGTTGTTATGCAAATTTTATAATATCAATAGATAGTTTTACACAATTAAAAAAAAGCATTATGTAATATCAATAGGAATGTTTATCTTATATCAATAGGTTTTTGAATTTATCAAAATATTAGTATATAAAATGAATGGCGAGGTCGTTGGTGGCTTCGACTTGTTCTCATATCCGTCTTCATCTGTTCTGCATCGATATACGTCGTCTGTTGGTGTGGTGTACACTTAATTAGGTAGAAGGGGTACAGTTAACGTTGCAATTGATTTTCGTTGATATAAGAATAACCGGACAACGAAGCAATATGATTGACTGAATTAAATGGAGACTGCATATTTACTATATATGAATCACAGACGTTAAGTACCTGAGGTTGTTGTAGAACCCTGATGGACTTTTAAAATGTTGCATCATATTTTACAATATAGGTTGTTTTTGAAGAAATATTTGTTCGAACCGCTGCTTCTGGTACTGCAGTTTGTTTTACAGCTGCGTCGAAAGACTAGGAGTAATCTGAACGAACCAACACAAAATCAATTGATTTTCGTTGATATAAGAATAACCGGACAACGAAGCAATATGATTGACTGAATTAAATGGAGACTGCATATTTACTATATATGAATCACAGACGTTAAGTACCTGAGGTTGTTGTAGAACCCTGATGGACTTTTAAAATGTTGCATCATATTTTACAATATAGGTTGTTTTTGAAGAAATATTTGTTCGAACCGCTGCTTCTGGTACTGCAGTTTGCTATACAGCTGCGTCGAAAGACTAGGAGTAATCTGAACGAACAAACACAAAATCAATTGATTTTCGTTGATATAAGAATAACCGGACAACGAAGCAATATGATTGACTGAATTAAATGGAGACTGCATATTTACTATATATGAATCACAGAAGTTAAGTACCTGAGGTTGTTGTAGAACCCTGATGGACTTTTAAAATTTTGCATTATATTTTACAATATAGGTTGTTTTTGAAGAAATATTTGTTCGAACCGCTGCTTCTGGTACTGCAGTTTGCTATACAGCTGCGTCGAAAGACTAGGAGTAATATGAACGAACCGACACAAATTTTCAGAACAACGAATGTTGTATTTAGCATCTGAGACTGAATTAATGTTTCTTTTATTTTAGTTCTCTGCCTTCCTTTCTATTATTGAAAGTTCGCTTTTGTCAATATAAGTAACGAGGTGATTTTTACCATTATATATACACTAAAGACACATAAGATGTAGCATCAATACATACATTTTGAAAGATTTAATGCATCTATTTTAGGTCCTTGTTTCCTTTTATAAACAACGCGTCGTTATTTTTTTACTTCACTCTGGAATTCGTATTTTAGAAAGGGACTCCACTTTTTTTTTGTAGGCTACTAATTTGAGACCTATGTTTTCTTTTCTGTGAAACTTTGAGTGTTTGTCTTTGTATCCACAAATGAAAAATTTTGAGCATCACTCATTTTTCTACACACCATGACGTTTGTGGTTAGCAGCTTATGCCCTCTTATGTAACAGTTTGTGCATCTTAAAATAAAAATGAACCTTTAGAGAAACAACTGAAAAAAGATAAACAAATATAGTAAACTTATACTAGGCAACACGAACCCAAACAAAATGCTGAGTGAACTATGACCTGGAAGAGTAAGCAATTCCTTATTTACATATGACAAGTTTTGAAAGAGTGTGTTGTTCCTTGTTCAGCACCACTGATCAGTCTTTATAAGCGAAACGCCCAATTGCAGTACTTTATATTAAAACCGTGTACTTTGATGACATTCTTTCTGTGATTAGATGCTCATTTTTCATAAATTTGTCGTCATTTGCATGTTAGTTCTTTATTTGATATCACATTCATATGTATATCATGCTGTTCGAAATGACATTTGTATGGATCACGTTACCTACTAAAAAGGGATATAGTTACAAGCAGGTCAATGGTTTCTTTATTTTCAATTATTTGTTTACTTTTGATTTACATCGCGTCAATATTTTCTGTTGTTTCATTGTGTTTTTCTTGTGTGTTTTGTGTATTCTATTTTGTTTGGGTGCGGGTGAAGATCTATTACAAAATAGCACAATAACGAAACAGAACGATCGTATGCTACTACATTACCAGATATGGCTGATTAATAACAGGATATATAGTGAATACTGTTATCCATGTTATACCCAGCCCCAGTTACACAAATAGCATTATATAAACATTATGAAATAAGCAACTGATTATACAATAATGACTTGCCAATTTATTGACGAGTTTTCATTACTAATCCAACAAAATATCTTGTATTCGAAGAGTTACTAAATAGTTTTTTAAAGAATAATTTTGAGAACAAATCATAAAAATTACACTGCATACTCGTTGCAAACGATTCCGTAATGTTATCGTATTTCCCATTGAAATGCCTTATATATGACTGCACGTGCTATTTTGATAGCTTTAAAAAATTGTATAAAAACACAGAACAGGTTTTCTTTAGCTCGTAATTTCATTGTTCTGTTATACAAATGCAACTATAACAGTTTCATGCGTGTGTTTGTTTTTTATGGGGTTCTTAAAGCGTTAAACGTGCGCTTATTTTCTACTTGCAAATTTGCTTCGATCAACCCCTTTACATCCCAATAAAATTACAAAAAAAGAAGCATCCAATTTTTAAATATTAGAAATCATGTACCATAGAAGATAGCTCAGAATACAATCAAAACCGTAATAAGTGAGGTCGATACTTGTGAAGGTTATTGTTAATTGGATGTAAAAGTGAAATAACAAAAAACGAACGGAAACAACTGTAGTGCATTTAGTTTCCAAAACTGAACATCAATGACATTTTGACCATCAATGTAATTATCCCTTTTGAAATTTCATTCATAACTTAAAATCTGAATATACTGAATAAAATTTTTAGAAACATGGTTTTCAAACTAAACGACTTGATTTGGATGCTTTTGTAATTATTTGAAAATTTTGTATGGAATTTTTAAACGTTTGGACGCAACTCCTGAAATTAAGGGATTTCATGTAATATAAAACCAAACAAAACATTCGATGGATTTTACTTACATTTATTATGCAAAGTGACGTTATACTCATATTGTCTGACATTTTGACATAAACGACTAGCTTACCATTCCGACTTCATCTTGTTGTCGTGTCAACCACTGTAAAATAGATATTTATTTAAGGCAAACCGAAAGACAAATATTCCTGGTAGTCTACAGGTATATAAGGTTTTGTATAAGAAAGAATCCGGATATATCAAAGGGACAACCATAACTCATTGTTCAAAGAAAATCTGACCGTAGTAATAAACGACAGACGAAAAATAAGTCAACATAATATAAATAGAAAAACTACAGAGTGAACATCGCGAACCCATCCCAAACCGAATGGTGATCTCAGTTGACCTGATTACATTGTAATGAAATTGAATTAGTGCAGTTGATGAAAGGCTTTAGAATTGTGATATTTTAACGGAAAGCAATACTAGTAGCGAATCCACACTATCTTAGTCTTGCAACTGAAGATTCAGAAAAATGGCATCAATTTGAGATAATGAGGTTATCGGTCACTAGACTTAATGCCGTGACGATCCCACTTATTTGCGTTTCTGAACTCATATGGTAATTTTGTTCACTTGATTTCATTATTGTACCAAACGTGATATCTGTTGACAAGCAAACATTAGATACTGCAAAAAAGGTAATTTGATTTTCAGTTGATAAGCATTTTATTTTGATCAAAATAGATTTCCGTTGCTAACTAATAATGCTTCTTGTCTGACACGATTTAGAACACACTTCTCTGAAATTCCCTGCAGACAAAATTCAAATCATTTACATATCTTACATTAATCTTAACCGAAAGTCTTTTATCCTTTGTGTTGTTACTTAAAAAAAAGAACATTACTATAGAAATAGAGGAAACGAAACAACAAATGAACTACTGTTATGTGTCGAATCACGACAAATCACACCTAACGTCACAGTCTGAATTATGCATTTAATGTTGTCACGCTGCAGTAAACTCAGCGTTCCTTTACTTGAAGAATGAAAATTGATAATTCTTGAAATGTTTCATTATTTCTGCTTTGAACATGCTTAGCATAATGCAGAATATTCCTAAATATACCGGTAAGTCAATTTTTTTATGTTCATCACCATAGTATAGTATGAAAATATTCGAATAAGCATGCATTGCTTTTAAAACACCACTTTCATTGCAATATTTGCGATTGTTTTAGAAATATTTTCGTAGTTGTAAAATCTTTTTCTTACTTGCTTATAGTCGAATGATAATCTGTTTAAAACCAAATGTATCCTGTCACTATGAGTTCAGTGATCATGTGATCATATGATCAGCCCTGTATTAAAAGACTTTATTTACTAGTATTCAGGTTTGAGCAACAAGTCTGTAGTTTATCGAAAACTTCATTTCGACTACATTATTATTTCCAACATTTTAACGGACTTTGTTTAATTTACTTTCGCTTATCGTGATTTTGCAAGATCATGTAATTTATTTGTAATCCTGATCAAACATATGAGATTGTGATGGTCCACGATAAATAAACAGTAGTATACCGTGTTCGAAACTCATAAATCGATAGAGATAAAAACAAATCCGGGTTACAAACTAAAACTGAGGGAAACGCATCAAATATAAGGGGAGAACAACGACACAACAAAAACATTAAAATGTAACACACACAGAAACGAACTATAATATAACAATGGCCATTTTCCTGACTTAGTACAGGACATTTTAAGAAAACAATGGTGGGTTGAACCTTGTTTTGTGGCATGCCAAACCTCCCGCTTTTATGGCATCGTCAAACACAACACCAAAACGACAACATCACATGACAGGACCACAATACACAATAACCTAGTATTCGTCACATATTCGTTCTATGGTCAAAGTATAGATGTGTCATAGCCATTTATATTACAGATTTCTTAATTCTTATTTGGTATTTCCACAAAATTATACTCGTATTGTTTCTAATGTCAAGGTGTTTTCTGATTTGTGTTCTGTTTTCTAAAGGCCAACAGATTTAACGTTTACAAACAATGCTACACTAGTTATAATATGGGTGATAGAATATTTGGGATCAATGCCAAATGAGACAGCAAAATAACAACCCAAATTTATGTAGATGTGAAATTATTTTCTGAAGCAGTAGACAGGTGTTATATATGCCAAGCTTTAAAAACATCCGATTCAAATAAACATCTAAAAAACCGCTATCGGAGATTGGACATTAACAATATCCAAATGGGATAGTCACATTAATATATAACATGGTTATTCCTTTTTTCTCGAACTTCAACTGTGTTTATTTCGACTAGTTGACTAATGAACGATTAACAAACAAAAAATCTTAGTCATGTTTAGTTTACTTTATGACAACGCTATATTACAAAATAAAGTAGGAAACTACAAAACGATCGTTATTGAAAACCAATTATACGTATTTACCCTTGGTATATGTAATACTTCCGTACTAACAACTCATGTACACAGTCCAGATTTTAAGTGGCAATATCAACAGTGGTAAAGACACAATTTTCAGTCATTATCCTGAAAATATTTGCAGAGAACGTCAATGCAGATAACAACACATTTGGGTATGCTTTACTGTGAATTGGGAAACTCTTGATCATCAAACGAATACCAGACTCAATCGTTGTATAGTTCATAATCTCAAAACTTTTATACATGGTAATAAACAATAGAAATAATAAATGATTTGTAGGTCAATAACACGTACGGGAACATATAGCTGTTAATATCTGTGTCATTTTAGTCTAGTTTTAATTTTTTTATAGCTTTGACAATTCATTTACCGTTCAAATCTGTATGTTTTTAAACTACTGTAATTTTCTATTAACACAAACAATTAAATTGTAACACGATAGTGTTGGTAGCTGCATTTTGTTTAAAAGTTTACGGTGTATGCAGCACTTGTATATGTTTATGACTATTTCGAATGACTTGAATTCAATCTCGATGACTGTGTATTCTTTTACAAATTGACGCCTTATTTGTCTAAGTATATAGATGCGTGTACATGTGTTTATTAATGGATGCATCTTCGTGTGTCAACTTCCAACTGCGTCATTACACTACATCATAAAGTTATATTAAACAGTTCAATATTTTTTTATCAGATATTATTTTTGTTCTCAATGGTTTAAAGTACTATCATTATTGATAAAGGTATGTACCATATATAGTATATCACTGTTTGCTTACGCAGGTAGGAGGCGGTTAATGTAATTTAATAGTATTTCAAAATCATTACTCACAATACAATCATAGGTCTCAATTCGTCCATCTTGATTCTGTTGCGTCCTACCAAACCAACTCATTCATACATCAATGAGATACGTTAATATGTAAAAAATACAATTATTTATCTCACTAAATAATTATGTTGATGTGAATTTTTTTATTTGTTTTATATAGGGCTCTCTTTAGTTCTTACTTTGAAAAAAAAAATACTTCTGAAACGATAAATAAAAAAAAAACCTTTCAGAAAATACTCAAAAAGACTAATGGTTTGCATTTGATTTGAATTTGATTTTAAAACATTTAAACGCATTTTAAACTCTTTATTTCCCGTTTTAATGAATCCTAATCGTTATCAAAAATACAAGAACAATACATTTTTTTAACTATATAATAGATTTTCTAATGTTATGAAGTCAAACTCGTAAACAAAATTACTTAAAATAAACGTAATGAAATGCAGACATATACTTTTTAAAAAGGTACAGTACTAGTAGTTTTCATTGGCGTTTTATGTTAACAAAAATTGAAGCCGTCTTTATATCAATAGCTAGAGAATGTTAAATGCAGATATACAGTTAATGATTTTAAATAAATATAGTAGTTGTCATTGGCGGCATATGTTAAAAGAATATGAAAACACAATTTATCAATTAATGTATAGGAGTTGTCGATAATACAAAAGCATATACAATTATATGATTGAAAAACTGTTGATAATATTGCATACAATAACTAAGCAACAAACAATTCACAACAAAAAAGTTAAAATGAATACAGGTAAGCCAAAGCTATAGATACAACACTTATCAACATGTCTCAAAATATGAATAGAAAAACTACATAATTTTATATCAGACTAATTTAATTATTTTACAGTCTAATAAAATCAAATTACATATGAAACCTTAACTTGCGATTGGAACATTTTTTCAATTAGCTTTGTCGTGCATTTTGTTTGTACTTGTCGTTTATTCCATACAATTAATAATGGATACAACTAAGGGACGAGTGTTGCATCTTTGAGTAACAAATACTTTACGTCAGTAAGTTTTCCTTTTCTATGATAATGTATCAACCTCCTTTTGCTTATTTTCAAGTTAAGTTTAGTACATTATCAAAGAAATCATAACGAAAACAAGTTCTTCTCTAGTCATTTCAAGAATTTTATTTTAAGGTTGTGAACATACCTGTTGAATTAAACACATATAGGCTATGAATGGTGCTGGTATCGGTATAAAGGACAGTCGGTGTGGGTCCTTGTGATCTATCCATCATAACTAACCTAGTGGCATCCTCAACATAGTATATATAACTACCCAAAACACCTATAGCACAGTTGTATTTTAAATAATACATTGAATAGATTGTTTTAACATCAGAACCATCCACATTAACTGATTTTATTTCATTAGAGAAGTCAATCCAATACAGTCTTTGTTCAGTCAGGTCTACAATATATTGAAACAATTGCTAAAAAACGTATAATGTATTCATCAATTAACAATAGATGGATGTGTCGTGTTCAGTTCGATAATATATTAATTGATTCCCTCTTGTTGCACTCTGCACGCATTTGTATTCATTTGATTATTTATATATTCATCTATTTATCTTTTTTATGTATCTATGTATTTGTTTATTCAATTATGTATTTATTTATTTATTTATTTATTTATTAATCTATTATTTTTTTATCTATATTATTTTATAAGTTTATAAATTTTTTAATTCATCGATTTATTCATTATTCATTGATTTGTTTATAAAAAAAATGAGAAAAAAAAACACGTTATATATATATAATGTTTCCGAAGCGCTTTTCTGGATTTTCCTTCACCAGCCACGCTAATAGCCGAATATTTGAAAGACAAGGACAAATAAAACCGAAACAGTTGAGAGCTATATAATTAAAAATGACCTAAAATTATAATCAAATCCTTCGAAGGCCAATTTGCCTGAAGGAGTTGAAACCTTGGTTTCTTTATAATTTCAAAATTGATAAACGGGCAAATTTAGAAAGGTATGTTATTAATCATGTAAAACGTTATTTTAAACATCAATCCATATACATGTATCAATTAAACGTAAATTTAAGCAGAGAGCAGCAAGTATAAACATCACAGTGAATTATCATATTTGACGACAAGTTAAATATGCGTAATCCTAAAACTGAGCGAACAGAAAATAATCCATAATCCATGCACGTTTTGTATTGAAATAAATCTTGAAAATCAAAAGTTATTGGTGAGCTACCCAAAATACGATTTAGGCAAAACTCGATAGTTGTAGGTTGACTTTTTGCATGGTGTTGATTAAAACACACGTGTAAAACTTATTAAGAACATACTTTAAAACAATATATAAACACAGGTGTTGTTTATGAGTCGATGATGAGCAGAAAATGTTAACTAATCGTATTATATCGTACAACAAATTTCTGAAAATTACTTACTAGGTTATCACTTCAACCACATACCGAAATACATTTTTCATACACTTATACAGAATTTTACAATTTCAATACGTAATATAACAACATGGCTTGCTAAAACCTCTATACAGTTTATATATGTAAGTCGTCCTATCAAAGGTAAGAAATCATTTCATTTTCTCCTTCTTCAACTTTACTTTTTGAATTCAACTTAACCCTCTAATTGTCCGTGTGTGTTTTTTTTTTTTTTTATTTAGCATTATTAAGAAACAAATAAAAAAAACACATTGTTCAGAGAACAATTGAAGGTCTTTCCACCGCCAAATGCATATATTTGTAAGAAAATATCCACTTTCGGCTTAAAATGACAACTCTGGTGTCAGCTTATAGAATAATGACCGCTGATACAAAAAACATGATTTTTATATAGTAGGTATTTCTTGTTTACAAAAGTTCACATCCGGTTTAAGGTGAACCTGACATGACACTGATTACAAACCAATAAAAGTTCAACTACTTTGTACATGAAAAAAATGCAAACATGGCTTCTTCATGGTCATATAAGTGCAACCGTATATTAAAGACCCAATGACTGCATCATATACCAATAAGAAGTTAGAGCAAAGATAAAAATCTAGAACGTTAAATTAAACTTTGACCTTGACTTCACATTCAATGTTATCAAGCTAGGACCTCAAATAGATTCTGGGTATAATGAGTTAAATTTTGATTTAAAAAAAAATGTTCAGAGAAAATTTGAAGGTCATTTGCACCCCAAATTAAACATGAATTGATAGGAAATTTTTCACTTTTGGTTTGAAATGTCAATTTTGATGTCAAGTAATAGAATAATTTATGCTGATTCCAAAAATATATGATTTCTATTAACTTTTGCTTAGATTATTGTTCATATACAGGTACTTTCGGTATACAGAATTTCACTTCCGATATCATTAGAACCTGACTGCACACTGATTCCTAACTGCAAACTGCAAACTGATTTTAACATAAAGAATAATTCAAAACTTGTTTCTTCCGGTTAACAAAAGGTCATACCCGGTTAAAATGGTTGAAGGTCACATGTCTGTAACCCAATGTTAAAGATACCATGACTTTATCATGTAACAATAAGAAGTTAGAGCAAAGGTCAAAATCTAGAAATTCCAACTAAATTTTGATCTTGACTTTTATTTCAAGGTCATTAACTAAGGACCCTATGTCTTTATTATATATGTTGAAGAGTTATTTCACCATACACACACTTTTTGATATAAAAGGGGAGAAAACTCCTGTCAAATGTCAACATACCCTGTCAACCGAATTGTATAAGTAACGACATGTCGCAACTAACCATTTAGTAAAACCGTGCTGTCGATATTTTATATGGTTTTTGAAAAGAAGTGATAATAAGCCAATATCAAAATTTAGTACATGACCCTGCCCTCGTTTTCTTTTCTTGAGGCCATAGATCTGATATCAAAAGACCCTATCACTTATGGTTTACCAATTACACATGCATATCACGTATATCAAATACTTAAAATGAAATAACTCTCATATGGAGTCTACGGATGACTTCTTCCCAAATGATCATCCTAATTTTGAAGAAATACAGATCAATTTGGTAAAATAACTTTGTTGGTTTCTTTTACGGTTGTAAAGGAGTAGTAGACACAAGAAGAACGGTGTTTGGAGAGATTACTCTTACATGTCTCGTGTAATGTCAACTTAACCTTTGAACGAACATTTATGTGTTACGACATGTTACAACTAATATTTTAGAGAAACAAATATTTTGATGATATCTTATAAGGTGTATAAAAAGAAGTTATGAAAGGCCAACATCGAAATTTAATACATGACCTTGACATAATTTTCTTGTTGGTAGACATTAGACCTCAAACCAAAAGACCATAGGTCATTATCACTTTTCAGTTACAAATGCATATCACTTATATCAAATGCATCAGGAGAAACAACTTTAATATGGAGTGTTCGGTCAAAATTATCCTATATATTCTGAAAGATATTTTGTTAAACATATTTGTCGGTTTCTTTTTACGGTTGCGAAGGAGAAGGGGACACAAGAAAAACAGTTTTTGGAGAGATAACGCTTACAGAAAAAAAAAGTGTTTGTTTATATAGGGTCGGTTTCAAAAGCGTATAAACTGTTCGATATAATATACCAAAAACTTAGCCACATTTTGTTAAACAATTATACTGCACAAGGACAAAAAATAGGTGGGAGATAAATTTAATTAAAAACTAATTGCTCAGAGAACAATCGAAGATCTTTCCAAGCCAAAAGCGAATGTTTTGATAGAAAAATATTTACCTTCAGTTTACAATCTCAATTCTAGTGTCAGATAACAGAATCAATTACACTGATATAAAAAAAAATGATTTCTATATACTTTTGCTCAAAATAATTTACATGAGTATGTACTTCCGCTTAACAAAATTTCATTTCCGGTTTTATTTGAACCTTATTTCACACTGATTCCAAAAACAGTACAGTTTTATTACTATTTATATGAAATAACAGTGCAAAAATTACTACTTCCAGTTACAAAAATGTCACTTCCGGTTGACTTCCTTCAATGTCATATGTCTGCAACCCAATGTAAAAGACCCTATGTCTTTATCCTATACCATTATGAAGCTAAAACAAAGGTCATAATCTAGACCGTTAGATTAAATTTTGTTCTTAACTTTAGTTACAAGGTCATAAAACAAGGACCTCAAATCAAAAGACCCTAGGTCTTTATAATTCATGGTTAATGAGTTATTACACCATACACGTTATTTTAAAGTTTAAAAGGGAAAAACTCCCATGTAATGTCAGGGTACCCTTTCAACCAAAATTTATGGGTTACGACAGGTTGGAACTTACAATTTAGTAAAAATGTTGTTGTAATATCTTATACAGTTATTGAAAAAATTACTAAAAGCCAAAATCAAAATGACCTTGATCTTTGACCTTGAACTATTTAAAAAAAATTGTGGACCAAGGACCTGAAAAAAAAACTATATATTCTGACGAAATAAGGAGTAATTTAGTAACAAAAATTAATCGGTTTCTTTTAATGGTTGCGATTGAGTAGTTGACACAAGAAAACAGTGTTTGGGTAGATAACTATTGTAAAGAAAATTGCTCGGTTAAGCGGTGTCAATTACCAAGACGTATAAACTGTTAGATATCATATACCAAATATCTAAGCGACGTCTTGTGATACAACAATGTTGCACAATAAAAAAAGTTAACAATCAGAACAAAATCAAAAGGCTTTTCCATGGAAGAATCACAAAACCTTAACATGATCATTATTTTTTTGAGTAGGATAATTGACTAAATGGTGAGTTCTAAAATTAATAATATAGGCCAGGTTCATGATAACTAAGCGTGTTTGTTTCGGTATATTTGTCTTGAATTTTTTTTTGACAATATATTCATAAATGTGAGAAAAGACGTGTGTGAAGTCTTTTTTTTTCTCATTTACACATATCTTGATTAGCATCTAGAAATTGACAATGAGGCACATTTGATAAGATAACTTTAACATGTTTATGACAAAAACATCATTTTATCTGCCTAACTGTGCACTTTCCATTTTTAAGCAGCAACAATCCTGCAGAACCTGCATATTGAGTATCAATTTCAATTTGATGCGATATTCAAAAGTTTTCATTTCATATTATGAATTCCTTGTTATAGGGTTGCTTCTTACAAGGAATCTATTGAATCACGAGTTATAAGTGGTGACGTTCAATCAACAAATGCATAACATATATATATTAATATAAAATAAGACTATGTGGTAAAAGGCATGCCAATGAGACGACTATGTATAAGGTACCAAAGGACGGGAACGTTAACAACCACATATAGATTAAAAATAATTGTCATCACTTGATGTCTATAAAAACTGAGCAAACAGAAAATAATCCATAATCCATACACGTTTTGTTTTGGAATAAATCTTGAAAATTAAAAGTTATAGGTAAGCTATGCAAAAAAAAAGATTAAGGGAAATGTTGATTTAGTTAGGTCCACTTTTTTGCTTAGTGTTAGGTAAAGATTAACGTGTGAAACTTAAAAGGTGCATACTTATAAAAAATATTTAGACAACGGTGGTGTTTCTAAGTCAATGATGAGTAGACACTGTTAACCAATCATTATATCATGTATACAGCATACTACACATACCATATTTTGTCTTACTCGTATATTCTTATAACCACAAACCACCATCTTTGATAGCCAAGAGTTACGATCTACTTCCCTCCTCTCCACCCTTGGCAGATTAAGCCAACATTTGTGATAACAATGTTGGGCCATCTATCGGTAGATTAAAGTCACGCCCATTCCAAATACATTATTCTTGACCAATGGTAGCACTTCAACTCTTCAATTTGGAGGTAAAAACAAGGTATCGTCTAGATTCTACACACTTGGTAAAGCAGGAAACGAAAATATACGTTGACATTCATGCATTTGTGCAAAAAAAGTACACAAGAACTTTTATTATTTGATAAAAAACATTCAAATTGTCACTAAATATAGTCGTATGTTTAGGGGTGTAAAGACTTGTTGCACAATAAGCACGTGGCAATTGTTAACATACACTTTCTACATTTACACGTGTTCATGTTATAGGCGCTTTTTGATTGGATGCAGCGAGTTTCGACTGCAACCAATTAAAATCATTACCTTGTGTCATTGAAATTCTATCTCAACCCGCAAGGGTGGAGAGGAGGGAAGTGGATCGTAACCCTTGGCTAGCGAAGATGACAAACCACAAACCACAAACAAGATATTTACTACATTTGTATTACAATGAGTAATATAACACCTTTATATAGTAAACACGTTTTAGTTCTCTTTTTAACAATCAAAGGTAATAAATCATTACATTTTGTCCTCTTTCATCTTTCCTATTTAAATTCACATTTATTCTTTGAATTGTACGTTTAACACTTTACATTGTCCGTTTTTGAATTAAAAATGTATTATGAAACTTAGGTATCAATTCCTTTAGACAATGTTGAACTTAGAAAGATTTAGTTATTATTTTACCGTCCCTTTTGGTCTCATCGCCCTTTACTTATTCCGGTACTAATGCATCAGTGACTTTCAAATATTTTACTTTGAACATTCGTGATGAAGGAAAATCCAGGAAAGCTCTTCGGACTCATACAATTTTCAAAGTTTTATTTTTCCTTGTTTACTAAGTTTAGAACAATTGGTGCAACTGAAATTCGTATGTACTGCCTGTCAAACCAACTAATCATAATCATAAAAGATAAAAAATATTCATAATTTATTGCTCAAATATAATCACTTTAATAAATGTTAATGAATAAACTTTTTTTTTTAATGTAGTTCCAATCCTTCTAAGAGTCAGCCAAAAGTTAAATAAAGGTTAGAACACAGATATTTGGTTTATATATCTTGTTTGGAATAAAGTTTTATTCAAAATTATTCATGCTTTCTACTATACCCATGATCATGAGATATTTAGAATTATACAAATGCATTTAAAAAGTCTAAGTGTAAGAATATTCCATAACCATAAGTAAAATTTTCTTACGAGCAAAACGTTTGAGCAGACAAATAAAAAATTGCATGGTGTATACTAAAAAAAGTCGAGTGACATTAACCATACCATTTCATTTTTAATGCACCCACCTAACGTACGGCTATATGATATACTATTCATTAGCTTATCATCTGTACTGTCTTTTTGCCAGGTTGTCAAATATTCGTACGGTGCAAGTTCTGTCAACTCACTATAAAAAGCCAAGGACGGACACTTTCTTAATTTTAATGACCTCAGCATTTTTGCATATTCTGTCTTCTAAATAATATAACTATGTATGGTAACTTTAAATATTTATGACACATTTTCAATAAACAGCACATTTTTCCAGAAATTTCTGCAAAAAAGTATAAAAATTAATAAAAACGAAATAATGTCTGTGATTCAATTGTTAATAACCATAAAACCAAATAACATATTTCATTTAGTGCTCAGGAAGTTTTTGACATCATCAAATTACTTCTATCACACTTCTTTTTTTCTAATTACAGGGCAAATCACTACAACCCAAAGAGTTGCCCAAAATACCATCATCTGCAAAAAAAAACTGTTTAGCTTTTCTACGTTAAAATATAAAGTTGAAGATACACATTTAAAAATATGTTTGCAGGAACTAATTCACATCAGCCTGTAGAAACTATTCTGTCTTCCTATTTTATTTGTTATTTCATGAATATCATTAAAAGACATACAGGACTGTACATATGAATGTAAAGCTAGCCCAAAGAAACTACATACTAAATAGGTAATACAATAGTTAATAAGTTGATTTATGAAAAGTCGAATTTTAAATATTTCTCTCATATAAATTAAAAAATTTGTTTCATGGTTGCTTCAAATGCATTGTTTGTTGACGAAAAATGTAAAAACTGTTATATTCTAGACACTGGCAATGTTCTTTGTGTCTGTCCAAAGTTGGAAACCCTATCAAACTACTTAATTTTCTAGTGTATAATGACATATTGCAGTAACAAGAGTTACATGCAATTTTATGTTGTTTCTGACGAAACCATTCGGAAATTTGGGATCATCAATCTTTTGAAAGCTCGTACTTTATTAGGCCTTTTTTTTTAACTTGTTTGAGTCGAGCGTCACAAAAAAAATATATATAGTTGGAAGTCTCACCAGGGGATACATTCTGGTAAATATTGTATGTTTTTATGTTATAGAACATTGTGTTATAATATGATTTGAGTAAAATGATGTATACTTTTAGCAAATATGAGGTGTATAGTTACTATATCATGGACGCATATATTGATATTTAATTAGAATATTATTTTGTCACTATTACAATGGTTTTAGCGCATACAATAAATCTATGTAGTCTCAATGTAAATGGAATCGGTTCTAGGGGGAAAAGAAATAGAGTTATAGAATGGATAAAAGCACAAAAAAGTCAAATTACATTTTTACAAGAAACACATTTTGATGAAATTATTGAAAGAGAAATTAATAATAAAACGGAATATGAAACATTTTGTAGTAACGGTACAACAGCTAGTAAGGGTGTAGCTATTTTAACTAAAAAGTCACTAAGCTTTAAATTAATAAATAAATTTATTGATAGTGATGGAAGATTTGTACTCATTAAAGTGCAATTAAAAAGTTCTATCTCTACATTTTCTAGCATATATGCACCGAACTGTAAAACTTCTAGAAATTTATTATTTAAAAGTAAGCGATAATTTGAAAGGACACAGTCTTGGTATACATATACTAGAGGGAGATTTTAAAGAGGCACTTACACCAATAGATAGAAAGTCTTTGTGTCCTGGTAAATTTATTCAACCTGTTAACCATGTTAACGGTTAAAAGTAGTTAATAAAATCTAACAAATTATTGGATGTTTGGAGAAGCTTAAACACAAATAAACAGCAATTTACATGAAAAAAAAGGATAAATCACAAGCTAGTAGACTAGACATGATCTTAATAGGGTCAGAATTTTTACCTCTTATAGAATTTTGTAGAATTAAACCTGCTGTTATACAGTCTATTGATCATCAAAGTGTATTTCTAAAATTTAAGCCAGGGTTATCAGAAAGGGGAAATGAGTATTGGAAAATAAATAAGTCAGTATTACAAAATAAAGATTACCAAGAACGTATTAAATATTTGAATGATAAATATATATTTAAAAAGGATACAATAGATTGTAGACTTGTATGGGATGTTTTAAAATCGAGGTAAGGGAAGTAGCTATAACTTACTGTAGAAATAAAGCCAAGTTAACAAGAGAGCGAATGCGTAGTTTAGAAAAAAGATCTGGAACAAAAAAATGGACCTAATAGATGAGAGACATACTGATAAAAATTATAATTTTGGAAATAGAAATTAATGATATAGAAAAAGAATTAAGTAAGATTTATGATGAAAAGGCAAAAGGGGCACACATTAGATATAGAGAAAAATGAGTTGAGTTTGGGGAAAAGAACGATTCATACTTCCTTGATCTAGAAAAGAAGACACTAGTAGCACGATTTCAGTCTGAAACGGTCATTTTGGTCTGATCATATCTTAATCGACTGGATTTACCGCTAGAGAAAAACGTCAAGACTTTTAAGAACTTTAAGACGCCGTTCCGATCGATAGTCTCATTAGGTAATTCAGTCCGTTAAGGCATGTTAAGATAAACAAGACTGAATCTTCTAGCAAGCTGTTAAGATCCGTTACGACGGTGTCAGACCAAAACAGACCAAATCTCAAAATTAACGTTCAAAATTGTCAGACCATGTTTAGATCCGTTAAGTATGCCGGTATGATACTACGAGTTACGCCCCTTCTGCTTGATAATGCATTTTAGATTAATATATATATTTATTAGAATTTAAAGTATATCTCTCGAATAAATTAAAAGTAATTAAAGATTAAATCCTCTGTAGATTCTTTATTTCTGTTGTTGTTTTGTCGAGGAACTAATAAATTATTCGTCTATATATGTTGCTTATTTTTTAATAAATGTTAGTTTATTTATTTATATACTTATTAAATGCAAGGACGTATGTTAATTGTATACTTACAAAAACGATTGCCATACATTTAACCTAAAAATGTTGTGAACCCTGTGTGAAAATGTTTTTCGTATTTGAAAATTAGTAACGGAAAATCTTAAACGTAACCTAAAAAAATAAGAAGATGTGGTATAATTGCCAATGAGACAACAGAAATGAAGCGGAGGCAAATTAACACATGCGTATTTTTGTTTTATGTCAGTTGGTTTAATTCGTTTTCTGTTGATATGTCCTAGTTTACTATTACCGTTGGAGCTGTTTTTTTTTATTTTCATGCGAGTTACTCTATTAAACTTGGAAAAGCTTTTATTGCCATAGCTTTGTACTGTACAATATAATTTTATATTATTAAACAATAATTTATTTTACATAGTGGTGCGTCTAAACACCACCAAGGTCGCCATAGTACATGAAGCTGATCATGATACTGCATTCAGTCTGTGTCGAGACAGTGTTAAACTATAAATAAAGTACCACCGTATAAAGATTTTCATTCAAACAATGTATCCTTATATTTATTTTCCGACCGTGCAAGGGCTGTATAGCCAGTCAAGGTCGTTAAAAACTTCCATTTGTTGATATTTATTTTCTAACCCATATAATATATATATATATATTAACATTGTAGTACTTAGTGTATGGCGTAAATTTAAAATTTTCCGTTTTAGTTCAAATGATTGAGTTCAATGGCACGTGCTAGTAATCAACCGGGTCAACAGGTAACAAAATCAATGATCCATAACGTAAGAAAGTACATGACTATTTTACAATTACACTCATGATTCTTAATAAAAAGGTGCCGTAGGGCTAAAAGTTAATAAAGAATTAATGAATTTATATATACGTATCAGTATTTAAGCTGTTGATGTTTGACCGTCAGTTTTAATATATGCTATGTTTTATATTCAATAAAATAATGAATCTAAATCTATTATAGCGTAGTTTAAGGTTCTTACAATATTATATATTTCTAAACACTATACCAAAAGATAATGCAAAATATTTGAGCGCTGCATGGCAAACCCTAAAAAAACATGTACAGTTCGGAAGTTTGTTTAGTATTCAAAAGAAACTTTTCGCTTCTCTACTTATATAGTTTAGAGAGTATTCCTTTAATTTGTGTCAGTTATATAAAGTGGTGTGTATTTGTATTCTATTTATTTGGCAAAATTGTATCACTATACATACATTTTGTATTTCACAACTATATATACTATAAGTTGTGAATTGTGATTGATTGTTGGTTGCTTAAAGTCCAGTGGCAAATATTTCATGCATGTTCAGGACGAACTGTGGGTTTATGACATGGAACCCACCAGTGTAGGTTTCATGTGGTATAATATTTAAAAGTAACTTAAATTTAATTAACATGAATTTTGAATAAATCGAAACATAACGGGAGCTAGCTATATATAGACGCATGGATCACCCGGACCTATCAGTTCTTTTCTCTGTTTTGTCTTAAAAAAAATAATGTTTTTTTTTTATATTTCGATTTTGTACTTTTATATAATTTACGATAACTGTGGTTTATACGTGCTGCCAGACGAAAGATCTCTATGTGTCCTCTAGATGTCTTTTTTGGTGTGGACTGGTTGCTTTGTCATTGACGTTTAACACAAAACTTTTATTAATTAAGTGTGATCTATGTAGAAATTCAAACGTACTTAAGAATGAAGGATGAAAATCCAGGCTTTAAATAAAAATGGTCATTAAATAGCCACACAATTAAAAGAATAAGAAAAATGTAAGTGTTGGAATAACATATACAATATATATGTGCATTGTCGGAAAATATAATTTTATTTTACGAACTTTGGTAACAGGACAAAAAGAGAGGCGCACCAATCTTTTCTCCTTTTGTGTAGCGAGTACAAATGAACTGATCCTAGTTATTTCGTATAGCATCTTTTTTTAAATAATAAAATCGCGCGTGCTCTATCTCAAAAAAGATGCTCACAGTGCAGTGTACTACTTTTGAGACAAATTATATCAAATTATCAAAATATTAATCTCTAACTTAATATGTAAACATAATACATGTAATAGCACCCCTTCTAGTCCTTAGTGGCATAGTATACGTCCTTATAGTGCATTAAGGACTCCTTAGCAGTGTTTAGACGTACCGAAATTATAGAGCAGTCTAACAGCTCTAACTCAAAATGTGAACTATTCTATGTTGCAGGTTGGGGTCTACAATTTAGTTTGAAAGCTTCAATCATACAAGTGTTTTATCCTTTTAATTTGGACTAAATCAATACTTTACCTTAAATTTCATCACCTAAATTTTCAAACATGTACTACTTTTTATTTGATGCTTAAAATATAAAGAAACAAATTTGGAAGATTATAACCTGTATTGTATACACCAACAACTACCAAAGGCTGATAAGTATGTGTCACACACACACAAAATATCCACACTGCCGTTTGCTCAATATGGAAGCGAAGTTACAGTATAGCTAGATATAAGAAGATGTGGTATGAGTGCCTATGAGAAAACTCTCCATCAAAGTCACAATTTGTAAAAGTAAACCATTATAGGTAAAAATAAGTCATAGACTTTATTTAGTTGTACAATAATTGGCTGATTACAGGGCTTAGATTCCTATATTTGTTCCAAGTTTTTAAAATCACAGGTTTTGGATGTCATCGATTTTACCGTTCCCGTTGTAAAACAGTCCCTGACTACCAACGTGGACTTATGTTACGAACTAAAATCACTATCACACAGTTTTTACAAGCGGAGCCCGTGTTATTACTAATAATGTCATACAGGCAGTTTTGTATTATCTGCCTTTTGTTTAGCCGGACTCGTTTACTGACAGAAAGAGCCTAAATATTAATATTTCCAAAAAATACTTTATGTACAATTATTTGTCATGTATTTGAAAAATATATTTCTTCTTTGCCTTACAAATTTATTCATACATTTTGCAAATATAGATGTGGAAGTCACCACTTGCCGATTGAGTCTGGAAGGTGGCATGGTTTACCGAGAGAAGACAGAATCTGCCGTCTTTGTGACTCAAACGACATTGGTGACGAGTACCATTACATTATGAATTGTGGAACATTTAAGTTGGAAAGAAAGAAATTTTTACCCAAATACTGTTTGTCAAACCCTAATATCTATAAATTTGATCAACTGTTTAATTCATCAAATATTGTGATATTAGAAAAACTATGTAAATTTATCAAAGTTATAAATGTGAAAGTCAGTCCTCCAAGTTAATTTCATTTGTATTGTTCGCACATGCATGTAATAATTGTACCTTATAGTTATATTTATGTATGTTCTCTATAACTATGTAATTGTAGTTTTATGAGAAATAAAGCACTCGTATTCGTCAAACTTTTATTCAAATTAAATTAACTTCACAATGCACGTGTCAATAAATACGAAAGGAAATTATACATTTATAAACAGATGTAATGGTTATACAATATACATTCATGTACACGTAATAAACGAATTTGGTAATTGTCATTATTTGTCGGGAATACACGTACTTGTCATACTTATCCCCATATTTAACTGCTTTCCCCAAGGGCTTATTTCATACAGCAAGGAGAGTTTACTAGAATAGTTTGATTGGTTTTAAGCTTTTATTTCGTACCAAACTGTATTTGTTACAAAATCAGATATATTGTACTCATTCTTCATTTATCTGTACACAAAAAAAAACACAAACGAGAACTAGAGAACGAAGTCGACCAATACACAAATAACACTCATTTTTAAAGAAGCTTTTTTTATTATACATGCTTGTTCAGGTGTTTATTTTATCTTGAATTTAATCAAAATACACAAAAAAAAAGTTTTTATGTCCTAATGTTACGTATTTTCTCACGTATTTGACAAATATATTTGGACATTTTACTTGAAAATCGTCGTTTTTAGCGTCGTAAGTATGCAGCAACGGATGCAGACATAATAATGCCTTTTGTGTGTATGAACAATATTCTTTAATTGTTATAAATTTCAATGATCTCTACTGGCGATCTAACGAAATATTAACAAAAACTTTTGCCTGGTATTTTTATAGACATCGAATGGAATTCTGGTCATTACGGAATATGATCTTCAAAGATACAATTTACCAAAAAGAAGTAACAAATACATTATTTTTACATATATATATCAAAGTTATTTTCGATCATCAATGAAGGTTTTCTATGTGAAACTTGCTATTTTTTCCAGGAATGCAGTAGTGTTTATTTGATTTTAAAACACGTACAAATCGATCTATACTATTTAAAATTGCAAAACGCAAGCTGAAATCGTACCAAGTGATTATTATTTTTGCACACGACATCTAGGCTGTTGTCCCTCCTCTAATAGTAGACGGTTCTCTTGGATAGGGACATTGTGCATTCAACCGTGGATATTATAAAATATCTGTAATAAACAAAATTTTAATGTTTTGATCGTGTAATGTCTTAATTTTTAAGGTTACGCGGGTTCGGTATTAAGCGAACACAATTGGTATGAACACTCTTCTGTATACGTGTAGAATATATTAAAGAAACTTTCAATTACAAAGTTTTTTTCGAGGATTTTTAAAGTTACAAATAAAAATCCTTTTTATGTTTTTGAAATAGGCTTTTAATTTCCATTCTCAATTTTATTTTAATGTAGAAAATATGTCATTTATATATAAAGTGCATGTAATTCTTTATGCTAGTAATCCACAAATGAAATTGCATAAATCACAAAGGTCTCTAAACGAAGATTGCCAAATCAAATCTATACTATATATACTTAGAAAATGTTAACAAGTCTAGAAAATGTTTATACTGTACATTAAATAAAGTTGAAGATGAGATACACTTTGTGACTGAATGTCCACTATATGTTGATAACAGAAATGAGTTTTTTACTGAAATTTCTCTAACTTGTAATAATTTTCAATCTTTAGACAATTTTTCAAAGTCTTCATGGCTATATACACAAGAAAATTTCAATATGTATAAATGTTTGGGAAAGTATTTATCTAAAAATCTTGAGAGAAGGAGAAGTTCAAAGATAATAAATGCAAATTAGCCACAAATACACATATTTTGAGTGGTATATGATTTTGAATGGTATATTTCAAAGATGTGAATTGTATTATCTGGTTCTGTCCTGGCCTTTTATAGCATTTTTAATAGTATTAAACGGTGTTGTTTTCTTATATGTCTCTAATGTATGTCTAATCTTATGTACTTGTATGTAATGTGATGAAAGCTCTTTATAGGGCCCTTTAATTGGAAATGAAATATTCTTATTCTTATTCTTATTCTTATTCTTATACGCAATTCAATTTTTCATCATTTCATTTACAAGTCACTGCACTTGGAATGTTTAGGTTTTATGTGGTGTGCAATGTAAGGGTGGAATACCATAGTGTCAAAAGAGAGAATATTTTTCGATTAAAACACACCCGGGAACAGCAAGAAAGTTTACCAAAGAAGTTTTGGGAACTTTACTGATTTTATCATATATATTTCTGATAGTTTTCCCGACCTATTCACATATTTTCAAACTTGAAAGGTGACCTATTTCAGCGGCACGCGCCTTGAAAATGTACACGTGACAGTTGTAAGTAACAGGTCATCTCAAAGATACCATAATTAGAATAAAAGGTTAAAGTACTTACAAAATATGTCATCTTGTAGAATGTGAATTGACAAATATATTATTTTCAAATTCGCAGTCCAAGTCAACGGAAAATCTCTGTCACAAACAATTTTCATGCTATAAATCCATTCCAACTATATCATTTTAAAAACACACCAGCTGGCTTTTTCATTAATTTAGATAATACAAATTTAGCTAAATTTTGTGTATTCACATCAACAGACAAATCCAACACTTATCCTAGACGTTATTAATACTCACTTCAAATTTGGATTAACAATTTATTGATACGGATGACAACACTTATGTAATAAAATAAATATTTAAATTTTAATTGGATGCCCATGCAGTGGTGTTGCCATAAAACTGGTAATAGAAAGCTATCTGTTAGTGGCGGATCCAGAGGGGGGCGTAGAGGGCGTTTGGGATAAACATTGCTTTTTTGTCTTTCTTCGTTTCGTTTGTATTGTAAATTTCATTGAATGTCCGTATATCTTGTTTACAACAAGAAATCTGTGAGGGTATTCTAACTAACCATACAACAAACGATAATTTTTCCATGTCCATTTTTTACTGACAAATCCCACATCAAATATATTGGTATACATAGCTTTGGATCCATCCAATCATTTTATGATAGACATTTAATGGGGGAGAATACGGCATCAAAAATGTCTAACCCTTACACTTTAACTGTAAGAATATACATGCCCCACATCAGGAGCCGTTGAATTAGTGCATTTTACACTTATTTTATGTTTTTTAGCCAAAAAAATGTCAAAATTTTTTTCGCCTCGCTACGCTCGGCAAAAGATTCCATACTTCGCCCCCACTTTCCTAAATCCTGGATCCGCCGCTGATCTTGATACATAGGAAAATGAATCTTAAAAGAGTTAATTCTATAAATTCAATTGTGAAAAAAAATTTCACAATACCGTGCATTAACCCGGGGGAAAGTTACCACGTAGAAACCCTTATATAGAATGTATGATATCCCGTAGGTATATAGTGAAACTGATAAAAAAAAAAAAACCATTTTGATGTTAATAGTTTACTTGTCACATGTCTTTTCTGTGACTCATCAACCGTCCATCAACAAATATTACTTGATATTCAGTGAAATGATAACATGATACAGAGTGTAAACAATTATTGTAAAAGCAGAGCAGCCTTAAATTCTTATAGTTTGGTCAAAGCTGATTCATAGTTTTACCGATGCAAGGATATTTTATATATTGAGTTGAAATGGCCTAGCGGTAGTCTGATCACTTCGAATGCAACACGCTTAATCAAATTACGTATTTAATGCAAATTTTGCTCTTTATCTTTGCGGAACATTCATAAAGTATTTAAAACTAAAATAAGAACTATAATAGCTTTCTGAATAGCTCAGATTCAAAACATTGAGAATAAGCTCCTAGCTGCCGACATATACATCTGGACAAGAATGTATTTTTTGTATTTTTTTTGAAAGAAAAGTTGCATATGTAAGCTATCTATTTATAATCTTCAACTCTATCAGGAGTTTCAAGAAAATGGGGGGGGGGGGGCGATTGAAGTCTAACTGTAAATATAAAAAAGATCGAGATGTGGTATGATTGCCAATGAGAAAACTCTCCAAAAGAGACAAAATGACACAGAAATGAAGAACTATAGGTCACCGTACGGCCTTCAACAATGAGCAAAACCAGTACCGTAATTCTCTTCTATATTCATTATAATTTCATAAAATTATAACAATAAAACCTGTTTAAGACAGACTTGATCATCACAGCGGCTCAAGTGATATCGGTGACGAATATCATTATATCATGACTTGTAAAGTATGTTTGTATTCGTTGCAAGCTGTTTATTTCAGTGGTAAATTTTGGTAGATTTTAAAAACGAACTTCGAGAGATATTTATCATTTTTAAAACAATGAGGGCACGTGTCACTGATTACACAATTACTCAGCCGTGAATTATCCAATTAACAAAATTGTTTGGATTATCCTTATTGCTTATGAAAATCATGTTATTAAAACAGTGTTTTGAATAAAATTAGATTATACACGTTATACGATATTTTGAAGTTGTTTAGGAATTGTTTCATGTTGTTAAATTTACTTTATGCGTTGTGCATTTTTTACGATTATGAAGAAAAAATAAAAAATCTCACTTTCACTGCATTTTAATAAAGTTTCTCTTATAATCTTTGCCTGTTATATATATCTTGCATGTAGAGATATTTCTGGTATCACACTGCACGCATGGAGTGTGATACGAAAATGTTTTACGCAAAACTTAATTTCGATTATTAGAAAAATACCCAAATATGATGAATGACAGAAACTGAGAGGGAAACGGAGATAGATTCAATTTCAGAATTTATCTAAATATCGTCAAGGCTTGTAATACTTGACCTGTATGCATCAAGCTACTTAAGTTAAGATTTGTTCCAAACGGACGGATGCATGCAATCATTTTGGCTATTAGTCCATACATGAAATCGCATTAAACATAAAGGTCTCAAAAAGAAGATTTTTAAATCAAATATAGTCCTCAATTCATCTTTTCATCCTTTGCAAGTGATTCGGACACTTTAAAACAGCGTAATGGTACAAATGTAACATGTCATCTGACAGATGCTAATTCCTTACAAAATACGGCATCTTAGAGAACAGGAATTAACAAATACACTATTTTTAAATTTGCAAATCCAATTCACACGGAAGATCACTGTCACAATCCCTGACCACTGATTCATCACCAGATTTAACACAGATTACATTCATACGATTTTCAAAATAGAAATATATTCCAACAATATCATACAACTTAGGCACGCATATGCTTATGAAGCCTTTTCGTTATTTTAGAAATACGTATACAAAATTGTGTGCAATATTAATATTGTATATTTAATACTACTGTTCTGGCATAGATACATCATTCACTTATCCGAGACGTTTTTGAATCTCACTTCCAATTTGCAATTTGGATTAACTCTGTATTGATACGGATGACAACACAAGACTAAAGTAAAGACCATAAATTTCCGTGGGAATTTCAAGTGGAAGCCCAGTGGTGTTAATAAAAACAGAAAAATTTTCGTTTGTTACAAAACAATCTTGATACATTGGTAAGATAATACTGATTGATTGATTGTTGGTGTTTAACGCTACTTCCAGCACTATTGTGCCATATCGTGACGGTAAAAAAGGGAGTTCCCCCCTCCCCCCTTTATTTGTAACCTTACCTATTTTTTGATCATTTGTTTTCGTCCAAAAATGTATGAAATATTTGCTACTGGACATTACGCAAAAATCAATCATGAATCACCTAACACATATCTAAGGGAAGCCTTCTATGCATGCATTTACGTGTTTAAAGATTGAATAATCAATTAATTACAAAATATATTGTGTTGCCAAAAAAAAAATAATAACTTTATAACATTTATACATTTAAACCATTCGTTGATTTATCAAAATGTTTGGAAATATATATAAGTAGCAGTAAACATAAAAGAAGAACTTAGAAGAAAAGAAATATATATAAATATAAGCGTGCATTGTGGATGCAAAATTGCAGATAATACTTTTTAAAAATTCATATTATTAAACTTAGTGCTTTTTTTGTATTTTTATATAGAAAATACTAAAAGACAAAAGAAAACCCTCTTAGATAAACAAAACGTCTTGAATGGCCATTTCATTTTATATTATTTCAGAATTTGAACATCTGTGTCCCTGGATCTGAACAAGAATTTGTTCAATCTAAATTGTATCATGTCATGGCATTGTTAATTATTACTTATTAAATATGATATCATGCTACATAATGTCATTTCCGTACTTGATATAAATAATCAAATAAGTATTTAATTAGTTGGCACGCGCCGATGTTGTCGACACGGTAAGTATGTTTATCAACGAATACGCGTTATCTCTGTGGTCAAGCGTAACCGGGAGTTTAAAACATGCGTTTTCAATTGGAAAGATAAAATCCAACCCGACGGTCCCTAGATAATTGCATATAACTAAATTGGAACTATTTTAAACAATGACAAATTCAATATAAAAATATCTCTTCGGACGAATTTTCGAGAATCGAAATTTAAAGTGTAAAATAATTAATCGTTTTATTTCTATTACATGGAGTCTTTTTTTAAATAATAAACATTCAATTGGTTGTCATTCTCTTTTGCTCTCTCTCTATGATGTTTTTGCAGACAAAAACAATTTGCTGAATTAATCTTAATAGTCAGACATTAAACTCTCTCTCAGAACTTTTTGCATTAAAATTTAATTGGATGAAATTCAATAAGTATGTTATTATTCTCATCACTTTTAAGGATAACCTTAATAATGTTTGATTTTTGACAGAATTTTATATATTGTAGAATTCGTTCTTTTTGTAGACACTTATACTGTATGAAGATGATTCGTTCCAACTTTTATAAAGAAAACACCGACGTTTTTCTTATTTAAACTACATAAGTATACATTTCGTAAAAAAAATCACCGTGGGATCAAAACTGTATCGTATGCCCATAATTGCCCTAAAGCTTAATGTCATCGGCAGATTAAGAGGGTCTGGAGAGGGGTTCATTATTTCTGTATTCTATTATTTACATGAAGATATACTTTTTATTTCATATTCAAATTGATTTGGTTAGAAATAGCTTGAATGCAAACTTTCGTAAAAAAAAATCATCGTGAGATCAAAACTGTATCGTATGCCCAAAATTGCCCTAAAGCTTAATGTCAGACTATGAGGGTCTGGAGAGGGATTCATTTTTTCTGTTTTCTATTATTTTTATGCCATTTTTCTCTTTTCTGTATACTTTTGCCCATTATTCTTTTTTTTTTATATTTCAGTACCTCTTCATTCTCCATTTTTTATTTGTTTGGTCATTTTCTCTATTCTTTATATTTTTGTCAACTATTCTCTATTCTGTAAACCCCCATCCACACCCTCGTGTATAAGGGAAGACGATAAACATTTTAGTATACATACCACCCGTTGTCACTTCTCACCTGACACAGGATTTATATATTTATTACGTAATACTAACGAATGTTATATTATCGATATAGAAAATTCAGTAGAATATAATCTGTATCAATGCACTGGCATGTTAAAGGTATTTTGATCTGACAAGAATACATTTGTTTATTTTATTTTTAGTTTATTTAGTTATATTTGTTCATGTTTTAGGTTAGAACAATGCACAAAACCATCGTATTTTCAAAAAATCTCTAAAACGTGCTGATTTTGGAACCTATATCAAAAGATTGGTATTACCTAGCTTTTGAGGTTTTAAAAAATATCCATTTAGTGATCAATTTGTGGCTTTTTTATATTTATATCAAAATTGAAATTCAAGGCCATATTTGCCAAAGAGAACAAGGTTAACAATTACCCAAAGTGCGACATGCGAAAAGATGTTTCGTTTTCCCTAAAAAAAATTAAAATATTGAAGTAACGAATCTTTAAAGGTTACGTCACGTTAATATATTTTGAATGAAAAGGTGCAACTGGATGCACCCCTAAACAAAAAATGAAAAACTAAAATGGCGGGTATGCGTCAATCAGACAGCAATCCAACACAAACACAAGTAAGTTATCTGACATCTAGAATTAAGAGGTTTAAGCATAACCTGTGCTCGTATCAACTTTCAGAGTTCTGAGTAAAATTCTATGTACGCATGTAGGACTTTGAACCGTGAAATAAATGCATTCCCTAAACACATACGGGTCCACAGACTCTTCTTATTCATGATAATATAACGGTAAACGAGGATCTCAATGAGAGGAACAAGTTAAAGAAAAATGTTAACGCAGAATTATTTCACCATCCAGAAAATCAAAGAGGACGATCTCTCATTTAGTACGCAACTGTAACTAATAGATACATGGACAATAACACTAATGAATGCAAATGTATGTACTGAATTTGAAACAAATATACTGCACATCTGTAGCTTTCACGCGTCATATCTGAGACTGCTATATGTGTTATAGTAGTCTCAGGTCATACAGACCATCGCACACCATCGGACGGCCCACTGCACTTCGGCGCAGACCATCTAACTTCAGCGTGACAATCAGACTTCAGGGTCCCCATTGCACCTCCGACTGATACATATATATATACACTTCTTTTTACTTGATTTCAATAATTGCAACACTTTTCATACCGATTTCCTGATAATGGTTTTTATTGTACTAAAGTATTAACTGTTATTACCGCGGATATTGCCTGAGGAAAATATGAGTTTATTTAAGGGTATACAAATCTTCATAGCTGATATATTTTGATGCTTATGTTACAAACAAAAATATATAACAAACATTTCGTAAATTGTCAGTATATAAATTTAGAAAAAAATATTAAGAAATGAAGGTTTCAGCTCCCTCAGACTAAGTTGGCCTTTGATGAATTTAGCTCTTATGTAAAAATAAGGAGATGTGGTATAATTGCCAATGAGACAACTATTCAAGTAAGTTCAATCAAGAGGATGTATAAGCAGTTACATGTATATAAAGGCAATCGTGCTTAAAGTGTTGTTTTGTGAGGGGATCAAGACGTAGGGATGTGAATGAGTGGTTTATGAGTGCAACAATTTCGGCCTCCTAATTATAGTGTAAATCTGCAGTTGTATCATGTAGTTGATATACAAATTATCACAAACCTAAATGGATAAGATGAATGAATTAATAGTTGGTTGTTTAACGTCCATTGGCAACTGTTAGATGGATTATTAGGGGAGAACATTAATCATGATATAATTATGAACATTGGCAATCATACCACATCTTCTTTTTCATAAGAACATACATGCATGTGTAGATTTTCGTCTTAACTGTAAACGACAGTGTCCCCGGGCGTCAAAACCGAATTTAGACTTGTGTAAATTTCGGAAACATACATTTCATTATTTAATCAATGTAAAGTGTTCCGAATTCACTCCAGATTTCTGAATTTATTCTCATTATGAAATCAAGAAGAAAGAAATGCTCAGGCAAAACAAATAATACCGTTTTGAGCTATAAAGCCACAGCGATCCTTAGGTTAGGATACACACAAGACCTGACGTACTACATTTTATTTTATATGCCACAAAACGTATCTATAGCTTAGTTTAAATTAAAATAAAGAACAGAGAATAAAAAAGTTGCTAAAGAGAAAATACATATCCGTGTTAATTTTGCCTCAGTTTGTTTATTCAAGTTTGACATCCAACTTCTTAATCCGCAATCCACATTCACCCGACAACCTTGTATATTGTATATTCTTGATGAAATACCCTCATGTACATGCATGTGACCACCAGGAACTGGGACAAATCTGATATCTTTCATGGTATTTATCAAAACCTAAATGATTGAAAATATCTAAGTAGAATATGAATTTGCCAAATAAGCGTTCAGAACTTTAATCTAGCATAGTTCAACATTGGAGAAATGACTCAAGTTGAACGTTATTAATAAGATGTCCAAAATATATATATACATGCATATTGCGATTGGTGCTGCAGTGTATCAAAGGTGTGAGTTCAAATCCCGTTGAGAGACAAACATTTGTCAGCTTAAAGATCTAATTCTTACACTAATGGGTTTAATTTTCAGACTCAATTATAGACGTAAGTAAAGTTTTTAACCCAAAATCGAGAACAAGAGATTTGATATTTGCTGTTTCAAATATATTGCAATTGAATAAAGATAAAGTTACATAATAGTAAACCCATTTCTATAACATCATGATACACATGTACAAGTAGATGAAAAAATTAGTTTCTCGCAATTAAAAAAAAAGTTTTCCAATCAGTTATGGTTATACAAGACTGTAAAGTCATCTTACAAAATGCACTAAAGACTGAATGAATATCATCCGATTTAGAATTAACACACGTTGAGTGCACATTACACGATTAAGAATGAATGAACGTTGAGCGCACTAAACACAATTGAGAATGAATGAACGTTGAACGCACTTAACACGATTAAGAATGAATGAACGTTGAGCGCACGTTGAATGGAAAACACACAGAATGATGAACGATGAGCGCACGCACGTTGAATGCACGATGAATGAACAATGCACGCACGCAGAACGGACGATGCACGATGAATGCACGGAAAATAGGTCAGTTTGAATTTTAGAAGGTCTGTATATATACATGTTTTATTCCACGAGTTTTCCGATGCAAGAATATTTTATTAAATTTCATATTGGTTTTTTTTCCGCTTAGCCTGAATGGAGAATGAAGAAATAAAGTAGGAAAATAGATTATAGCCTAGCGTGCTGTCGAAATATACCTTGTGCGCTAAATTGTAGAAAAGGGAATTTGGTCCTTTAAAAATTACAAATACGAAAATGAAGAATTTTTTATAGTGGCGGGAATTTGTGTTCGATCTCTGTAAAAATACAAGGCACTTATTTTTGCTAATATTTCTTTAGTTTACATGTAAAAATCATTGCAATTTATACTAGTTAAAGAATATATTGTTCATACAACCTTGACCATAACAGGTCTCATTAAATCATTCTCGTTGCTGCATAGTAAGCCGATAAAACGTTTTTTTTTGTGTTTTTTTTTTGTACTGATAAATGAAACAACTCCAAAATTGATAATTTCGTATCAAATAAAATGTTGTCCCGAATAAAAACTGAAACTCAATTTAATGAATAAAAAAAAACGAGTATTTGATTTATGTACATGTCGTACGAAATAAGTCCACCGGATTTAGCAGTTAAATAACTGGAAAAATTAATTGAACAGTAAAAGCTACAATTTAATCCATCACTTGGTGTATGTCGTCTGTTTGTATTGTAAACATACTGAATTAGTTTTTTTCCAGAAATATATCTCTTAAATGAGTTCAAGTATACATGTGTATATATATAAATAAATCCATAGGGTATCTTGTGGTAGTTGAAATTATTCAGTGCAATCATTTAGAGTCCGTCGTCGACTGTCATACATTTCAAATTGTTTGCTGTTGGTCGTCTGTTGTTAATGGCAGTCGGCCCTCTGTCTCCAAATTTTAGCCCCCACTTAGGTCAATGACCAATATTTTTTGGAAAGGGGGGGAGGGTATTTTTTTCGAGACAAACATTTTCTTTACTTAAAAAAAACCTAAACAATTTTCTATGTTTTATCATTAAATTAGCAGATGTATACTCAAGTTAGATTGCAACTATAGATGTTGAATTAAAAAAAATCATTTAATCTGTATGGTTCGGGTGACCCTACTTCTGTTTTAAAACATGACGACATCAATCTACACGACCGTTTGGAAAATATGCGGACGAAATAATCCATGGCTAATTCTCTTGTGGGTTAAAGAAAAGGAAATTTATGCCTTGAAGTAGTAAAATATTGTTACCTTTCAAATTATTATTTTTATTTTTATATTCAGATCTTTAATTGTTTTGGTTTTATGTATTCACAATTTTTTAGAAACTCGTGACAATTTAGAACTTGATATATTGTGTAAACACCTGTTTCTTGTAGAAGACTATACATGTATATGTTGCCCTCTTGATGTTCTTATGTTGTTTTTGTCGTTCGATTGCTGTCATATTGACGTGTAACCCACTTCTCAAACAGTTTGAGTTCCGTTTGATTACTTTTTAACTCAACTTTTCAATCAGTTTATGACAAACTGAAAGGGTTATCGAGTTAATTTATTGCTTTCTTTCCCTTAAGCCATGAATATACTCAGTGGAAGATATATATATATATATATATATATATATATAGGTATAAGCGTTGTCTATTTTTATATGACAAGACCACAGTGGCAACAATATCCTTTTAATGTAGAATTCTTTATAAAAAAACTATGCCGACAATGTTCAAGCATCGTCGCATACAGGTTTGTTTTATAAGACAGCTGATTGGATAAAAGTGATACATTCCCACGCCTACATTAATCTGATGTCCAAACAAATGCCTCCAGAAACCTGTCAATAAAACAATTATTGCAAAAATTGATAAGTTAGTGATTTGATTGTGTATTCGATATTTGAAAAAGTAAGAAAGCTTCTATTCGTTCAACATTAAATTGCGAAGAACGTGTCGTGTAACAACCCTCCCCCTTTCATGTTTACACCTTCTTATTTTAACACTTTCTTTTTCAACGGAGAAAATATAAAATATAACCGTACTGCAAGTTTCTGAATTTTGCAAGAATTCTATGTAGCAACGTGTGATTCACGGAATTGTCATATTTTCAAGGTTTAACAGACCTCTGAAAGAAGTTAGATCATACAATTTTCATCAACCATGTGCAAAAAAAAACACAAAAAAACACCGAATTATATTTGCAAATTGGAAAAGATTAAGAATTGTTTTATATCCATACTAAAAATCTTCCGTAATTATTTGAAATAAAAAAAAAAATATGTTTCTCTCTGCCTGAATGCAATCGAAAACAAATTTTCATTTTATTCTTTATCTATAATTTGCAAAAGAGGAAAAATTATCAAATTATTAAAAGAAAGACTAACGATAATATTACCATTCAGGTAAATGAGTTTTCCATAAAGTAACTAATCTTTAATTCACAACCGTCAATGTACTTGAAAAACTCTGGATTCATTTTTGATATTTACCTGATAGATAGATAAAAAAAAAACCATATCTATCAGGAAGTTCGATGGCAAAAATGAAATAATAAATGTGTATTTTTTTGTAGACGAGTAGCAAATTGAAGTAGGAAATTTTGTTGAAAGAAAATTAAAATATTCTATAGATTGCATTCCGAAGTGCACATGCTTGGCTAAGATAGTTGAATGTTCAACGAACAATATTACATGATATGCAAATGATATCAATCGAAAGCAACAGAGGAAGATTTAAGTTTTGAAATCAGAGCATTCCTTAAATTAAACATTTGAAACAGATTTTTTTAAGCACCAGCATGCATATTTTGATTATGTAAATATAAAATTGAGAATGACTGATGTACTTATTATTCTATCTAACAATTAGCATTGGTAGTCTCGGCAGTTTTCTCCCCCTGAGTGCGGGAGGTCCTTTTTAACGGACAGCGGAAAGAAAGTCACAGGACAGAAAGTTACAAATTTGATAGGACAAAAAGTCACATATAATTTGTTGACAATTGATTGATTATATAAGAGACAAATCTTGAAATAATTACTTTTTATTACATATTTTCTTTTTACAGTTTGGGAAATTGTTCATTAGCCTTGATAAATGAAGATTTATTAGATTTTAATCATTAGAAGGATATGTTTTTTGAAGCACCATGAAGCCATTTAGGCACCAAGCCACTTTGACATTTTGTTTTTGAAATGAGAAGTTACACGGGTGCTATATAAAACAAATCTGCTACGAAACAGAAATATAAACCGTAAACTAGATGTATAATTATGTACATTTTCTTTTTAATAATTGTTTCATAACTTATTCTATGTTATATTTTTCTATAATATAGTTTATTCTTTTTTTTAAGTTCTTGTTAAAAAAGACTTGATGCTTAAAAAGGTCAGAGAAGTATCAAAATCGGGTTTTATAGGTACCTATACTAAATATAAACTGTTACCTAGATTTTTGAAATATGCTTGCATTCTTGTTGCATTTATTTTGAAATAATGTTGTATAATTTGTAAATGTAATAATTTTATCCGGTGTATCCTTATATATGATAAAACATGGCAACATATTTCACATAACTTCCATGGATAAAACAGTCACAGCGTTGCACGGGTATTTATAATTATTAAGATAGTGTTTGACAGTCCGTTTCGGTTGAATGCTCAGATAATCCGTATATTAAAATGTAAATAACTTTCACCAAACATCTGTCATCTGTCAAAAATTAGAAAATATAAAGTAAATAAGATACTCAGAATATATTTTCCTTGACTAATTTTATATGGGTAAGAACAATTATTTTAAATCACAGACGAAAATGTGTTTAAGAACATTTTTGATATTTATTACTAATCATTATATCTTTACAGACGGAACGAATAAATACTAAATTACTTAATGCAAGAAAGCACGACTGCAAAGTTTTTATGACTTGCACACTTTTCCGGTTACACCAATTATTCTTTTCTTATATAACCAATTAAATGTTTACGTGAAATAACATCGGAAAAAAAAGAATTGCAACTTTGCAAACGTTATTTAATTAATAGACATACAACATAACATTAAAAGACCACAAAAGAATACCCTCCATTCTTTTCCGATTTTAATCATAAAAGGGAAACAACCCCTAATAAACACAGAGAAAGTGTCGCCCGTTTTGCATCCGAATATTTAAAATCTTAACACGACTGAACACGATCTTACAAAGTCTAAACAGCATTTTTACCTTTAGTCTGATTTGATCTGAACATGGTCTGATCAAGTCTTAATCGGATGCAAGAACAATCTGTCTTGTTTATCTTGACATGACTGAACGGACTTAACACGGTATATCGTGACAGCGTCTGAAAGTCTGAAAAAGTCTTGACGTTTTTCTCTAGCAGTAAATCCAGTCGATTAAGACTTGATCAGACCAAAATGACCGTTTCAGACTCAAATATTGCTACTAGTGAGAGGCAAGTGAACAAAATCTATAAGTAAGCTTAAAGGAGATGATGGGAAATTAATTCTAATCAAGAAAATGTACTAAATAAAATTACAAAAAATCTATGAATACTTGTATAATGTAAAATTTAACTGAAAAATATATCAACTGATACGTGATGGAAAAGATACAGTAGAGAAATGCACATAAGGTATTTATAAAATGAAATTAAATAAATCTCCAGGGCTTTATGGGATTACGGTAGAATTGTATAGACAATTGTGGGATAAACTTAAATTATTAATTGTATATGTTCTCAATACCGGCTAAAATAGATAAAGTTTATCATATTCATAACGTACCAGTATATCAACTTTGATATTCAAAAAAGGAGATCGTTTACTTTTGGAAAACTATCGTCACATTTCACTTCTAAATACAGATTTTAAACTTTTGTCATATGTGCTAGCTCAAAGATTAAAACAGGTACTTTAATAATGATTCACTTATAGGGTCTTTGCATCGGAATTACACATATTTATTCTAAAACCAGTTGTTGGCATAACACGGGTTATGTTCTTCTCATATATGTTATGACGGTATAATACTAAACCCCTAACAGGAGGGATTGTGCCTGATATTCATATGATGAAGACATAATCTTTCAATCAGTTTAATTGAGGTCTGGAGCTGGCATGTCAGTAACTGCTAGTAGTCTGTTGTTATTTATGTATTATCGTCATTTTGTTTATTTTCTTTTGTTTCCTATTCTGACATCGGACTCGGACTTCTCTTTAACTGAGTTTTACTGTGCGTACTGTTGTACGTTTGTTTTTTCTACATTTGATAGAGGTATGGGGGGAGGGGGGAGATCTAAAAAAAAACATGTTAAACCCCGCCGCATTTTTGCGCCTGTCATAAGTCAGGAGCCCCTGGCCTTTGGTAGTCTTGTATCATTTTTAATTTTAGTTTCTTGTGTATAATTTGGAGTTTAGTATGACGTCCATTATCACTGAACTAGTATACATATTTGTTTAGGGGCCAGCTGAAGGACGCCTCCGGGTGCGGGAGTTTCTCGCTGCATTGAAGACCCATTGTGGCCTTCGGCTGTTGTCTGCTCTATGGTCGGGTTGTTGTCTCTTTGACACATTCCCCATTTCCATTCTCAATTTTACTTCCAAAAATTTTCAATGAAGATCAGGCCGATCATGTTAAAAATAGATTTATTGAGTTTAATCTGAGAGAAATTCAAGATGTAATAGACTATGCAGACACATACAAAATTCAGGGGGCAAAAGCATATGATTCATTGGAATGGAATTTTATATTTGGGACTTTGAAGCATTTTGGTTTTAACGAATTATTTATTTACTAAGTTTAAACAATACACAGAGATAAACAAACATGTGTTATAAACAATGGGTGGGTATCAGAAACTTAAAAAAATTCACGGGGAACATTTAGCTGTTTAAATTATGCCCCAGAGATCAAGAAATAATAAAAATGTAAAAGAAATAAATGTAAAACTAGATGGGAAAAGTCATAGTATTAAGATTTAGCAATTAGCAGACGACACAACACTTTTTTGGAAGGATAAAAACGATGTGGTTACTCAATGAACGAAATAGAAAAGTTCTTTTTCAGGTTTATTATTAAATAGAAATAAAACAAAGGGAGTGAGGATTGGGGAATTGAAATCGTGTAAAGATAAAATTGTTGGAATTAAAAGGGAAGATAAAACTATTAAAGCTTTAGGGGTGTTTTTCAGACATGGTGAAGAGGAATGCCAAAATTAAATTGGAATTGTAAAAAAGAAAACATGAATAAATTGTTTGTGATATGGAAAAAACGAAATCTTGCAATTTTAGGAAACATCCTTATTATAAAGACTTTAATATTGCCTTTGTTTACCTTCTTGGAAAGCGTCTGTATAACTTCAGAAAGTTATCTAAAAGGGATAGAAATCAGTAACTATAAAAATATATTTGGGATGGGAAACCAGACAAAGTTAAAAGAAACCTGATGATAAGTCCATATGAAAAGGGGGGTTAAAAATTGTTGACGTTAAAAGTTATTTTGTGGCTTTAAAATCATCATGGGTAAATAGATAGGTAAGTGATAAACTAGATATAAGAAAACAACTAATACGGGGAAATACATTTTATAAAATTTGGAAATAAACTAATTATATATGAGAACTTGATAAACAGTGATCTGATTTACATAAATGATATTTTAGATGATAAAAATCTACATTCTAAACAAATTAAAGTTCTAATTGAACTGGACCGCTGAATTTCATAAATTAAAAAAATATATCCAAGAAGAATGGATCCAAGTTGTTCAAAAAGAAAATTCTGTTAACACTACAGTTAATATTCAGAGAAATAAGATTATATGGTATATCATTATACTGAGACTACATTATTAACAAATAAAATGTTATATAACTCTTTATTAAGTACAAAACTAAAGCCATCAATAGGGATAAACAGATGGCTTACAATCCTAGAAATACAAGAAACTCAAAATATGAATTCATTGTACCGATTTATTTTTTAATATATGACTGAAAATAAATTAAAAATATTTAGTTGGAAATTATTACAACATATTGTTCCAACGAAAAAACTGTATTGCAGTGGAAAGTAACTAAGACAGATAAGTGTATTTTTATATAAGAAGATTATGCACAATATTTTCTGCATTGTACATATTTGACTAGATATTGGCAAAAAATCTATGACCTCTTTAAAAGAAGTAAAATCGATTTTGTTATTAAATTACAACATCTTATATTTGGATATAAAATCACAGATCGTAAATATTACTTTTTGAATTATCTAATAACGGTATTTAGTTTTTCTATTTATAAGTCATATTATGTATCCGAGCAGAGAACATATGTTGTTGATGTCTTTAGTATTTTTGAAAATTAATTTAATAAGAGAGTAGACACTGATAGATATAAATCAACATGTCCAATGTTATTGTCAATTAAAAGAATTTTAGCAATAATCAGTCTCTGTATAGGACAATTGTGCATGTTTATATTATTTTTATAAGTTAATAATTTGGATCAGCTGTTTATTTCCCTGGATAATCAGTTAAGTGTAATAGGGTAAATCAAGAGAAGCTTGGACTCTTGATGAAATGTCTTACAATCAAGATTTGATAAATACAAATTATTATGTTGTTAAAAAAAAAAAACATAGTTCACTTTGTGCAGAGGAATTTGTTGTCATCATTAAATTACAATCACGTACGCTTCTCGTTAATTACACAGCCGCCAATCATAAAAATCCATACAGACACTGACAATGTTCTTTGTGCTTGTCCATGATAGGAAACTCTATCAAACTACGTAATGTCCTTGTAAAAAAAAATAATGCAGTTACATGCAGTTGCATTTGTATTTGGCAAAACCTTTCGGAATAGTGGGCCTTAATGCTCTTAAACTTTATTTGGCCTTTTTAACATTTTTTTAATCGGACATACAACTGTATCGCATATACCATGCATATTCCTTACGCACTTTTATAACCCCTTGTATTGAATATGGTATTTTTCCTGACATTGACAGCAAGCAATGTGTTATCTAAGCACTGAAAGAAAAATTATACCTATTTGCAGATGTTGGTATCTAGAGCAACTGCAAACGCTTCATTAGAAGGCTGACTCCTGACCAATAATATATTGATTGCAGTTTAAAATGACAAAAAAACAAATCCGTTCACCTATAAACGATATTTTGTTGTATTTTCACCATATAACTATTCAAACATATAAAAATATTTTGCTTTTAGCGCACTTTAATCATTTTCGAAGGAACTTTTAAAGACTTACAAAGTCCTGTAAATCTTGCATTCTAAATTTCGCAAGAATTAAACAGAATACCCATATTCTTTAATAGTAGTTTCTTTCTAAAAATTATGTCAGAACATAGTAGTAAAGAATACTATAATTCCAAATAGAATTATAGTTAAAATCTTAATTGCGCCATTATAGACCATTTGACCTTGATTCAACACAATCGACACCGTACGAATTATTGAAACCAGGCAAGACAAAAAGTCCATATAATATATTATCTTTTGAACGATATATAATATGGCCGATTGTATGTTGGGTGTGTGTTAAAGTCGTACACCAACCGTCTTTTTGAAAACACCAATTGCCTATAAGTAAGTACCATTGATGATTGTTCGAGTAAATCACATTGATCATAAATTCGGTCATTGGTATATGGAATACTAGTAAAGTGGTTTTGTAGGACGTTAAACACCCCGAAATAATTAAAAACAAGAAATGCATAGTTTTCATTCTTTGTGTATGATTTTGTTTCCCTAAATAATGCGTTTAATTGACCATCACATTGTGAATGGTTTACGTAATATTTACCTACATTTAATATATATTGTTGGGCAATCTTTAGTATTATGTCCATGATGTCAGCTTTTTAGTTTCATTGTTTAATTTAATTACAATATATGTTTGTATGTTTTAGGTTTATATTTATAGGTTTTTCCATATATAGACATATATGCATAAAAGAGGCACGCAAGAAGGCCTGTAGTCTCAGATCTTTAATGTTTTAATAGTGGTTTTTATATGTTTTTACATAAATAAAAAAATATATAGAGATATATAGAAATAATGGATGGATGGAAGGAAGAAAGAGCGAGACAAACAGATCCAAACTTGTAAATTTACATTAATTTGAACAAAAGACAATTATTCATGACACATACCTATATCCATACAGTGAGTCCAAACGGTAAAGTTTGCAATCTTACGAGTATCAGTTAAATTGAATCTGAACTTGAATATTCCTGCATTGGGGTATCCTATATACATCCATCTGAAATATAATAGATTTCGTATAACGGGTCATTCATTTGTGTGTGTGTCTGTGTGTGTGTGTGTGTGTCTGTGTGTCTATGTGCATGTTACTACCTTATATAATTTAGTACTTATGAAAGGATATATAAACATGCAGATTTAAACAAAAAAGAAGGAAGGTACTCTGTCACTTTGTGTATTTTGTCCCCAAATAGTCGGAGCAAAATAATTATTACTTATCACTTATGTGTCATTTTTTTCACTATTTTACGATAGTATTACAAAAACATATGATAACTGATATCCTATTGAAACACCAAGGGCAATTGCATAAACAAATATGATAAACGTTCGAACAGTATTTAATATAGAAAAATACAAACAAGATACTCGCTCGGTCAATAACTCGAAAATTTTATTTTAATTAACAGCAAAAAAATCAAATAAAAAAAGAATCGCAATAACTCCTAAACAGCAAAACCAAATATGTTGACAAACAACAAAAAAATCAAATAAAAAAAGAATCACAATAACTCCTAAACAACGAAACCAAATATGTTGACAAGGTTAGCATATCCTGTTAAACATGCATCATTCAAATTCAAACTCTATTAACTATTTAAGATATGGACTAGGAAACAATTTATATAACGACTTTTCTCATTTTTCTATTCTTTTAAGATCAATGAACAAGAACACATATTTCTCCCGAATCCACTAATTGGAGCGCACTATTATTCGTATTTGATTAACGGCAGTTTGTTGAAACACCTTTTAATCAAACTCAAAATACATGTTGTTGAGCAACGAGTCTTTCATTTTCATAATATCGCATTCGTAGCATTTGTTGTTGGAATATCTTTTTTTCTTCCATAAATCTTTGAGTTATGTCTCCTAATCCCTTGGTTTGTGTTATTCTTTTTTAAAAAAAGAGTTCAATACAAACATGTTGTCGATATTTAATCGATCATTGAGGATGTTTATGTAGAGTGTTTTGATACTTTTTCCAAACTGTAATGATTGTGATTGAACATTTTGAAGTTGATGTTAAGAATCAATGAGCTGTATTTGATAAAAAAAAATATATATACGAGATATATGCTGGGTCAAAAATCGAAACAAAAGATAAAAAACCATACAATCAAAAATGAATCGCAATAACTCCTATATAGCGAGACCAATATCTTGATAAATGTTTAATCGATATGTGTACAATGTATGGTCTGGCTTTTTCCCCCGCTGAATGAATCATGTAACATATGTATGTGTTTGTAAACAAAGGGTAAACAATGCGTTTTTGTGACAGTTATATTTAAATTTCTGATTTTTACAAAAATTATAAATTAAAATGAACGAAATATCTACTTTTATCTATGCAATGAACATTTTATATTAATACTAATTTTATATTAATATTATTTATTTAAAAAAAAACAAACCTACTAATGGATAAGTCAAAATTCGGAAAAAAACATATCAAGATTAGTATAAAAGTAAACTGCAGAAAATGAGACAATGGGCAAAATTGTTAGGAGCCTGTAATTCAGTGATTGTCGTTTGTTGCTGTTTTACATATTTGTTTTTCGTTCATTTTTTTTTTTGTACATTAACTAGGGCGTTAGTTTTCTCGTTTGAATTGTTTTACATTTGTGATTTCGGGGCCTTTTATAGCTGACTTTGCGGTATGGGCTTGGTCATTATTGAAGGCCGTACGGTGACCTATAGCTGTTAATTTGTGTGTCATTTGGTCTCTTGTGGAGAGTTGTCTCATTGGCAATCATACCACATCTTCTTTTTATACATATAACACACATGACACAACAAAAGAAGCTATGAATTTAGCATCCCTGCAAAAACAAAAGGGATTGAACTCAGATGATCTAGAAGGTAAAGATATTAATTCTTTATTGGTTGTAACTGTCATGTTTGCAAATGACAGGTTGCATTCAGTTATCTTCGACATTACATGTACCCCTTTCATACAGATTCACGTAAGACAATGCTACAACTATTTTCATATGTAATACCTGTTTGTAAGATCTAGTCGTATCATAAAAGCGTTGCTTAAATCTGTAGATACAACAACTATGTTTGTTCCGTCTGTTTTGCATCTAAAAAGTTTGTCATCTAACCATTAACCCAGTAGACATGGTCATTTGCGGAATCAACAGCCACACCTGCTGGAGTCGATGAATTCACAACATGTTGTAATGTTATGTTCTTGGAGGGATATGGAAATCTAGAAAAGAAATTGAAAGTTATGTTATGCATTGACGATGTTTCTTTTTTATCATTTCTGGTAGTTAAAAATATCTGACCTCGCTGAATTAAGGATGTACACCTCTGAGGAGCCAAAAACTTTTAGAATTAAACTTTTTTTCTTAACCTAATTTTTGGGTTTATATGACTGTAAAAAAATAATTGGTGAAGAAAAAATCATATGGTGGTGCACTTCTTTTTTTGCTACGGCCCTTTGAAAGTACCCAATTTTGATGATTTTCCCATTTTTCATCAATTTTTACCTATTTTTGGGCTATTATCGTGAAAAAAAATCACAATTCCACAAATAAACTCTTTTTCATACTTTCAATAAAGATGAAGTGGACCAATCTAAATAAATTTAACTTAAAAAAAATATAGGTAGGTGTTAATATAAGAAAGTTTTATCATATTTTGATGCTTTTTTGTGTAAAATTAACCATGCTGTCAATTTTGTAAATTTGTGATTTTTCTCTGTTTTAAGAACAAAATGCATATTATTTCAACTTCTTTGTTATACATGATTGAAAAAAATACCTATCTAAGAAATTTGAAAAGAAAAAGTGATATGGAATGTACATGTTTCTGGTAAAATCATTTCTTGTACCCCTCACCCATTTTCTCAAAATTTTGGCTAAAAAGACTGACTTGATTGGTAATAAGATTTGAAAAATTGATTACTCAAAAACTACTCATTGTAAATACGCAATTTTTTCACAGAGTTGAGTTTGATTATAACATTTTTTTAAATTCATTGATATTTTCCACTTGTATCACATGTTTTGGAAATAATTCCAGAACGAGAGTTCAACGAGACTGTAACGTCAAAAGAACTCATCCTCAAGATGTATATCACAAAATCATTTCAAATTCAATCTAACACGAATTGGTGCATTTTGAAATTTACTTGTAACAAAATTAGAATTTCAACATGAATATCAGTTTTCAAGGAAAATGTATCTTAAATTACAGCCATTATAAACAGTTTATGTTATAGATAATGCATATTTTAATGTTTTTCTTGTCGTATAACACCCCCAGAAAATACGGAAATTCATGTACGAGCTGGTTTTGTGCTGTTTTTAATTATTTGAGTAATAACACTTGAATAAAATTTAGAAAACCTATTATTGCAAGAATATTATAACAAAATCATTTTTTTTTTTTCCCTTTTTTTTTTTTTTGGCGATATAAAACATTTGTGTATGTTTTCACAAAGAAATCTATCCACATTTAAAATAGTAAAAAACATATGATGACCTAATACATAACATTTTTTATTTTGACCAAGAAAACAAAGGAAAATATACATGATCTTTATTGTTTTATAAATTTTCGAAATATAATCATGATAATTGAAAATTGAAATCTAATCAACAGTGAAGTTCTAGATTGTCTAAATGTCGAGAAAATGAAATTGTGAAAAATGGATACATATATAACTCACTTGTTTTATACAACAATGTATGATATTGAACTCTGCGTACGTCATCTGTTCGTCCGTCAAAACATTTATAACGTTTCATTTGATATAACTACGCCAATCGAAGCATGTATTCTTTTCCAGGTGCTACGTCTTATTGGACGATTAAAGTATGAGCAATTCACCCTCCTTCGACCATTAAATTCAGATAGACTGTAGATAATATTAGCACAACTTGTATTGCATCAGTTATTGTAGTCATATAATGGTCCGGTTCAAATAGAGTAGATGCACCGAACAATGCTAATTGATACTGTGTAATCGTGAATTGAAAATTTAAAAAAACTGTTCATGTGAGCATGTCTAATTTAAATGTTATCCAAGATATCCGAAAAGCATAAAAGTTACCATATTCGTATTAACATTTTAACATATAAATGGATAAAACGTTTACATCATGAATATATAGAATTTTATAACTATCTGTGCGCTCCCTGTAAAATATTCACAAATCAATTTACGTTTATTTTGCACTTTATCAAGAGACTAGATTATTCACCGATACGCAATAGTCTTAAAGTAACTGTACATAAAAAAAAAACCTACTTTGAAATATTCATTTAGCATATTAAATACAGAAATAAATTTGATCAATATCCACAATCTATTCGACCAATCGTTACCTTTGATTTCGAATATATTTTCTTAATCTTTTAAATCGAGTAAAAGTAAAACATGGTTGTAATTGCAAAATATTCACAGAGGTTTTTTGTTTAGATATTTTGTTCATAGCGTAATGAAAACCTAATTTATCTAATTTGAATACTTAAACACTTTGTTAGGTATTCAATCAATATACAAAAGTAACGTTACCGCACAATATCCGAAAATGAATGTCTTGGAAAATAAACATTTCTGTTTTCGTAGTCGTAGTCCAAAGAATACACAACACTTCCTCCATGTCCAACAAGCACAGTCACAATGGCCGTATCAACATCAAATTCCAAAATTGACTGGTTACTTGGAAACAGAAGTTTTCTATGTACAGCTGAAAATACCATTACTAAAATGTTAACCAAACTACTATTTAAATAAATTAACAAGATACCATCAGTTGTACACACACCCTATGTATTTTCGTAATGAACTTTCGTTCTATGCAGTTCTTTAAACTTCAAACTGTGGTGAAGTAAAAAAGTATCAGAAAAATACCAAACTACAAGCTAAATTCAAAATCAAACGTTACTAACATACTGAACAAATGGAAAAAAAGCGACTTGGTACAGGCAGAAATTTTCCTAACAAAATAGTGTTTTAAACCTGATTATATCACAATCCAAACCTTAAATTTGTAGGACAGTGTTTATAGTTCCATTATATCAAGAAAACTGTGTGTGCAACTCAAACCAACAGATGGGTAAATGTGACAATAATTAGAATCCAGCAGCCAAGCCAGTGTGATAAGTGGGGTAAGTCACCAAACATACATTTTGAAACATTAAAAGATAAAAAGTTTAACACAGATTTAGAGCACTCGACATTAAAGGGTTAACCCCACCAAGTAAGCTTGAGATGAAATGTTCGGGTTGTCAAACGCGTGTTACAGCTTTTGACATTGATCAAACAATAGGTCTAAAACCGTCTAGGTAGAACCTGACAGAGAATACATTGCGTTTAATTAAACAATGACGAATGGTTTAGGAAGACACATTGCGTGTAACCGGATAGTTTTACACCAACATGACATTGTGTGGTCATGCATTGGACAAACACTGCACATATGTGAAGCAAATATGATATCGTTTTCAAAATCAAACCAACTGTCCTTCAATATGTTTTTGCAATACTCCTATCAACTCAGCAATAGCAGTTATGCGATTTGACGTAACAACAATTGATAAACACGTAGGTAAGCCATGTGTAGCAATATTAGTCTTGGATTTCAATGGCTTTTTAAAAGGTCAATTTAAAAGAGTTTCCTTTTGTTTGTTTTCAGCAGTACAAATACAATTAACAGATTTTACGTAAAGTCCATGTCAAAGACAGAACTGGTAAATTTTCGTATATCAAGATCCAAATTGAAACAATGCAATTTTGTTGAGATATCCTTACTTAATCATAATGATAATTTAAATAAGGTTTAGATGAAATTGTTAAAAATACCCCATTAATTTTTGAAAGTCAAGATGTCAGAATAACTACCTGAACTTGACACATTCATGATCAATTTATTAATTTTGGCTTCCCAATAACGTTGACAGATCACTATATATGCATTTGCTGGCGACGTTGCATTTCACTTCTGTAGTCAACATCAACATTAAATAGCACTGTAAGCTAAGGAGTTTTGTCTTCGAGGTGTAGATGGCTATAAAATTTGTACTTTGTACTGTTATGGATTGTCTTTAAAAAAAACTTATCAATAAATTTGTAACATGTTCATTTGTCGAAAATATTCAGCATATCCAGTGCGGTAAATTCAGATCTGTTCATACAATACACTTTCAGTAAATATACATCTGTTAAGGTTATGTTTAAACTGTTCAAAACCTTTTAGTTCTGTATCATCGAATTAATATGTTTCTTTGATTAACACATGTTTCACTAGGTCAATAACCTCGTGTCGGACAATGTTACAGTGTGTATCCTCAAATGAACAACTGATTCTAAATAAATAACATTTTGATATTCTTAAGAGGACGAATCATGCATTGGTATCACTTGCACGCTTACGTTACTAATATTGTGACAATTTGAATGCAGTTTTCTCTTAACAAAGTCTAGTTTTTGCAGGGTTACATTTTTTTTAAAAATCGGACGAAGTGGCAAAATAGAGGCTTTGAATAATTAGCAAAACCTATATCGTAAAAAAAGCTATAAAAGCGACAGAACAAATTTAATACAATCGAATGGTTTCTGAACTGTTCAATGTGGAATTAATGTTTTAAGTTTGTGATTTTACATTTGCTAATTTCGACGCGATTGGAAAAACTGAAGTGATCACGTATCAATTGTATTTTTTGGCTAAACAAACAATGGATAAGCCAATTCAACACAAGTCCGTCAAATTTACATGTTTAAATCTACACCATTTAAAGGGAACATAAAAATATTTGGTTACTTCCCCCAAAAATGCAGTTGTTATATATTAAGTCTTCTATTGAAAACATCGAGTGCAAAATGCTGACAGATTCATGCTAAATAAGCATCAAAAGAACGTGTCAAGAGAATACTTTATTAACCCATTGTGAAGAAATCAAACACTGAGACACTTTTCCCAACAAATTATTTTTTTCGGTGAATAATTTGTATTCTTGCAAATGCATTTTAAAGCTATTCAATATAACTTAAAAGGTGATTGATTTAGATTTGTCATGCTATCTTCTGTATAGTATCATGTATGACTAGCAAATACATTTGTTTTTGTCCCGGCTGATATTTTTTATATTGAGGTTCTGCAAAAGGAAATCATGCATTCCCCAACATAACGACTGACTTAATTTCCGGAAAATGACATGTGTAACAAACATAAACTGTTAGCTTCATCTTTAAAAGCAACACCGAATAATATGAAAGTTTAAACTATGTACCGGCTTCCGAATCTGCACAAAACATCTTACAAATATAGGGTTTCGTCTTCAAGCCATTAGTCAATTACTAAACTGTCTATTCTACTTACTACTACTCTAGGTACAATACAAAAAAATGTAAGGCTTTGTTCAAATAAGGCATTTAAAAATAGTTAAATTGATTACTCTTGGAGTGATAAACATTCCTTGAAAGTACTTGATAAGTTTCATGCTCATATTGTCGATTTTGAATCTAAAATAAGTTTCACTGTGCCTATTGCTGTGTATTTTTTACTCAATATTGTCTAGATGTATAAGGTGGGTTGAAATCTCATAAACATGTTTTACCTCGCCATATGTTTGCGTCTGTCCCAAACCAGGAACCTCTGGCCATTGCTAGTCTTGTATTTTTGTTATCTTGGTTCACTTATATGTGCCGTTCATTTGCGCTGGACTAGTATACATTATTGTTTAGGGATAAGCTAAAGTTCCCCTCCGGGTGCGGGATTTTCGCGCTGTGTTGAAGAACCATTGGTTGCCTTGGCCTCTTTTCTTCTCTTTGATCGGGTTGTTGTCTCCTTTACTTTTTCTCCGTTTCCACTCTCATTTCTATTCATATGAATTTTTGGACGCGTACACGTTACCCAGTCAACAATTTTTTTAAATACATACAAATATTTTACAACATCAATTTCTTTTTCAAAGTAACTAAGTAGATAATTGTTTTTATATTGTTCGGACGAATACTTGATAACATAAAAAAATCTATAGGAGTGTGAAGTGTATTTTATGCGTTGTCTTTTTTTTTTCACAATGGAATGTGGTAACCCTGAGTCCTGTGCCCTTTTACTTTTTGTTCTCCATTTGGCTGGATTGTCATAATAATAATGTGCAAATTAATCTATACCGATTATAAATGATATCTGGAACGTCCGAAAAAATAACTCGTTCTGAACATGAGTAAAATAATTGTCCCTGGAAGTGTAGCTACACACAGCAAATCAATTAACCGACATTATATACTAACAGTCAGTCAGTATACTTTTCATAGATGATACTTCTCATACTTTTCATTATTTAGTACAAATACATGTCAGTGTTGTATGATGCGGTCAAATGCGGTGAAAAATGAAAACTAACTACTGAAGTGAAGGTTCAATATTATGAATGCACAAAGGAAATGCTGGCACTCTTAATTGATGCGGACACTATTTTGTTGTCATTGTGTACAAATAATGCTGTCATTTATTTAATACAATCCATCCTGAGTTAACAAATTTACGATTTATGATGCGACATTTTCATAATGAAGTGCAAATGATCATGAGTACCATGATTATAAATGATACCACCTTATTCGTGTCTTACTTTTTATTATAAAGAACAACTATGGTTAGTGTTGGTTGTTTGATGCGGTCAAATTTTTATACCATACGAGCCAGTCTGACATTTTAAAAGTACTAATTTTTGTGACGAGTTAATATTTCAAATAAAAAGAGGACATGCTTTTATTTTAAATTGAAAGGGAAAACATTTTGAAGTCATTGTGTTCCAATATTGCTGTGATTTGTATCATACAATCTATCCTGACATAAAAAATAAATGCTGATCTATTATGCGGCAATAAACATTTACATGATAATGTTCAAATATAAGTTTTGGTTGACGCAGTCTAATATTTTTGTTATACGAGCCAGCCTGAGATTTCAAAACTACTGATTTTTTTAAACGAGTCAATATTTTGTAAACAATAGAACATGCTGACATTCTAAATTGATACAGACAACATTGTGTAGTCGTTGTGTATTGCTGTCATTTATATAATACTATCCGTACTGATTTAAACAAAAAATACTTATTTATAATGCAGTTATATACATTTGCATAGTAAAGTTCAAATATTGTAAGTTTTGGATGACGCGATCAAATCATTTTGTTATACAAGCTAGCCTGATATATCAAAACTACTACTATGTTTTCAAAGAGTCAATATTTTGAAAACAATAGGACATGATTGCCTTCTAAATTGATGCAGACAAAATTTTGTAGTCATTGTGTTCCAATATTGCAGTCAATTGTATTATACAATCCATCCTGACATAAAATTCATTTACTGGTGTGTAATGCGGCTATATAAATTTACATAATGAGTGCAAATAAGGTCAGTTTGGTTGATGCTGTCAAATATTGTTGTTAAACGAGCCAGCCTCAGATATCAAAACTGCTAATTTTTGTGACGAGTTCTTATTTTGAATAAAAAAAAGGATATACTGGCACTCTAAAATGATGCGATTAAGTTTTTGCAGTAATTGTGTTTTAATATTGCTGTCATTTATATTATACGATCCGTACTGATTTATAATGCGGCCATATAAATTTACATAACAAAGTTCAAATATGGTAGGTTTTGGTTGACGCGGTCAAATATTTTTGTTATACGAGCCAGCCTGAGATATCAAAACTACTGTTTTTTTTAACGAGTCAATATTTTGAAAACAATAGGACATGCTTGCATTCTAAATTAATGCAAGTACAATGTTGTAGTCATTGTGTTCCAATATTGCTGTCAATTGTATTATATAATCTATCCTGACATAAATAGATATAAGAAGATGTGGTATGAGTGCCAATGAGACAACTCTCCATCCAAGTCAAAATTTATAAAAGTAAACAATTATAGTTCAAAGTACGGTCTTCAACACGGAGCCTTGGCTTACACCGAACAGCAAGCTGTAAAGGGCCCCAAAAATTACTAGTGTGAGACCATTCAAACGGGAAAACCAACAGTCTAATAAAACACATTTACTGATGTATTATGCGGTTATATAAATTTACATAATGAAGTGCAAATAAGGTCAGTTCTGGTTGATGCTGTCAAATATTTTTGTAATACGAGCCAGCCTGAGATATCAAAACTGCTATTTGTTTGTGACAAGTTCATACTTTGAATAAAAAGAGGACATCCTGGCACTCTAAATTGATGCGGTTACATTTTTGTAGTAATTGTGTTCCAATGTTACTGTCATTTATATATTACAATCCGTACTGATTTAAAAAAAAAATGACTGATATATAAAAAATTCAAAAGGACATGCTGGCACTCTTAATTGAGGAAAAAAAAGAAACATTATTAAAGTAGGCACTCTGAATTTTTGCCGACCATTAACCTGATAAATATTATTAACTGTACACTAATATTGCTTTCATTAGCCATGATCATTTTTATGCCATATATGTACTTTGCGCTATTGCTATTGTTAATTAATTTTATCTGATAACCAAGTTTTTCAAGATTATTGCTACATTTAGTTAAACATTAAATATACAGTATAAACGACTTGAAGAACTTGACATTTGTTTTTAAATGAATATTCAATTCACGTTATTAGTGTAAGCTATATCGTTTTTGATTGATAAAAAGGCAGATCACGGAGATATTTGTATAACAAGCAAAGTCGTATGCTTACATTATTAGTTATAACTGCATTTGATCTGTATTGTTTCTATCAAGAAATAAAAACATTTAATACAATGTAAATAGCAGGACAATGTTGATGTAAGAGTTAAGTATTTGGCTCCGAAAAAAATATTGTCATTTGGAAAGTGTTTTCCAATAAATTAATTTTAGATTCATATTTACGGATAAATCAGGAAATAAATAAATTACGAGCAGAGTTGCTATAATATAACAGTAAATGATTTTAAACAAAAAAAGTCCTTCATTTATTATAAGTATTTAACATCTCCGTGTACATACGTTTTCGAATGTAATTCTATTTTTAATACTTAATTCATGGTGAAATGTAAACGAATTAAGCAAAAATAACATACACATGCCTGATCATATATGGTGCTTACATTGTTGTCAGGTATTGCTTTATTGTTCAATGAATATAGCAGAATATTAGGTAAACAACTGAGAGAAATTATGTAATTTGAAATTTGACTGTTGTAAATGAGTTTAGAGTGTGAACCAGGGGCCTGTTTATTGAAGCTGGTCTAGGATTTGTCCTAAAGCCTCTCTTAGGAATAAATTAGGATAATGTTAGGACTAACTTATGACATATCTCATACCGAAGCTATCTTAGGACTATATTAGCTAGGATGTATTAACCGCTGTCCTAAGTTGTAGCGTAAAAAAAATAGGAATTTAAAAACTTTGAATGTTTAATGATGCATTGAATTTCACCAGTAGTATATAATTACAAGATTTAAAATTTAAAATATTATAAGTATTATCATAAAGAAAAATATTAATATTTATCTAAATAATGGTGCATTTAAACTTAATGAAACAAAAACAAAAACGCAACAAAATGTATCAACGTTTTATATAATAATTGTAAAAAATTGTTTCTAAACAGCCATTGCCATGATTACACAGAAAACTAATAAAAGACATTCGGAAACAATCATTATATATTTTTGAGTGAGTTTAATTCGAAGTGTCACGGTTTTATACCTTATAGGGTTCAAGGCAAATCCCGTGCATCTTTCATAAAAATAAGGAATACATAAATCATTTAATTACTGATCACACGCGCTTAGGTAATGGACCCTTTTTTCTGATTTTTTTTTTCAAAGTAAATTTTCTTTGATATTTTAACTTATGTACATTTATTTTATGTGTTTTATATATATATACGATGCCCTTCTATTCCTATTTTTCCACGTGGAAAATATGAATAGAGGGTTGTCATATATATATGCTACTGATTTTTTTTTTAATATATTTTGGATAAGAGCAAGAACACATTAAATAAGTGAAAATAGAAAAATATTTAGAAAAAGGGGGTACCATAAATAGTTGGTAATCGTATTTATTTACAAATTAATCATCATAATAGAAAGCCTAAAGTTAGGACCATCCTAAGACCACCTTAAAAAAAGGCAACAGTAGTATACTGCTATTCGAAATTCATAAATCGGTTGAGAAAAAAACAAATCCGGGTTACTAACTAAAAACTGAGGGAAACACATCAAATATAAGAGGAGAACAACGACACATCAACACTAAAATGCAACACACAGAGAAACGAACTATAATATAACAATGGCCATTTTCCTGACTTGGTACAGTACATTTTAAGAAAAAAATGGTGGGTTGGACCTTGTTTTGTGGCTAGCCAAACCTCCCGCTTTTATGGCATTGTTAAAAATAACATTAAAATGACAAGATTTCATATTTAGGTGTCCTAAAATAGGACGATTCTTACGACTTTTTCGAGGTTACGACATGTTTGATAAACGCACTAAGGACAAATTTACGTCCTATGATGATCTTAGGATATGTCATGCATATGGTCCTAAGAGCGCTTAGATAAACAGGACCCATAATACAAATGTAAATATCAGATTTGATTATGTTGTAAGAGTCCCGTTGTCATGACGAGTGATAGCTGCTAGTTCTCAAACTAAATAACCTCAATGTCATCATTTCGCCGCTTAAAGAAACAGATAAATTATTAAACAAATATAAGCAACATAGATTCTTAAGACAGGACCATTTTGCCGCCTAACTATAATTAATGCAATCCTCTTTTAAAAACAGCGAGTGCAGTTCAAATGTTTTTTTATTAAGATGACAATGTTTTTTTTCGATATCAAGTAGCTGCATGTACTTGTACACAAGTATTAAGAAGTGCTAAATGTATCAGCGTCATTTTCCGAGTAACAAAAGTAAACATTATATAAGAAAAATAAAATATATAAAAATGTATGCACACTATCTCTTTAATCATTGATTCCCTCTCCTTTTTAAACACCAATATAAATTTGGCCAGGTTATCTTCGCAGTAAAATAATATAAAAAGACAATTATTGGCATATATTTTTTATATTCATATGATGAAGACATAATCTATCAATCAGTTTAATTGAGGTCTGGAGCTGGCATGTCAGTAACTGCTAGTAGTCTGTTGTTATTTATGTATTATTGTCAATTTGTTTATTTTCTTTTGTTTCCTATTCTGACATCGGACTCGGACTTCTCTGAAACTGAGTTTTATTGTGCGTACTGTTGTGCGTTTGTTTTTTCTACGTTGGCTAGAGGTATAGGGGGAGGGTTGAGATCTCAAAAAACATGTTTAACCCCGCCGCATTTTTGCGCCTGTCCCAAGTCAGGAGCCTCTGGCCTTTGTTATTCTTGTATCATTTTTAATTTTAGTTTCTTGTGTATAATTTGGAGTTTAGTATGATGTCCACTATCACTGAACTAGTATACATATTTGTTTAGGGGCCAGCTGAAGGACGCCTCCGGGTGTGGGATTTTCTCGCTGCATTGAAGACCCATTGGTGGCCTTCGGCTGTTGTCTGCTCTATGGTCGGGTTGTTGTCTCTTTGACACATTCCCCATTTCCATTCTCAATTTTATTTTTTACAGAGTTGTCTTTAGTGCCGTGTGGAGACAGTAGAGTGCCTCCCCGTGCTTCAGGTTTATGCTCTTATAATATACTAGATTATGGAGTGTGTGTCCGAGCGAGAACTTCTCTATGTTCATTACTTTATGAATATTTATCAAAAAGTAGTATTTCACATTAAGCCCCATTCTTCTATTTAGTCAGACGTCAGTCGCTACCCTGATATACCCTATCTTTTATTTTATTTTTCGGGTAGTTTATGATGGATAGTGTTTGACGTCTTCAGCCGAACAGTTTTATCATAATCACATAATTCAATTGATTGTGTGCTGGTTCATATTCTTTGCTCCTTTCTAATATAATCCACATAACAAAAAAAATATGAAGCTTAGAAATGAAAGAATAAATACTTAACTTGTTCAAAGGGTATCTACACGTCTCAATCTTCAAAATCGCTTATCTAAAACTCTACCATCGCTAACATTTTTAACAATAACACTCGTGGTTACCCTTCTATCGATAAGTGTCATGCCAACAAATGACTTACATGTCCCCGTCTCTCCTTTCCACCAACAATACGGCAAGGTCTACGTTTAATGGTCGCACATTTTCTTTAAATTTTGAAACTGATATAACTTGAAAAACAAACAGTATTATTTATTTACTCACATGAAACAAACCGGGATGCGGTATTCAGTACATAGGTGAAACTGGACGATATTTATCTAAAGGCACGCAAGAAAACCTGCATCGTTTTAAAAGACCCAATAAATTCAAAAGTATCATTTATCGACATTTTAAAAAGCACAATCATCCTATTAAATATTTAACAGTTCAACCTTTAGAATAAGTAAAAAAGCAGCCTGGTGAATATCATTCAATGTTTGTACGATCACGGAAAATAATTGAAATAAATTGGATTAAAAAATTACGGACAGTCTACCCTCTCAGTCATAATGATAATATCATGGGAATTGGTAATATATCAAGAACCGATTCTGTTAACATTTTGGATAAAGTTTCTAAAACTGTTCATAAAAACCGTTCTCATGGGCGTAGAAAAAATCGAAATCAAAGAAAATTTCGGACCAACCATACAAATATTTCGGACCTAATTTCTATTTCAAAAAATAACGGCAGACATAATCTATTAACCAAGCTCTGTTTTTTATCTATAAATAAATTAAATTAAATTTTAGAGGATTGCAACATAATTTCATATTGCAGTCTTAAGTATGAAATCGTTCAAATTATAATTGCATATTGTTATTCTAAACTGTTTCCAAAAATTGATCGCCCTGAAGATCATAAAAAACATTTTATTAAAATAAAATATGTCAATAAAGGTTTAGATTTTGTAAATATTGCCGGTATTTTTAACGACCATCTGTTAAAGAACAAATTCCTGGATATTTTGATAATACTGAACTCCCTCTTATTTGTTATATTTACAAAAAATCTACCCGAAAATTTGTGTTTAATTGTAGCCAAGTCTGTAAAGATGTAAATATCAGTGAAAATATACCTACGTCATGTAATTGTAGTAATTCCGAGTACACTTATGGCCCAATTTCCCATGTTATAACAGGAGACCTTAACATCGTTCGCGACCGAGAGTTAAAATCATTCCTCAGTAAAGGACCTAAATATCATCCCCCGTCAATTATTAATTGGAATGAGTGTCGCAATATCATCCACGACTCACTTTGTGCTTACTGTTTGAAATGGATAAAACGGGAAAAAGCTGACAAAAAATCTATGGACTCTTTTTTTAATTCAGTAATGAAGATAATTGATATACGTATATAACATTTTAAAGAACATTTTACTCTTAACAACAACCATACAAATCCTATTTCTCGTATCATACATAAACTAAAAGAACTAGCAAAGGAATTTGTTTTTGTCCCGGCTGATAAAGCTGCTAATAATATCATTATAGTTTGACGTAAATTTTACATTGATGTTCTGCAAAAGGAAATCACGAATTCACCAACATTCCAACTGACTTCATTTTCAGAAAGCGATATCTGTAACAAACATAAACTATTAGCTACTTCTTTACAAGCAGAACCAAATACAATGAAAGTCCCAACTATGTACTGGCTTCCGAAGCTACACAAATCACCTTACAAATATAGATTTATGTCGTCTTCAAGTCATTGTTCCACTACTAAATTGTCTATTCTACTTACTAGTACACTTGGTACAATCAAAAACCTGATAATAAATTGTTCAAATAAGGCCTTTGAAAATAGTGGAATTAACTACTTTTGGAGTGTCAAAAACTCGTTGGAAGTTCTTGATAAATTGCATGCATATATTGGTGATTTTGAATCTGTTCAAAGTTTTGATTTTTCTACCCTATATACCACTTTGCCTCATATTCGTATTAAGAAAAAAATCACACACCTAATTAAATGGGCATTTAAAAAGTCGGAATGCCAATACATATGTTTGAACTCTTTTAGGTCATTTTTTAGTAGCAACAAACAAAAAAAACTATGTCAATTGGACATGCTTTGATACAATATCTGCCCTTGAATTTTTACTTGATAACATTTGTGTTCGCTTTTGAGATTCCGTATATCGTCAAGTTTTCGGAATTTCAATTGGGACTAACTGTGCACCACTTATTGCGGACCTGTTTTTGTATTGATATGAGTTACAATTTATGACTAAAATCAGCAAAGACCCATCGAAAGAACATCTGATACAAAAATTTTACAATCCTTTTAGATATTTGGATAATATATTGGCTCTCAATAATGACGACTTCAGTATGTATACTAAAGAAATTTATCCTGTTGAACTTACTTTAAATAAAGCTAATACTAACAATGACCACTGTCCTTTCCTCGATCTTGATATCTATAACATTAACGGGAAGCTTAATACACAAATTTATGATAAAAGATATTATTTTTCATTTCCTATCGTTAATTATCCATTTTTAGATGGTGACGTTCCCTTGTCACCATCTTATGGTGTTTATATATCTCAACTTGTACGATTCCCTCGTGTATGTAACAACGTATTCGATTTTAGCGAGAGAAATTTATATATTACTGAAAAATTATTACACCAGGGTTTTCGATATCATAAACTAGTCAAAACATTTACTAAATTTTATCATCGGTATAAGGACATCATTCGTAAATATAACGCAACATGCAGACATCTTATACGTTCGGGTATTTCACATCCACTCTTTTATGGTAATATTCTTTACAAAGCACAAAAATGTCGGTATTCACCTCAAAAGCTAACAAAACCTTTAAACAGACTTATTAAGACGGGAAATAGTTACGATACTGTTGTCAGGTCATTAAAGATTGCATATTTTGGCTTTAATATTGATTCACTTATAGGGTCTTTGCATCGGAATTAAACATATTTATTCTAAAACCAGTTGTTGGCATGACACGGGTTATGTTCTTCTCATATATGTTATGATGGTATAATACTAAACCCCTAACAGGAGAGATTGTGTCTGATATTCATATGATGAAGACATATTCTTTCAATCAGTTTTATTGAGGTCTGGAACTGGCATGTCAGTAACTGCTAGTAGTCTGTTGTTATTTATGTATTATTGTCATTTTGTTTATTTTCTTTTGTTTCCTATTCTAACATCGGACTCAGACGTCTTTTAAACTGAGTTTTACTCTGCGTACTGTTGTGCGTTTGTTTTTTTCTACATTGGCTAGAGGTATAGGGGGAGGGTTGAGATCTCACAAAACATGTTTAACCCCGCCGCATTTTTGCGCCTGTCCTAAGTCAGGAGCCTCTGGCCTTTGTTGGTCTTGTATCATTTTTAATTTTAGTTTCTTGTGTATAATTTGGAGTTAAGTATGACGTCCATTATCACTTAACTGGTACACATATTTGTTTAGGGGCCAGCTGAAGGGTGCCTCCGGGTGCGGGAGTTTCTCGCTGCATTGAAGACCCATTGGTGGCCTTCGGCTGTTGTCTGCTTTATGGTCGGGTTGTTGTCTCTTTGACACATTCCACATTTCCATTTTCAATTTTATCGAGTCAAACAGAGCTTTGTGGATATGTATACATCTCATGCATGCTTGAAAACCTCGCCGACGATATGACAATTCGATAACAAAAAAATCTCATTAAGTATCTGACAGCAAGTGTCTTTCGCAAAAAAAAAACCTACAAAAAAAAAACAACAGAACGAAGGATGAATACTATGAAAATGTTAACTGTTGACCATATTGAATTTGTGACATTACAAACATATTTAGGCACCTGAAAAGTAGCGACACTAGTGCGAACAGTTAATTTAACTTTAAGCTTTAACATCAATAATGCCAAAAAAGAGCTTAGTTATCAAGTTGGAATTACGATAAAAAGTGCACAGTATCTTATATTTTAAAATAAACTTGCATTCCGCCACTGAAAAGTGATAGCGTTTTAAACGTACGCAGAACCACATCGTAACGTCCTTGATTCTTTTCTTCAGTTTTAATTTAACGTAAAAAATAGTTGAATAGGACACCTTTTGTACCAGTTTTTAAATGGATTGTAACTGCTGACGGAGGAAATTTCAACATACCGTGTAAACAATACCATTTGAATACCTTTTTTATATGAAACTTAATATCATCAATTTAAATGAAATTGAATGATACAATACAAATGTGTATTATTTGCGTAATATTGTTTTGAAATAATGTCCTGTTATCATTTACTACATTTTATTTTATTTCAAACGGAAAGGAAAGATGACCCTTTCACATGGAATTCGATGTTATGATATCATATTTCCAGTGAATCCAAAAATATATCTCTTTACTCATCATTAAAGAAAAAGCAGAACAACAATAATTAAAACTGTGAAACATGCAATCTGATTAAAATTCAAAACTATCATTACTCGCTTACTCGTCTGACCCCTACAGTATGATAATTTCATTTTTGTAACCTTTCAGAGAATGTATATCGATCAATTAGAATCGTCCTTGCTAACAACCTACATCAGTGATTAAAAAAAATCATAATTTGCTTTCCACTGGTGTCTATCGTTGTTTGAAGGACAAGTAACAATCTACAGCAATGAACTCAAATCATGCCTGCATACAGAGGTCAATCATCATGAAGCTAGCAAAGGTATACCATGTAGATTAATATCTATTCAAATTATTCTGCTGGGGTTTAAAAAAAGTTGTATGCTTAAAAGGTAGAATTTCCCAATCAAAAGGGTGCGTATGCGCTCTAGTTCCCCCGATTTCATCGTTGAATAAGTTAACAGAATTAACATTCTGCCATCACAAAGAATCTATAAAATGGATAATGATTATGATGGCTACTGAACAGTAACAATTAAACTTCTATATTGCAAGGCTTTAAAATGCAATCACCAGTGTTTTTAAATCGTTTAAGTATTCAAATTGACATTTAATGAGATTATCCTGTTGACATTATTTTCTTGTCTACAGAAACATATTTGGGTAAAGGAACCTTGACACAGCAACGTTCGGAAAAGAACATATTGAGTAAAAAGACCAAGTAAAGGCTTAGCTTGAGCATCTTTAGCAACTGTCATTTCAACAAAACCAACATTTTCAGCAGCCAATTTGTATGAATCATTGAACTTCCAATTAAATGTGTTTTTCAGGTTCTACGTACTAGACACTAACAGTCTAACTGTAAATTAATCAAAGCATATAAATGCAAAAAATAACAGTATCAAAAAATGAATAATGTGTTACAACTACAAAACAGCTATGCTGTCATAGTTTATGCATCGTAGTTCCCTTTTTTGTGATTGGATTGTGATATATGCATCTGATCATCAGATATATAGATATGCCAGAGCATGATATAAAAATACTTTATCTGTCTCAATAATTGTCTGCTTGGTAGCAAAAATATACTACTCGTCTTATATGTAGTGCTCGTGTCTGTAGAGACGTTTTGGATTTTAAATATGTGTAATCTATGTATTACTAGTCAATTTTTAAGTCAGGGATTTCGTTACCACAAATTACTTGAAACCTTTACTAAATTATTTTATAGATACAAAGACTTGGTGTACAAGTTTAGCTAAAGTATTTCAAATTGAATAGCACAACCTAAAGTTTATGGTGATGTTGTAAACCGAGCCCGAAAATTAAGATACGATCTAGGTCAACTTATAAATCCTTTAATAAACTTATTCTAAAAGGTTACCTATTAAATATTGTAATTGAATTTTTTAATATTGCTTTTGTTGGTATATAAAATGATTTTGTTATGAGTAAATTGAAACCATACTAAACATTACACATATGTACATTAACGGTACTACAATCTGTCGATACTTACAGTTTGGCATTGCGCAAGGTCATGTTTTATCTCTGACTGTTAATGACACTAAATTCATTGGATGTGTACTGATTAATATTTTAGTCTTAGATACATGATTTTTTTCATTAGTCATTATTGGCTTTGAACTAGCTGTCAAATACTGCTAGTACTCTCAGATCTGCACTTTGTTTCATTTTGTTTTTTGGGATGTATAAGTACCCGTCCACGTCCACTCTGATGAGTTCAGCCTTTTTCAACCGATGTTTATAGTTTGTTCTTATGTTGTACTGTTACACCACTGTCCCAGGTAAGGGGAGGGTTGTGCGTTCACAAACCTGTCGAACCTCGCCACAATCGTTATGTGCCTGTCCAAAGTCTGAGGCCTGTAGTTCAGAGGTTGTCGTTGGTTCATGTCTTTCGTAAATTGTTTTGTTATAAATTAGGCCGTTATTAATAATCCTTATTTCTATATTTATGTAAAGCAAAATAATAGTTGTATTATGATGACAAACCGACATACACTCTTTAGTTTTTGATAGCCAATAGTGGTTTCATTGGGAAGCATAGAGGGTGCCATTTGTTTTCAAATTTGATAGAGCCGCAATTAACCAATATAGTTTAAGGTTCAGTCCGTCCTGCATAATGATCATATGCATGTGCATTGACGGTGGTGATTGGATAATAGAAAATATGGGTTTGACTATTTAAAGTATTGTAAAGAAGTATACACTGAGGTTGGACCTTCCACTCTCCTGTACAATCTGGATCAGAAATATTCAAACTGTTGTTCTTTTAACAAAAAAATTGCTGCTAATAAGATACATGCACATGTTCACGTTTAGCGTGCCATTAGTTCAATAAATAGTTAATCAAAGAGTTACTCTCTCTCTCATTATCAGGAACGCTAAAGAAGATGTATGGAATGTTTTTTTCTCTCATTTCTGAAACGACTCATTTGTTAAAAGTAAAGCGCATGAAACTAAATCAATTTTTCGAGGAGAAAAAAAAACATATCATAAGAAAAATAAACATGCAAAAATGTATACACGCTATCTGTTATATTATTGTTTATATAACATATATTAAGATACAAATTTCAGCAGTTTACCATCGCAATTGTGTTAATATATGTTTATAAATACTTACATTCCACAGCTGGTAAATGATAAAACATTAAACATATGCTGAACCTCAGTAGAACGTCCATGATTATCTTCTTTAAGTTGTAAGTTAAAGTAGAAAGTAGAAAAATATGACACCTTTTGTGGAAAACCAATTTTTAGATAGGTCGGGAACACTACCTTATATGGATATGTTTAAATAAGTCTACTTATGTCATCGCTTATATAATTGTGTATTTATGTACGACGTTATTTTTTTTACCTGAGTTTTTAAACAATCCACTTAATCAGTGTTAATGCATGAAGGACCACTTTGTGTATATAATCGAAAATACGTGTTATTTGCTGAAAAACACATCTTTGCATGCATTGCGGAATAAACAATGTCGCTTAGTTTTTCATCTTTGGTATCATTTATATAGTCCGTGATATCAAGTATTTATTCCATGCTCAGGTAAACGAATAGGTGTTTGTATGCGAAGAAACGAGTGTTTGATTAATCCAAAATATATCCATTAATATTATTGATGATTAATCGAAGATTTCAGATATTCTTCTATACAAGAAGAACAATTACCCGTATGAAGCACTCTCATTCGGACAGTCAAAGATTAGTTAAAAAGAGGTATACTGAACTGACTTTTTTCCATGCATTGTATACATTACTTCGTACTTCTTGTATTTCGTGCACATAAGATAATGTTTAAAGTGCTGTGCCATTGTGGTTGTTTTAATTGCTAAGCAACTATTTTTAACTATTTATTAGGCCTAGAAAGACATATATGTGTTATTTTTGTCAGATATATAATATCTCGAAGAGACACATGTATTATTTAATCCATGTTTGAAATTTTACATAATTCGAACATTTTGAATTTTTATTCAAGTGATCTATAAAACATATACGTACTCATTTCAACATATTAAAGTATATTTAAGTGAATATCTTCAGAAAGTTTAACTTCACCATTACGTACAAAAATATAAGCATGCATTTAAAGGAACGAGGACATACTTTCTTTCCATCAATTTAAAATATAGTGGATTTTAACCTTGCATTACATACTTTCCCTCGATAACTTTAGTTCAAGGTTGATATAACACTCCCCAACTTTTTGTTTCACAAAGCTTTAACTAATAACATTCAGTTTGAGCTCTTAATAAGTAGTAACTACAGATGGGTGCGGTCCTAACCTGTACAAAAGTTAACTTTGAGCAGACTTCTTGACTGCTTTTCAAGTTAACTTGGGAAATTTTAAGCAGACAAGCAAGTTAACTTTGTCGTTGGTAGACCAGACCTACGGTCTGCTTTTTAGGACTGCTGCAGACCTATTGACAGGTCTGCTCCAGACCAGACCTGTGGACAAGTCTGCTTTTGACCAGTCCTGAGGACAGGTCTGCCCCAGACCAGACCTGTGGACAGGTCTGCTCCAGACCAGACCTGTGGACAGGTCTGCTCCTGACCAGACCTGTGGACAAGTCTGCTATTGACCAGACCTGGGAACAGGTCTGCTTATGACAGATTACCGTGTTTATGACTTTTGATATCAGACCTGAGCTCTTAATATGTAAACAATAATCGCATCGTTCTTTTTTCCCTGTATAGCAAATTTCTTTACTTGTTAGACACTATCGATTATTATACACATTAAAAAAAAATCTTTTTTTTCATTTCATGTATTCTTATATACATTAAACAATGGCTATAAAATTACACACTTGTGATCACATACAGCTATCATTAAAGAAAGGAAAGTTTTTATTTAATCAGAAGGCGGATAGAAAGGTTATCCAACTCATCGGAACAATATTTTTATGTCATGGGATAACAACATCATTGTCGACGTTGCTTCGTTCACCAATTTTTACAGTCTCTTCCTAAACTAAACTTTATGCATTACATGGATATTTCATCGTAATTCACCTTGTTTGCCTTGGATTTACGATTCTGTTTTCGACAAAATATTCTAACGAAAATTGTACAGTGTCCGGATACATAAGGTGTTGAATAATTATGAACAATCTCGTCAATTTCGTCAGATTTGTCTTTACGGATTAAAAATGATGATATGGGACTTCCAAACAAAAAATACTCGTTGTGCACATGAATGAAATAGTTGCCACTTGAGGTTTAGCTACAAACAAAATCAATCAACCGACATAATGTACCAACAGTATACTATTCCCAGAAGAGAACTTTTTATACTTTTCATTATAAAGTAAAAATGAAATCAGACATGTCAGTGTTGGATGATGCAGTCAGATAGTTCTGTTATACACACCATCCTGAACTACTAACTTTAGTGATGGTCTAATATCATTAATACAGAGATGAAATGCTGACAATCTAAATTGATGCGGAAAAGATATTGCATCCATTGTTTTCAAATATTGCTGTCATTTGTATTATAATACAATACATCCTGACATAAAAAAACCTTCTGATTAAATATAATGCAGCCATATAGATTTACATACTAAAGTGAAAATATGGTCAGTTTTAGTTGATACGGTCATAACATTTTGCTATACCAGTCAGCCTGAGGTATCAAAAGTACTGAAATTTTGTTACATATCAATATATTGAGCAAAAGGAGGACATGCTGACACTCTAACTTTATGCGGACAAAAATTTGTAGTTGTTGTGTTCCAATATTGCTGTCATTTGTATTGTACATTAAATCCTGACATAAAACTAGTTGCTGATTAACTATGCGGCTATATAGATTTAAAAAATAAAGTGCAAACATGGTCAGATTTGGTTGATACGGTCAAATAATTTTGTACGAGGAGTCAGCCTGGGGTATCAAAACTACTGAAATTTTGTTACCTATCAATATATTGAAGTAAAGGAGGACATGCTGGCACTCTAAATTTATGCGGACAAAAATTTGTAGTTGTTGTGTTCCAATATTGCTGTCATTTGTATTATACATTAAATCCTGACATAAAAATAGTTGCTGATTTACTATGTGGCTATATAGATTTACAAAATAAAGTGCAAATATGGTCAGTTTTGGTTGATACAGTCAAATAATTTTGTTATAGGAGTCAGCCTGGGGTATCAAAACTACTGAAATTTTGTTACATATCAATATTTTGAACAAAAGGAGGACATGCTGGCACTCTAAATTTATACGGACAAAATTTTGTATTCACATTATGTTCCAATATTGCTGTCATTTGTATTATACATTAAATCCTGACATAAAAATAGTTGCTGATTTACTATGTGGCTATATAGATTTACAAAATAAAGTGCAAATATGGTCATTTTGGTTGATACGGTCAAATATTTTTGTTATAGGAGTCAGCCTGGGGTATCAAAACTACTGAAATTTTGTTACGTATCAATATATTGAACAAAAGGAGGACATGCTGGCACTCTAAATTTATACGGTCAAAATTTTGTATTCACATTATGTTCCAATATTGCTGTAATTTTATTATACATTAAATCCTGACATAAAAATAGTTGCTGATTTACTATGTGGCTATATAGATTTACAAAATAAAGTGCGAATATGGTCAGTTTTGGTTGATACGGTCAAATAATTTTGTTAGAGGAGTCAGCCTGGGGTATCAATACTACTGAAATTTTGTTACGTATCAATATATTGAACAAAAGGAGGACATGCTGGCACTCTAAATGTATGCGGACAAAAATTTGTAGTTGTTGTGTTCCAATATTGCTGTCATTTGTATTATACATTAAATCCTGACATAAAAATAGTTGCTGATTTACTATGCGGCTATATAGATTTACAAAATAAAGTGCAAATATGGTCAGTTTTGGTTGTTACGGTCAAATAATTTGGTATAGGAGTCAGCCTGAGGTATCAAAACTACTGAAATTTTGTTGCGAGACAATATTTTGATTAAAAAGAGGACATGCTTGCAATCTAGATTGATACGGACAAAATTTTGTATTCACATTATGTTCCAATATTGCTGTCATTTGTATTATACATTAAATCCTGACATAAAAATAGTTGCTGATTTACTATGCGGCTATATAGATTTACAAAATAAAGTGCAAATATGGCCAGTTTTGATTAAAGCGGTCAAATAATTTTGCTATACAAGTCAGCCTGGGGTATCAAAACTACTGAAATTTAGTTATGTATCAATATATCATGTATATTGAACAAAAGGAGGACATGTTGGCACTCTAAATTTATGCGGACAAAATTTTGTAGTTGTTGTGTTCCAATATTGCTGTCATTTGTATTATACATTAAATCCTGACATAAAAATAGTTGCTGATTTACTATGTGGCTATATAGATTTACAAAATAAAGTGCAAATATGGTCAGTTTTGGTTGATACGGTCAAATAATTTTGTTAGAGGAGTCAGCCTGGGGTATCAATACTACTGAAATTTTGTTACGTATCAATATATTGAACAAAAGGAGGACATGCTGGCACTCTAAATGTATGAGGACAAACATTTGTAGTTGTTGTGTTCCAATATTGCTGTCATTTGTATTATACATTAAATCCTGACATAAAAATAGTTGCTGATTTACTATGCGGCTATATAGATTTACAAAATAAAGTGCAAATATGGTCAGTTTTGGTTGTTACGGTCAAATAATTTGGTATAGGAGTCAGCCTGAGGTATCAAAGCTACTGAAATTTTGTTGCGAGACAATATTTTGATTAAAAGAGGACATGCTTGCAATCTAGATTCATACGGACAAAATTTTGTATTCACATTATGTTCCAATATTGCTGTCATTTGTATTATACATTAAATCCTGACATAAAAATAGTTGCTGATTTACTATGTGGCTATATAGATTTACAGAATAAAGTGCAAATATGGTCAGTTTTGGTTGATACGGTCAAATAATGTTGTTAGAGGAGTCAGCCTGGGGTATCAAAACTACTAAAATTTAGTTATGTATCAATATATTATGTATATTGAACAAAAAGGAGGACATGTTGGCACTCTAAATTTATGCGGACAAAATTTTGTTGTTGGTGTGTTCCAATATTGCTGTCATTTGTATTATACATTAAATCCTGACATAAAAATAGTTGCTGATTTACTATGTGGCTATATAGATTTACAAAATAAAGTGCAAGTATGGTCAGTTTTGGTTGATACGGTCAAATAATTTAGTTAGAGGAGTCAGCCTGGGGTATCAATACTACTGAAATTTTGTTATGTATCAATATATTGAACAAAAGGAGGACATGCTGGCACTCTAAATTTATGCGGACAAAAATTTGTAGCTGTTGTGTTCCAATATTGCTGTCATTTGTATTATACATTAAATCCTGACATAAAAATAGTTGCTGATTTACTATGCGGCTATAGATTTACAAACAAAAGTGCAAATATGGTCAGTTTTGTTTGTTACGGTCAACTTATTTGGTATAGGAGTCAGCCTGAGGAATCAAAAGTACTGAAATTTTGTTGCGAGACAATATTTTGATTAAAAAGAGGACATGCTGGCAATCTAGATTTATACGGACAAAATTTTGTATTCACATTATGTTCCAATATTGCTGTCATTTGTATTATACATTAAATCCTGACATAAAAATAGTTGCTGATTTACTATATGGCTATATAGATTTACAAAATAAAGTGCAAATATGGTCAGTTTTGGTTGTTACGGTCAAATAATTTGGTATAGGAGTCAGCCTGAGGTATCAAAACTACTGAAATTTTGTTGCGAGACAATATTTTGATTAAAAAGAGGACATGCTTGCACTCTAAATTATGCGGACAGAAATGCGGGTAAAATTTTGTAGTGATTGTGTTCCAATATTGCTGTCATTTGTATTATATATTCTATCCCGACATAAAAATATTTCTGATTTACTTTACGGCTATATAGATTTACAGTATAAAGTGCAAATATGGTTAATACGATTTAAAGAATTTGATATGTATTGGAATATATATTCAGCTCGTTAGCATTGTAACCATTATCGTTTTTTTAATATATAGAAAGGCAGATCACGGATAAATTTGTATATAAACAAGCAAAGTTTTATGCGTACTTTATTTACAAATAGATCACTTCAACACGGAGCTACATGTATTTAATCATGTTTATATCACGGAAGTATTAAATTGACTTTATTTTTTTATGTTTATACCAAGAAACAAAGACAATAAAAGATATTAAAAAAAATCGATGTAGAGCGGTCCTGGTTACAAGTAAACTTAGTGTTGAGCAGACCAGGCCAAAAGTTAACTTGAGATCAGGTCTGGTTCGATCGGAGTTGTCAAAATCAAAGTTAACTTGTGTTAACTTATGACAGAACTGGTTTCGAAGTTAACTTATATCAATAGCGGACCTGTTTCCTAGTTAACATTTTCGGCAGACATAAAAACAGTCCTAGGACCAAGTCCGCTTTTCAAGTTAACTAGATTGTGGTCCTAGGACTGGTCAGAGCAGTCCTAAATCCTGTCACAGGTTAACTTTGACCAGTCCAAATGACTGGTTATCAAGTTCACTTGCTGTACAGGTTAGGACTGCACCCATCTGTACACTCATCATTGTCACAAAGGACAGCAAATATGATGCATTTAGACACTAGTTCATAAATTGAAATTTCGATATCAGCGTCATTATTCTGATTTTCGTCAACCGTTTCGATTTCCAGAACAATATTTATAGCTTGCCCCTCCTCCTTCGTACTTTTCAGTTCACTCTTACGCCTCTGAAAGTGGATTTGATTACAAAATGATTTTTTTTTTTGTTTCTCAGTAAGTTGCTCTTTGCCTAAATGAATACGTGCCTTTTTTACGGTTCTTTGATTTTGGTTTTTTTTTCATTCTTTTATCGGTGCAACATACATGTTTATGTATGCACTTCTGGTACTTTGACCTAGTTGTTTACTTTTGATACATTGTGAATTGGATGGAGAGTTGTCATAGTGGCACTCATACCCGCTAATTCAATTGAATTATAGAGGGATCAGTTTTCTCTCGGTAATTGCAAAATGTTACAGTTCTACGTAACAGTAATAGTATTTAGAAGATAGCAGATTAATTTGTGATGAACAAAACGGTTTTAGAAAAAAATAGGTCCTGTGAGGATCATGTGTTTTCTGTAAATTGCATTATTCAAAACTGGAAATCAATATTTGCTACCTTTGTGGATCTGCAAAAAAGCCTTCGATTATGTAGATAGAAATTTATTACAATACAAACTACAGTTAAACGGAATTGACGGAAACATGTATTATGCTATTTCTAGCTTATATATTTACACAGAATCATGCGTCTGTGTAAATGATCATCGTAAAAATTGGTTCCAGAGTTCAAATGGTGTCCGCCTACTTTGTTTGCTTTATTTGTCAACGATCTGGTTTCTGAAATTAAAAATCTAGATACTGGAATACCTTGTGACAATGACAAAAATCAACCTTCTTTTATACGCAGACGACATTGTTATTCTAACAGAGGCCGAAGCTGATAAGCAGCGTTGCTTAGATGTGTTGTGCAGTTGGTGCCAACGCTGGAGACTTAGCGTTAATTGTTAAAAACCAAATGTCATGCATTTAGAAAACAGCGTGTCCCACAAAGCAACTTTGAGTTTAAGATCGGACCTAACAGTTTACAATATGTAAGTCAGTATAAAGAACTTGGCGTTATTTTCCGTGATAAAATGGATTTAAGTGTTGCCAACGAAACATTAGCTAAATCTGGAAGACGGGCATAAGGAGGGATGATATCAAAATTTCACCATTTAAAGGACGTTTGATTTAAAACATTTGAAATCCTTTTCGAGTCGTGTGTCGTACCAGTCATTGATTATTGTGAAGGTGTTTTGGGATTTAATACATAAATTCCTATTGAAGCTGTACAAGACCTTGCTGTTAGATACTTTTTGGGATTACACAGATTTGCACCAGTTGTCTCTCTGAACAGTGAAGTAGGATGGTTACAACCTACTTTAAGACGGTGGATTTCTATGGTAAGAAGATGGAATCGCCTTGTCAAAATGGACTATGATAGGCTTACGAAAAAGGTATTTCTTTGGAACTATACGAAATCTGGTAAGTGGAGCTCTCAGATGAAGGACATTTTTCACAAAGTGGACATGGACAGTTGCTATGAAAATGTAAATGTATGCAACATTGAACTTTTTAAAACGAAAATTATGAAATACTGTGAAAACGATTGGACTGGTAAAATCACCACTCTCCCAAAAATAAGAACTTATACTATGATTAAAAATAAGTACGAAATTGAACTTTATGTCGAAATGAACATCAAGAAACAAGAACGATCAGTTATGGCACAATTTCGCTGTGGTATACTACCTTTGCATATTGAAACCGGACGGTTTAAACACGAAGCTCCTGATGAACGCTTCTGCATCTTGTACGACGACAGAACTGTCGAAGATGAGAAACATTTCTTACTATATTGTGAAGCTTACAATAATTTGAGATAATGCTATTTGAATCAGTGAATATTGACAGTAATTCCATTAATGATAGTACATTTGCTAATTTGATGACATTTCATCAAAGACAAACAGCCAAATATTTGAATTTATTTTTCTGTAAAAGGAAAGAACTTCTTTACAAGTAACAATTTCACATTAATTTTGCTTATTGAAAATATGAACATTAAGTTTAAAGTCACTTATAGGTCCAACGGGCAGGGTGTAATTTAAAATAATCATTGTATTATTAATATGTTATATTATTTATGCTAATGTACACATGTCACTATAGTAAATGATCTACTTACTAACTTACATACCACATCTTTTTATGTCTACTTTTTCATGTATTGGAAAGTGTTAATAATGAGCAAAACGTTTTTGGTTTTAAAAGGCTCAATCAAAACAGCATAATGTATATGAACGGTTTGCTTGAATTGCTACGTAAAGAACCGAAATGCACAAGCGGCACATATGTCTTATAGTGCAGTTAAATTGAAGCGGAGAAATAATATTCATTAATATAGTATCACTTTCGAGCAAATATCATTTCTCTTTCTCTCTTTGATTACAGCAGTTATTTTTTTTTCAAACTACTGTTTCTGCTGTTTTTCTTTGATCTGCTTTTAATAGTTTCTGGATAACACTTTTATTAGTTAATTCCGTCACCTGTATTTAAGGTTAAGTATCAACTGTTGAAAGCAAATTCAAAATTTACAACAACGAATAAAATTCAATCGAATTTGCAAACTGACAATTAAAGTAAATTTAATCTCAACTGTGATCAAGTAAACAGATACAGTTATTGATTTTTATTATGTTCGATAAAAATCTGTTCAGAAGTTATTTCCAAGAAAAAAATCTCAAATGTCCTGGTTTTGCATCAAATATGTAGGGAAATATTTAAGACGATAGGCATCACATGTCAATTTATACATAACGTAACGTCGAAACGAGCAAAAAAAGCATCATGTGACATTATGACTAGACATATAGACACATAGACGAAAATGGGTTGAAATGTAGAAATGTATGTCATATAGTATTTTTGGTGCAATAATTTCAATTTGTTTTCCCTCCAGAACTATTTCATATGACTTATCATACTTATAAATTTAATATAAACAACGGCGTTTTGTGAAATTTTAACTAGACACAAAGAAAAAAAGATCGTGTTTATTTTTTTTTTAATATTTTCCTTTGAAACTTCTATATACTTTTTTTCATACACTTGAAAAACATCTTTTCACGTTTAAAGAAAATTTCATATCTGAAAAAAGACCACAAATGCCTATTATTTTTCATTAGACTTTCATTAGATTCCATTGAGTCGATTAGTCAGTTTTTCAAGGCCATGTTTACATTCTACTTGTGGAATCACTATGCAAATTTATACTGACGTCAGGACATGTAGCGATCTTGACCTGTCTAACTGCTGACAAAGAAATGTGCAACAGATCGTGGGAACAATATTATTTAGATACCCTTTGCGTAGTGATCAATCACTGTATTTTTTAATATTAAACTTTAAATCACACATTTAAATCAAATTTAATGATTCAATCAATATGTGTAACGCTTTATTGTTCTGATATATCATTTATGACAGTTTGTTTAAGTATGTGCAAAATGAAATAGAAGGAAGGACGACTATCATCGGGTACATTAAACTATACCAATTGTACCTCAACATATGCAGATGCAGACAAATAATTTAGATATTGGATAAGCAAGTCATTTAAACAACCGTTGATTGTATTTCAAGTTTGCCAAAACAATAAAATGTGTTGTACTTCGTAATTGTCAATTACACGTCATCCTGTCAATGCTAGTATTAGCTTTATAACATGACGTGTTAAATTTTTGTCTATCAAGTTATAAGCCTGGTACCTTTGATAACTATTTGTCTGGTTTGGTGATATCTTTCCGGCGAAAAACAAATAATTTTTTTCAATAATGTTAAAGTAAAGTATTCGGAATAATTGTGTAATCCTTTTAGCCTGGCAATACAGTTGTTTTAATAAGAATAATATATTATATATAATATCATATAATTTATCTCATATAATTGTTCTCAAATCCGTATTCTGGTACCAGTATTTCTTTTTAAAAAATGGAGTGATGGATTGTTTCCGCATAACTCCTTTGACTATTTAAGATAGAAAATAGTATAAAAAAATTCCAGATTGACATAACACGCGATTACTAACAAATTTTGTTTTAACAAACTGTAGTAGTTTGATCCTACACAAGAATTATCTATCGTTCTGAAAGAAAAACATATCTATATAGGTAAATAGCTTTTTAAATCATTCTATGTATTTAAAGTAATTGTAAAATGTCCATCTATAGTGTAGTCTTAGAAAGGTTTTAGACAGAAATACTCCTTTCCTCCACTTATAAGACTGAAATACCAAGATTAAAATAAGCCAAATTGTATCATATTAATTTGCCGGATTATTTAAAAAAAAAAAAAAAAGTAAACAATTGTGTTGATTCGGGTATTGGAAATCATGCAATAAGTTTTTAGTATGACAATAAATTTTCAGTTCTGTACTCCATTTTGTACAATTTTTTTTTTTGTTTTGGTTTGACATTGTTTTACACCCTCTAATTTCATTTATGTTTTTTTATATTGTCATGGATCAAATTTGTTCGTTCAGTGTGTTTTTACTTGTTTGTGTTAATATGTCTTTTGATCGAGTCAAGCCATTTCATCGGAAGGTCGTTGATTCGAATTCCGACTGGTTCTAACAAAGACGTTAACTTTGGTATTTGCTAAACGCGCAACATTTAAGACTGAGAGCAAATACTTGTCGGCCCGAAGACAGAAATGGTGTCCGGAAAGGGTGACCTGTCTTCTTGCAAACTGTTACCTTGTGACCTTATACATTACAAATCCTGTTCAAGGCGTCGGTATAGTACATATCAATGTGAATATTCATACAATTTGATATGCTCCCATCCTGAATATGCATGTAATTTGCCACTGGACGTTAAGAAGCCATCCATTATTGTCATTTATTTTATCGTTACTATATAGTTTTCAACCGACCATCATAGGCAATGTATAGAGATAAGTCAAAATATGGGGCTGACTTAACTGTATCATTTATCTGAAGTTCGATGGGATAGATGCGTTCAACATAGTCACCAGATTCGAATTATTTAGTGAGAGAAGATAGGTAAAATTGGAACGGCTTTTACTTGAATACTACCGCTAAGACAACAACAAAGGAAAGATCGCCCCTTAAAGGTTTATGAATCATCATCAACAGTTTGTATTCCATCAAAATGTAAGTGAACTAAAAAAGTTGCACCACCATTAACAACAAACATGAAAAAGTGTAACTGAAATGTTTTCAAAATGAATGCTCAGCTTAATACAGAATAATTTTAGGTTTCACTTTGTAAATAAAGCTGTTTCACAAGCCACGCCTCTTTTGGAGTTTAAACTTATACTAAAATTCTGTACTATCCCTACCTCCACTTTGGGTGTCCCTCAGAATTCAATTGTCGCCGCTACCATCTGTTTTTATACTGGTAACATTTCCAAGTTATTTTTCTATGGGATGAAACATAGAGATCATATCTGGGAACAAGTACGTAAACAAAATAAAATATCTATGAATATTATATATCTCCAAACTCTTACAAGTTCGGGGCATATAAATGTTGAAAATATGCCGCACAGCCCTTTGTTTTGACCTTTGAATAAAAAAAGTAGTGCATATCAACTTTCCGTTCTAGGATATAATTTGTTTACAAAATTTCATAGTAAAAGTGGCACAGCTTTAGACGCAAAGGGAGTTCCTATAGGGGATTGCATTGTCTATATTTACAGAAGTGCAACCTATGATAGAGGTACATGACTTCAACTGCCCAAGATCATGGAGATGACGAAGACAACGGATATACTGGCAAGGATATATCATAGTTGTATGTGACAAATCCAAATAAAAATTTGCAAACATAAATAATCGGCTAACATGTTCTTTTTAGCTGGTCAGCAAATACAGAAACAAAATACATTGTAAAGTTGGTATGCAAGTTTTATTATACCAATACATAGTTTTTTCAATTTAAAAAAAAAAAGTTTTATGCATTATCAATAGTAAGTTTTATCTAATATCAATAGGTTGTTGTATTTATCAAAATATTAGTTTATGAAATTAATGACGATGTCGTGGTTGGCTTCGACTTGTCCTTATATAAGTTTTCGTCTGTTTTGCTATGATATACGTCGTCTGCTTGTGTGTATTGAAATAAAAAGGCGGACAGGTATAACTAATGTTGTATTTGATTTTCGTTGATTGAAGAATAACCTGACAACGAAGCGATACAATCAGCTGAATTTAATAGAGACGGCATATATACTGCATATGAATCAAAGAGGTAAATGTATTTGAGGTTGTTGTGGAACACTGATGGATTTTTAAAAAAATTGCATTATATTGTATAATATAGGAAGTTGGCCCTTATTGAGAATAACATTTGTTGGAACTGATGTTTTTGGTACTACAGATTGCTATACATCTGCGTGGAAAAATTAGGAGTAATTTAAACGAACTAACGCACATCTTCGAAATAACTTTTTTGTTACATAAAGCATCTGAGACTGCATTAATATTTCTTTTATTTTATATCTCTGCCTTGCTCATTATTGAAAGTTTGCGTCTGTCAGTATAAATAACAGGGATATTAAATCATTATATATACACTAACCACAAATTGAATGAAGCATCAATACACATAGTTTGAAACATTTTAGTCATCTTTTTTTAAACATCAACTATTCTTCTTTACTTTTATAAACGACGCATCATTGTTTGAATTTACACTTGAAACTGTCCTCTAGTAAGGTTGTTCACTTCCAAGTCTAGGCTACTAGATTCAGACTGCAACGTTTTATTCCCTTGCGTTTGTCTTTTTATCCTCTACTTTATATTGTGTGACTATCAGCATTATGCCATCTAATGTGACAGTTTGTACATCTGAAAATATAAACAAACCTATAACATGTATACAGAAAAGCATTGACACAGGTATATTATGTTCAAGAGGAGAGCCTCTAATCCTCTCTTTAGCTATCTTAAAGTTTTAGAGCGTTGCTTTTCATACTTTAATTTTAGTAATTTCGTCAGAATTTTACAAATTTCTGAAAATGTATTGTTCTATAGATGTTAAAAAATCTAATAGACGTTTTTTAGGTGTTTGAAGATTTTCCAAGCTTTGAATAAATTAACGATCCGACATAAACCATATCTTAGGTGTCCTGTTTTTCAGTTATCTACTTTTAAAAGAAAAAAAAATCAAATGGAATTCAATACATGCTTTAATCAAAGCGAGACAATTCTAGTAACATTAACGATACCTGTTTGTCCTCACCAAATACCAAATGCGCATTTCAACAATAAATGTCTGTTCATCCATGCTCAAACTCATTAAAGTAAAAAGTTAAAGACACCCAAAAACCAATCAATAATTCGTGTTAAAATGGTGTTCATCAAAGATCAAAATGAATAACTTTATGTCAAAAAAATAATACTGCGATATCACTTTGAATGTCAATTAGAGTGTTATTAGGTTAAAACTATTTGTTAAATAAGTCTTTGTTGTGTCATTTTAATCAATATGCCCATTTCGATGCATTTTTTAATTGTTTACATAAATATATGAAATGCATCAAATCTAATTTTAATCAGTTGACTTATAAACTTTACAATAAACATCAGTCTATGCTACTCTATGCCATAAATCAAAATGAAAGACTATACAAATCGATCGTCATTAAAGGCAAACTACTAGTATACGAACTTACCCCGGGTATATTGAATCCCAAAGTCCCACAATCCCATGTCGGAAGCTATGATGCAAAGTCTAGATTATAAACAACAATGGATATAGTGACACCATTGTGATGTATTATCCTGAAAATACTTGCACAGAACGTCAATGCAGAAACATAAATAGAAAATTTAGTTTTGTTTTAATGTGATTTGATGGATTGCTAATTATTTAATGGATATCAAACGCAATGGTTGAATAACGGTATAGTGCATGAATCAATTACTTTAAATATAGCAATAAAGATTAGAAATTCTAAAAGACCTTGCATTTGGTCTTCTCATTGGCAAGTATACCACATTTCCTGTATTTATATTGTAGGTCTTTGACATGCTTGCTTTGAAAATTGATTAAACGTACTAATATCGATGCTTTTTTAAATAACGTATTTTTCCGTCACTAATGTCGATTGCCGCATTTTGCTAAAAGGTCTACGGTGTAGGCAGCGCTTTATATGCCATTATAACTACTTCCGGCTATCTTGACTTCAATCTAGATGATGACTATGTGATGTCTTTCACAAAGCGTTATTTCTTCAAGTATATATATGCGTGTACATGCCTCTGTTTATTTGTGCAAGTATCTTCGTCTGTCAACTTCTATATGCGCCATTATGTATTTATATTTTACAATTCATTTCATTGGTTATTACATAAGTTATTTCTTTCCTGAATATTTATTCTACTTGCTGTATGGATAAAAGTACATGTATACAATTAATATAGTATTGTTTGCTAAAGCAGGTAGGATGCGGTTAAAGTAATTCAATATTACTTCAGCATTATTGATCGGCGTACAATCATTGGTCGCAATTTGCCCATTTTTATTTCTGTTGTTTACTTCCAAATCTATGCATCTTCTTCTCAAGTCCTTCCTGTATTGAGGTCTATCCATTCATACATCGGTGAGATACGTTAAAATAAAATGAAAACCATTACTGATCTAACCTAATTATTTTTTCTTTATTTTTTTTCATTTGTTTTGGCTTGGACTCTCGTTAGTACCAACTTTGAGCAGAACATACTTCTAAAGCAATAATTCAATATATGTTCAGCAAATATGGAAAAAAAAATTTGAATTTGATTTTGAATCATAATTATATTATATTTAAAAAGAAGTGGCAAAAAGGACTAGATAAAAGTAAAATGACCAGAATTAAAAGACATGTGATATTACTTACAGCATGTAGAACTAAGTTTTCAGTGCCGTTTTCGTGTAAAAAAAATATGAAGCCGCTATTTTATCAATAGCTAGAGAAGGTAAAGTCGATAGTTCATAAGCAAATGCAGTAATATAAATGAACACCTCTTGATAATATTGAATACAATAACAAAGCAACAAGCAATTCACAATACACAAGTTAAAAATAAACATAGCAAAGCTTAAACTATAAAAACAACATATAACAACATATAAATACAAAAGTTAGATAATTTTACATCATTCTAATTTTCTATTCCACAGTCTAATAAATTCAATGCACATATGAAACCTCACAACGATCTTGCGATTGGTAATTCGTTCAATTAGGTCTGTCGTGCATTTTTTTGTGGCTGCAATAGCCTTTAATCCCAAATACTAATCTTTTCGGAACTAATATATCAATCATGTTTCCTACCGACTAAAACATAAGGTACCTTAAATTTAACATCGTTGTCCTATTCATGTACACATGCATCTACTTTTGTAAGAACACAATGTTAAAACAAATTTCTATTTGTTTTGCTTAATGTTTTTTTTTTCTTTTACTGTTGTTTAATTTTTTTATTTTCTTTTTAGCATGTCTTTGGACTTCATGTTTTAGTTTGCGTTGTTGAAATCGATTGCCACTTTTATATGTTTGTTTTTTTTTCAAGTATGACATCATCAATAAGTGTTGACTCAAAAGGCAAGCGTGTGTCAACTTTTAATATTGTAAGGCTTATTTCAAGGTTATTTACCTACCTAATGAATCAAATGCATAAATGCTATCAATGCGGCTGGTACCGTTATATATACCAGTCGGTGTGGATCCTTGTGTTTTATTGATCATAACTAACTGATTGTTATTATCAGCATAGTAAATGTAACTACCCAATACACCTATAGCCAAGTAGGAATAAGAAGCCGAATTGGTTGAAATGATTGTTTTAACATCAGAACCATCCACATTAACAGATTTTATGTCACTATCGTAATTCATCCAATACAGTCTTTGTTCAGTCAGGTCTAAAATATATTAAACCAGTTGCTTAAATATTTATAATGTATTCATAAATGAACAATATATGGGTGTATAGTGTTCAGTTTAATAATATATTGTTATATTCACTCTTGTTACATTCTGTACCTATTTGGATTCATGTATGTATGTATGTATGTATTTATATATTTATTTATTTATTCATCTATTTATTTATTTATTTATTTATCTATTTATTTATTTATTCATTTGTTTGTTTGATTATTTGTTAATTTGTTTATTTATTTATTTATTGCGGCTTAATGTCACATCAGCGTGAAACGTTAAACACCAATCCAAAAATCATTCAAACGTAGATTTAAGCACGGAGCAGCTAGAACAAATATCACAATCAATTGAAGCGGTATACTACTGTTACCTTTATGGAAATACTAACATGTGGTTTATATTTTTCAAATTTCACAACCAAATATTGCTTAACGTGTTTAACGAAACTTATACAGGCAGCATAATGCAATTTTAAATATTATCTATATATTGAAAAAGGTTACTATATGTTCTTAATCTAGGTTCCTATGAATTTTGTCTTAATTTTTGGACCGAATAAATTTCCAAAAATGTGCAAATAGGCCTGTCCTTCTTTACTATTAAACCATAATAACTGAACGTGTTTGTATCGGTATATTTAAAACTTAAACGGCTGGATCCAACATTTGCCTTGATATATTATTGACAATATCTTGGTAAAAAAGCGAGAAAAAAGAGACTGAAGTCTTTTTCTGCATTTCCTCATATCTTGATTTACATCTAGAAATTAACAGTGAGCATCTGTTGAGAACAAAAATGTATGACAACGAGATGATTTTAGCTTCCCAACTGTGAACTTTCCATTTCAATGTAGCAACATTCCGGCAGCGCAGGCAAATAGAGTATATATAATCCCAGTGCATACGATATTCCAGAGTTTTCATTTCCTATCCATGCTATAATTATTTTCTTGATAGAGGGTTGCTGCTTACAAGGAAGGTATTGAACTAAGAGTTATAAGTGGTAAAGTTGAAATCACTTCCAAAATTTTACGGACGCCATCACGAGTTGGTTGACCGTTATTGAATATATGTTTCACAGATGATGACGGATATGTTCCAATTGTCGTAAGCGCAAACCCGTCCTCTTTTCCTCGAATGTGACCATCCGAATAAGGTATATCACCGGGTTTGTATTTACAGGAGGAACACAACGGATGACAGATGTGGAGCAGGATCTGTTTACCCTTATGGAACATTATCTGTTTATCCTTATGGAGCACCTGACACCACCCCAGGTTTAAAGTAAGGTTTGTTTTGCTCGTTCTTTTGATTTCTATATTGTGTTTTGTGTACTGTTGTTTTTTCGTCGTGCTTCGTTTTTTCTGTCATGGCATTGACAGTTTGTTTTCGACTTTTTAATTTGAATATCCTTTTGGTATCTTTTGCCTCTCTCCATATAATTATTGGAAGAAAAATGTTTAAAATTTTCCAGTAGAGACTACGGAAACTTCTAGATACAATTCTATTGAACCATTTCCACTTCATATTAAAACAGTGATATGTGTACTTTTTATTCAGAACAAATCTGCATTTAACATTTTACATTTTGTTCGCCAGACGCGCGTTTCGTCTACAAAGGACACATCAGTGACGATCGAATTAAAAACTTAAAAAGGCAAAATAAAGTATAAATGTGAAGAGCATCGATTATGTCGGTACAACATACCGTCATTGAATAAACAAACTTCACTAATCGATGTTTAGTAAATTTCATCTTTACATCTATCAAGTGCATACCAAAACCAAACACTAAATGAAACAGCGGTTTCACTTCTGTTTATCTCTGACCAAAACCCACTTTCTATGATTAAACTGGGTTGCCGCGTCTTTAAAATAAAGGTACTAAGTTTCAAATTGGACATCTGCGTAAAGTCATCTTTGCATTTTGTCGGATGTAAATCTTTTAAAATAACTTACAACTGATAAACAATTATTTGAACTTAAATGAACAAAACGCAATCAACACAGCCTTAAAATAAAACAAACAATTTCTAAGAATTAAAAAAAAAAACAAAGTAACATCTAGCCTTTGCAGCTATTGCGTGCCGGAAAATAATTATATTTCAAAATGTATTTGTTGCCGTTGACGGGCAAATTCCGAATATTAATACCTTCTCAGCACTAATTGGTTAATCACTATTTTGTCTACGGATAAAGTGATGTGACAAATAGTTATAAAAATAAAAAGAGTATTATTCAAAGTCAATTGATGATGTTTAAGTATGTATCTTAGAATAATGTTTTGCCGTTAAAAATCGTCTTTTAAATTAGCATGCATTTACATGAAAAATGAAAAACTTCCGATTCCGTACATCAACGGAGTCTTGCCTTGACATAGCTGAAATGGTGGGGACAAATGTGTAAAAATATTGAAATTTTCTTTTGTTTTTTTCTTTCAAACGTTCGGTGCGACCGACTTTTTTTGTATAAATCCTCTGATTTTCCCATAGCGAATATAGTATTGGATAACTGTTAAACAAAGTTAAACCCAGTAAATTCCATCCATAAAACGGACATGATGAAAAGTGTCAATTACAGTATTATGTATCATATCGAATGTTGTATGGTATTGGTCTTTTCGCTGAATGAATAATATAATATATGGCTGTGAGCTTTGAATCCAATACGAAATAAATGTATTTGTAAAAACAAGTTAAATATTGCATGCCACTCACAGTAAGATTTTAAAGTCAAATTTCTGATGATTACAAAAACTGTCAATTAAAATGAACGCAATCTCTAGTTGTGTCAATACAATTAACATTGCTGTATCATAATCCTATACTCAAATTGTTCGGTACAAACAAAAAACCAATGAATCAGTCAAAAACCCAAAAGAAAACAGGCAAACACCAAGTCCAAAAGTACATTGCACAAAAAAACAGACAACGGACCATTATGCACTCCACAAAAGCTATACATTTAGAAAATGCATCCAGTTAAAAACGGGTTGAACTCAAGTGATCTAGAAGAGAAAGCAATTATTATTAAATCGTATGCTCTAGTCATGTTTGCAAATGACAAGTCCCTTTCAGTGACGATAAACCTCTAATGGAAATTTACATAATACAAAATTACAAATATATTAATATATAATACCTGTTTGAAACATCAAGTCGTATCATAAAATTGTCACTTGAACTATTAAATAAAACTACGTTTGTTCCGTCTGATTTGCATCTTGAAAGCATGTTACCACTATTATCTCAAGCCTGTAGACATGATCATTGGCGAAATCAACAGCGACACCTAATGGAGAGGAAGATGTATTCACAACCTGTTCTAATGTTCTGCTATGTGAGGGATATGGAAATCTAGAAAAGAAATGAAAAGTAACTGTATTACACTGACTATGTTTTTTTTTTATTATTTTTTTGGAGTTTATGACATCATACCCCACCAGATTATTATTAATATCACAAAATCAAGACACATCTAACCCTTTACAAAATGATGAATTTAAAATTTACTCTTAATAGAGTAAAAAAGTTAAATATGACCCCCAGTTTTGAAAGAAAATAAACCTTTTAATTTTCAGCAAAAAAATGACAGTACGCCAAATATTTGTCCAGTGGTTTTTATAAATGGAAATTGTAAAATGCTTTGAAAATACAGAGAATCACATCTCAATGAAATGTAGAACCTTGATATAGTAAGTATTAAAAAGAAAATACAGTAATGCTTTTTGGGATTTTTTTTTTTACGATATTAATTAATCAAATTAAAATAAATTGATGAAAACATATTTAAATGACTTTTTTGTGTTCATAAAAAAAATCTATCCCACTAAAATGGGGTTATTAAAAATATGGTACCCTGATAACATTTTTCATGTTGACCATGAACATTGAAAATAAAAACATGTTCTAAACCGGTTTTGTTTTAAATTGGAAGTAAAATTGAAAATTGAAAATAATCAATATTGGAGCATTCTGCAATATTCTAGTTATACAGAAGATAAAAAATGTTTCGCTGGGAATGATTTTGAAATTGTCATTTTTTCGAATAGAAAAAAAAAGAAAATGCTCCACTTTGCACGTGGTAAATGCTGTAAACAATTGTAGAAAGAACATTTTTAATATGTGTTGATGACTTATATGGGTATATTTATCTGTGTAGACCTTTGTAGGATGTTTGCTTGCCATATGTTGGATTTTACAGTAAAGACTGTTTAGTTCATTTTCTTTGCAACTGTCAACTAATATCTTTGAAGTCATCCATTCAAATGTTTAAGGGAAGGCGTTAAGATATTGTTCACTGTTATTGAATATCTCTGTAAGAGATAATTACGATATTTTCCAATTAGCTTGGTGCTTGCCATGAGTCACACGGAATAGTTTACCATTCCAGAGGACCCGGGTTCCTCTCAGGATTTGTTGGGATACCTGTAACAAAATGGTAGTTTCTGTGTAGTATTTTAGTACTTTCTGACCATGGTATTATCTGTTTTTCTTCGAGTAATGGCGTTTTGTATGCGACTTTACTATCATTTTCCTTTGTTTAATTATTATATTTTATTGATCAGTGACGTAAGTCTCACATAAATAACTTCTTAAATATGTTCTATTGGTTTTATTTAATGAATATTAAAGTTCTTCAAATAACATGCATAACTGTTACAGAAGTACATATAATCAAATGATCATCATTATTTATAATCAGTTGAATTGTTTTATGCGAATTTGTCAGCCCCGTCAGTTGAGTCATCATATTGATATGAACAGAATGTGCCTTCCATTTGCATGAATTTGTCATTTTCAAAGGATGAATTCGACTAAATATCAATGGAAATAATCATTTATTAGGGCACGGCCTTGAATAGATGAAAGATATACATATTTCAAACAAATTAATTCCTACCCATACCTGTAACTTCAAAATATGTAGCATATGTAGGTAATGATTGAAAGCTAAAATATGTACCACTGATACATGTTTTGTAGCTAACAACAAAGATGTATGAGATTGATAAAGAAGGACATATTTGTCTGTTTCTAAATCAGAAGTACCTGTCATTGTACGCCAGAATCAGAACATAACTGAAGGTAATTGAAACAAAGAGCTATGGTTGCCATATGCAAAAAAAACATTTTCTAATATAAATAATACAATGATTGTCACTTTTTCTAAATTTAGGACCAAATGGCCATGAACGCTTTAAATTACCAGATTAAACATAAAAAGCTATGAAGCCATGAATTTGTGGTTTTATTACCCAATGAAGAGTACGTGAAAATGTCAAAACAGACCATCGGTTTCGTATGACCATGTGGGGTATTGACATATCTTGGCGTTCGTCGTCTAGATATAGAATATGCTCCACAGTGGAAAATTTTGAGATTTAATTTTTTGAAAATTGAAGTATAACAAAAAACATCCTTTCTAGTGGAACAATTTTCATTTCATTTTCTAGAAAGTGAAAATTGGATAATACACTAACAGCAATTGCTTCACAGAAAATAGAAAATTTTAAATAATGCAGTTATCAGCATTTCTGATTTTAACCAAAAATAAAATCGCGAAAAGGTTACAATATTCTTACTTACAATTTTTAATGACATGGATAACAAGTGTGGTGAAAACATCATAAACATACAGATATGATAATCAATTTAGAAAACAATGATGTCAAACGAAATTTAATTTGCAGATATGCAAATATTATTTTTTTATTGTTTTCTTTTAAACGTGAATTGCAATATTTTCGCTCCGTATATGAAATACTTTCAAGTCAATTTCCATTAATACATTTTGCGCTTTAATCAATGGACTTAATTATTCACAGCTACGCTATAGTTTTAAAGTAACTGTAAATTAAAAACATTGAAAAAGTTTATTTACCATGATATCTAATACAATTTGTTTAAATACAGATTCGGTGTCTACGCTTTCGATCTGACAACCCTACATTCGACTTTCTGTTTTGAAGAACTTTAGAGATCATTTTGTTTTGTCGAAATGATACAAAAAAATTGAAGACTGAAGTTTCAGTGTCTTCAGTAATTAAAACCAGAACAGAAAATATGTTGGTACGTTGTCAGATCCTTGTAAGCGATGCGTGTACACATGTTCTGTATTTCAATTACACTGTATTTTAACAGAAGTGAATTTGCTACAGTACAAAAATACACGATCGAATCGACCACTCATAACCGTCGGATTTCGAATATATTTCTAATTTTTCATATCGAGTTTAAGTTGACTAAAGCATGGTTGCAATCTTGAAGTATTCAAAAAGAACCAAATTTCGTTGTTTTTACAATTTTCGTGTTTGGACATTTTTTTTATTTATCATGTTCATGGTGTCACGAGGAACCTGCAATTTTATCTTATTGAATTCTTGATAACTCTGTTATGGATCCTATCAACGTACAAATATAGACGTACCGCACAATGTCCCTTAAATCATGTCTTAAAAAATGAACGTATCTGTTTTGGTAATCGTAGTCCAAAGAATACACTCCATTGCTTTCTCCATGCCCAACAAGTACAGCCACATTTTGTGTATTAACATCCACTTCCACAATTGAATGGGTATTTGCAAACAGAACTTTTCCACTGACAGCTGAAAAACATTAATCAAACGATTATCCTAACTGCTATTCAAATAAAAAAAAAACAAAATAACTTTGGTTGTCAAATATCCCAATAGTCTTTCAAAGTGAAATTCATATCCATGCAATCAGTGCAATAGTTTAAATGCCAGAAGTTTAATCCTGATGGCAGATGTATATGCATTAGCAATTTAAAAAACAATTTCCTGAATGGATGAACATAGTTTAAAATTTATTAGAGCTTGGCGGTTTACGTGTTGTTCAAAAATAATATTAATTGATCATGGACACAACAAAGTAACCTGAAGTACGTCATATTATTTAAAAGTGTCATCTAAAGTTATCTTTATCTTTGGTATATATTTTTTTGGAAATAACACGGAGGCATAGAATAAACAAAGCAATACACAAACATTCAATATTGTTTACTTACATGTAAATAAAAAATGAAAATTTGACGGAAAAATGGTACAATATATAATTCTTTTGAAAACTGTATTGGATAAAACAAAAAGTAAATGGAGTAGTACCGCAAATAAACATTGAAACATTAGACATATAAAGAGTATAATTTCAATCATTTTAAAACCCATTTCATTTTAAGGCTTCTTTTGCTTTTGATGTATCCATAATGTGATGAAAAGGATCCCCCAAATTCCTCCAATGAAGAGTTTTATATATATTTGATAAAATGTGTTTCTTGTATGTAAAACTATTACAGTGTTTGTGATTCAAAATAGATTTTAAAAGTTTATTCTTTTTATTAGCTCTAAAGACTTGGCAATTCAATGAAAATATATTAATATCATTAGCTTGTCGTATTTCTTTATCTTTTAATACCAGTTATCAAGATAACTGTGCAAATGTTCACGAAAACAGTATTCTATCTAATTTCTTGTTATTTACGAGTATTCACAAAACTGTTTAGAATCTAACACAAATTACACATATATAAATTCACCAATTCGGAAAATCTCCTTTATTTCATTAATGTATGTACTTTTAGTTAGATTCTTAACAACAAGTCAGTATTGGCAAAATAAATTGTTTTGCACCTTTATTTGATTGCTCAATTCAAAGTCACTTGGTAAATCGTTTATGATGCATTACATGCTCGCATGCCAATAACTTCTTCTATCTAGTCCTTCCTGTAGCTCGGTGAATGTGATGAATATTTTCAACTCTACTCCTCGACGTAGACGCAGTCATGGTCATCGTCATTATACATCACCTACTTTGCATGATGTCTCTATTAATGACTTGCTGCCATTTATACAAAAGCCGTTTGGTATTCATCACATTCGCACGAAACTGTATTCATTACCCCTTTCAAAACTTCATTCTCTGTTCAATTTATGTTTGGAAACCACTGTTACAAACCCTCATTCAAACCAATACAAACTTACAGCTATTATTTCTGATAGAGCAAGTCACAGACTTTTCAAACCAGTTCGCATTGGAAAAGATGAAAAAGAGAAAAGATCTTTTCTTAAACTTTCCTTTGCCAACAAAGGTCTTGATGGCGTCAACTTAGGCAATATCCTTCATCATAAATTAGTTCAGTCGAAAATACCTCCTTATTTTAAAGATCAGTCTTTACCAATAATTTCTTATACCTATACCAAACCAATTGCAACTAAAATTTTCAATTACAAACACGTTTTGCAGGATCTCAACATTGACGACTTCAAGTCTAAACCTCCTGATTGCACCTGTGCTAGTTCCAAATTCACATATAATCCGGCTGGCCACGTTATTACCGGAGACCTCAACATTGTCGATAACACTTCCCTGCGAAATTTGTTATCCAAAGGTCCGAAATATCGTGAGCCTAAATCTACAATTGGAAATACAACTTCAAAATACTGATGGATTCAGTCGAGGATTATGCCAGGCAATGGGCTAAACGCGAGAAAGAAGACGTAGATACTCTTTCCGAATGGATTAAGGCTGTGAGGTCGTTGATACAAATCCGAATTAAGAAACTAAATGGGCATATCAATACTCACGCTACATCAATTTTTAAAGACCCAAATGTTGCAAAAAACTTGTCCTACCTCCATGACAAATATGTTGCTGTCCCCGCAGATAAAGCCCCAAACAACATCGTTTTTGTGTGTAAATATCATTACATAAACTGCTTGATAAATGAATTTGGTATTGACAATTCACTTGGAAACTCAACATATACCCTAACGACACTTACCAAAGAGGAAATCCTAGATAATCATAGGTCTGTTCTATGTTCCTTTGGAATTTCAACCAAAGACGAAGAACTGGATCTTCCATCACTGTATTTGATACCTAAACTACATAAGTGTCCTTACAAACAACGGTATATTGCTGGGTCTTCCAAGTGCTCCACGAAACCTCTTTCTAAATTATTAACATCTATTTTATCAGCAATCAAAGCCGGGCTCCAAAGTTATTGTGAAACTGCCTATTCTAGAGGTGGCGTGAATCAACTGTGGATACTAAAAAATTCCAAAGATCTTTTAGAGTACATACAATCTAAGACTCTCTCATCTTGCAATAGTATTAAAAAATTTGACTTTTCTACACTTTACACAAGTATTCCCCATTCCAAACTAAAAGACAAATTGAAAGAGTTGGTATTACTTTGTTTCATTAAAAAGAATTCCGAACGTAGATACAAGTATCTTGTCTTGGGGAGGGATAAATCCTACTTTGTAAAGAATCACTCTGATTCAAACAAAAAATTCTCTGAAACTGACATTATCAAGATGCTTGATTTCTTGATTGACAACATATTTGTTACGTTTGGAGGACGTGTTTTTCAACAGACTGTCGGAATTCCAATGGGAACCAATTGTGCCCCTCTTCTTGCCGACTTGTTTCTTTATTATTATGAGGCTGACTTCATACAGGAGCTTCTTAGGAAGAGAGATAAGAAGTTAGCAATATCCTTTAACTCTACGTTCCGCTATATAGATGATGTTCTCTCACTAAATAATACAAAATTTGGTGATTATGTTGAACGAATCTATCCCATCGAACTAGAGATAAAGGATACTACAGATACAGTTAAGTCTGCCTCATATCTTGACTTACATCTAGAAATTGACAATGAGGGTCGGTTGAAAACAAAATTTTACGACAAAAGAGATGATTTCAGCTTCCCAATTGTGAACTTTCCATTTCTATGTAGCATCATTCCAGCAGCGCCTGCATACGGAGTATATATCTCCCAATTGATACGATATTCCCGGGCTTGTGTTTCCTATCATGATTTCCTTGATAGAGAATTGCTGCTCACAAGGAAGCTATTAAACCAAGAGTTCCAAATGGTGAAGTTGAAGTCATTCCTTCGTAAATTTTACGGACGCCATCACGAGTTGGTTGACCGTTATGGAATAACCGTTTCACAGATGATATCGGATATGTTCCTTATGTCGTAACTACAATACCCTTCCTTTTTCACGAATGTGACTTACCGAATTAGACTATTTACCGGATTTGTAATAACATAAGCAACTCGACGGGTGCCACATGTGGAACAGGATCTGCTTACCCTTCCGGAGCACCTGAGATCACCCTCAGTTTTTGGTGGGGTTCGTGTTGCTTTAGTTTTCTATGTTGTGTCATCTGTACTATTATTTGTCTGTTTGTCTTTTTATTTTTGGCCATGACGTTGTCAGTTTGTTTTCGATCTATGAGTTTGACTGTCCCTCTGGTATCTTTCGTCCCTCTTTTGTAAATACATATAGGGAGAATATGATACCACAAATATATCATGTATATTTTTTCCAATGAATTTGTTGTTGTTGTGCTCTTTTATTGAACTTAAGAGGAGGGGGTAACAGAACACCTAAGGGATTTAACTCTTTAAAAATCAGCTGAACGTTTTAATCACATACTATTAGTAAAGGTATTCAGGCTTCTCAATGATCAAAATTAGTGTTTTTCAAACTGCTCTATATCCAATGAAATTATTCCTGTAAATTATATGGTTCACATTTCTTGATTTTTTTACATTTTTGTCAACAGGTCAAAGTAAATATTTTGTCAAAATTATATGAAAATTAAACGGGCCAAATGTATTTTCAAAGTGGTGGATATCCCCTTTAAAACTGAATTGTGATGAATGTTTAGGAAACCATTTTAATTGTATTAAAACTAAATTTGTATGGATTGTGTTGAACGAAAAAAAATATCTAGATTCACCCTAGTAAAACACATATATATTTTTGTTATTTTTACGGATCAGAAATTCTACCGTGTTTGTGAGCACTATAGCATAATGATTTGCATTTACCACAGACACAATGATAAATTATTTGCTTTTTAAACTTAAAAGATAGTTCAGGTTTTGAATTTTAGACTGAAATGATCATGTGTACATTGCACAGTACGGTTTAACAGTGCAAACATTTATCATATGTCTGTTGCTTTTTATATTGACTATAAAACAATAAGATTCGGACGGAAGAGGTTTTTACAGCGTTGTTTGCATTATTTCACCCTTGTATGTATATTTTACTCAATTTGTACTTTATCGGGAAAGTGTATACAGGTACAGCATTATGTTTTTATTTTCTGTATCATAACTTTTTTGCAGGCGCCTTTGTCAGATTTACTATCAACCGTTTTGTTTCATGGTATAGATAGTTTTCAACAGGAAATAATTTGAGGTGGAATTATATCATCTGGCCGCCATGTTGGATGGCCATCTGGTTTGTTTACTTATTTGATTAAAAAAATGAAAACAACAATCATAGAAATAACTCGCCAGCATGTGCATGAATCCCTTCATCTAAACTTAACTGCACTATATTCAAGCTTCGAATGACAATATTCCATCACTTACTTTAACAAGAAAACTGTTCACCCTTTACAAAATCCTGTGCTATTTACATATCAAATGTCATACTCAATATATTTACGCATTGCAACAAATATTGACCAATCCGAAATATCTTATATTTAAGACACAAACCTGTTTATTTAGTATAAACACCAATAGATGCCCACAATAAAGACACACACTCAAATGTATTTGTTAACATAAATAGAAACACGTGTATGCTCAACTGAAATACATGCGTTTAGTACAAGCAAGTTTGACAAGATATCTTTTAGCTTACTACATTATAGTTATTTAGACAAGGCTTTTTTAATAACTTTTTTAAAGTATAGCGGTCTGTATAAAAACTTGAATTAGATTCATTTATAAAGGAACGTGTGCACCTTTGCTCCTAATAAGGTCCTAAGTTAAAAATAGCATCCTCTCATATCTGTAAGTTTTAAAGGTTTGTCGTTGTGGTGTATAAATTTATTAGAATTCCTTGCATATTTTTGGAGCGTAACTTTTAGGTTACTTCTCACCTTGTTCGTGTTGATCACTAAACACACTGGTATAATTTTAAGCCATTTGTTCTTAACTTCAATTGAGTGATTGTTTTTATTGAATTGAAATGTGTAGGTTGATATTTTTAAAGGCGGACTGTGGATCAATTTGTTTCACAGCTGTGTCTGACTCATTCCTTTGACCGGAATTAGCATTATGTTAACTTATATGTTCCAAATCAAACGCTTCACAATCAATTAGTGTATGTTAATGTTTTATTCTGTAGGTCTAAATTTTGGTATTTATTTAACACAATATATATATGTATTTCTCAATTCGTACTGCCTGACAGCAGGCGTTTAGTTATCTAATCAATCATTAGTATGCAGTCACTTTTTTGCAAGCGCTCCAAAATTATTTTGAGATAACTATACAGCATTGATTCTCAATAGGTCTGAGAATTTGGCAACGGTAAATCGATTTTGAACTTAAACTACAATTTTGATGTGAGCAGCTCTTAAAAGCCTGAGCAATATATGTGTAAAACAAGTTCAGTTCTTCAGTCGGTTTGGTAACATATTCACTGCAGTAAATTCAGTACTATTACCAAAGGTGTGCTCAACAATAGGAAGTAGCAAAGAGAATCATCAAATGTGAACTAAAAAATGGCACGTCGTTTTAATAGTAATGCTTAAAAGCCAACATTAAAATTCTACGATTGAAAAGAACGGAAAGAATATTATATACAGCAAAGAGCTACACATGCAAAAAAAAATTTAGGTAATCTATCAAAACGCCAATCATTAAATCAGGAATATATCCTGTAGCCGAAAGGCTTGAAATTTATACCAACGCCATCAAACAAAAAATGAAAAAAGTTTATACTAAAAGACTACAACATGTACAATGAATTGGCAAGATTAAAATGGGCGATTAAGACTGAAGTTATTTTAGTAGTGCGGTTGGAAACGGAATCTCCTTGACCTAATCGAAGGGAAAGATTTCTCCACCTGCCTTGATATTTGGTTTTGCGTAATGCAGCATGTGCGAGGTACTGGTCTTTGTTAAGTTCGACATTAACAAATACATATTTTTATTTTATGAAAACTTGTTTTATGAGTCTTACGACACTCTTATGTTTAATTATAAACCTGGTATTTTTGATTAGTTTTTTTAAACTACTGGGTCGATGCAACTGCTGGTTGAGAGAGCGTTTTACCAGCCAAATAGTCAGCACTTCTGTTTTGACATGAAATATCATTCGTATAGTCATAGTTGTTTAATCAATTGTAACTACTGTTAACAAACACTTAATTGTTCGAAATAATACGCATTTTCCACCGCAGAATAGATTACCTGTAAAGCCGTAGTTGGCAAAATATTTAGCAATTTTGGGTTATTAGTGTTCTGCAACTTGATATATGATTTGGCCATCAAACTATATTTCGATTTGAGTTTCACTACTGATGAGTCTAATATGGATAAAACGAGCGTCTGACGTACCAAATTATAAGCCTGGTATCTTTGATGAGTTTTCACTTGGCTTATAACCTCGCTGGGGTTAATTTAAATGGCTGTATAATGTTGCTGTTTGTATCCTCAATGGACGTAAATAATACTAAATCAGCAAATAATGAATCTTTTTAAGTGCACAAATTATGCATTGGTATCACTTTGGACCCTTACATTACCAATCTTGACACTTTGCATCACTGTATTCTTTTATAGTGAATTGTATTCAAGAAATATACAATACACATAGGGAGGTAAGGTAGAACAGTCAATAAAACTACTATCTACCAGATAACAAATGGCGTGGATGTAAGCATCGAACAAGTAACCTATAAAATACCCCGAAAAGACAAAATGCAAAACAATTCAACAGTTTACAGAAATCAGTTGAAATGCTAAATATAGAATTATTTTTTATGTGATTTACATGTGCTTACTTCCGAAGCAAACGAGAAAATTTATCTGAACACATATCAAATGTCCATTTTGGTTTATTGAAATAAGAACAAGTCAATTCAACGATGAATGACACAAGTCCGTCAATATACATATCTGTTTCATTTCATTTAGAGTAGACATAGCAAACATTGAATACTTCAAAACATGAATTTTCATTCACACAATTAAGCGTTATAATTGGCTAAAACTATCATGACAATATGTATTTTTCTCTGTTCAAGTAACCGCATGTATGCATTTATCTGCGGGTGCTATAAATACTATCGTTCAGGTAACAAAAAAGAAAACATATTAGAAGAAAATAACATACAAATAATGTAAAAAGTCTGTTGAATCATTTGTTTCGCTTTCTTCCTGACAAACAATAAATCATATATAAGGAGAGAAGGTATCAGTTTACATTGGTAAATATTTAAAAATATCAATTATTAGTTTTGTCAAAAAAGAAATTTTAAAAGAAGAACGAATGAAGAACAGAACCACATGATCAATGTAAACATTGTGTTCTTCAATGCTCATTTGTGCCATGGTCACACCCAGCAGGCGCTATGGGCCGTCTTTAACTTGCAGTGAGTTGAGAGATTTGATGTTTGAAAGCATTACTGCGACTTTGAACTGAAGAACAGTAAAGATCAGTTTCTTTGCCTATGGTGTTTTCATGTGCACGCAGTGATTTTGTGTAAATAATTTATACACCGTATCCTGCCTTTTTATCATTTAAAGATATACAATATCATTTGAAACATTCAATTTCCAGGAACAGTTAGACGAACATTGGGATCGAGTGAACTCAAAATGAAAAAAATATCAGATCCGTCAATACATATCAATTCTTGACAGTTAAAATAAGCCAGTTGAGAAACGTAGGCACTAGTGTGATACACCAATTGATATTGGCAACAAATGTTCGTCGTGTGAATCTTATAGTGGTATATGTCCACTTCTGATAAAAATTGAAATAGCTATATATTTGAGATCCAAGTGTTATGGTCTATCTCCCTATACAAATATAATACGAAATGTTAACACATTATAAATTTCACACGACGAAATGTTAGGATGTAAAATTTGTATTACAATACACAATATTCATTATGTTTTCTTTATATACATATATAGTAAATAACTTACATGCCGCATCTAGCATATGATAAGGTATTAAACATATGCTGAACCACACTCGTACGTCCATGGTTCTCTATATGCGATAGTTCAATGAGGGATATGAAATGTTTTTTCCAAGAAAACTCAACCGCTTAAAGATAACAAATATTCAAATATCATTACAGTGTTAACGTTTATACATGTAGCATGAATTTAAATGAAGTTTTGTGATACAATAAATATGTGTAGCTTTATTGTTTTGACATGACAATGTCCTGTTATTATTGACGACACTTTTAAGTACGTGCAAAAAGAAAGAAAGGGAAGAAGGACCATTTTAAATCAAATTCGATGTTAAAATATCAAATATTCATTGAATCCCAATATATACATTAAAATAAATATAGTTGAATCATAAAAGCACCAGAATCATTAAAATATATCAATGTTACTGCACAGATGCGTATTTTGCCAAATAATGTCTAAATAAATATAAGAAATCAAAACCTTCAAACAGCCTTCAAAGAACTTATAGAACCGGACAGCATTGTCAACCTAGGACAGAACATAGCACTAAACAACAGTAAAAATCTTTGTCTTAAATTAATTCCACCATACTGATAATCATCAGTGACATTGTTTAGCTATCCAAAGTGTATACGTTTTCAAAAAGTGGTGCTTTACAATGCAAAGATTTTTAGACAGCATTTTTCAATTTTCATTTATACAGTGCACTCACCCACTAAATGACACTATTTGTCAAATGTACATATATTTATTTAGTTTTTCTCTATTTTTTTCATTTAAACAAGATGTAAAAACAACCTTACATACATGGATAAGGTGCAATCGTATTATGTGCAATCATGAAGTCTTCGGAATGATTTATGCACAAAATCTTGATTATAGAAATATTCAAAGCAATCTTTCTCGCATTCCTTCTTGAAAAATTTATTATACTGATTTATTGGCATAAGGGGAAAAAATGATTTTCAAAAAAAACATAGGTACTCGAAACTATATTTTAATGAACACTACTTCTGGCTGTTGATTAGTGTTTGTGAAATACATCAACAATCTAGTACCATTATTAAATACAAATATGCAATTCTTGACAGTTGCTTTTACATTTATTTTAATTTGTTTATTTCATTTTCACTGCTCATCGGTAAAAGATTATAAATAATAATTTATTACTTTTAATTATATGAAAACTATATCATTAAATCGAATGGTATGTTCTTGTTGTTTGTATAAATGATGGCTTTTGATTGACCCCTTGGAGTCTTTATACCCATATCTTGTTAAATTGCAATGTGCTTGAACAAATGCAAGCATGCAAAAAAGATGAAAATTAACACTGATAACAGTTTTGTGGAAATTCAAGATCAAAAAGACCAATGACAACAAATGAAGGCTTCTAATGGCAAGATACGAAAAGTAAGACGCCCAATAAAATGGTTAACACTTTTTCTTTAGTTTGGACATATCATGTTTACTTAATAGTTTAAATTCATTAAATATTCATTTATAAATTTATGGTAATTAAAAATTCAGCAAATAGAATTTAAAAAGACCAATGATTATAAATGAAGGATTCTAGTGCCAAGATACGAAAAGTTAATAATAATATCCAATGAAAACTAAAAAAAAAAATAATGCGCATAATTTCTCCAGATTGAACATATCATGTTAATAGTTTAGATTTATTAAAAGTGTATCTATTAACGTTTTATTCCGTTTGATATAGTAATCAACCGCAACGAAAAAGTTTGAAAAGTGTACGATGTGGTTAATCGTGAACAGTTATTTTACACGTCTAGTAACTGCTCTCACACTGCTTGAAAAATATACCCGAAAATTATGGCTCCTAGGTTTTATTTTTTTGTCGTTTGTTGCAATAACGTTTACCCCTATCGTTTTATTTATTTGACACTGACTATAAAACCGGCTGAAATCACTTTTCGTTTCCTGATTTAACCTTTGATGTATCAGGTTTTTTTGGGGGTTTTTTAAACACGGAATTCGAAATTTATCATAGAGTGTGACAATAAATAACACACACGTTTCCTTGCTGGTATTTTTAGATCTACACCGTTTGAAAATGTTTGTTTTAAGTGTTTAGTATGAAACACTTTATGATACTGTGCGTTTTTACAAAAAGGATATTATCAGTAAATGAAATATTTGTTATTTTATGTCATGTTATTTGTTTTATTTTCAAAGTGAAACGATCCTTATCACGACAAAGCATTAAAACGTCCTGTTAAATTATGAGTATAGTCCGAAAACTTGTACGACGTATGATTTAAATTACGATTATTAAAATTTCATGTGCAAATAAAACAAGGAAATTATGTCAAAATATTGATAACAAATCACTTGGAATTACGATGTTTCTGACACGAATAAATACTTCAGTTAAACAGGACCCTAGCAAACGTCGTGTTTTGAATTTTGAACTGAAATTACTCATATTTTTCTTAATTTTGGAAAACGGAATATAAGGTTCTGAGATCTTTAATATTTTACCAAGAGAGAAATATGTAGGTATCGAATTAGTTAATAGAAAAGCAACTCTTTATTCTCATATTCTTATATGAGGATTGTTGTTTATCGTTTCGTCGTGTATCTTTTGATAATAGTATTGCATTTTTTTTAACTCTGGTTTTGATTTACTCTCATAGTATTTTCAATTGAATATTTAGGTTAAGAATTCTCGGTTGGCCAAAATGCATTCCTCCAAAAAAGAACCAGACAAAAATATTCAAATATTCATAAAAATATAACAAAAAAAATGTCCCACAGCTTAGAAAATGTCAATTTTTTTTTCAATTCCATACACAGAAAACGAAAATGAATAGTTACGTTTTTAACGATCTGCTGGTTCTTTATCTGATAAAGATCTGATTTTTGAAATAGAAATATCAGATACGTAATGGACATTTTTTTTTTCAATTAAAACATTAAGGTAAATGTATTGTATTAATAATATGAGTTTTTATTTATTGTAGCCCTGTATCATGAGAGTAACACGGAATAACACGAATGGAAACCACAAACAACTGATTTTTGTTTCTGTTTTTTTAATACAGGTATTGCAAGATTCCAGTTTGTTTCCTACCAGAGAAAATTAATTTTAATTTGTAATTAAAGTATACTCTTACATGTCGTATATGTTGCAGCCATTGTCAACTCTCATGACTTTTATAATATACCCATTGGCAGTAAACTCATCTAATAGTAGATTCCAATTGCGTCACAAATACCACCAGTTATGAAATTAAAGGGATTCAGGGCATTATGGCCTCGTTTTGGCAAAAGAAACAGACTTGTTTGAGGAATATTTCTGATTTACACATAATGTTTTGAAATGTATAACATCATGCATTATAAAGGAATTACATCGGATGTTAGGGCGTAACAAATTAAGCAAAATTTATGCAGTTTTCCATCGTTATTTTTATTGTGAAAATATCGGGCGCATCAAAGAAAGAACAAACAAATTTTAGAGAACCTTTATCATAGCTATCGACATAATCTCACCTACAAAAAAATGTTGTTTCTTTGGTTCGAAAATACTTTTCCCATCTTCTAGATACTTAAACGTTGATGTATAGCTAGGAGAATCAAGTAATATTACAAAATATACATATTCGTCATGTTTTGTTGCCATGGTAACTCGTTAAATGTAAAATTTGCATTTTGCATAATCACACGACAAAGGTGTATTGCGTAAAGACTTAAGCATTATTTTTTACAAATAAAAACATTTGTGATTAAGAATTGATTATATTAATCGAAAAGAAACATAATTTCAAATACCATTCAAGACTGCAATCATTTTCCTATTCAGTCCTTTATATCTGGCATATTTTTCCTTACATCCACTTCATTTAAACTTGGGTGGATAGTTGTCTCATTGACAATCATACCACATCTCCTTATTATTATATAGAAGGTAAATTCAGTCCCAGTTCTAGATCATCTTGAATTTGATTTATGAGTAACGTATGCGTACACGAAGGATTAATTTGATGTTTTTAAAATGATTTGAGTAGAAATTATCTTCCAAGTATTATTATTATTTCATGTATTTTATTAATATAAAAAAAATGTGATGTTATTTTTGTGAACACAACCCGTGTCTATAATGAACTTCAATAGCAACGCTCGAGACAAAAAAAAATGGAAGCCGCAAAACAAAACGTTTAAGAAAATGAAAACCAAAAAGACTTTCACAGAAATGTCAAAGCCATCTAAGTTCAGGTTGGCTAAGGAAATTGCAACTTTGTCTGAACATTTAAATAAGTTTATGAACTGGACATTTAGATGCAATACATAGTTTTAAAAAAAAATTTATTAAGTATAAACCTTAATATATCCTTTCTAAAAATGCTAGCATACTATTTTTGTTCAAATTATGATTACGAAAAACCGATAATAATAATTTCAGTAACTTGTGGCGATTTAATTGGCGGTAGTTTTGTACATTTAATCAAGTGGCTGAAACAGATTTTACATTAAAATTTATGTAATTAAATTTATGATAGAAATGAGGGTATGAAAGGGGTAAAAGGCAAAAATAAAGAACAAAAAGGGCAAAGAATAAAGAAAAGTAGGTAAAAAAAAAAGATTACAGAATAATTGGCTGTTAAAAAGCAAAAAAAGAGAATAATTGGGGAAATAAATAATAGGAAAAAATTGTCTAAAATATTACTGATAAAGAAAAAAGGACCTCCAAACAGAACCTCCGAAATGTTCCTTTCATTATTTTTATACAACATATTTTTTTTTTCATTTAAATTCATAAATGTCATTGTGATCGTTTTGGGTTGTGCCGCTTTGTAAAAGAGCCTGGATATTTTTATTACATTTTTATAATGTGTCTTATATTCGATAAACAAGTTATCTCCCTTTGCATACACAGAATTTGTTTAAATAGAAGTATTGCTTTTGTCATTTCATTAACGATGTATGAATTCAAGTAAGGTTTAACGTTTGCAGTTAATCATAACATCATGATATGCAAATAAAATTGCTTGAAGTTTAGAATTTCCTGGCAAAATACTGAACAAAATTTTTGTATCTAGACATTGGACCACCTTATACATTATTGTCAATCAGTGAATGTTCAACATTTATTGGCTTGTCAGATACTGGTAATAGAAAATTCTACTATTGCGCCGAGGCCAGCGATGGTTTTGCACAAAAGCAAAATCGCATAACTGTGCAAAAAAGAGAGCAGAAACCAAGAGAGCAATCGAAAATCAGAAACCAATAGAGCAATCGAAAATCAGAAACCAAGAGGGCAATCGAAAATCATAAGTAAAAACACAACACTATGGCTAAAAACAAATATGAAGAAAAGACAAACAACAATATTAACATGACATTACGATCAAACTTAGAATTGGGCAACACACACTAAAAAACGAGGATGAATTCATGTGCTACTGAAGGGCTAGTAAATCTGTCGTATCTTGTGATTTATCAAACAACATTTATAAATGACTAAACCACCTCACCGAAGAACATATCCTTCACCAGATGTCTTACCAAAAACGTGTGTTGCGTTTGCCATATTTGAATATCATTTAATGTTTCAGCGGTTCAGTGTAAGACAGGTCGTTGTTTTCACGTTTGAATTGTTTCGCATTTTGACTTGCCGGAGCCTTTTATAGCTTACTTTACGGTATAGGTTTTGCTCATTGTTGACAGCCGTATGATAATTTATAGTTGACTATATTCTCTTCATTTAGTCTGTAGTGGATAGTTGTCATATTGGGAATCATACCACGGCTCCTTTTTGTCTATTATATTTTGAAAACAACGCTCAAACCTATGATTGCGTTGGATAAAAACCGCATTTTGTTATACGCGTGCATACAAAACAAATTTCTTGGTAGAGGGGTCTAAATACAGCACAAACAACATTTTCCAAAAGACCAAAAATGTTAAAAAGTATATTTTGACAAAACGCATTTGACTATCAGGTCGAAAAACGGATGTTCTCAAATCCAGCTGACTGCCATTGGCGATTGCTAAATAAACAGATCACCAGATGTAGCAAAATGGATCTTAACTTATAATTTAATACCAAACAGAAAACAATAAACTAGCGGAAAAGATGGTATACCGCAAACAAAAGGTGCAAAAATAGGTACATCATATCCGGATTTCGACAATTAATGTCTCTTCGGTAATATTAGGAATCGAATCGGTATTTGGCAGGCCATATAATTTACCTCAATTTAGAATAGACTCTTGAATTTTGAAGAGTCGAAATAGGATGAACAGATCATATAAACCCGAAGGCAAATATAATACAAGCCCAAACGAAAACATATAAACAATATGTCTAAATTGAAAACAACGTTCAAACCTATGATTACGTTGGATAAAAACCGCTGTTTTTATACGCGTGCATGCAAAACAAATTTCTTGGTAGAGGGGTCTATATCAGCACAAGTCTAAGTCCATCTCAATTTTATATATTAAAAGAGTGATTCTTCAAGTTGTTCTTACTTGACCGAGTACCAGGGTGTCCTATCAAAGTGTGCGTAGGTATCCTGTCTAAAAATTATAAACTCCAGAGTCAAAAACTGTTAATATGAAAATAGTAAATAGTTTTCCTTTGCCTATATATATAGTACAATCTCGAAAAGTGATGAATCAAAAAAAAGTTCAATCCAGAACTGTACTTTCTATAGTGTTTTGTATTATTTTAGATCCTGCAGATCCATACGGAATGAAGACAAAGTATATGATGAAATAGCAAAATATTTTAAAACGATTTCACAAACGATTCTTGTATTTGAAGTCCACTTGCTAGATTTGGAGTGATAACTTTCGAAAACCATGATGTTTGTTGAAATGCTAGACGAATCGGCTAAGTCCTTGATGTTTCTGTTCGAAAATGAATCAAATTTTCAAAATTATTTAAAAAACGGTAGCCAATTTCATTTCTTATAGATATCATATTTTTTCATTCGATATTACTGGTGTGCAGAAACAGTTACAGATACAAGTGTAGAAAAAGCAAATATTTTGCTCAGTCTTTAGTTTTCTATGTTGTGTTTCGTGTACTGATGTAGTGTTGTGGTCTTTTTCTTTTTTTCCATGGCGTTGTCAGTTTTTTTATTTTTTTTTTTACTTACTTGAGTTTGAATTCCCCTTTTTTATCTTTCGAATCTCTTGTATGTTCTGTAATGTGACCCTTTTGGATCTCACACAATCATATATTCCTGTAGTTATAATATAAAAGATATGGTGTTTCATTTCATTTTATGAAAACGCTTCGCACTCATTATACAAAAACAAAGGAGTATCGCTTTTATAGCTCTTCTTCATCTCAATATTGCAGTGAGACCTTTCACACGGAACAAAAACTCTCACTTCACTGCAATGCCAGAAAGCCCATAACACCATTTAAATTGTAATGTTTTGCTAGGTATCGATCAAGGTCGATGCGTTGTAGAATAACGCTACTAGTTTATAACAACAGAATATAGATTATATCCGGCCAAAACGCTGTCATACATTGCCCGTCAATCTACATTTTACTGTGAAATAGAGACACAATACGGGGGTTCATGAAAATATTTGTAAGTGGACTTGGCAGGAAATAAAATGTGAACAGGACAAATGATGCAGGCGTCATGACAATTCCAATACACAAAGTCTCCGAAAGCGCGAACATGAGTTAGCAAGCAAAAGAGAAGTTAGGCCACACAAATAAAGAATAGAGAATAATGGGGTGCTTAGATGTAAAGAATGCACAAAATTTGAAAATGATAGAGACAAATAGTTTAAAACAATTAAGGAATACATAATTGAAGGACTGTTGCTTGAAAAAAACATAAAGTTTAGCATGATATTTCATCAAGTTAAGGAACATTTTATATGTAATAAAAACTGGAAAAAAATCAATATGTACATGTGTGTTAAAAAAGGTTTTATTTTCTCATATATAACAAAAGGTAGACATTAGCGATATTGTTACTATCAAATGAAATCGTATTGTTACACTTTGATTATTTTCTACCTCATTTCATTCGAACTAAAATAAATATTTTATATCTAACTAAAATAAGCAACAAACAAGAAAATGGCTTGCGCTTTCGTTACAAAGCTCGCATAAATTCTATATAATTAAACAATTCAACAGAACAATAAAGATCATATTATATGTATCAATGTCAACATGTAATATAATTCCATAAGTATCAAGCGTACATAGCTACTACTGAAAAGGGGAGTGGGAGGGAAATCTAACGCAAAACAACTTCTTGAATATGCTAACAACACGTCCTTTCCAACTTTTTAACAAACGTCAAATTAATCGAGCAGAACTACACAAATTCATTATATACACTCAAAATGTTGTAAACATATTTTTCTTTCACCAAAAGTTTTATTTCTGCAAATTTGATGGTTAGTTTAAATAAACAATTACATCAAAAGCACTATATTTGTAGTAGGGTTACTTTTACATACGTTCTAAATTGGAGTGCCGGGTGAATTGGTGGTATGACACCTGTAGGTAACAGCGAACATTGTGGTATCTCGTTTAGTTAGAACTTGCATGTGATCCATATTCTTATTGGTCTAAATAGTTGTCCGAAACACCTTGTGATCTATGGAATTAGGTTGCTGAGATAGGATTTGACAACGATTTATTGAAATATTAGAGCCCCTTATAAAAATTAAAGTATTTTTAAGATTAAGTGTTACCATGCAATGGTTTGGGCTCCTGACAATGTACATGGCCATGGTCAATAAATATTATTCTAATTGGTCTAAATAGATGTCCGAAACAACTTGTGATCTAGGGAGTTGGGGTGCTGGGATAGGATTTGACAACGATCTATTGAAATATCAACATAGTATAAATATATATTTTAAGTTAACTAAAAATGGCATATGCAAGGCACAATACGACTATAACAATAATACAAATACATTAACTGAATGCAATGAGATTTCTCTGGAGTTGGTATTTCCATGTGGGCATAAGGTATCTATTAAAACCATTATTCAATAACAAATCAACAATATGTATGTGCTCATTCTGCGATGCAACAAAGTGAGGAGATCTTTGAAATGAATCGACAGTGTTAGGGTCAGCAACATGCTGCAAGATAACTTGTACGAGTTCATAGTAACCTTTCTGGCATGCAAGGAATAATGGCGATCGATTGTATTTGTCGGTTGCGTTAACTCTGGCGTCATTGTTCAAGAGTAATTTTACAACTTGGCATTGTTGTTCTTGTATGACTTTAAAGTCTATATTGCGAAATCGTTGCATTGAAGCTCCATGTAGTGTAGACGTGTAGTATAAAAAGTGGAAAAGTCAAAATTGACAACCGAATCAAAAGGACCATCAAAAGCACATAATATATGTATAAACATCCAAAGAATTTTGTACACATCAAAAATGGTTAATTCCACTATTTTCATATGTTTTATTACAAACATTAATGATGAGTTATTTGATAGAAGTTAAGGAACTCGTTAAAAGCACAGAAAGATTAGTAGTAGAACACTTAGTAAAGTCCGAGATGAAACGATACTTTACGGGTTTTTTGTGTAGTTTAGGTAACCAATACATAATGGGGACCTTCAAATGTTCAGAGGATACCTTTAGATCAACTGTGACAGTGACATGATTATTTACTATATGACTTTCTGTGAAGCGTATGGCCTTGAATGTACTTGAATGTATAAGTTCATTCTTAAGGATTAATTCCAGCAGCAATGTTCATGCCAACACATCTCCAGCCAAGATGGTATAAAAAACTGGAGGACCTATATGACCAAAAAGTGACCTTAGATAGCAAAGTATGTCGTAGATCAAATGTGTTACAGTGGGTTGAAAAGGTATCGTATCCTAATTTCAGGGAAAGAGAAATTTCAAATTGAACAAAAACAAAATATCAAAATAATAAATTTATGGTAGATATAACATCTTTTTTCTTTTTCTGATACAAATGCAATGAAATGTGTTCATAAATTAAACCTTACATACGTGATTTCCTGTGCGTTCAGTGTGGTTTTTGTAGTTTTTTTTTTAAAAAGACCAGAAAGACATACAATGTATAATCTGTGTTGCTTAATCTTGAAATATCTCGATGCTAGTTGATCAATCAGAACGAAATGGAAAATATGTCAATGTCTCCTGACATTCGTACTTATAATGTTTTAAAGATGCTACATTATAGTAAAGGAGAGACGAAATTTAAAAAAAATTACTAATCAAATCAAATATCACAAATGACAACGGAATCGTATATTCTGGTAACGAAATTCTGTATATCACTTCTTTTAATATAAAAATAAAGAGATTGGATATGGTTGCTAATGCGGAAACCAAATACCAGACACCATACGATGAGGATGTAAGTAACTTTATTTAATTGCTTGACCTTAAACAATAAGCAAAACCAATATCGTATGGCAAACCATAAAATAATCCGATATACCAGAATTTGTAATAATTAAAAAAGGGAAACCAACGTCCAATTTATAATAAAAAATAAATAAACGAAAAACAAACAATTTTTAAACTTTTTGCCGTAAAATGTCAGTGTGTCCAATATTATAATTATACTACACAAATACAACTGTTATGGTACGATATTGTCACCTCGAATTCTGTTCTTTTTCTAGGCAAAAAAATTCACACACACAATCTGCATTTATCATACCTCTGACATTTTTGGAATTTTCATTTCCTCCTCGAGTACTCTTGTGATTTGACTATTAAAGCTTACTTTACCTACCATCAACACATAAACATTCAATATACAATAAATTAAATTAATGTATGAAAAAAATAATAGACGTGACTTCATTCATCTAATTTTGCGATTTTGCGAAATTCAAAAGATGATGACGAAGTACTGAATTTACCAAAGATAAAACGTTACAATTTTATCATGTAGCCGTTCAGTACTAATTTACAAGAGGATAGAAAAGTACAATAAAAGTGTGATAAAATTATTGGTAGTGTACAATAAGTAAACAAAGTAAACAAAAGAGATCCTTTATTCAAGAGATTGCTCCCGGTATCTTAACTATTTATTTTGCGTTAAATAACTATGTTATACACGAGGATGTTTGTAACGTTGTTAACATGCCAGCAATATCCCTTAAATGATAAAAGCATATACATTTAACATATGTTAAGGGCCTCATAGTAACTTCGATAAGAAAAAAAGAAACGAAAGTGTATTTTATTTAGTCGAATGCGTGTAGGATTTTAACATGAATAAAATGAGAAAAAAAGTACATTGAGTACACGTATATACTTGAGGGGCCTGATGGGGGGGGGGGGGGGGGGGGGGTCTCATCACGATTCAGGAGTTGACTTTTTTGTTGATCACGATTCACAGAAAATAAATTTCCATGATCACGGATCACGAAAATATAAAAAAAAAATCTGTGGAAAAACGGATTACGATAGCGAAAAAGCGCCGATCACGAAGAACGGAAATAAACCATCAGGCCCTTAATACTTCACTGCAACATGAGTACTTGTACATGAGAAATTAGACAAAAGACAAACACAAAGAAAATGCTTCATTATGAAATAAGTAGATCTGGTTTTATTTCTAGAATACAAAAATCTTTAACAATGTTCCAGTTATCAAAATTTTTGAGAGCATATTCGAACTCTTGTATCACTAGCCTGTCAACACTGATGTTGTTTGAGTTTGAATCCAGCACCTGTCAGCCAATCGTAAGGTAGCAATACACAGTTAGGAATTTATTTTCGCATTTTGGCCATAGTGAATTTTTTTAAAATATGAAAGTTTTGTGCAATAACACTGATTTTTAAATAGCTGAAGAATAATATAGCATTCAAAGTTGGTTTATATGAATATCAAGATTGTTTTTCGCATGTTTTTTTGGCCATTTTTTCTGTTTGACAGTCTGTATTTTCACATCCGTACTGCCCGTCCAGAAATTATTGTAGTGTTTTATTTTTAGGTGAAATGTATATATATTTGGACCTCTTGATAGATAAATGCCAATGGTTTCAGAAAGGTATCACTTTAAGGCTAACACATCGAGTTTCTTCTATGGACAAAATTTTGGGGACTTTTCTGACATTTTAACCCCGTTTTTGCAATATTTTGCATCACATAAATGCAGATTTTTGCCATGGTTACACCAAAAAGAGATTATATTTCACCATTTTAACGTGTAGAACTCCCTATGGAAGATGCTGTTCCCATACATATGAACATAAATAACACAAGTATTAAGCCTTATTTGTTAGAAAGCAAGGGAAAGAGGGTGGTTAAAAATTATGATTGTCAATTTTAAGTTTATTTCTTAACTGTGTATTGCTACCTAATTGACTAGAATTGTCAGTTTTTCCGCCGAAGATCGGTGGTTTTCTCCGAGCACTATATTTACATCCACCAATGAAAAACAGACTGCCACGGAATGGCGCAATCGAAATCACCTCTATGTCAATGAAAGTCATAAATAGATCAAACAGACACAATCGAGTCTGGAAGACAATGCATATTTGTTTTTGTGATTTGGCTATGAAATAGTGTATATGTTCAGTAGTTGTCGTTTGTTGATGTGGTTCTTATGTGTTTCTCGTTTCTCGTTTTTTATATAGATTAGATCGTTGGTTTTTCCCGTTTGAATGGTTTTACACTATTAATTTTTGGGGCCCTTTATAGCTTGCTGTGCTTTGTGAGCCAAGGCTCCGTGTTGAAGACCGTACTTTGACTTCTAATGGTTTTACTTTTATAAATTGTGACTTGGATTGAGAGTTGTCTCATTGGCACTCATACCACATCTTCTTATATCTATATAGTTACTGCGAGTCCTTTTTGATCGTTATTTGGTGTTCTTGTATTTCTATCTTAGCATGTGCTTCTTACCAATAGGTTGAGTTAATCAATTACCAACTGATTTTTATAGTTATGTTTTATGCTATTCTGTTTATATGAATAGAAATTGTGATTTTCAATGCGACAACTATCCACCAGAGACTTAATTAAGCAGATGTAAGCAAATACCTATCACAGTTTGGCCTTTTACAATAAACTTAATTTATACCGTATTCAGTATAGTAAGCTATGAGAGACCCCGGAAAAACAAATTTTAAACACTTCAAACAAAAATCAAACGGCCAAATGTATGTTCAAAACAATAGACGAAAAACAAATATGATGGATATCAATCAACAGCCAAAAAAGAATTACAAGCTTTTCACTTGGTGCCGGCACGTGTAGAATTTAACGTGGTACGACATGTTTTTGAACGCGCAACTTTCACTCGTTTGAACTGTTTTGCATTATGTCATGTTGTGGCCTTTTATGACTATCTATATGGTATAAGTTTTGCTTAATTTAAAGTTTATACGCTGACTTTTAGTTGATTACACTGACGTCATGTTGTTTTTATGGATATATAGTTGTCTCATCGACGATTATATCACATATCCTTTTTTACACAAAGCAACACCTGGCATTAACACAAACTTATTCAAATCTTTAAAAAAAGACACCTAAAACAACCACTGACTTTGATACTGACTTTAGATAACCATATTATTGTATTGCAACTTGAAAGAAAGTTTAGATTTCAACTAATGTTTCCCAATCACTTGACCTTTTTCGTGAATGAATATATTTAATGATTGAAAATAAAAAGGAAATCTAAACAATTTTGTTCCATCTCGCCATGATTTCAGTTGCCTCTCAGGAACCTCGTCAGTAATTTTGGTATGTCATATCAAAATAGTTTTCGTTATTTATTTTGAAATTTGGAGGTTATGTCAGAGCAGATTGTCATATTGATTTATTCTAAATATCTGTAGACTTTGATTTTTTCTTGACATACTGTATAAACACCTCTATAGTTTTATTGAACCTTGTATGCTGTTTTCTATATGTCGTTTTGTAATTTTTATTGCTAGGTTCATATATCATTAGCGTATTCCCAGCTCCGTGTATTCATATTGCATTGCATCCTCTCATGTCCATTACAGGATTGTAAAATAATGTAATAAGTGTAAAAACTCATGAAAAATATCAGTCATATAATTGGATTCGGCAAATACAATTTTCGATCACATGACATTCTTCAGTGGTTGTCGAATAAAAAAGTGAGAAGGCAAAACATATACGAAGTTGAAAAGCAATAAAAACAAAAACAGTCATTCAAAAAACCGTTTAGGCTATATATGCCTGCGGTTAGAACAAACCATAATGTTATATTATAGTAAATTCAGGCGACAGTGGTTTACCAGTGTTCATATCCCGTAGATCCTTTAAGATGAGACAAATCAAGATAATAAACGCAAACTGAGGAAATCGCATGAACTTGTAAAGGAAAGAGACCGGGAAAGACGACAGAGAAATCATTACCTGCTCTGCATACATCACTCGCCATGCGAATTTTTACTTCGTAAAAAAAATCAAAATCAGGAATAGGACATAATCGATTAAATAAAAAAATAACAGCTATACTGGCATCTAAAGAGCTAATGCAGCGAAACTATGTAGTTACATGTAGCGAGTTGATTCACCAACGGTCAAATCCTCAAATACCAGTAAACCATTTATTAACATTACTTCATTAAAGGTTTTTCGCAGTTACTGAAAGTAGCCAAAACCCAATGATTCCGCAGATATGCATACATTCCGTTCTATATTCTTATTTCGGTTGCTGCATTACATACATTGACCTTGTATCTAGCTGTACATGCACTATGAGGAGATATACAAGGAGATATAACATGGCACGTAACTTTTCAACATAGGTTTTAAGTAATGAAAAATTATTAATAAAAATACCTTACTCCAAGGTAAATTAAAACAAAGATGAAGTCCATTTTATTGCTTTTTTAAAAGCAGAATGTTAATTAAAAAATTATGATAAATCTGATTCGAAGTACATTGCTTACATTGATTATATGTCCAATACACATATACTGTATGCATACGTTATATGTAACTTGCACAGTGACTGGTGTTTCAGTAGAGAGTGAAACAGTCAATTGTGAAATTAATACACTCATCTTTACATTCTTAACTTGTTCAAGTATTGAGTTTCACAATCAAGAACCGGTTGTAAAAAAAACATTTCTATAATAATTGTTCTCAGTTATTTTGCTCGACATTTGCAACTAAATGTAAGTGTAATCCAACATTGGTTTGAGAACACATGTACTTATTATATTTTTGTGGGAAAATTGTCTTCCTCTATGCAATCTTTAAGAAGATTGTACTTTGTTTTCCATTTTGTGCTGACGTCTTTAATCTATTGATTTAATGGTATTTTGCAATTATACATATAATACACTCAAACCTGCCTTTAATGGTCACTTTCAGACCCTCACAAACGTTTTCTCAATTAAATTTAACTCAAATCAGCGATCACCTGTCTAACGCGGTCAGCGGTCACCTATTTTTTGTACGAAATCTTCATTTTAGTTTTAACAACGGTCATTTTATTGTTTTTCTCTACCAAAATAATCATGACGAAAATAAAATGTGCTCAATATCGTAGTCATAATGAAAATCGGAACCCGTTTGCAACCGATATTCAGCAGGTGAATTTGTGAATTCCTGGTGTTTCACTCCTTTTCGTTTCCATTGACAACTGTATCACCGACTTATTTCTCCACGAATATTGATATATTTTGAATGTTTTCTTCACGTTCACAGCGCTGGAATCCGCCATTTTATATTTCAATGACGCAAGAACCATAACTCTATCGATTAAAAAGACAAAAACAATTTTTCTCTAATTTTTGTGCTATTTTCACATTTCTTGATCGGTAGGAGAAAAATATTTCTCCTCACTAGTGAAATATCTGTTCTCGGCAAATGATTGGTCAAAATTTAATTATGACGTCAAATTTTCTTGGTTTCTACTGCATTTCCTATTGTGACGTCATGAAAAAAGGCGACCATGCCTGATGACGTCACATATAAAGAATACAACTTTCTGCAATCTTTGAAAAGGAAGGATAAACATCATTAGAGAAACAGATTCCACCACTATAACTCGTGTAAAACGATATTTCTCCACTCTCAGCAGTTAAATTTTAATTATTTAAAAAGCTGGGCAAGCCTTGCGCTTTAAATATTAAAATTTAACTGTCTCGAGTGGAGAAATATCGTAACACACTTGTTGTAGTGGTGGAATCTATATGCCTCGATCCCGACCATAGGAATCTCAGAATCACAATGTTTTGTTGAACCTCAAGACACCTCTCTTGAGCGGTCACTTTTGGTACTTCCGAAGAGTAACTGCTTAACACATGTTTGACTGCACTTATACTACATAAATTATATTTTCTGAACTTAAATCTTCATTTTAGTTTTAACAACGGTCATTTTATTGTTTTTCTCTACCAAAATAATCATGACGAAAATAAAATGTGCTCAATATCGTAGTCATAATGAAAATCGGAACCCGTTTGCAACCGAGATTCAGCATGTGAATTTGTGAATTCCTGGTGTTTCACTCCTTTCCGTTTCCATTGACAACTGTATCACCGACTTATTTCTCCACGAATATTGATATATTTTGAATGTTTTCTTCACGTTCACAGCGCTGGAATCCGCCATTTTATATTTCAATGACGCAAGAACCATAACTCTATCGATTAAAAAGACAAAAACAATTTTTCTCTAATTTTTGTGCTATTTTCACATTTCTTGATCGGTAGGAGAAAAATATTTCTCCTCACTAGTGAAATATCTGTTCTCGGCAAATGATTGGTCAAAATTTAATTATGACGTCAAATTTTCTTGGTTTCTACTGCATTTCCTATTGTGACGTCATGAAAAAAGGCGACCATGCCTGATGACGTCACATATAAAGAATACAACTTTCTGCAATCTTTGAAAAGGAAGGATAAACATCATTAGAGAAACAGATTCCACAACTGTAACTCGTGTAAAACGATATTTCTCCACTCTCAGCAGTTAAATTTTAATTATTTAAAAAGCTGGGCAAGCCTTGCGCTTTAAATATTAAAATTTAACTGTCTCGAGTGGAGAAATATCGTAACACACTTGTTGTAGTGGTGGAATCTATATGCCTCGATCCCGACCATAGGAATCTCGGAATCACAATTTTTTGTTGAACCTCAATACACCTCTCTTGAGCGGTCACTTTTGGTACTTCCGAAGAGTAACTGCTTAACACATGTTTGACTGCATTTATACTACATAAATTATATTTTCTGAACTTAAAGCTTCATTTTAAATTATGTTGTAGTTACTGCTAATACAGCATAGAGAGAGCTTAAATTTTATCACCTTTTTAATTTTAAATTCTGGTTTTTTTTTTCTTTTTTCTTTTGGTTATATTGTGTATATTCATGTCGCAAAGGTAAATTGACGAAATAATCATTTATCATAAATTGCACACCATCTGGTAATATAAACCACCCAGAAAAGGAAAATACAGACAAAAACAATTTCAATTGAAAAAAGTCGAAGAATAAAGACCAACATTGTATAGAAACTAAACACTTAGCAACACTAACCTCACCAAAATCATCATTACACTGAGTTGGTTCGGAAGATTAAACAGTTAATGCACTACTTTTAGCAACCATCATGTACAAATGACAATAAATATCAAAATTATAATAACAAAAATTCCGAACTCCAAGGGTAATTCAAAATCGAAAGTCCTCCATTAAATGGCAAAATAAAAAGCTCAAACACATCAAACGAATCGAAATCAGCTGTAATATTCATTGCTTTGGTATCTACAGCGTCAGTTTATTTGTGTCAACATTAACTATAGATATATTCACACTTTCATTGGTCCCATTTGTCCAACATTATCTTAATACTTTGATCACGTTCCACCTGGCAACATAATGTGCCACTGGACTGTTCGGTTCTCAATCAAAACACTCAATCTTCTTTGGTTGGACGATTAAGTGATATTTAAATTCCATGCTTTTAAGGACTGTTTCTCATTAAAAGCTTGCGAGAAATGCTCTTAAAATTTTTTCAAGCAATATTCTATTGAAAATTTACCGAACATGACTAAAATAATTATTGAACAAAACTAATGGCATTACATGGAATTCATGCCATCAACAAATCGCAATGTCACCATAATCCGGCAATGATATAACTCTATTTGAAATTTGTCATTATATACTTTTATCAATAATAGACTACAAATGGTTTAATTTTGCAAATGTAAACATGTCATCATGTGAATAGCTTTAAATCTGTAATTCAAGTCATTTAACATGTTAAAGTGTTGCAATCTTTCAACCCAAAATTAATTTCCTTTAACCTCTGATTATACATCGGCAATTTAAATACATTATATTTCAATGCTATAATGTGATACATAGGCACATGACCATTGTACAATATTTGTCTGTGAAAGCGCAAACAATTTTATGTTATGTTACAAAATGGATTTATATTGATCAAGGATGTTTGCTACTCTTAATTTGTTTATGACTTTTGTTCAGATATTCAGAATCCTCTAGTTTCATCTATGTATTACCAAAAAATATTTTGCCCACCAACCCCGGTTTTTCTTTCCATAATTGTATTACATGTATTTTTAAAATCTTATAAAATCCTAGTTACTTTTTCATAGTTTTTAAAAGAAAAAAGATGACAATGACAAAATGTTTGAAGAAACTAGTGACATTCCTTTCCCGCCAAATTTTCAATTGATTATATCTCACACTCAAGCGCACGGACACGTCATTTTTTTCTACTTTTTAAGTTCCGTTTTTTATCAATTATAACAATCTTTTACAAAGCTTTTTATTTTGAAATAGAGGAGCAATCATCCTTAAATGCCGCCTTTAATATGAACTCCATTTTGTACTGCATACTAACTCACAGATTAATAGCAGATTATCAATACATTGACAAATTGTATTAAAAAAACGATAGTTCTGGATGATAAAGTTTTAACGTTTAAAGTAGTTAGGGTGTCTTTTTCTGAGCATGATGCATTTTGTCTTTGAAAAAATAGCCAGTGAAGCTCGACACAGAAAAGTTAAAAAGGCCAAATAAGGAACGAACTTTTAAAAGAACATTCAGGACCAAAAAGTCCGAAAGGTTTATCAAATTAGTTTTTAATTGAATATGTATACATTAGAAAAATCATCATGAGATCTTTTTTTTAATTTGAAAGAATTAGTAAAATTTTAACGTACAATAACATATTTCTTTAGGCTTTCCATTATGTGTTATATGTTCAATCATTTATATATTAGTCAAGCTATTGTTATCCTGTTAGACGAAGCATACTTACAAAATACTATCGCTCAAGCCGGTGCTAGGGACCGTCTTAAACTTGAAGTTGGTTGAGGTTTTTTTTTTTTTTTTTTTTTGCTCCGTTTTGAAGGCCTCACTGTGACTTTGAGATAAAGAACAGCAATTTAAACGGTGAACCTATTCTTTTTGTGTGTTTCTAGCTGTGCATGCACTGATAAACATTTAAAAGAACAGATTTTGAAGTAAAGTTGATTTTAACAGTCAAATGTCATGGTAAATATTTTAAGTTCCAGACAAGAAGAATATATCACCTTTTTTAGCAAGAAAGCGTGTTTAGCATCCTTTTTAAAGGATTAAATTTTCGAAAAAAAGGCCTCACAATATTTTCTTACTAATTAAAAGTAATTTATTTAATTGATACTCAGAAACAGACACTCAATAAAATGGATTGAACAATAGTTATTTATTATATTACTCTTAGACAACTAAAACTGCAATTTAAGCATATAAATAAAAAGATATATATTGTTATTATACATGTTATAATATATGTTTCTGCTAACCGTTTTGCTAATGAATTATTCAAAATGTAAAGTATAGCACAGATATAATTGGATGTTGTGAAACAATGTCGATATTATATGTGTATGTATAACTCACTTAGGATAAATAGCAATCGCTTATGCATTGGCAGTTCATTGAGCTGTACTTATTCAATAATTGTGACTAAACATATCATATTTCAATATAATATGGCGTTTTTACATGAAATCGTATATATTTTTATATCCTATCAATTAGTTGTGTGTAAAACAAAAGTTGGATTTATCGAGAATTCATCCGAACTAAATAACATTTACTTCAATGAGTCGGTGATATTCCAAATTAAAGGGAGCATTTTAGAATGTGTTTTGCAATGTAATCAAATGACAGAATGCATGTCAGTTTCACATTCAATTGCATCCAGTGAGTGTATCGGTTTAAGTGCAGGATATATAAATGGTATGAAGGATGTCAAAGGATACCACAGTGATGGATGGAAATATCACTTAATTTTAGACAGTAAGAGGCTATGTTACAAATATGATAATACTTTGTGCGTTTTTTGTTTTTTTGTAACTGATGTTATATTGTTTAGATTTATTCATGTTTGATGTTTTTGCAAATGTTTGCTCCTGAACAATAATTTCCCAAGCATAAAAACCGACTAGTAATGCTAAGAGCAAACTTTGAAATGATAATAATGATTTTTGGACCTTTTGATAGTTATATTGTTTCGATTTATTGGAGTTTGACATTTTGGCACATTTGTGTACCTAAACAATAAAATCCAAAGCATAAAAAGTTACTTGTAATAATAAGAGCAATATCAATAATGATAATATATATGTTTTCAGATTTGTTTTTAAACTTTTCTATACTTTTGTTCAAAAACAAGAAATAAATCATAAGTAAAATTACAATATTCTTACTATAGCTATGCAAGTATCGTATGTGTTTATATCGTTGTAAGAAAAACCTTCGAAATGTCCTAGATTCAGTGTTATTCTTTAAGATTATCGTCTTAAATCGATCTAGTATTTTTTTTTTTAATTTTGTATTCCATCTTCTCTGGCACACAATGTAATAATAACATGTTTTTCCTTCCACAAAGTATGCTTATGGATGTTTGCTTCTCTGTTTAAAAATAACAAGCCTTTTAAAAGACTATTATAATTTGATAGAATATAAATAAAGGAATTCAAAAATTAGAAAGAAATGATAGGTCCGTGTCTTTGTTTCTGCTATATAATCATTCGAAAATTTGACGGGAAATGATTCTCTCTAGATTTTTCATACATTTAACATAAACACCTTTTTTCTTTCAAAAACAATGAAAAAATAACAAGGATTACATAAGATTTTCAAAAACGGAGTTTTAAACTACATGTTATGAAATTATGAAAAGAAAAGTAGGGGTTAGCGGACACAGTTTTTACTAGCACTACATGGGATAGAATTAGAGGATTCCAAATATCACACAAAGAGTCAAAAACAAGAGTAACGAACATCCTTAAATCAAGTATATTTTTTAAATCAATGGTGTTAATTCCCGATGTGTTGTTTTGTCTTCTCGAATTAAATGTCCTATAGAACAAGAAAACTGACATGCGTGAAAATGTTGTCATTCACCTCTAAAGCTAACCAAACCTTTAAATAGACTTATTCAAAATGAATATACATGATATAGTTACGGTACTGTTGTCCGGTCATTAAAGATTGTACTTTTTGAAATTAATATTGATTCACTCATAGGGTCTTTGCATAGGAATTAACACATTTATTCTGAACCCAGTTGTTGGCATGATTCGGGGTATGTTCTTCTCGTATATTTCATGATGGTATGATACTAAACCCCTAAAAGCGGGGGAGGGGGAGGATTGTGCTTGATTTTCACATGATGAAGACATAATCTTTCAATCAGTTTAATTTAGGTCTGGATCTGGCATGTCAGTAACTGCTAGTAGTCCTTTGTTAAATTATGTTGATCATTGTCATTTTGCTAAGTTTATTCTGTTACCTATTCTAACATCGCACTCGGACTTCTTTTAAACTGAGTATGAATGGTTGTGCCTATTGCTGTGTGTTCGTTTATTCTACATCAACTAGAGGTATAGGGGAATGTTGAGATCTCACAAAACATGTTTAACGCCGCTGCGTTTTTGCGCCTGTCCTAAGTAAGGAGCATCTGGCTTTTGTTAGTCTTGTATGTGTTTTAAACCTTGGTTCATTTATATGTTACGGAGTTTAGTGTGACGTCCGTTTTCGCTGAACTAGTATACATTTTTGTTTAGTGTCATCTTTGGAATATTGCAAAAAATCATCATATCGATTCTCATGCTAAGGAAAAATTTCTTCACATATATGTCGTTCACTTTTACTTTTGTCCGACTGAAACATACAGATAACAGTGCACTTTGTCATCTCTCGTAGAATTTAATAAAATGGAATATGAAAATTATTGAAATCGATCTTCAAGAAAAACATGATTACACTTATTTTTTTTTAAATGCATAGGTATAATTTAACGTCATTGCTCACAAGTTGTTTTTGTGAAATGTTTGGATTGCAATTTAAACAAAAACGTCTGAAAAACGGACATACACATGTATGGAATTTTTTTATTGTAGTTTTTTTGAATAGGATTCTTTTATTTTTATTACCAACTTATTTGGAGCAGGATCTTCTTACACTTCCGGAGCATCTGATATCAACCACAGTTTTTGGTGGATTTCGTGTTGCTCAGCCTTTGCTGTTCTATGTTGTGTTTTGTGCACTGTTGTTTGTCTGTTTGTCTTTTATTTTTTTTTAGCCATGGCGTTTGTTTGTCTTTTATTTTTTTAGCCATTGCTTTGTCAGTTTATTTTCGACTTATGAGTTTGAATGTCCCTTTTGTATCCTTTGCCTCTCTTTTATGATAGCAAGGGGTTATTATATTGTCTTGTCTGTTTGTCCGTTCGTTCATCAGTCCCGTTCCAATTTAAAAACTTTTAGAATTACAGATACCAAATAATGGTTTTACCTGAATTAAACGGTTTTCTGCACATGGAAATGTGATAATGTCAGGAGGCACACAAGTAAATGTATGCGTATCTTCAATATTCATAGCCGCCTCTGTGGTTCTATAGTTGCTTGCTCGCATCGGGTGCGGGGGTCCTAGGTTCGATACTCGGCTGGTTCAAATCAAAGATTGTATCGTATAATAGGTAATGGATACGTGTATATACGTGATCTTATGTCAGAGAAAATTCAGGCGGGAATCTAGAGAACCACGTTATATATAAAAAAAAATACATGATTTCTTCCATTTTATATCCCGTTAAAGTTATTTGATATGGAAAAAAATTCCAGTGTATGGTTTAACTAGTCTTGGAGTACTTGGTTTAAACTTGAGCGACGTATTTAACCAAATTCAATGGTTGCTAATTACCAGTCCCATTAGGTCCGTGCGTCGAGTTACGTACGTATGTTATTCTATTGGAAATCTCTATTACACCAGACAGACGCGCGTTCCGTCCACATACGGAAGTTTAAATTTATCAATTGTGTTACTTTAAACGAGCTCTGTGATTACAGGTACAACGATTAGGTCGATTTGTTCTCTGAAAGTATCTCATTTCATTCGTTTGATGTGTTTGAGCTTTTGATTTTGCCATTTGAAAAAGAACTTTCCGTTTTGAAATTTTCTTGGAGTTCGGTATTTTTGTTATATTACAGTTTACTGCTTTCTTGGCATATTATATTTCAGCATTACATGTAATCCGTATTATAACTGGAAATGTTGTGCTTAATTTGTGTTTGAATTTTTGTTAGATATTCGGAATCCTCCAATTTTATGCATATAGTGCCTTAAAAATTATGCCCGCTAACCGCTACTTTTCAACATCTTATACAATCCTCGTTTTATTTTCATAGTTTTTAACAGAAATAAGGTACCAATGTTATACGTATGAAAAGTCTACGGACCTACCTTTCCAGCAAATTTTGCAATGGATTACATCTAAAAATCCCTGGACACAAACCTTTTATTTTATTCTGTGTTTTTCAGTTCTTTTATTTATTACCGTCAATTTATAACACTTGTTTTTAAAGTTTGTTATTTAGAAACAAAGTAGCACACATCCTTTAAGTTTTTATTATTGATTCTTTTTAGATAGATCAATATAAAGTGGAATCCGGTTTAGTATGCAGCTATATTGTTTTTTAACTACTTTGGCGCTTTTTTGTTATTCTAAGTGGTTAGTTGTTAAAAACATCATACTCTGAATGTCTGAATGATTATTTTTGTTTTCATTTTAGCTAGATGATTAAATTATATCAATTATACAGACAGACAAACGTTTAAAGGATAACATTGAATGTACAAATAATAGTGCATTAGCGCTTTGAAAAGGACTTTCCATTTTGAATTTCCCTTGGAGTTCGGTATTTTTGTTTTTGTTTTACTTTTCATGTTACTATCAGTATCTGCTAGCAACTACAAGTCTTTTAAACGGTTTAATTTAGTTCAATAATGTTAGTTTTGCAGGGGGTGGAGAGGGTGGGGGTCAATGATTTAGAAACTAGCTGTAATAGGATAAACAGATGTAAATGCAGTTTTCTATGTATTGTTATTCCACGGACTGAAAAAAAGAGTTATCAAATTAATCAATATTAATGATAAACATGTGGTAAAAAGCAAATATTATACAATTATATCACGTCCAGATTAAACTTATTCGAATCCCGAATGTTATAAAATTAACCAATGAGATGTCTGGCTTACTGAATGGAGATGTGGTACATGTGGTATAAACCAACTTATTTTTGTGGATAATTTTAATCGTATTTAGCCCTTTTATACGACTTATATATATATATGATTTTCTAACTTTGTGTATTCAAATAAGAGACGATATAAGTTTGACATATTTACGACTATATTGTACATGTATTTATAGTTATGTTTTCTTTATACTCGCATTAGTTAGGAAAACAAATTACTCGGGAATATAAGTTGATTGACTGAGTGACACATCGCAATATATTTGTTTTTTTGTTTCAAACTTTTGATGCAAGCTTTATGTTAAACTTGGATTTATATTCATAAATAACTTTTAAATGTTGGCTGAAGAACTAATTTCTACCAATTTAATGACAAATTCATGCATTGTATTGCAGGTCGATGTCCAAAAAGACGTGGTTACGTCTATAGCGAAATGATTAAAAGTTGTTATAAGATTCATGGTAAAGATACTTCATTGCAGTATGCAGACTATAATTCAAGATGTGATCTCGAAGGAGCGGAACTGATGATCATAGATTCTGAAGAGAAGCAGCTTTTTATTGTTACATATCTTGGTAAATATCTTTCATTAAGGGCACATAGAGCAATTAATGTGTATCAAATGAATCGTGCAACCCGTGGTAAAAGAAATATAAATTTAAGCCCTGATGAATTATGTCTATTCTAATAGGACAAAGACAGCAATTCTTTTGGATCGAAGCGCTCTATGTGAAGGGAAATGTTTGCTGTTCCCAAAATTGAGCACACTATCAATATTTACGTAAACGATGTAAAAAATAGACTAAATGACATTCTTAAACGATATACAACATTTGTACAATAACTTCTTAATCACATTTGGGTGAATCTAATTGACTATCTTACTTTTATTCAAGAGTTTATGGATTTATGGATACTATACCATTTTTTACCATCGTTTGTTTATGTTTTCACGTTCTGAGGACTCTCAGTTTTCTATTTGTGCATTTTCCCGTAAAATCCTTACATTTTAACGTCATCGTTCAGTGACGTCATTTACACCATCTGACGTGAGATAAATCATTTATAAAAAACATACGACGAGGGAGTAGGATTGGAACAGCCTAAACAAATCATGACGTTGACTGTCAGCTAAAAATATGAATATTTTCGAATTTTACAACGGCGTACTTTTTACCCGAAGCGTTTGAAGAACGTACTTCTAGAATTTCAAATATAGGTATGATCTGCTGTAACTCTGTAACTAACATGTCATTGCCTACGTGTATCTCATGGATTCCGGTGAACTTGAGATCAGGGGTGCTACAGAAAGTGGATGATAGGCTTCTATCTTGATGTATTCCTTGATTTCGACAAAGATTGAAGACTTCGAAAAAAAATTCCATGAACAAACTTGATGACTTCAGCTTTGTTATTGTCGCTTTTAATATTTCAGTATCAAAGTACCCTCTGTCTCATTGTATGACGTTTACATTTCTCATTTAACATGTTAAATACATTGAGCACGTGCGTGTATCTATTTTACCTTCTTTGTCCATTTTTTTGTAGATTATCTTGATGTTACCGATTGGATAATTTTTCAAGGATCACATAACCTATCAGAAGTACATTGGCGATACAATGATGGATCAATCATTAATTACTTCAATTGGCATCCAACACAACCTGAATCAACTGGTAACCCAGGTCAGACAGAAGTCATTGGTATGAAAAAGATGGATGGTTATAAATGGCATGACCTATGGTTGAATTTTAAGGGCGCATTTTTATGCGAAAAACGAATTTTCGATTAGCAAAATATTTCCATCTATCATTTTCGGAAACAAACAAGACTCATAAATATATCCAGTAATTGTAACAACATTGGAAATTGTTTTGATGAATATATTTTTTTTATCAGATTATTACAGTTTTTGTTACAGAGTTGAATTTTATTGGGATGCTATCGAAGGTTTTTTCCTTTCCACAAAATGATTTTGATTGGTTTTGGTGTACTGGTAATGTTTATCTTGTATATGTTCATATTTGGATAGCAATATACTGAAAATTAAAAGGGCTTATGAAACCTTAAGTTTGCCTTGTCTAACAAGATAGACACACCGTAGACCGTTAATCGGTTACGGAATTTGCCTTATATACGACGGAGACGTTACAAACTTTGAACTTCAGTATGTCATACGTCCACAAATAAAAACATAGCAAATGTATGATAGACGGGAAAAGAGATAGATAGGCAATATTTAATTACCAACCTCCTCCTCAAATTACAAAATTGAAAACAACATAACAAATAAGAAACAAAATTACAAAAGCATTGCTCAATACTAGAATACATTTGAATACTATAACGTAAAGGTATTTCAGTAAACAGGAGGAATTAATGGCGAAGGTCGATGTATATAAAAATAAGGAGATGTGGAATGATTGCCAATGAGACAACTACCCACCAAAGTTCTAATGAAGTGGAAGTGGATGAAAGCAAATATAGGCAACCGTATGGCCTTCAGTATAGTCGACTGAGAAGGCCCAAACATGAAAATATTAAATTATTGAATTGAGAAAACTAATGGTACAATTTATAACAAAACAATTTACGAAAAATAAATACGGCAGACATGAACCAACGACAACCACTGAACTACAGTCTCCTGACTTGGAACAGGCACATATTATATATGACGGGGTTAAATTAGTTTGCTTGTGCAAAACCCTCATTATAACATGGAACAGTAGTATTACAGTACAACATAAGAAAAAACTATCAAAATAAGTTGAAAAAGCTTAACTTGTCAGATTGATGCAAAGCAAAAACATCTAAAGAAAACACAAACCGGACGTGGCAGCGTATCTATACATTCCACAACAAACATACACTAAGTAAAGATCTGAGAGTACTCGGCAGTTACTGATAGCTAGTTCAAAGCCAATAACAACCAATAAAAATTCATGTATCTGAGACTAAAATATCAATCAGTACATCCATTGGATTTAGTGTAAAGACGTCATTAACAGTCAGAGAAAAACATGACCTTGTGCAATGCCAAAATATAGGTATCGACAGATTATATATGTAGTACCGTGAATGATCACATGCGTATAACAATAATATTTAGTATGGTTTTAATTTACTGATAACGAAATCAATAAAAAGCAATATTCAAAGAAATAATTACAGTGTAAATTTGGTAACCTTTTAGAATAAGTTTATTTAAAGGTTTGATAAGTTTACCTGGATCGTATCTAAATTTCACTCGTTGAAATCCAAAACGTTACTACAAACACGGTCATAGCGAACGAGTTGTGATGCATTAACACCATAAGACTGTGCAAAAGGAACATCACCGTCTACAAACGAGATTTAAAATCTAAATCTAGAAAAGGATAGTTATTGTTGCAATATTTAGTTTATTTAAAGTTAGTTCCTTTGGGTAAACTTCGGAAGTATATTTAGAGAGTTCTTGATTATTTAACGGAAAAAATATTATCATGATAACGGTAAGTGTTGTTGAATTTATCAATTAAATCGAATTTATATGGGTCTTTACTGAGTTTTGTCATAAACTGTGAAGTAGTTTGATTAGAGAAATTGTTATTAGCTGCTGCAAAAAATGTGTATAACATTTTCACAAATTGTTTTTTGTCTTTAGAGGATCTATGGTGGACATCCATCTGAAACACTCTTAACCAAAACATGATAGCTAAGAATGTATAAGACCAGAAACATGTAAAAAACAATATAACCAAAAGGGACCAAAATTCATACCCAAATTCATCTGAGGTCAACTTTGTCTGTGGGAGTTTTAGCCTAAGTTCTTGATAATTTCATAATTTATAAACTTGCAATTTAAGAAATATATGTTATGAGTGATGTAAGTACCAACACACTGACTACTAAGCTAAACATACCCCCCACCATCCTCCCACCCCCCCCCCCCCCCCCCCCCCACGGGACTTATAGTCCACGAACCAATGATGGCAACTAAGTAAATCTTTTGTGTTCGAAACTCTTTTTCCGGATTTACTTTCACGAGGAAAGATCGAAACCGCGTGGAAAAAAATAATCTATAAAAACCAAAACATATGGAGGATTAATAAAAGGGTCCAAAAATAATAGTTGGAACCATAGTTTATGAAATATTTATAAATTTAAAATGAACAAGTATTTAGGACATGTACAGGTATAAACATAGCAGTTTGAAATCATCAAATACTTGATTTTTTCCGGTTTACTTTTAATCTTTTTTAAAATAGTAAATTTAGATTGAGGTCTAATATGTTCAGAAACCAGAACACAGATTTTAGTTGAAATGATTTAGCTTTGTTATTCACAGATGAAACTCGAACACAAACTAGTCAAAATTGTAAAAATTTCTTTAAGACTTAAGTACTTAAGTACTTAAGCATGTTAAGTGCCAATCTGCCTAAGAATCAGGCCTGTTCTGGTAATTCAAGATATAATTTGGTTAATGCGCTAGAAATTAACTATTAAAGGGAGCTAACTACGTAATTTGATATTATTTTAACCAACCTTTATTAAGAGATTTCTCGAATTACCAGACACGCAGAAACGAAAGACGGATGAGGGTATCTTCCAAATAGGATGGTTAGGTCAGTGAGTTTTTTTCAGCCATGTTTTGATTTTTTTTTTTAATTTTCTAATTGTTTTAAAAACTTGCACTTAAAATGTTTATCTCCTGTTATGCATCCATCCTTTCATGCGAGATTAAACGTTATAACTCATAGCAAGTATCACTGCAATGAACAAAATCGGTTAGATATTCTCGAAACATTTATATCTTTTCCTCTCTGTGATTTTCATAGATCTTTTACTGATTTTCCATTTATCAATGATTTACTAAACAAAACCATTAGACAAAAACCTTATTATTCAAACATATATGAAACGAAACAGATTGTACATTGAAATTATTCATGAGCATAATTTAATGTCGCAATAAACATTTCTTTGAAATAACATATCCGAACGAACTATCAACGTCAAGCTTTTAATTTTAAAACTAAATACGATAAGATCTTCATAAGATATTTATAAAGGAAACTATATTTCTTAATACTAAAGAAAGCAAAACTTCTACATTAAATAACAAGGAATAAAAAAAACATCAGTATTATAGTTGTTTTTGTTATACATCAATGAATAACCTACATGATAAAAATAATTGAAAGACATTTAGATGACCAAACATTTACAACAAGACACAGACGTCAAGCTGAACAGATATATAAATCTTCAATTAATACAAAATAATTCCAAATAATACTTTTGCAGGTAACTGTTGCAAATCAGAAATTTTCTAAAAGTTTGTTCACTATTATTTTTGAATGCATGTCAGTCACAAAATTTGCATATTGACAGATATTTGATACTGTGAATTGATAATTATACCACGAAATAAAATATCCATGAAATCACAATTTATTTTCAATTCATGAAATTGGTATCTACGAAAATAAATGAATCAACAGCAATTTTGTTTTCACTTATTCACAACTAGCTGAGTATATATCTCCCAGTTGATACGATATTCCAGGGCTTGTATTTCCCATCATGATTTCCTTGATAGAGGATTGATGCTCACAAGAATGCTATTAAACTACGGATTCCAAGTGGTGAAGTTCAAATCATCCCTTCGAAAATTTTACGAACGCCATCTCGAGTTGGTTGACCGTTATGGAATATCCGATTCACAGATGAGAGCGGATATGTTCCTAATGTCGTAACTAAAATCCCGTCCTCTTTTTCCCTAATGTGACCTACCGAATTAGACTTATTACCGGGTTTGTACTAACATGAGCAACACGACAGGTGCCACATGTGGAGCAGGGTCTGCTTACCCTTTCAGAGTATCTGAGAGGATTCATCAGTTATTTTTTTTTCACTTATTCACAACTAGCTCAGACTCCATGAAATTGAGAGCAGGGCTTATCTCATCATGTTCATAGAAATTCATAACATTGAGAATGGAAATGGGGAACGTGTCAAATAGACAACAACCCGACCAAAAAGCAGAAAACCGTCCAAGGCCATCAATGGGTCTTTAACACAGCGAGAAACTCCCGCAGGCCTTCAGTTTATTTTTGAAGACCGTAAGTTGTGTTTTTTTCTTTATGCAGTTGGTTCACTATATCATCGACGTATACTGAACAATTTGTAATTATTCTAATGGTAAAAAATGTAGCATGTTTACGTGTGTGTACTATGACAATCACAAATTATGTTTTTTTTTTTTTTTTTTTCGCAAGAAAATCAAAAGAGTTGTTTCACTTACTCATAGTTTTGGCCCTAAAAATCTGATATTTGTTCACTACGAAAATGTGCTGAAAATTAGATACAAACATTTGCTTAGATGTCCAATAGTTTTGCAGCTAAAAAAGTTTTTCATCAAATATGTAATTAGTAACGTATTTGTGACGTCATAATGTAGGTGAATTTCGTAAAATCGTGATTTTTTGCAGAATTCTGCAAAATTAACAGTGGCACCACCCTTCGCCCACAAATATTTTTGCTGAAATATTCTTTATATACCATACTCTTCACTTTTCAGCAAAACTTTCAATGAACGAAGGTCGGCGCCACATATAAAATCATGAAATAAGGTTGAAAAAGTTGAAAATTTCTAATAAAATGGATGAAATTTTAGGCGTATATCTATATAGATATGAAGCAGATATACATTTTTTTCTTATTATACTTTCAAATACCATACATTTAGCAATACATATACATTAGATTTACATTGATAATCAAAGTTTTAAAAAAAACACCTCTACAGGGCGGTTTCTTGGGATTCCTGGTTCTACTCCTTTATATAAACAGCAATTTTTAATGGATATGACTTAGATATTCTTTTACATTGCCATATAAGCAGGAGGTTTTGCTACCCATAAAACCAGGTTCAACCCACCATTTTTTTCTTAAAATGTCCTGTACAAAGTCAGGAATATGGCAGTTGTTATCAAATAGTTCGTTTCTATGTATGATGGTGTTTGTTTTTGTTGCACTACAGTGTTTCTGTTGTTCCGTTGTTTTCCTCTTATAGTAGATATGTTCCCTCGGTTTTAGTTTGTAACCCGGATCTGTTTTCTCTCAATCGATTTATGACTTTTGAACAACGGTATACTACTGTTGCCTTTATTTAGCCAACTGTTATCAATTTCGTCTGTTTACGTATATATCATACGAAAAACTCCCTTTCTATAAATTATACTCTTTCTATATTGCTTTACTTTTCTTATCTTTCAATGAAATAAGATCATTTTTCGATATAGAGGCTCATTGATTAGTATAGTGCCCTTTCTAATGATAAAGCACTAAACAAAAACAACTCCATTGATGATGATGATTGTTGGTTGATTAAAGTTCGGTGGCAAATATGTCATGCATGTTCAGGACGAGAACAGATTAACAATAAATACAATAAGTAGGTCCTGTAATAGAGAACGTCCGGGATGAATGTCGGGGAAATTTAAACACGCTGGAACATGAGGGTATATTGGATGTATACTGAAATTTTGCCTTGCAACAGGCCACTTACGGACCCCCCAAAGAGTTGTTACAAGGGTTCTTAACGTGGCACTCTCTCTACACGAGGCATCGAATTTAACGTCCCCATTCTGACCGGGAGTGGCTGCGGACTTCATACATTTCATACAGTCAAACGGACGCCCAACTTTGAAGAGAAACCATATATCTATTCTCCAGTGACCCGTGGGGTAACTCCATTGACGCCAAGTCTGAAATAGTTGAAATTAATACCTTTCCAATGATACGCAACAATGTTCAACAACATCGTATTGAAAGATTCTCAAAAAGGTCAAGGTTTAAAGAAAAACTGTTCTTCCTCTTTTATTCAAAAGTACTATTATTTCTAAAATTGATTGATGTTAAATGTTAATTCTTTGTGACTGATAATTGTAATAGCCTTTCATTGATTATAATTTTGAAGGTTGTATAAAGTCATATAATTTAGATTTTTTTTCAATTCTATGTAATTTACAAGAACTAGTAATGAACCATTCACATTAAATTTTGTCAAATGAATAATAAATTATGTTTCTATTACTTCCTAATGTAATATATTGATTTTCTATAAAAGAAATCAACGTAAGATAAATCAAAAAACTCTTCCTCGTTACAAAAAACAGCAAAAAACTACAGAAATTGAAAAATATCAAATGAAAAAGTATAGATCAAGTTTTAAATAGTATAATAAATTTGATGTGAATAGAATACAAGTAGCAAATGCTTACACATTTTAATTATATCATCATTGATATGGTGTTAAATATCATGCAATTGTTTTAAAACTTTAACCTTGTCAAATAACTAAGTATTTGTACTCTAGGAATAGATTACCTTAGCTGTATTCGGAAAACCTTTCGTAATTTTGGATTCTCAATGCTATTCAAATTCGTACTTTATTTAACCTTATTTACATTTTTATTCGAGCATCACTGATAAGTCGTTTGTAGAAGACACATCAGTCTAAGGTACGTTTTGGTTGTCTGGTAACTATGATGATATTCAATCAATTATTAATAAAATGTTACAACGGAAATTTCAATTCAAAATTATTTAAAATTTAAAACAATGCTTGTACAAATGTAAAAGGCGTTTGTATAGGTACGTACGGCTTAGAAATGGACGCCGACATCAGAGAAATAATCCGAAGTTTGAAGCGCCGCACTATGAACTCAGGGCAAACTACTGAACAGCTTTACCTCAATGTTTGACACAGGTTTAAATGGTTTTCAACAAATATACTCGAAAGCCAGAAGGCATTGTCCCGGTCGCAATAAACTGATATAGGCGAGACCATGGTACAGACCTACTTTGTCATGTCGGGGCCTTTTACATACTTTTCTCGACATCAAAGGATATAACAAAGGCAGTTGATGTGTTCACAGTAATACACATATATGTTTTCTTTTCTTTTGTTGTTGTCTTCCGATGATTTGTTGTGTTATTTGTGTTGTTTATCCACAAACTACAGAAACGTTAATTTTCACATCCTAAATTTTACGGTAAAATCGTACTAAAAGCGCCGAAATCACTATGTGATCTGTGTAAACTCATCGAACCTTTAAACAAACTTATTAGAAAAGGTTATCGTATTAATGTTGTAATAAGATCATTGAATATTGTTTGCTTTGGCACAAATCTCGATTTTGTCATCAACAAATTAAAACATAACTGAATTTGTATTATTTTCGAATGTTTTTTTTTTGGGGAATGTATAAATACACACCCACGTTCATTTTCAATTAGAGATTGCTTATTGCTTTATATAACATGCTACATATTTATCATAAGGTTATATCCAAACTATCCTACTGCCTATCGATACTCTTTTTGGTATTGCACTAGTCATAAAATTGAGAATGGAAATGTCTTTGATGCATGATTTTTTATTATTAATTGTTTTTGGCTTTAAACTAGCTTTCAGTAACTGCGAGTAGTCTCAAGTCGTACTTTCGTATTAATTTGACCTGTTGACCTGTTGACACAATTTGTAATGCATTTTTGTTATTCAATGTTTACTTATTTTGTGTTATATCTCGACTCACTATTTCAAGTATTTAGTAAGACGATAAATTGTCATTTCTGTACTCGTACTGTGAACAACAAATGTATTCATTTTGTTCAAAATATTTCCGTACTCCTAACAACAAAATTATTATGTTTAAATTTACCTGTGTACGTTATTCTATTTAACGCCATTTTGTTCTAGGTTAGAGTTGTCTTTTTGACATTATTTAGCATCTTTTTTTTTATTAATATTGTACCTATATTGTGTCATAGATCAAATTTATTAGTTCGGTGTATGAATACTTGTTTTTGTTTATATGTCTTTTTGATACTGTTTAGCCATTTCAATTGATAATGTACAGTGTGTTTTTTTATGTTGTCATGTTACACTACTTTCATGTTAGGGTAAAGGTTGGCTCCTGTTAAAACGTTTAAACCCACTGCATTTGTATGCACCGGTCCTAAGTCAGGAACCTGTTGTTTAGTGGTTGTCGTTTGTTGATGTGGTTCATAAGTGTTTCTCGTTTCTCATTTTTTATATAGATTAGACCGTTGGTTTTCCTGTTTGAATTTATTTACACTAGTCATTTTTGGGCATTTTATAGCTTGCTGTTCGGTGTGAGCCAAGGCTCCGTGTTGAAGGCCGTACTTTAACCTGTTACTGTTTACTTTTTACACATTGTGACTTGAATGGCGAGTTGCCGCATTAGCACTCATACCACACTTATTTATATGTAAACAAAACACTACCATGCCAAGTCTTTTCAGACAATAACAGATATGTCGACTGTTCCTGCTCCGAAGACAATGATTAACATTTATGTGATAACTAACTGTATTGTTTGAGAGATGCACCAGTCGCCAATTCCAAACCGAAGCGCAGTATAACGATTATTGTTTCATGAACTCAGTCATATCTTTCGGACAGAACGTAGTATCTCTAGCTGTACTATAATATCTAAATGTTCATCCCTTCAGCATCAGTAAATTACACATCTGTCTGTCCCCGCCTGCACATATAATTGCAAAAAATATAACACAAAAACGTCAGAGCAAATTCAAAAAGGAGAAGTCCATCAAGACTGACAAAATAAAAAACTATGGAACAAGTGAAAAAAGTGCCATATTCCTTACTTGGTACAGATATTTTCTGAAAGAATTGACGGGTTAAACCTGGTTTTATAGCTAGCTTAACCTCCCACTTGTATGACAGTTGCTTATAGTTTCGTTATATTGACATTTTTTGGCGAGCAAACTAAACAGACATAATATGTTAATTTGACATTAATTGTGATCCAGCATTCAGAACACACATCGCAGACATACAAAACAACTGAATAAACTATTCAGGCAAACATACAAATTAATCTAACAAAACCCCGACAAAAAAAGTATAATAAATAGTAATAACTCATCAAAGATGCCAAGACTAAAACTCGCGTCTGCAAAAGACTCATCAGTAAATGACTAAAAGTCAAGTTTGTATGTCTATTTTATAGACAGCGGTATACTACTGTTGCCTTTATTTATAGATCGATTTCCATTTTCAAACAATACATTAATACTATTATATATACAATATTTTTTATTGTGTGAAAGGGTCTATGATAAGTATGTATGCAGTATGTTTTACCCAAACAGAGAAGAAAAAAATGAAAATTTTGGACGTGCTGCTGTCATTTGCCATGATTCATTAAGTGTTAATATGTTCAATGTTTAAAACAACTGTTGCGTTGTATTTTTGTGATTTTTTGTAATTATATCTCATATATTGTATTTGCGAACCATTCAATTGTGACGAACAAACGTATAAACAGCTATTGCCATTTTAACAATTCTTATGGAGAAAAAACAAACGATGAAAAACATTGATAGCCAGAACTCTTTTACTGTCTGAGTAAAAACAGTTCTAAATGTATATAGTATAAGAACATCGACAGCAGATGATTTAAAAACATGAGTTGTCGGTTAATTAGCGTGAACATGAAGTTTTACCGACATTGATATAGAGGAAAAATTTTGCAGAATTTTGAAGTTCTATTAAAATATTTGTTTATTACCGTTATCTTTTGTAAAGACATCTTCCATGTTTTCTACTGGTACCGAATATTCTGCAACAGCTTCTCTAACAGCTTTTAGTTTGAACGTAATAAAACAGCCGGGGCAACACATAACTGAACCAATCATATTCTGCGCACGTTTATTTATCCATAAATCTAAAATTAGTAATATTTCGAAATAAAATATCATATTGGATACCGGAATTATATAAGTTAATACACTTTATTTTTGAAGGACAATTGACGAAGTAATACATCATTGTTCATTATCTTACACTTACTATTAATTACAACATAATTGCTAAAATTGTAGATAAAACATGAACCAATAGGGCTGCACAAACACTGTTCTCATTAGCAACCTAACAGTCAGTACAAAATATCAAATATATGAATGAATATTTTTCAAATTATAAAAAATCCTGGTACATTTCCATTTCAAGCAGATGGCAATTAGCAATATTTTTTTTCTTGAAAACCACTTCAAAGTTGAAGACTACAAATGCACTAAGTTCCGCCTACTAACGTGACTAACTTTTGTAAGACGAGGCAACTCCGACTTATATTCCGAAAGACATAAAGTATCATGAATCTATCAAATTGTATACTTGAGATGTTTATAGTACATCAGTTTATTCGATTCAGGTACATGAGGTATTTTAAACTTTTGAATTGGATAGTACATGATTGTTTTTCGGCTCCAAATTCTCACAGTGATGACTGCATAAAAACCCTCATTTTGTGTAACTTATACCTTGGTTCAAATATTTCTTAGGCCAAAAACTAAATATCACTTGGCCATTTAAGGTTATATACTATATCAATTTTCACATATTTATGACATCATATTGACATTACCGTGTCCATATTATGTCAACCTGTTCATTGATCAATGAAATAAACATAAAGTTCAGTATTAATAAAGAGACATTAATAATCGAAATGCAAATCTGGTGGAGTAGAATTGGTTCTTGTAATATTATTTCTGCCAAAAGGTTCATACTTCTGCTGGTGACCTGTTAGTTCCCAAAGGTATTTTCAAATCAGTGGTTTTAGTTCTGTACTTGAATGAATATACGGATAATGTAATTCAAATTGCTGATTTAAATTTTGGAAATAATTTTAAACTGAAAATGTGTCACCTTCATGCAGACCTCTGATACCTTGTCCGGGTTTTGCCTTACTTTGAGTCCTTGTTGGCCTATCAGCTCTTTAACATTTTAAGGATGTACATAGGTGAGGTTTAGGAATTTGTGTCAGATGTTCGGCCTCAATACAGGGTAAAATATTTTGCCCCATAATACCCATTTTTCTTTTCATATAATACTTCAACAGCTCATAAAAGGTCATTTTCACAAATTTTAGCAGATTATAGATTTCTTTTCTTTCGATTTGAGACCCAAATAATACCAATGCAAATATAAGGTAAAAGTCCGAGCCAGCCTTTTCCCGCCATTATTTAAAACTCAAATATCTCGAAAAGGAGCCCCATAACCTATCACTATTTTAGCATTTTTTGTTCCTTTACTAATGATCTTCCGACTTATAGTATCAATTTTAAATTCTAGATTTTTTTTGATTCTCCTAAGTACATCCTTAATAAGGATTTTGATTTTCAAATGCTTTAGCCTCGTGCAAAGCTGAATAGAATATAATTGCCGAAATGCCAATCAGGTGAATTAAATTTTATATGTTTAATGTAATATAAACAGAGAAATTTCGTTATAACATCCGAACTGTTTCGCTAAAGACTGTTCCAAAAAGTCTTTCAAGATATTGCCAAATAACTCATATTGATTTTCTTCAACTTAAGCTTTTTGCTTTAAATTACCCATTTGTATATGTTGTCTTTTGTGCAAGCTTTGCAAAATGCAGTGGAGCTCGTATCGTCTACAAATATTTCAACGTAAGGGACTACTGTCGATTCGGTTTCAACACTATAAATAACATTATGTTTTACAAGCGACTTGCGTATTATAATCTATACTGTCAAATAAAGTTGAGTGATTTCATGTATTCTTCAGACAAGTTTATTGAATCTATAGAAAGCAAACTTGCGTTGGATGGACTTTTTGACAGATTTTTATAGGACCTCTGATAGTCAAACGAACGATAGTTTAAGACATACTCCATATACATTATCTGATTCCAACGCTTTTTCGCCTTGACCTTGGAAACATCTTTCAAGTGAACAAATAATAGTATTCTATTGTCAACTTTCCAGGAAAGCTGTATTCCGTATGGCGTAAATAACATGACTCCTTGTTTAGTGTCTGTTATAACTTTTTTTTCAATTAAGCCCAGTTACTGAAGACCAAACTGCTTAATAGTTTGTCCATCAGCACCACTTTCTAAGAATATATGATATTCCAAAACAATGTGTTCTCTTTTCAAAAGCTTTGAAGTTTAAATATGTCTTATACTATCCAGTAATCTGTCCATTTTTTTGTGACTCCTGGTGCAATGTAGAAAAGACTAATATTAGTCTTTTATTATCATCTGACAAATTGTATGTTGGTGCCTCCATTGTATGGAAAGATCTACTGACTAAATGTTGCATTGTCAATAGGGCTTCAAACATACTTAAATCATTATACTGTATAATTCTTTCATTCAATATATCCAATAATAACGGAACAATTAGTAGTCCTGTAGAAGTTCCATATAAAGCAGTATTATCTGCACTCTCATTGATTCCTTGAGAAAAAGGACAGATACTACTAGCCTATGTATTACTAATGTGAAATATATTATTACTGACGAAAACGTTAATACTAGTATGAATGATACTATTATGGACGACACATACATCGGTAAATGAACAACACATCAACCAGCCTTAGAGTTAACATTGAAAAACTTAACGCATTGACAAAGAAACGAGCTCAGTAAGATCGAAACACAAAAGCAAAGATTTTTTTTGTATTCGGTTAAAAAAAAGTCTCACAAAAAATAACTTAAATGCTGTTAACTGTTGTATGCATAAATTTTTGATAAGTCGGAGTAACAATTAATGATATTATCACCCGAAAAAAACACGTGATTTCAGCTTCTTGTACCGACATTATGTTTGTTATTACCAGCAATACAAAACAATAAATGACGCAGCTTATTAAAAAACTATAACCAAAAAGTGCTGTATGTAATGACAACAGCTAGTAATGTTCTTCTGAAACAAAACAATATCAAGCAGAACTATTAGCTCTGAAACAGAAATGGCGTAACGAAACATAAAAACTAAATGTATTTATCAAAACTAGCTATAAACTCTGACTACTGAATCTTTAAAAGTATCTATTGTTATTGCTTCTCAATTACCACTATACAATAAATCAGTCATCCAACATTATCTTTCTTAGGTATTTGTGCATCTTAGTTTTTCATCTTTTTTTGTAGGGTTGTTTACTACATGTATTTGTCTTTATTCTCGTGACAATACTACTTTTGGAAAATAACAGTTGTTGTCCATTCGTTTGATGTGTTTGTGCTTTTAATTTTGTCGTTTGATGTGTTTGTGCTTTTGATTTTGTCGTTTGATGTGTTTGTGCTTTTGATTTTGCCGTTAGATTAGGGACTTTCCGTTTTAAATTTTCCTCGGAGTTCAGTATTTTTGTGATTTAACTTTTTTTGTAATTTTTTCTCTCGGTTTTGATTGCCCAAAAGTTTGAAATGTTTTGATTTTATATGGTTTGGTTGTCTTAAAATTGATTTCAAATTTATCTAGACTTTAATACAGAATTGACATTTGAAAGAACGCTTATTCAAGACGACGGTTTGCTAACTTACAGACTTTGTATGGTTTTCCTAGTTTGTAAGGGTGCTTCTTCTTTAAATGTTAGAACACTTTTCACTGGTTTATATCTTTATGGTGATGCTAGACATTACTTCTGATGGACGTTTTGTGTCCAGGTATATCACAAGGATAGTAAATTTCATAAGTTTAAGGGCCTTAATGTTATAACAAATCATCGGAACAAATTGAAAACTGAATTGAAGTGCTCATCTAGATATAGCTGTATACCAAACAATCAATTTCATGAACATCTGGGGCATTGGACTAGTGGCTAAAGGTTCTGACTGAAATATCAGCAGTTTCTGGTGATGAGACTTTTGAATCAAAGTACTGAATATACTGGATTTCGAGCTGTATACATGTAGATAAGCCAAAAACTGCAAAAGTCTTACAATGTCCAAGTCCAATTGGGTATAACTCAGGGGAAAATAAAAAGACTAGTGCATATTTATATAAAAGGATCATAGTTTTTGAAAGTAAAATGGTACCAATGTTAAATGCATGAAAAATCTAGACAGAACTACTTCCCGTAACATTTCAATAGCTTATATCTCGAAAAACAAGCACACAGACCATTATTTTTTTTTTCTGTTTTTAAGTTCCTTTATCTATATACTTTCAATTGCATCAAACTCACAGATTAACAACTGACTATCAATACATTGACGATTTGTATTTAGAAAAATCATAGTTCTGAATGATATAAGTTTAACGTTTAAGGTAGATTGGGAGTCTTTTTCTGGTGCGTTTCTTCTATATAATACTCGTCAGTGACGCTCGAAAAAGAAAATTTTAAAAAGACAATAAAGTACGTTGAGGATCCAAATTCCGAAAGGTTCACCAAAGTAGTTTTGAATAGAATATGAATAAACATTAGAAAAAAAACATCATGAGAACTGCCTTTTTAATTTGAAAGAATCAGTAAAATTTTAAACGTATCATTTTTTTTATTATTAGATAATCCATTACCATCTATATGTTTAATGATTTAGATATTGAGCATGATATTGTTATCCTGCAAAACGAATCAAACTTAGTATTACAAGTATATCAAACAGTGGTTCGATCAAAAGTTACTACAACCACAGTTCGGCGTAAACTCCTCATTGCAATCGGCTGCAGGACATTTTTATATTCTAGGGGACATTTTAGCGCAGACATTATAGTCCATTTTAGCACAAGACAATTTCGTTCACCTGACAGTGTATTTTCAATTACCCATTATAACGAAAAATTAACTGGTTAAATGATATTCAGATCACCATAATATAACCGCGAACAGTTATTTATGCTGGGTTAATGTTTAAGTTTTTGCAATACTTTTACAATTTGGTTTGTTATGAAAATAAATACTGTTAAAACAAACAGAGGAAAAAAGGCCGACATGCGAGGGCTAACTTTACCCGGCCATTTTCGTTTTCTGGAAACTATCAAATTACAAGCAACAATATATATTAGGAAGTATTGGTGAATCTGCTCTTCAGTCTATTCAAGAAAAAGAGAAGTGACAGTTCCTATTGGAATCTTATGAACAACTTGGTACAAGGGGTATATCAAGAGCCCGTCACGCACATTCATTGGAACGAAAGTTAACAATTAAACATTTGAATTAACTTTTAAGACTTTTAGTACTGTATTTTAATGAACATGATATTTTCTTGATTGGGCCGTCCTGATTTTATTAAAATTCATTATTCAATATTTATAATTTCTGTCGCTAAAATTGGGATTGATAATATCACTTTTCGTTAAAATGTGTTAAAAATTTTGCGCTAAAATGGGTGATTTTTTTGGCTAAAATGTCCTATCAATGCGCTAAAATGTCCTCCGCCGATTTCCGTTGCAGTCTTCAAAATACTGACCAGTTTATGTTACCAAAGCAGCGTAACATACTAAGTATACAATAACAGATTTTGAAGTAAAGTCACATTCCATGGTAAATATATTTAGTTCCAGACAAGAAGAACATATAACCTTTTTTAGCAAGTTAATCACCCTTTTTTAATGATTAAAGTTGCGATAAAATGGTCTGAAAATATTTTCTTACTAGTTTAAAGTAACTTTATTTAATTTCAAGTAACTTGTAGTGTTAATTCGCACTTGTTTGGTAATAAAAGACAGACATTGAATGAAATAGATTGAACAACTGAATTCATTGGAATTACATGTATTAATGTTTTGTTCCTTTTTTTTTTCTCATAACAACTTAACCATAAAATATTTCCCCTAGATATCTATTATATTACTATTAGACAACTAAACCTGTAATCTAAGCATTTATGTAGGACTCAGAGGTGCGATGGAACACTGAAGTGCGATGGTCACGCTGAACTGCGATGGTCACGCTGAACTGCGATGGTCCGCGCCGAAGTACGATTGTCCTTTCGCTGAGGTGCGATGGTTTGGGCATGATTCTTGAATATTGTGACGTTTTCAAATAAAACGTTACTTTAAATACAACAGAATTCGCAGGCAGGAGAATAAGATTTTGTAAATTAAGGTTTCATGCTAACGAAGGAAAGAAAGGAAAGGAAAAAGAAAGTAACGAACAATTTTTATTACTAAAATATGTAAAATCAAGTCAAAAAGCAAATCGTGGGGAGCAAAGCGGCTGAGAGATTAACTTGATCTGCAAATGGGCTAACCAGTGTTCGGACGTTTGCCGCAAACTTTGTGTACGACAAATAAAAGATAATGCTCTTGAGATTTATTTTGACTTCTCTTCAGGTATGCTTCACGTGATTTAATGTCGACAATTAAATACTAAAATAATTGCTCAGCGTAGAAGCAGCTGATTTTAGAATTGTTGGTGTAACACGTGATACGTCTTGACATAAGCCGAGCATAAATGCCATTGGCGGTTTTTTTTTTCTCTCTCTTGAAACCTGTAACGACATCAAAGAAATGGATGACAAACTGTTATGAGTACTTTCCTAGCTATGACATGACGTGAACAAGTTACATTTGATAAAATGAGATGGAACCTGCTTAGTACTATAGACCGACACGCTTATTTTTTTTATCGAGCTTGAACACTCAATATAATGACAAGTCCTCCCACTCGAATACATTTTACTTAATCTGAGCAATCCAGTCTATTTTTTTGGCTCCATACTGATGCATGCTAAGAGGAGAATTAGATAAATTTAAGTTTTAATCCTTTGATTTCACCTGACCAGAAATCTTCCAAATTAGAGGCTAGCATGCTAACCACTACATCACCACATTAAATGTGGTTTTTACTTAGATCATTGCATTTTAGCTAGTATACACCATCGCACTTCATCGTAACAATCAAGATCGACGTCACAGATAGACCATCGCACTTTAGCGTAAATACCCATGCAATTCAGCATAGCAATCAACAAATTGTCACCATCGTACTTCAGCGTATTAACCAACGCACTTCAGCTTGACCATCGCGGTTCGGAGTACTATCCAGGCTCGGAGTACCATCGCGGTTCAGAGTCCTACATATATATAAAAAGAAATACATTGTTATTATATATGTTATAATAAATGTTTCGGATAACCGTCTTGTTAAACAATTATTTAAAATGTAAAGTATAGCACAGATATAATTGGATGAGACAATATCGATATTCTATGTTTATGTACAACTCATTTAGGATACATATCAATCGCTTATGCATTGGCAGTTCATGAAGCTGTATTTGTTCATTATTTGTGACTAACCTTATCATATTTTCAATATATTATGGCGTTTTTACATGAATTTATATATCTCTTGATATTCCATCAAGTAACTGCATCTAAAACAAAAGTCGGATTTACAGAGAATTCATCCGAACTAAATAACATTAACTTCAATGAGTCGGTGATATTCCAGATTAAGGGAGGCATTTTAGAATGTGTTATGCAGTGTAATCATATGACGGAATGTATGTCAGTTTCACATTATATTGCATCCAATGAGTGTATCGGTTTAAATGCAGGATATATAAATGGTATGAAGGATGTCATAGGATACCACAGTGACGGATGGACCTATCATTTGATTTTAGACAGTAAGAGGCTATGTTACGAATAGGATAATATGTTTTGTTCGTTTTTTGTACCTGTTGTTATATTAATTTGATTTATTGATGTCACCCGCCCTATTGCCATGGTTACGGCAGCCATTTTGAAAATTCCGAAGTCGAATGCAAGATATATATATGTCAGGTAAAATTTCTGTAAAGTATTGTAAAGTTCGAAGCAATTTGAAAATTTTCACATTTTTGCTGTTTTTAAGCAATGGCGTTCATTTTGGGAATTCTAAAGTCAAAAGTCTCATCTTTACTTACCAGTTAACATCCATATTAAGTTTCACAAAGTTTGATGTGTTTTGAATTTTTGGAAATTTTTGCTGTTTCCATGGTAACGGTGACCATTTCCAAAATTTTAATGACAGGTGCCATATTGGTACATGTATGACATGAGAGGGAATAGACCATAAAAGACTTTCCATTTTAATAGAGCTCGTCTCAATGAAAACCGTGCAAAAGGTCCGGGAGTAAATCTCACAGAATTTCATGAAATTTAGTACACACAACCCTTTGGCCATGCCCGTTTTACTTGCAAAATTTTTTTGCTTAAATTTTATCGAATAGCCGAGTTTTGCAGCGCCATCTATTTTTCACCTTAAGTTTTTTAAAGGAAAACTGTCAAATTGAGGTTTTTTTTAAGCATTTTTATCCAACATATAATCTGTTATGGTCATGATAAATATCTTTTTCAACCAATTCATGTTACAAACCATTATTAAGGGAAAAAATTACAGAATAATAAATTTATATTTAATTTTGTTTTAGTCAGGCTTCTGTATTTATGAAACTGGTGTTTGAAGAATTGGCTTTTTCACTCAAATTAGGACCAGAAGAAATGCTAAAATATCAAAAAGGTGAAGCTGTAATTAAAAGATGAAAATATCAAAATAAACTACTATGATAGATTAAAGAAATATAAGAAATGCACCCACGGCAAATAGCTAGAAATATATGTAGTATATATCACTGTACGGATATTTTTAACAGTATTTATATACAATTTTTCATGTAATAAAATTATTTTCTCAACTTCAAGCAAAAACTTAAGGTTCAATTATTATCCAAACAACTGATTTATTACTTTAACTGATGTTTCTTTTTAGTTAAAGCAAAATTATACTAAAAACAATAATCAAAATACTAAAAGCACTCGTGGAAAGCTTTATTATACAATTTAAAACTGCAATATATTAAAGTAGATTGATACTATCATTAAAATGATCTAAGAGTAATGATTTATTGTTAACTTAAAAGATATTTTACTACATATTAATTGAACAATGGCCTTTGAAAATGACCAAAAATAATAAGACATTACCGCTAAATAAGCACATAAAAAGACAATTAATTGCTTGTACAAAATAAGAAAACTACTCAATACACAATTACAACTTAAATTAAATATCAGCATGATAAAAATACAGCAAAGTCAGACAACAATTAAAACTTGACTGATCCATGTCGCTTGACAAATTGTATATATAGACACCTGTCGTCTTTTGTTGAAATGTTTATGTTGCCCTCTATATTTCCTTTTTGGTATTTTTTGTCTTCAAGGTTCTGTTTCCTTGAATATATCCAGCACCTGCTTTTATTTGTAATTGTATTATAATTATAATAAAATTAAAGAGGGGACATTTTGCACAGAATTGTGCTGGATCAGCATATTGCTCAAAATATAATTTTTTTGGAAATCTTACATGCTACTCGTGAACATTTATTTGTGTGTAACTATGCCAGTTAATCAGTTTTTTTGTCAAATGGTACATCAGATGTGGAGGCTGTGAAATTAGAAAAAAAAACAAATCCCAACTTGAGTGAAAATGAAATATTATAATGTCTTTTTATTTATAATCTTCAAAATTATAAGAAATTGGTCAAGACAGGTTTGAAAGGGTAATGACAGAATAATTTGTTAGGAATTTGAAAAGAAATGTATTCAAAATAATGTTTTTCAATGTAAATTATACAAATTTTTGGCATTTTTTGTTTTTTTTTTAAACAATTAAAACCTAGAATTTCAAATGTGACGTCACTTTGTGCGTTGAGGCTTTAGCTAACTCGGCTGTGAATTTTTATATGTTGGATTAAGTTGTTTTATGTAATGTATCCGTTTTTATTCTGTAGTTAGTCCCCACTTTCGTTTTATCATGTATATCCATTATATAGTCATTTTATAATATTTACTGTTTGCAAAATTATAAATTATTCTAAATAATAAGGATGTTCGTGTCCCAGGCAGAAAATCCTGGCAGTGTTAGGCGCAACTTTTTGGAAGTTTTGGTCCTCGGTGCTCTTAAGTTTTGTACTTGTTTTGGCTTTCAAACTTTTTTTATCTGAGCGTCACTGGTTAGTCTTGTGTGGACGAGACGCACGTCTGGTGTATTGAATTTTAAGCCTTGTACCTTCTGCTAGCTATTATTCATGTGTTTCTTTGTCCTATATGTTCTCTCATTTATTTGTATTGTGGTCCTGTCATGTGATGTCGTTTTGGTGTTGTGTTTGACGTTGCCATAAAAGCGGGATGTTTGGCATGCCACAAAACCAGGTTGAACCCACCATTTTTTTCTTAAAATGTCCTGTACCAAGTCAAGAAAATGGCCATTGTTATATTATAGTTCGTTTCTGTGTGTGTTACATTTTAATGTTGTGTTTTTGTTGTGTCGTTGTTCTCCTCTTATATTTGATGCGTTTCCCTCAGTTTTAGTTTGTAACCCGGATTTGTTTTTATCTCTATCGATTTATGAGTTTCGAACAGCGGTATACTACTGTTGCCTTTATTTATTCACGCTGTATGCATTCCAGTTCTTTTTTAATTGGTAGCTCACTCATTCATATCAGTACAGAATTTATAATTCAACAAATCATTGATACAAGCTGTCTTGCCAAAGACTGATTTACTCTCAATTTGTAGCAAAAAGAGCCATATCATTGTCCCTGTATTCTACGAGTTGTCATTTCTTTTCTTGCAATGTAATTCTTATTGCATATTCACAATTCAAACACATTATCTACCATGAATAGTATCAATTTATTTTGGGTAGTTTTTCACTCTCATCACTAATTTTGCTTTCACTTTCAGTAACTAACTGTTTGAAGCATGAAGTCAGATCTGATATCATCTCTGATTTTTTTACAGATAGGATGCATTGATTCCTATAATTGGTTAAGCTGTTAACCTGGTTTTTTTCAAAGTATGTCAGTTATTGTAATTCGTGTAATTGAAAGCTTCATTCTGACTATGACACACAATAAGGAATTTTTCCAGTTCTACACCTGCTTCACAGATTTGTTATTAGTAGTTTTTAACTTGGGGTGTGAATTTTGAAACTTTTCTCTTACTGCTACACAGCCTTTCCAACTCTGTCTTCTAAATCTGCTGACATTTTGTTCAGCTTAAACAAATTTGTTTATATAGACACAAATACGGATAATCAGGATTTTTTTTAACAAAATTTAATTCTGGATACTATCTTATGATCATAAACAAGCTTCTGTCCAAGTTTGGTAGAAATCCAGGATAGTTTAAGAAAGTTATTAAAATTTCAAAAATGCTCCGAAGATATGTATTGACCATGTCAAGACATGAATATTTGCGCTAAGAAGTCTGTAAATTCACAGTCAAGTCCTAACATGTACTGTAATTTCTATCCATTTGAAAGATGTTTTTCAAGAATAAAAAAAACTTCTAGATCTGACCATGAACAGAAAAAATTAACATCAGCAACATGCTTACCAGGAAGTAGCTTTGACTGCTAAATTGTCATTGATAGGTGGCTGTGTTTCTTGTACATATGGTTCATACTGCTCTAACAATGCATAGTTTCAGAAATATGTGCTCCAGGAATAGCCTGTATGACCTGAAACATGAACAAATTAAATTGTAAAAAATATCCCTTTTGAACAAATTTTGATAAAAATAAACAATAACTAAGTAAACTTACTAAATTGTTAGCATAGAAATATGTCTCGACTTTTTGTTATTTTGATAGTTCAATATTGATGTGAGTTAATGGAACTATATATGTATGTACTAACATGATTAATACAAATTTGATTAGTAGTAACCTTAAAATATTTCATTTTTGTTTTCTTTTAAAAGATATTGGGAAAAAATTAAATAAAACAATACCTGACTTTTTTTTTACTGATATAATGTTTAAATTTCTAGTAAGATGTACATGATGTATGGATTTCTTGTTGAAATCTGTTAGTGATTAGTTAAAGATGTGCACTTATTACAAACCAAATCTTCTGGTGTAGATATTGAAATACAGGTTAGTACATTTATAAGCTTAAGAACCTTTTAGTTATTGTTGAACATGTTGTTTCACAGAATTGTTAACTTCCAGAAAGTACATAATTGCAATTAGAAAATAAAAAAAAAAACATTCTAAAATTATTGCAACAACTCTTCCTTCAATTGACTTTTCACAAAGTTAATCAAGTTTAGCCAACACAACTTGGGTAAAACGAGTTTGGGTGGTTGATCAATTTCTCGGGAACTTATTGTTTGGAGCAAAAATGCATATTTAGGAAGAAGAAAATAATCAGGTTAGAACCCTCCTTTCCACTTTCAATAAACCGGAGAGAGACTCATTCATTAAAATGAAACCAAATACTAAAAATACATGTATTCCTTTTAAAGTTTTCCTGAGAACAATTTCTATTTTCCTCTGCATGGTTAATTTTGTAATGTATACATAATTCCTTAATTTAAATTTTATCTTACTTTTACACAATCGTTCACTCTTTTTTTAAATACACCATGTTAAAAAGAGTAATTAGTACAAATGTACCAAACATCAAGATTTCATACCTAAAGTAAATGTCAGTCAAGGGGAACAATTATCTTTTTTTTTTTAAATAATGATGGATTATTTTTTTTAACCAAAAGTGTACTTTTTGACAATTTAAAATCAGGGGTTATTAGCATAAATATAAATATAAGGAGATGTTGTAAGATTGCGAATTAGACATCTATCCTCCAAAGTATAATTGAAGTGGATAAAAGCAATTATAGGTTATATAAGAAATGATGACAATAATGAGAAAACCCCATACAGTATAGTCAGCTATACATGTAAAAGGCCCCGACATGACAAATATGAAACAATTCAATTGAGAAAACATAACAAAATTGTTTACGAAAAACAAATATGACAGACAAGAACCAACGACAACCACTTTGATTGTTTCTGTTAATTTATTCGAAGTTTTCATACAAAACAAATAGACAATTTAGAGCTTGACATGGATACATTTACTGTATAGATACTTGTCAATGTAATCAGCATGTTAAATAGATATAAAAAGATGTGGTATGAGTGCCAATGAGACAACTCTCCATCCAAGTCAAAATTTATAAAAGTAAACCATTATTGGTCACAGTACGGTCTTCAACAAGGAGCCTTGGCTCACACCGAACAGTAAGCTATAAAGGGCCCCAAAAATTACTAGTGTAAAACCATTCAAACGGGAAAACCAACGGTCTAATCTATATAAAAAACGAGAAACGAGAAACACTTATGAACCACATCAACAAACGACAACTACTGAACATCAGATTCCTGACAAATGCAGCGGGTTTAAACGTTTTAATGGTACCAAACCTTCGCCCTTTTTCTGAAACAATAGTGTAACATCACAACATAGAAAGACATACTATAAAATATCAACTGAAATAGCTTAACTCAATCAAAGGACATATCAACATCATTGAACATACACTGAACAAAGTCTAGTTAATACATAAAAAGGATATATCACCAATGTGTTTATTTTGAGAAACTTTTGTCATTGAATTGCTGACTTTTGTATCCCCACAAGAACTCCTTTCATTTATTTTCTTTGTCTAATTAACTGTAAAATGCTTCAGCTCTTTTCACAAAAAATCTTGCGACATTAAATGATCGAAAATTATACTGAAATGTTGATGACTTATGACTTTTACTTTGTTTTTTTGTTTTTTTTTTTTTTTGTACGTATTTCATAATTGTACATTAATGTATGCAATGTAAGAGAGAATTATGTATCGCTTTTTTATGTGGGATGGAATGTTAAGAACTTCTTATACTGTATATGATGTAGTAATTTCTGAGCTGAAATAATGCATTAATATGTCTATCTATATGTAAAGTGAAGCATGTAACTTGTTTACCTACAATACAATTTAAATTTTTGAAGTAGTGGAAGAAATTTTAATGTCTGACAATTTGTTACTCTTATGGGGAATAGTTTCCAATTAAGCAGGTTGTCCCCTACCTGCTGAAAGCAATGAAGACAAGATTAAAACATTTGTTGATAGCATATAAAAATCAAGAGCCATGGACTTGATAAATCTCAGGCAAGCTGGCCAAATTTAACTGTGAATGACTTATGTTAATAAAGAGATGTGGTATGATTGCAAATAAGATAATACAAGTATCCCTATAGCAATGATAGTTTTGAAGGTTACTTTTAAAGGTAGTTAAATCCTGACACAGATTTGATTCCCGTTGCTTTCAATCAATTCCCTTTGTGCATAATAAATTTCCTTCTATGAAACAAAGAAAACTGATAACTCAACAAAGATACTAGATTTACTGATGTAATAAACCTAAAAGATAAATTTTGTACTATTTAAATTTTAGTTTATTAAGAGACAACTGTATTGTAGTTGAAACCTTGCGGACGACCTTCAGTAGTTGTACTGTTGCAAATTGAGTTTATATGGGGATGCGTAGTGGAGACAGGTAAACGGATATTTGCGACAGTAAAACTACCGAATGAACGTTCGCAAAGCTGCAAATACAATAAATACAGTTATCTCTTTTCTAAAGCAAAGTAAATAAATTATTCAATTAACATCTTTTTCGGTTTAAAATTTTCATTCACGAATATTTCGTGAAATAATGTTATCTTTATTTTACACCTAAACTAGGTGAAGTCATATGTATGCTTCCTGAGTCTATCATAAACACCGGGCCTTTTCTGCATTCTTGATCGCCTCAGAATATAATAAAATTTGATAAAAGGAGATTTTTAGATTGAAAATGTCCTGACTTTGTACAGGCATATCCTTATGTAGAAAATGGTGGATTAAACTTGGTTTTAAAGCTAGCTAAACCTTTCACTTGTATGACAGTCGTATAAAATTCCATTATATTGACAACAATGTGTGAACAAAACAAACAGACATAATAGGTAAACCATAAAACAAATAACTAATACCATTGTCCATAGGTGAACCATATAGCGTGTTAGTATATGATTTCTGAGACTTTTAAAGTCTTGCTGTGTGTACTATATACATATATTTTGTAGTTATTTCTGATTTACACTTCCTTAAGTAATATAGTCAGAATTTTTTGTGTGTAGATTATCAGGTTTTACTCTTAACTATGTAAGGGGTTATTTATTTGTGTATAAAGTGATGAATGATCATGATGATAGATGTATAGGGAGATATAGTTAATAAATTGCGTGAATATTTCAGGGAAATTCGAGACCATCAGTTGTTTATGTCATAACTACATACTTGCATTTAGATGATGATATGCACCAGATTTTTAAACTGGTACCCGACACCATGACTTAAATTAATTTGGCTCGTTTAATTTTCATAGACAAAACATTTACCCTTGACCCTTTGACAAAAAATCAAAAATTCAAAAAAAAAACACACATTTATCAGAAAAAAATCATTGGATATATAGCAGTTGGACAAACACTAATTTGATAATTGAGAAGCTTAATATTTCCTTAACAATAGAACGTGATTAAAACTTTTAGCTAATTTTTACAGAGTTGTCTCCCTGTAGTGGTATGTACCACCTTTAAAGACAAAACAGAAATTACCAGTCAACAGAAAACAGTTAGTCTACAAACTGACAATGTGTTGCTCCTACAAATTTAATGAAAAGTGGTTAGCAAAAACAAATTCGGCAACATCAATTTTTCAAAGATGCTTGTACCTTAAACCTCTCACGTTTGACCTGAGTCATCTTCTGCAAGACCACCTAAGCACAAATGTGTATATTAGGGTGGTTTATCAACGTTCATTACAACAATTTCAAGTTATAATACATAAAACTTGATATCAGTGTAATCCAAAATGATGTAGATTCCTTTCGAGGTATTTAAACAGTGTGTTATATTGATTGCATTCTGTTTTTATATTTCTTCTCAATATTATGGAAGAGATTTATTAGGTGTCAAACATATACACTCAATGGATTATAGGCGACTGTATTTTAAAGCTTTAATACATTAGTTTTAAATTGTATAAACACTAAGTACATTGAAGTACAAAATGTATACAGTCATGTAGTATTTGGGCAATATGCCATCTTTTTATCTTGAAATACAAATGACCGGAAATGATTTGTTTCGATTTTAACCGACCAATAATCCATTCTCTATATACAATATAGACACCCATATTGAATTTTCTCATAAATATTGATCAATCTTTATACCATTTTTTTTAATCGATGGAATAACAATACCTAGAATACTCCATTCACATATGTTAATCGTAATAAAGCTAGTTTCTAAATCATTGATCCCATGCAAAATTAACAAAACTGAACTAAGTAGAACCATATAAAAGTTTGCGAGTTGCCGGAAGATACTGTTAGTAACCCCAGAGTGCTAATGCATTATTATTTGTACAGTCAAATTTATCTTTTCAACTTCTTTCCGTAGAATTGATATATTATAATCCTTTAACAAAAATGAAAAAAAAAATTATTCAGCGTATGATGTTTTGTTTTTAAATCTAGAATAACGCAAAGCATCAAAGTAGTTATAAAATATTATAATTGCGTACTTAACCGGATTCCACTTTATATTGATCTATCTTTATTTCAAAATAACAAGCTGTCAAAAAAATGTTATAAATTGATAGTATATAAATAACAAAAATAAAACAAAACAGAATAAAACAAAAGGTACATGTCCAGGTTTTTGAGATATAAGGCATTGAAAGTTTGGCGGGAAATGAATATCTCCAGACTTTTCATACATACAACACTGGTACCTATTTTCGTTTTAAAAATATGACAAAAAATAACATTGATTCTATAAAATATTGAAAAGTAACGGCTAGCGGGCAAAATATTTAATGGCAATATATGGGTAAAACCGGAGGATTCCGAATATCTAATAAGAAGTCTAATACAAGTGCAGCAAGCATCATACAGTCACTTTGAATGTTTTCAAACTACAACATTTAAAGTTATAATAAAGATTACACATAATGTCCATTAAGCAATACAATGCTTTCAGGAAATAATTCGACCTTATCTTTGTATCTATAATAAAGGAGCTCGTTTTACATAACAAAATTGATAAATTTGTACTTTATTGAAGATGTAAGACTGAACAATTTGAAATCGTTATTTCTCCTACCATGGTTGTTTCTTATGTTTTAGTAAATCTAATATTTTCTTTTCTGACCAGGTATATACCATGAGACAAAATCCTATTCAAGGAAGAGTTCCTCGCACAACTTCTTTTTTGCATCCTAATTAAAGTTTTAGTAAAACGTATTCGAATTCCAAGCGATTTGAAATTGACAAGGCAGAAGAGAGGCGAAAGATACCTAAGGGACATTTAAACTAATAAGTAGAAAATAAACTGACAACGCCATGGCCAAAAGGAAAAAGACCAAAAGATGAACAACAGTTTAAAAACACAAAATAAGGCTGAGCACAGCAAACTCTACTAAAAACCGGGGATGATTGCAGGTGCTCTGGACGGGTAATCAGACCCTGAACCACATGTGGCACCGGTCGTGCTGCTCCTGTAAGTACAAATTCGGTGATAAGTCTAGTTCGATAGGTCACATTCGGGAAAAAAGAGGCCGCAATTGTGATTACGACGATTGGAACATAACCGTCGTTATCTGAGAAACAGATATTCCGTAACGGTCAACCACCTCGTAATGGCGTCCGTAAAATTTTCGAAGGAATGATTTCAACTCCACCACCTGGAACTCTTGGTTTACTAGCTTCCTTGTATGCAACAATTCTCTATCGGGAAATTATGATAGGAAACGCAAGCCCTGGAAAACCGTATCAGTTGGGAGATATATACTCCTTATGCAGGCGGTGCTGGAATTTTGCTATATAGAAATGGAAAGTTCAAAATTGGGAAGCTGAAATCTTATTTGTCCTTTGTCGAAATGTTTTGATCTCAACCGACCTTAGTGTCAATTTCTAGATGTAAGTCAAGATATGTGGCAGATTTAACAGTATATGTTGTATCCTTTTTTTTTACCTATATAGCGGAAAGTGAAGTTCAAGTATAGTTCTAGGTTTTTATTCGTCATTAGAAGCCTCATATGAACAAAGGGATACGTCGGCAAGAGGGGCACAATTGTTTCCTATGAGAATACCGACGCTTAAAAACACGTCCTCCAAATGATAAATATATTGTTAATCAAGAAATCAAGCATCTTGTTATTCTGTTTTAGATATTCTATGTTTGAATCAGAGGATTTTTATACAAAGTACGATTTATCCCTCCCTTGGGCTAGATACTTGTATCTTTGTTGACCATTCTTTCTTATTAAACAAAACAGGACCAACTCTTTCAAATTTTCTTTTAGTTTGAAATGGAGAATACTTGTGTAAACCGACAAATGTAAATTCCGGCTTACTTAATTCAAATCTGATGTAAACCAACTTTATTTTGCGGATAATTGTATTCGCAATTAGCCTATGTATACGACTTTTATATACAACTTTCTTACTTTGTTCGTATATTTATATATGAGACGATCCAAGTTTGGCATACCTGCGACTACATGCTTTTGCTTTCATATTATTTTGATACTTACGTACGTCGTAATAATAAAATTGCTCGCGAATGTAAATTGGTTTATAGAAATGCACAATTCTTATTTATTTATTTGTTGTTTTAAACTTATTATGTAAGCTTAATGTCAACCATGGATGTTTATTCATAAATCACTGTTAACACGGTGAAGATCTATTTGTTACAAATTCAATAATATAAACATACTTTGAATTGCAGGTCGATGTCCAAAAAGAAGTGGTTACGTCTATAGTGAAATGATTCAGAGTTGTTATAAAATTCATGGTAAAAATACTTCATTGCAGTCTGCACAGTATGATTCAGAATGTGGTCTCGAAGGAGCGGAACTGATGAGAATAGATTCTGAAGAGAAGCAAGATTTTATTGTAACATACCTTGGTAAATATCAGTAGTTTGGGGCAGGTAGAGTAATTAATTTGTATCTAATGATTCGTGCAAGTAAATTTTACCCAACCTTGATAAAGTTCTTAATTTCTCTTGTACACCTTTAGGATTTTTCTTTTTTAACTTAGTATAGTAATTTTTTACGTTTTAGTTGTTAACGGTATAATTGTGAAACAGCAAAAGAAAACGTTATAAATACGATGCGTCCACAGCGCCTTTTTACATAAAACCTCTTCAGAAAGACTCCAACACAAACATTTGACAGCAAGGACTTTATATCTTGTATATTCATTATTACTCGTGGTAAATCAATCCCCGAAAATTGATACTTACGAAAATAAATGAATCACTAGTATAAGTAAAAACGGTATGAGCTATATATTCATACGGGACCAATAACAATAACCAAATTCTTCTGAGGTACACTTTTCTTGGAAGTGTTCGAACCTTAGTTTGTTAGTCATTTCTTTTTTAATCAATTTCCTAAATTAAAGATAAGATATGTTATAAATAATGGCAGAACTAAAACACTGACCTACTGTCAGGATCTGAAATAACAAAATTTTGGGTTGTTCTTTAGAATTTTTCCAACTAACAAATGAATGGAAATTAATTATTCGGGAAAAGAATACTTGATAAATACGATTTCCCTTCGTAACACATGTATTACCACAACTACTATATCATGTTAAGCTATAAGCCCTTTCTAAAATGTTTTACCATTGTAACATGATGGTCCAGTGGTTTTTATTGTTAAAATTGAGAATGGAAATGGGGAAATACAAATGTTATCTTGTAAAAATTCAAGGGCAGTTATAGTATCAAATAAAATTGTGAATGGAAATGGGGAATATGTCAAAGAGACAACAATTCGACCAAAGAGCAGAAAACAGCCGAAGGCCACCAATGGGTCTTCAATACATCGAGAAAATCCCACACCCGGAGGCGTGCTTCAGCTGGCCCCTAAACAAAAATATATACTAGTTCAGTAATAATGGACGTCATACTAAACTCCGAAATAAATACAAGGAACTAAAATTAAAAATCATACATAGACTAACAAAGGTCAGAGGCTTCTGACTTGGGAAAGGCGCATAAAATGCGGCGGGGTTAAACATGTTTTTTGAGATCTCAACCCTCCCCCTATACATCTAGCCAATGTAGAAAAAACATACACACAGCAATACGCACAGTAAAACTCAGTTTAAAAGAAGCCCGAGTCCGATGTCAGAATAGGAAACAAAAGAAACTAAACAAAATGACAATGATACATAAATTAACAAAGGACTACTGGCAGTTACTGACATGTCAGCTCTAGACCTCAATTAAACTGATTGAAAGATTATGTCTTCATCATATGAATATCAAGCACAATCCCTCCCGTTAAGTGTTTACTATCATACCAGAATAAGATATACGAGAAGAACATAACCCGCATCATGCCAACAACTGGTTTAAAATAAATGTGTTTATTTCCGATGCAAAGACCCTATAAGTGATTCAAAATATTAAAGCCAAAATATGCCATCTCCAATGACCTGACAACAGTATCGTAACTATATCCCTTCTTAATACGTTTGTTTAAAGGTTTTGTTAGCTTTAGAGGTGAATGCCGACATTTTTGTTAAAGAATATTACCATAAAAGATTGGATGTGAAATACCTGAACGTATAAGATGTCTGCATGTTGATTTTATATTTACGAATGATGTCCTTGTACCGATGATAAAATTTAGTAAATGTTTTCACTAGTTAGTGATACCGAAAACCCTGGTGTAATAATTTTGTAGTACTAGTAATACATAGATTTCTTTCGCTAAAATCTTATACGTTGTTACATATACGAGCGAATCGTACAAGTTGAGATATATAAACACCATAAGATGTTGACAAGGAAATGTCTTCATCTAAAAATGGATAATTAACAATGGGAAATGCAAAATCATCTCTTTTATCATATATTTTGGTATTAAGCTTCCCGTTAATGATATAGATATCAAGATCCATGAAAGGGCAGTGTTCATTGTTAGTATTAGCTTTATTTAAAGCAAGTTCAACAAGATAAATCTATTTAGTGTACATACTGAAGTCGTAATTATTGAGAGCCAATAAATCATCCAAATATCTAAAAGTATTATTAAATTTTTGTATCAGATGTTGTTTCGATGGGTCTTTGCTGATTTTAGTCATAAATTGTAACTCATAACAATACAGAAACAGGTCCGCAATAAGTTGTGCACAGTTAGTCTCCATTGAAATTCCGATAACTTGACGATATACGGAATCTCCAAAACCAATAAAAATTGTATCTAGTAAAAATTCAAGGGCAGTTATAATATCAAATAAAATTGTGAATGGAAATGTTGAATATGTCAAAGAGACAACAACCCTACCAAAGAGCAGACAACAGCCGAAGGCCACCAATGGGTCTTCAATGCAGTAAGAAAATTCCAGCATGTCCAATTGACATAGTTCTTTTGTTTTTTGTTACTAAAAAATGACCTAAAAGAGTTTGAACATATATATTCGCATTCTGACTTTTTAAATGCCCATTTAATTAGGTGTGTAAACTTTTTCTTAATAAGAATATGAGGCAAAGATGTATATAGGGTAGAAAAATCAAAACTTTGAACAGATTCAAAATCACCAATTTAAGCATGCAATTTATCAAGTACATCCAACAAATTTTTTTACACTCCAAAAGTAGTTAATTCCACTATTTTCAAAGGCCTTATTTGAACAATTTATTACCAGGTTTTTTATTGTACCAAGTGTACTAGTAAGTAGAATAGATAGCTTAGTAGTGGAACAAAGACGAAATAAGTTTATATGTGTAAGGTGATTGTGCAGCTTCGGAAGCCAGTACATAGCTGGAACTTTCATTGTATTTGGTTCTGCTTGTAAAGAGGCAACTAAAAGTTTATGTTTGTTACAGATGTCATTTTCCGAAAATGGAGTCAGTTGGAATGTTAGTGAATTCGTGAATTCCTTTTACAGAACCTCAATGTAAAATTTACGTCAAACAACAATGATATTATTAGCAGCTTTATTAGCCGGTACAAAAACAAATTCCTTGGTCAGTTTTTTTAGTTTATGTTTGATACGAGGAATAGGGTTATTATGGTTGTTGTTAGGAGTAAAATGCTTTTTAAAATGTAGTATACATGTTGTATGTTGTAGTTATGATTAGGTGTTCTCCAACGAAAATCGTCAAAATGTGTCTTCTCAGGACCTGCCTTGATACACAACCCTCTAAAATATTAAAGACAAACATAGCGACAAGTTCTTTAATTTCACCTTCAGATATATTTTTGATGTTCTGTCACTTTGTAACCTACATGTCAATGCATACGTGTATCTCATAAATCCCGGTGAACTTGAGATCATGGAAACTACAGGAAATGGATGATAGGCTTCTATTTTGATGTATTCCTTGATTTCGACATAGACTGACGACTTCAAACAAACATCCATAAACAAACATTGATATTGTCAGGTTATTCATTTTTCAGTATTAAAGTATCATTTTTCTTATTGTAAGAAGTTTACATATCTCATTTTATACGTTAAGAACGTTCGTGTTGCTATTCTACGTTCTTCATAAAGAGGAATGAGCTCCTGACACGCCATTTTTTGTATGAAAAAGCAAGGTACACATTCGACGCTCTTGATTTGTAACTTCTGAATGTCCAAAAAAATGTATGCGACTTAAACATGGTTATCTACTGTTTCGCCTTATTTATACAGGAAGAGTTTTGCTCTATTAAGGAATGACAGTAAATTGTTTTTCTGTCTGAAGAAATAACATAAAAAATGTGGTACATACGGAATCACTCTCGTAGCGGGTTATTTAAAAGTGTGCACCACATTTTCACGTTATTTAAAGACATATATATAATAAAAAATATTACAGGCTTTTCTTATAGTTTAATTCTAAAAAAGAGTAAATCATGATAAAACGTTGATGACGTCATGGTCACATGACAAAATTATATCTATGAGCTGATAGACAAAACATTTTCAGCCAATCAAAAGACAAATTACATCCAAAATTAAATTATTATTTGATAATTTACAATTATTTATATTTTGTCGTGTGGTCTTAAGAAGGGAAGACAGGCTCATTTGCAAGCATGCAAAAATCCTTATTTCAGATTTCAAATAAAACAAAACAAATAGTTGTCGTCAATTAAACCCATATATTTGGAAAATCTTTCTTACTGCTGTTTATAATATGTTGTAGATTATTTTGATGTTACCAGTTGGATAATGTTTCAAGGATCACATCTAATTGCAGAAGAGCATTGGCGATACAATGATGGATCAATCATTAATTACTTTAATTGGCATCCAACACAACCTGATTCAAGTGGTAAGCCAGGTCAAACAGAATTCATTGGTATGAACAAGATGGTTGGTTATAAATGGCATGACTTATGGCTGAAAATTCAGGGCGCATTTTTATGCGAAAAAAGAATTTTTGATTGACAAAATATTTCTATCTATAATTTTCGAAAACAATCAAGACATGATTTTAGAAATATCCTCTAATTGTGACAACATTGGAAATTGTTTCGATATATTTTTTTTTTGTAAAGTATACCATATTATTACATTTTTTATAGTATAACTATATGGGATATACTATGAAAGGTTTTGTCTATTCCGCTCTGCGGAATATTTGGTTCTGGAAGTAGATAACAATTATAATTGAGAGGCTCGTGAAACCTTTTATGTTTTATCTGACAAAATAGACACACCATAGTAGTGGAATCTGGCATATATACAACGGAGATCTTCCAGTCTTTGCAAACTTCAGTATGTCATACGTCTACAATCAAAAACATATCAAATGTATGATAGATTAACCAAAATGAATTTTCGATAAATATGCAATATCTAATTGCCAACCTTCTTTTCAAATAACAAAAAAAATAAAAAAGGAATAAACAAAAAAACAAAAGCATTGTTTACTGCTAGTGAAAATGTGACTGCAGCTTTTGAATGCTATAACGTAAAGGTATTTCAGATAACAGGAAGAATTCAAAACAGAGGCAAAAGATACCAAAGGGACATTCAAACTCATAAGTCGAAAATTAACTGACAACGCCATGGCTAAAAAAGGAAAGAGACAAACAGCCAACAACAGTACACAAAACACAAAAAAAAAGTGAAGGTCGATGTAGTCTGATGAGAGCATTGTTATTTATTACTGCAAAAAAAAAAAAAATGACACTGTTATAACAGTTTTGCGTCTTCAGCGGATTTCTGATTGACCTTAATCATAAAAACTCAACACCAAAATGTGAAAGCTAAGTATATATTAGAAATGAAACAAAAAAGTCATGTAGAAAGCTATATAATCGAAAAGGGACCAAATCGCCAAATCAATTAAAGATCAACTTTGCCTGAGGGAGTTTGCACCTAAGTTCTTGCTAATTTCATAATTTATAAACTTGCAAATGCAGACATATATGTTATAAATCCAAATCATGCAAGTGCCAAAACACTGACTACTGAGCTAAACATACCCTCCAGCAGCCATATCAAACCATTGATAGAAACGTGATAATTCTGATGCGTCCTAAACTCTTTTCTATATTTACTTTCATGAAAAACGCTCAAAACAGGTGAAAATAAAAGGATCTATAAAGACCAAAACATGTTATTTAACAAAAAAGAGCCTAATAATTATCCATCTAAGGTCAACTTTGCCTTAGAGAGTTGGAACCATATATTCTCAGTTATTTATAAATTTGAAAATAAGCAAGTATCTAGTGCACATAAAAGTATATACACTGCAGTTTTAATTTTATGAAAACTGTTAATACCATAACAAAATTTAGGTATTATATGTTCAGAAACCAGAACACAGATTTTAGTTGAAAATATTAAGCTCTGTTAAACCTCGAAGTGAAACTAGTCGAAGTTGTTTTAATTTCGTTAAGACTTATATACCTTAAAAGTTTAATAAGTATCTCTACTTATTAACACGTCATTTTTCGCGAGATTCCACGTTCCAAGTATCACTGCCATGAGTAAATCCGATAAAATTTTCCAAAAACATAAATGTTTATTCTGTTCTGTGATTTTCATAGATCTTATATTGATATTTTATTCATTAATGATGTTAATGAACACAGACAAAAGACAAAAAACCTTGGGATTAAAAAAATATTTCAAACAAAACAGATTGTACATTTAAATTATTCATGAGCATAACATAATGTTAATGTCTCAATAAACATTTGTTTGAAATAACAAATCCGAACGAACCATCATCGCCAAGCTTTTAATTTTAAAACTAAATAAAAAAAGATGTCCATTAGATGTTTATAAAGAAACCAATGAATAAATATTTTATGATAGTAAAGAAATCAAAGCATCTACATTGAATAATTAAGGAATGACTGTAGTATTTTTTCTGTCTCTTCGAAATAACATAAAAGATGTGGTGCACACTGAATAACCTGCGTAGCGGGTTATTTTAAAGTGTGCACCACATTTGTGATGTTATTTCGAATAGACAGAAAAAATAGTACAGTCATTCCTTATGATTTAATTCTACATTCCATTTTAAGCCGGAGTAAATTATGAAAAAAACGTTGAGACGTCACGGTCACATGACAAAATTATGTCTATGAGCTGATAGACAAAACACTGTCAACCAATCAGAAGACGTGTTACATTCATAATTAAATAATTTAGGAATACAACAAAGTATCAGTATTAGAGTTGTTTAGGTAAACACCATTAAACAACCAACACGCCATAACATGCTTGTTGCAAATCAGGAATCTTGTGAAAATTTGTTCCGTTTTATTTTTCAATGCATGTCAGTCACAGAATGTGCATATTGACAGATGTTAAATACTGTGGATTGACTATTATCCGTATGGTAGCCATTTTTCGTGCATTTCGTGGGTATAGGTTAATTACAAATTTAAATACTGAACGAAGTATACATTTTCATCAGGCTTGTCAGGAGACTTTGGCAAAATCACAAAATAAAAAATCCACGAAATCACAAAGAAAGTTGGTATCAACGAAAATAAATGAATCAACATAAATAAATGAATCAACATAATTGTTTTAACTTATTCATATCTAGCTCAGACTCGATAAATTTCGGAGCCTGGGTTTTTGAAGACCGTAGGTGGTGGTTTGTTTCTCTATGCAGTTGGTATGCTATCTCATTGACCTACATGTACACTCAACATTGTGTTATAATATTAACACTCAATATATAACAGTCTTAGGAGTGTGCACTATGACAATCACAAATTCGAATGCGCTTTTTTTTTCTTTTTTTTTTTTTTTGCTTAAGAAGCAAATTTATATCTATTAGACAGTAACTTATATAGAATATGACCTAGCAACTGTTGTTAATTTCGCAATATATGCAAGTATATATCACACTAAAAACCCTTTTTCTATCAATTTTACTCTTTCTATATTTCAATGAAATAAGATAATGTTTCGTCAAAGAGACTTTCAGTATGAGGCCAGATCAAATAGTATATTGGTATTTCTCATAAATCACTGAGCACAAAAAACTTCATTAAAGTCGAGTCTTAAATTGTAGAAATTACCTCCCTTAGAACTTCTTCTTTTTTATTTTAAAGTACTATTACATTGTATTATTTCTGAAATTGATTGATGTTCAATGTTACTTCTTTGTTTTATGCAATAACTGAATCAAGCATTAACAAAGCAATACGTCTGTGAGAAAATTAACAAAAAATTAAGATTAATAATTGCAATAACCTGTAACTATTTACAATTTCAAGGGTAATTTGAAGTCATGTATGATTTAGCTTTTTTTTCAATTTCATGTCATTCAAAAGTACTAGTAATGAATCATTCACATTACATTTTGTCCAATTAAATATAAATTCAGTTTCTATCATTGTCTTCCTAAAATAAAGAACTGACTGTCTATAAACAAAATCAACCTATAGAGTTATTTGTGAAAAATGTAAAGAAATTCAATATTTTGACATTCTAAATATATAATACTCTGTATGATGTAAACATGTGAGTAGTTTGAGTAGTTATTTGGACAAGCATTGATCCATGTATGCAAAGTTTCACTTTAAAAGTTCAACATTCTGTCATTCGTTGAAACTTATTTAGAAAATCTTAGAATATGCAAAAATACTCAGCGCAATATAAAAGTGTAAGCCTGAAAACTGTGCCTGTAGGAGGAGTTAGTTAAAATCTGTACTTTGCATACCTTATACCAAAATGCAAAAGCTTAGCAACCTGTCATGTTTTGAAAATTTAAACCAAAATCCTGACAATATGTACCCTGAAGAATATGTACTAACACTAGGTGCATAATTTAAAAACTGTAGTATGAAAACTATGAATAAGACGTATAAAACATATACTCAGTATTAGACAGACGGTCGGATGGACGGCCCTGGTATTTTGTCGAGTGAGCAAAACCAAAATTAACATATATGATGAAGTTCTATTTCATAAGGCTTTGGTGACAACATTTCTTTTTAAGTAAGCAGCTCATATTGGAATGGTCAATGGGATATCTCAAATTAAGTAATGTAAGCACATTAACATCTACGTCATTTGGTCTTTGGTGGAAAGTTGTATCATTGGCAATCATACCACATCTCCTTATTCTATAAGGTTTGAGTTTTCTCAAGAAGTAAAGGTTTTACCAAATGAATGGTGTTTGTTATTTTATTTTCATATCCTCTGTCGGGTTTCGTTAGTTTCCTTTTATTTCAATGTTATATTATACAGATTTAATTTTATTTCGTCCTTACCGAGTGCACATTTAGTGTTACAATCTAATAAATTTCAAGAAGACGGTTAACACTTGAAAAAGAGAGACGAAAGATACCAAATGAACATTCAACCCCCCCCCCCCCCCCCCTTCTCCCCCCAAAAAAAACTTAGGGTGATCTCAGTGCTCCGGAATGGTAAGCATATCATGCTCAAAATGTGACACCGGTTGTGTTGCTCAAACCCGGTGATAAGTCTAATTCCGTAGGTCAAATTCGGGAACAATGGGACGGGATTGTAGTTACGACAACTTGAAAATATCCGTCGTCATCTGCGAAACGGATATTCCATAACGGTTAACCAACTCGTGATGACGTCCGAAGTATTTACAACGGGGTGATTTCAATTTCACCACTTGGTACTCGTGGTTTAATTGCTTCCTTATGAACAGTATCTCTCTTGGAAATCATGATATGAAATACAAGACCTGGAATATCGTTTCAACTGGGAGATACATACTCTGTATGCATGCGCTGTCAAAATGTTGCTACATAGAAATTGAAAGTTTACAATTAGGACGCTGAAATCATCTATTTTGTTGTTAAGTTATGTTTTTAACCAACCCTCATTGTCAATTTCTTGGTGTAAATGAAAATGTGAGGCAGATTAACTGTATCTGTTGTATTCTTTATCTCAAGTTTGATGGGATAGATGCGTTCACCATAGTCACTAAATTGAACATAGGAAAAGTTGTTCGGCCAAATAACCGAGTTCAACTTTTGTTCTTTCTTCATTCCATGCCAACAAACCAGTTTCCTTTGGAGTTTTTTTCGTCTACATGTATGGTGCTTTCGCTAAATTCTGTCCGTAATCTTTTCCAAATAAAGTTTTCCTATTTAGCTGGTGGTGTTTCGGCGAAAATTTTAAAGCGAACGGGTTAAAGGAAATGTCATTAATAGTGAAACAATTGCTCGTATGTTCACATATTATCCCGCAGTTTTTTTGTTTGGATTTTTACTTTTAAAAACTGAAGTTCATCGGGAACTGCGTTCGTCATAAATAAGAATGTGTCACAAAAAAAATCTAAAAACAACTCACTTTGTAATGTTTGAAAAGAACATATATAAATAAATCGTACACAGGCTTACTGATTACAGAAGCTTAAAGAAAAATATTTAAATATAAAGAAGAGAAGAAGAACAACAACAACAAGAAGAACAAGAAGAACAAGAACAAGAAAAAGAACAAGAAGAACAAGAAGAAGAAGACGAAGCAATCAATGTGAAATAACATCAAACATATCAAATTTCTCCCATTTCGGCATCTATGCAAATTTGCTATTAATAATGTTTACTAAAAATAAAAGGTTATTTCATTATTTTATGATTTCGCGATATAAATATACCATAGGACCTACATGTATTGTGTAGTTGACCATCAGACACACGACGGAACCTACTCTTTGACCTATATTTATAAACGATGTTCGTTAACGTTAGGAACAATAACTCATACATAAAGTCATTTGGTATCGTTTTACCTTAAGACCAACACCTTACAAGACAAAACAACTGGTTCAAGAAAATCCGAATCAAGATATTGTAAATAAAATGTTGCTTCAAGGAAGATATTTCATTTGTAATGAAACTGGTCACTGGGGGAGAGAGTGTCTACTTGCCAATGTAGACCATAACACAAGGTACATGTACTTATATGTTTTTTATAGCGTTTTACCTCAACGTTTGCCTTGCAAGGACCATTAAATTGCATGTAACGACACAAAATACCACTTAAAATAAAAGATTGTGCTCAATTACATCCCCCCCCCCCCAAAAAAAAATATATATAAATAAATAAATAAATGAGAAAAATACTTTGTATTATTCAACCTAAGAAAATACCAAAGCAAATATATATTCCCCCTCCTTTCCAAAACAACAAAACGTTTTTTCCTAAATGTTTTTGGTACCTTTGATTCGGAAAAAAATGCGTTTTTTTCGCGGATAAAACATAGACTCTCAGTGTTACCGAGGCAACGTAATACATGCTCCCTTTACGTTCGTTCGTACCTTTCGTTAAGATGTAAGAAAGCTATTATTTAACGTTAGTAGTACTTCGAGCGGCTCCTTTCTGTACAAAACAAACCATACACTACACCACATTCCATAGCAATACACATACTACAATTGAGAGTAATTGAGTTCACTCAGGTCGCTTATTGAAAATGCCAATAACATGGCAAATATATGTTTACTAAAAATAAAAGGTTCATTCGACTTATTAGTTTGAATGTCCCTTCGGTATCTTTCGTCTCTCTTTTTAAACAGTTAAACAGAGCAAAATCTCCTAGAAATGTTAATATTTTTGAAAAAATGCATTGTAAGTGCTCTTAAGCTTTAAATTTTTCCAGACATCTATGAAATTCATATTAAAGGTTTATATCAGCAATGTTTCAGAAAAGTTCGCAAATCAGTGTTTATCATCTATTTTACTAGAGTTATGAATTTCGAAATATTAATTATATGGAAAACAGTAATGTAAGCGCTCTCGAGTCTACATTTCTCTGAGATATGAATTAACAATCTTTAAAGACGTTTTTAAGTAGTTATTTTTGCAGTTAGTTTTTTGCAGATAAAATAACGCCCCCTCTTGAAGCCCTAGAATAGAGTATCAACTGTAAAATCCTTATGTTGTGATATGCAGTTACCAGAGGATATTAAAAAATGTAATCTTGTCTGTGAAAAGTTTGTCTATTTGTAACGTCTTTGTATTTGTGACATAATTAAAACAAATGTGGATTTATTTGTCTAGCGTCTTTTACAAATAATGTGACAATTACTATAACAACGGTTATCAAAATGTGTAATTAACTAATGGGACTGCGTGGAAATACAGTGAAATAAAAGTTTGAAAAAAGTGTTCCAATTTCCTTCAATGAATATTATGTTTACAGTGTATTCCCGTTTGGCTTGAACAATTGGATATATTTTATGTAAAGCAATTGTAAAACATTGAATTAAAGGTTGACAATAGTTTAAGAGAAGGTTCGTATTATTCAAAGGCATTATACGCTGGTGATTGAATCAGGAATGATTACAAATATTTTGTTTTCGAAATAGCAAATGAAAAATGTAATTTTGCACCAGTAAAAAAGAGAGACGAAAGATACCAGAGGGACAGTCAAACTCATAGATCGAAAACAAACTGACAATGCCATGGCCACAAATAAAAAGACAAACAGACAAATAATAGTACAGATGACACAACATAGAAAACTAAACACTAAGCAACACGAACCCCACCAAAAACTGGGGGTGATCTCAGGTGCTCCGGAAGGGTAAGCTGATCCTGCTCCACATACAAAATACAATATCAAATACGGCGGGCAGTGGGCAAAAAGCTTAGACATATGATCTGTTTTTTCTTTATCCGATTTAATTATATATAGTATAGATAATAACTACTAGTTTATATTTATTTTCAATTTTTTATGTAATGAAATTTAAACATATTCCACTGACCGGCAAGTGCTTACTCTCAAGGATTATATTATATAAGCTGTATATGGCAAAACCTTTCGGAATGCTGGGTATTCAATGCCCTTCAACTACATACTTTATTTGCACTGTTTAAATTTGTTGATTCGAGCGTCACTGATGAGTCTTTTGTAGTCTGGCGTGCAATATTTTAAGCCTGGTATATATGATATTTTTTTTCCTGATAAAAGAGTCAATTACACACCTAAAACACTATCGTAGTAATAATAATAGATAATCAGGAAGGAAGATACGTAACATTTGTCATACGTTTTGATAAAATAAAATATAAGCCTAAAATCTACGAAAAACAATAATAACTTCTAATGTCTACGTTTGCTATAGTAAAGGAGTAAAGCCATAAACCCCAATTTAACGACCCTTTAAGGGGATTTTTTTTTAGCTTCAATTATTTAATCTAATGTTAACGTACTGCTTAATGTACGATATTTGAAAGTACAATAAGAATAATTTTATATCTGCTTCACATTTATAAAGATATTAGCCTAAAATAGGGAAAAAAAATATTTTCGTCCATTTTCCTAGAAATTTTCAACTTTTTCCACCTTTTTTCATGATTTTATATGTGGCGCCACCCCTCGCCCATTAATCTTTTTGTTCAATAGAAAGGATTATGGTATAAAAAGAATATTTCAGCAAATATATTTGTGGACGAAGGGTCGCGCAACTGTTTTGCAGAATTCTGCAAAAAAAAATCAGGAGTTTACGAAATTGACCTACATTATGACGTCACAAATACGTCACTTATGACAAAATTGGTAAAAAATTTTTTTAGCTGCGAAACTATTGAACATTTTAGCATTTGTTTTCATCAAATTTTCACCTCATTTTCGCATTGAAATTTATTTTGATCTTTAGGGCAAAACTTATGAGTTAGTAAACCAACTCCTTTACGTGAATGGATGTCCGTTATTGTTTTTTTTTCCTGATATTTTGGGGGCATCGTTGCATTCCTTGTCATTGATGCTTATGTATCAATGTACATGTAACATGTATAAAACATACGTTTTAAGCGATTTTGTCTCATTTGGAACTATAATTTTGTTTAAAGCTGACATTAATAAAAAGTAATTTGAAGTCGCTTGACAACGAAAATATTCTGAGGAAATATTACTTCATTTAAACATGTTAAATTTGTCACTTTGTTTCATAAAACATTTTTTTTACACAAAGACTTTCAAATGACAACAAAGATAAAGTTTATCATGCTTTGTGTACTTCCACTTTTAAAATATCTCCTATCAAACTATTGTACAAATCACTTTATATTTTCTTCTCTTTTGTCTGTGTATGAGTATTCAATTTCCTAATCATCGGCTGAATTGGAAGATATTTAACGATTATTTTCACATCATTCAAACAACAAACTCCTACAAAACGATTGCCATATAAAGAAGTAAGAAAGGTGATCACAAATATACTAAGGTAATTGAAAACGGAGAAGTCCATAAAAACTTGCAAAACAACACGTTTTACTATTTCAAATTACAATGTATCTACATTTCAAATAACTAGTTGTCTTCCTATCTTTAACATTATTTCGATGATAGAATTTGATCTTCAAAGCAAAATATGTAATTTAAAAAGGAAGACGAAATAAAGAAGACTGTAAAAGCTCAGTACATTGATTTTCAAATCAGATGCATATCACTATCATTATTTCAAATTCTTGAATAAAAAAAGTTATCAATTGTTAGGTGATTATATTGATTTATATACTGTTAGATATAAGAGAGATAAAAATGCACATGACAATATGAGTGCACATTTGAGAACAAAACGTTTGTCTGGCTTTGATTACTAAAAAAGAATGGCGAACTTAGATACAAGTATTTTGTCTTAGGGTGAGATAAATCAAAACTTGTAAAAAAATCACTCTAATTCAAACAAAACTTTCTCTGAAACTGACATTATCAAGATACTTGATTTCTTGATTGACAACATACTTTGTGGTTTTGCTTTAGTTTAATTCAGAGCATGCTGATATAATTATGTAATTAAAATCTTCATAGCAATCCATTTGGTATCCATACTATCCATTTGCATTGATATATTTCCTTTTGTCAGATCATGTTTTTACTTACGACGTCTGACAAAATTAGAAATGCATATACAATATCTGTAAAGCAAAAGTATTTGGTTGGGTTATAAATTCATTGATAACAAAATCAATCATACCAATAAGAACAATATTCAAAGAAACAAAGACTGCAGTGTAGAGTTGGTAACTTTCTAGAAATTGTTTATTTAAAGGATCGATAAGGTTACCTGGATCGTACCTAAATTTGCTGGCTCCATAAACAACATCGCTGCACAAATTCAGATGTGATATCCCGTTTATAATAAGTTTTCTACGGGTACAGCCAAGCTTTCAAATCAAATCTTTGTATCTATGCAAAAATTCAGTTAATGTTTTAAGTAATCCTTGACTTAATAATTTAACAGTAAACATAAATTACGTTCAATAAAATATAGAACATAGTCGCTACAGACACGGGCATAGCGAAAGAGTTGTGTTATATCAACACCATACGATAGGACCAAAGGAACCTCACTGTCCAAAAAAAGGGAAAATTATAATAGGGAAAGAAAAATCGTCCCTTTTGTCGTTAATTTTTGTTTATAGTGTTCTGTGTAAAACTGAAATATATGAATCCAGGAGAGGAGAGTTATTGCTGTATATATTAGATTTATATAGTGTAAGTTCCTTTGGGTACATATCGGCAGTATATTTAAATTATTAAGGGAAGAAATATCATCAAGATAACAGTAACACTGACGAAGCTTTAACAATTAAGTTTGATATTAAATATTTAAAACTAGCTGTCAGAAAGTAAAAGAAATTGATTAAACTTTAAATTCTCATGGACGATGAGGCAAACATCCCGGAGAGAACAATGATTACCAGTGACTTGATAAAACTGAAGTCGGGTGGTTGTTAGATTACACACGAGCAGTACAATATTTTAAATTTCGTTTGTTTAGTATTCATCCTTACATAGCGTTATTATTAGTTTTTGTTAGTCCAGTTGAATAGTGTATGCACGTTTAGAACAAACGATTTCTTTTAGAAGCAAAGTCGATAATGAGATTTTAAAAGGACATTTCGGATAATAATATTTATTGATATGTAAAAAATACAAATCAAAAATAAGATTATGGCTTATTTGTACTCGGCACAGTGACCCCCTTGCGTGACAGTTATGACATTATCCATCGCTTAATACTGAGAAATTTCTTTAGATAGCAACAACAAATTCCGCAACAATGACACATGTTCTTTTCAAAGGTAAAACAATGCAGTATATAACAGCTATGAAACTAAATCTATCTTGTTTTTGATCATAGAACGATTTTTAAATCCCTAATTACCGGTAAATGACAAGATGATTTATAAAAATATTTCTAGTGAAATAAAAAGGATAGCTTTAATAAGAAGATTTCCGTCTACGCTTTTACACAAATCCGTCTAATGTCAAATAATCTGCACTATGTAATTGTTTTCTATCCTATGCGTTGGTGTTTTTTGAAGATGCGATTCAAATTTCAAAAAATCAAATCCTATTTTAAACGGACATCAAAATAATTATTTCATGGATGGTTAAGTTGATTATTTTTCAACAACTCATGTAAAGGAAAATGTATGTATACAGAATATAATATATGGTAATTCCATTACTGCAATTTCCTAAACACAAAACAAGTTATATGACACTTTGCTTGCATCTTGCCGGGAGACAAAAGATACTTTTTTACATAAAAATCCATCAATTAACACGAGATGAGCTTTGCTTTTTTCGACTATTTCAACATATAAAAATAAAGAGTCTACTTTATTATGCCTTTTCAACCATTTGAATTATAGTGTCTACTGATGAGTCTTTTGTAGACAAAACGCGCGTCTGGCGTTCAAAATCTATGACGTTTATTACCTAGATAATATAAAAAATGAAACACGATTGAAAAGTCTGGACTTATAAATAGTTGATTACTTCTAGTTAGTTGGTCTCTGGTTGAGAGTTGTCTCATTGGCAATCATACTTTATCTTCTAATTTTTTACACTTCAATTTAATGCAACAGGTTTTATACATAAGTAGGAGTATAGTAACCACAATCAGGCTCCTGATTGCTATAGGTACTCATTTATAGATTTGTAAATATTATTTACCATTTTTCTCAATGCCTGAATGCATAGACATAAGGAACCTTACAAAGAGTAACACTTTATAACTTCTGTGTCTCTTTTGAAATTGTCTACAGATAAGAACTCTTCAATGCATTCCTTCTAAGTATTTATGTATCAAAATTTTGAAGTTGTATGACTATAGCTTTGCATGTTTTCAATATCAGTAAAAAAAATACTTGCCAACAGCCTAAAAGTGGTACAACAGAATGATTGACTGACCTTTGTTATTGCAATAAATCAAATCCGAAATTCAAGACAGAAGAGATACCTATGAAAGATATTTGATTGCTAAGAGGCAAGTATTACCTGTGAAGGGGACGAAAAATGTATCAGTATATTTTTTTCTCAATGTTATTGCCATTTTTATTCTTGTTTGATTAGAACTACAAATCTTTGGGAAACAAACAATGATTTACAAAAATCCGGAAAGAAACACACGGAAATGATCATTGTGCGTACGCATAACTTGGAATTAAATAAAGTCTTTGTAACACAAGGAAACACAGTGTGAATTCCAAAAAAGCATATTAATTCGAGATAAGCAAAGTGCCGGTCTTATCAATGTTACATAATTAATATACTCATTACAGACTAGAGATACAGTTGTATATTGGAATCTTGAAAGATTGGCCAGACATTGCAAATAGAGCGTTCTTTTAAAATGTCAATCATTTGAGGTATAAACCGATGAAAAAATATTTTAAACTGTATCCCAACAAAATATTAGATTTGCTTTCAATTATTAATAATATTCTGTTCAAAATTAAGCTGGAAGTGACACCACCTCCCCCACCTAGTACATGTAACACTATACAAGTAGTGAAGGAGGTAGATCAAAATTAATTCGCCTTATATTTAATATGTTTGACCAAATTTTTATGCAAAACCACTAGGAGGGTTCTTCATGTGTGTAAAGTTCGCTAGATAGCCATGAGGTCGTATAGGATGAGGTTGACAGATGGACGAGAGGCAAGATACCTCTATACTCCCAAAAAAGAAAAAGCAATGTGTTGAAATAAAGGCAACAATTATATACCGCTGTTCAATAGTCATAACTCGATTAAGCGAAAACAAATCTGGGTTACAAACCAAAACCGAGGGAAACACGTCTACTATAAGAGGAAAACAAAGGAACAACAGAAACACTGAACTGCAACAAAATTAAACGCCAAATTACATAGAAACGGACTATTTGATAACAACTGCCATATTCCTAGCTTGGTACAGGAAAAAGATAATTGTTAAAGAAGTAAAAGATACTACTTAATGGTCCCACAGTTCCGATAATGAGTTACATATCGCATTATATATTGTCAGTAATCCAAACGAGAATCACGGCTGAACAAAATATCTTAAACATAGAATTTCCCAAAAGTTGTTAGTTACCGACATGCAGTATATATAAATATCACGTGTATGTCGTCTCTCGTTGGAATAGTAGCTTAACCTGTAAATAAACCACCAAAGAAGTAATGTTTATACAAACGCGCTCAAATTCAATAACATCTGGTTATTTTCTGCATGTCATTCAATATTAAAAGTTAACATGAAGTAACAATAAAAAAAATATCCTATATATAGTAGAACTATCGTTTCTATATTATTGCAAAAGGTGAAACAACATGTCTTAGTTCAATTTACATGTTATTCACATATAAATGCGCCTTCTGTTGCTTTTTCAACAATGATGCCATTGGTATTGGTATTATTCACGTATGCACAAATATTCTGATGTGTCTAATGCTAATGAACTTGGTTGTGATGGATGCCAGTTGAAATATGATATAACAGATCCATCATCATATTTCCATTTTATCTCTGACAGGAGATGGGTTCCCTGGAAGTATATCCACTGAGAAATGTCAAACTGGTCTGAAAAAGAATCGCACACATATGACAAAAACTTAGCATTAAATTACCAACTTTATGAATGAATATAGTTTTAACACCTGTCTTTTGTTGTAAACTGTCTTTTCGGTATTTTGGTCGATGGATGCTGCCTCATTAAAGTATACACCGTATCTCATTCGATTAAGGTTGTGTAGTAATACACATTAAAGTACGGCAGCTGTTTTTTTTTCTCTATTTTCATCGTTATCAAACATCAACTTGATTAACTGAAAATGCAGTATTCGAAGTATTGTTTTAGTAATGGCCTTCATGACAAATATAGTAAATATAAGAATAATATAATACAAAATTATCAGTACAATATGTACAAATACAGAATCGTCGAAAAGAAAAGAAAAAAGACAATGAGATAAAAATGAGCACCAAAAAAAACAAACACCAAAACCGGTGATTAGCTCGTGTGCTTCGGATGTTCCTTCTTCACTCATTGTGCCCGTCGTAATTAGGGTTATAAGTCGGTGACACAGATATGTAATGCTGGTCAACAAAATTATAAGGGCAGTCTATAAATTATTTAAGCGGTTCGTTGCAAAAGTTTTCTGACTCAAGAAGGTATAAAACCCGTGAAAGGTATAGACAGATGGCAGGAGCTAACTATTTAGGTGTTAGAACATTATTGTTAATCTATTTGGTACAAGAATAACAATTACCTATTTATTGATATTAATGAATAAAAAGATTTTTGCAACCTCTGGTTAACAGACCATTCCTCAATTATTATGGTTATAACTTGAAAGCAGTGACTAAAACATATTTTCCCCTTGTACCATATATATGATTTGACCAAGCTAGTATAGCTAATTTAATGAAAATCACACAATTCAAATGTCGACTAACAGACTAATGCAGCGCAGTTACTTAGACAAAACATGACTAGCAGGATCCGTTTACTCTTACAGAGAACCTGATATCAACCCGATTTCTATTCGATTAATAGTACGAGGCCTTCAGTTTTCTATGTATTGTATTTGCCTAGGCAGTTTTTCCTCGATTTAGGACTCTTTTTTTGTGTTTACCTTAAGTTGAAACTTTTCGCCTCTTTTTAGACATATCAGATGAAAATAGAAAGCATTCTCATACTCAGTGGTCGGGGAACATGTTTGTCTATACATAAGACCCTTTTTCGATTATCAGCACTTTAACGTTTGTATTTGGCTTTGGATTTTGGCCTCGAGCATCACTAATGCCTTATAGGTCGAAATGAGCACCTGGTTCAATAAAATTGTTATTGTTAACGTTATTATGTGTAATAATCAAAATAATTTATGTCAGTCTGCAATACGTTATCCTATTAATCTGCTTTCTATTGTTGACAGACCGACATTATATTGATTATCAAAAAAGCAATAATTTGTGTGTCTGCGTTATAACTCAAAATATAAAACCTTAAAATATTCAAAATTCTAAAAAGGACTAAATAGGCGATGCCATACGGTAATTGCAAATAACATAAAAAATATAGCTTGAAACAATTACAACATATATCAATTTTGACAAAAACTACATAGGCGATAATTAGGAAAAGATACTTACTTAGAAATGTGACAATGTTTTGTTGTTTTTTGTCTTTCGATTTCATGAGTTCTCCACCTTCTGATTCACATATTCGACTGTACTTTTCGTACCTCAAGGTATTATCATATAAATAAACTTTTGTTGAATACTTAACTAAAAACATTACCAGCAACATCCGGACATTTTTCTACGAAATTAAGAAAATTCCAATCATAAGATGGCGTTCAGTATTGATAAAATAAAGTAAAATAACAACACATTTTCTTAAAAATCCCGTTTGAATAGGCCTACATCAATACCTTTTTCACATTATATATATATATATATAAATACTGTAGTTGTTTGCTTGTACAAAATTTAAACTCGATAAGTCAAGACCGTCAACCAAATCAAAAGAACAAACATAAGCACGTCCTAAGGAAACATATTATTACTTCTATCTGTCAATAATTTAATTGAGCTTTTCTAGATCAGACTCTTTATATAAAAGCGTCTCTTTCGTTGTCAATATAATGGAATTTGATGCGATTGTCATACAATTGAGAGGTTTAGCTAGCTATAAAACAAGGTTCAATCCTCTATTTTCTACATAAGAAAATGCCTGTACCAAGTCAGGAATATGACAGTCGTTATCCAATCGTTTGATGTGTTTGAGCATTTGACTTTGCCATTTGATTAGTGACTTTCCTATTTGAATTTTCCTCGGAGTTCAGTATTTTTGTGATTTTACTTTTTGCAGAATCCGATCCTTTCACGAATTTAGGAATAGTGTTTTTAAGAATATTGAATAACAAGTAATCGTTTTCACTGATGTGCCAACCCCTTATTTTGAGTAAAAAGAGAAACAAATACGAATAGTCGGCTACAAAAGGCACGACATGAAACATATCAAACAATTCATTTGAAAAAAATAACGGCCTAATTAATAACAAAACAATTTTCGAAAAACAAATATGATAGACATGTCATGTCTTTTTTGACTGTCCATGAAGTTAAAACACTAAATCCCTGGGATGTGTTTTAGTTGATTTTAGTCTCTGATGCATTTTTTTATTATTATTGTTTTTGGCTTTTAACTAGCTTTCAGTAACTGCGAGTACTCTCAAATCGTACTTTCGTGTTAATTTGACCTGTTGATACAATTTGTAATGTATTTTTGTTATTCAATGTTTACTTATTCAGTGTTATGTCTAGTCTCACTATTTTGATATAAACCACCTTTGATGATTGTTTAGTCTGACAATAAATTTTCACTTTTGTTCTCATACTAGGAACAACAAAATTATTTATTTTGTAAAAATCATTTCCGTACTCTATGTATTCCTTACAACAAAAATATTTGTATTTACCTGTGTACGTTATTTTTTTTTTTGGTGGCATTTGTCCAAGGTTATGGTGGTCTTTCTGGTATTGTTTTACATCTAACCCCCTTGTTTTATTAATTTTGTATTTACATTGTGTAGTAGATAAAAATTTATTCGTTTAGTATATGTTCACTTGCTTTTGTTAATATGTCTCTTTTGATTGTCTTTCTATGTTGTGATGTTACACTATTGTGTCTGGTAGGTTGAAGGTTGGCGCCTATTAAAACGTTTAAACTCGCTGTATTTGTGTGTTTGCACCTGTCCTAAGTCAGGAACCGGATGTTCAGTGGTTGTCGTTCGTTGATGTGGTTCATAAGTGTTTCTCGTTTCTCGTTTTTTATATAGATTAGACCGTTGGTTTTCCTGTTTGAATGGTTTTACACTCGTCATTTTTGGGGCCCTTTATAGCTTGTTGTTCGGTGTGAGCCAAGGCTCCGTGTTGAAGGCCGTACTTTGACCTATAATGGTTTACCTTTACAAATTGTGACTTGGATGGAGAGTTGTGTCATTGACACTCATACCACATCTTCTTACATCTATGAACCAACAACAACCACTTAGCAACATGTTCCTGACTTGGGACAGGCACATATAGAATGTGGCGGGGTTTAGCAAGTTTAAAGGCGCTCAAACATTCTCTAACCTGGGACAGTGATGTAACGGCACAACACAAGAACGAACTAGTATGCAAAACAATCAACAAAAACAAGTATAAGAAACAGCAAAAGACGACAACCACTCAATTACAGGCTTCTGACTTGGAACAGGCACATATATGATGTGGCGTTGCTAAATATGTTTGACGACGCCAGCTTTCCTCTAAACTGGGACAGTGGTATATCAGTACAACACATGAACAAACTATCAAAACTCAGTTGAAAAGGGCTTAACTCATCAGATCGATATATACAAAGCAGAAAAACATCTAACAGAAACTCACACGGATGTGGCAAGTTATTTATACATCCCTAAATACAAAATAGACACAACGTACATATCTTAGAGTACTTGCAGTTACTGACAGCTAGTTTCAAGCCAAAAAATGACTAAAAACATATATTTTAGAGTGACTTAAATATCAATCAGTACACATCCAACATCTATTGGATATAGTATTCAGACGTCAGAAGAAAACATGGCCTGGTGCAAAGCTAAAATATCGTTATCGACAGATTGTATTACCGTGAATATACATGGGTATAATATGCATAACTATAATATTGGTATGGTTTAATTTACTGATAACAAAATCCATATTCGTCAATAAAAACAATATTCAAAGATCTAATTAAAGTGTTCAATTGGTAACCTTTTAGACAAAGTTTAATTGCAGGATTGATAAGTTTACCCGAATAGTACCTCTATTTCCGAGCTCGGTTAACAACATAACCGTAAAAATTAGAATGTGCTATTCCGTTTTTTTTTGTGTACAGTGTACCGTGTAAAACTTTAATATCTAAATCTAGGAAAGTACATCTATTGCTGTCAATATTTGATTTATTTACAATAAGTTCTGTTGGGTAAATGTCAGCAGTATATTTCTAGAATTCTTGATAATTTAAGGTAAATATAGCATCAAAACAACGGTAAGTGTTGTTGAATTTGTGAATTAAATGTAATTAAGAGGAGTCTTTACTGAGTGTGGTCATAAACTGTGATTCATAACAGTACAGGAACAAGGCTGCTATTAAATGGGCACAACTAGTGCCCATACGAATACCTACAACATGTCTTTACACTTTTTTTTGCCAAAACGTAAATAAAAGTTGTCAAGGAGACAATTTACAGCATAGCTCACCTAATCACACCTCCAGTAAATATATCTAGCAAATGTACATTTCTTATTAGAGAAAAAGGCTTTATATGAGGTGCAAAAAATAAATTTGCAATCCGATTTATAAAACAGCAATTTGATTTAATAGGAAAACTTGTGCTTTTTAAGATTGTTTGACAGTGTAGTATAACGTGTGGAAAAGTTTCAACTGCAAAACGAACCAAACCGACCATCAAAAGCACGTTATTTATCTAAAACATAATTAATAAGCATATTCAAGAAATCATATTCGTACATCTATTTGTCAATAATTTAATTGAGTTTTTCTAGATCAGACTCTTTATATGAAAAAAGGTCTCTTTTCCACGAGTGTAAAAATAGTGTCTTTAAGAATATGGAATAACGAGTAATCGTTCTCATTGATGTGCCAAACCATTATAATAGAGTAAAAAGATAATTAAAAAATACGAAAGGTGCATTGAAGGAAAGCATACACGACGATGGATTAAAGAAAAACATGCAAACACAGACTAGCAAAATTAAACTCAGGAAAGAAAAAAAATGAACTGTATAGGGAGAAAATTGATGGTGTTTTTTGTTTTTTTGTTTTTTTTTTTTGTCTTTGCGGCACATCATTCCGATCATACCTACTTTGTCATATTAAACTTAATAAATGGACGCCTTATGAGATAGAAAGATATTCCTGAATCATAGGAGGTGAACACTTTTTTAGTTACAAAAAGGGAAAGTTCAATTTTTTTCCTGCATGACTATTTATCTTCAGAATCCTATTGAGGTTAATACTCAGTGGTAGAATATCACTTTATAAAAATATGCAATTTAAAACTTAATAGAAATACGTTTCAATGTATAACAACAACTACTGGCCATTTCTTTTGACGAGTCAACTAGAGACCTTAGATTTTCAAATTATCATGATATGCTACATGAATATTAAAGTGTTTTTCAAATCTATTGTCATTGTTTAAACATGTTAAATTTAGATATTCCCATTTATTTTTGCCTCTTGCGTGTTTTTCTGTTGATATGCTAAGCTCTTTTCAAAGAAGAACCATCAACTATTTTTGCTGAAAAATTAGACGTCGTTGTTTTTATCTGACACGTCACAACAAAACTATCAAAAGCTAATCTTCAACAACGTGCTATTCGCTGCTATTGGTAAGATTACACAACAATTACTAAAAGTTACGTAAGCATTTCGGACAAAAACACTGAATAAAAAATATTCCTCATCATAAAGCACAAAATAATAACTCCATCCAATACTGGTATATTCTAGTGAGGTAGGTTGGACTATGTAGCCAATAGTAACCCCTATACACTCTTTTATATTTTGTGGTAGGAGATATACATGCATTCATCCATAACACCGCACTGTAACGAACATTTAATCAAACTTTGATTTCTCAACACTATTATATTTGCATTCATCAACCAATATTTCAAATACAACAGCTGATGTTTGGCATTGTAAGAATCAATATTACCATATAGAAGGGTGGAAATGAAAACCAACAAAACTGATTTAATTCCTTTAAATTTCATTATTATGATTATAGTAAACAGTCACATATGTTTTTTTTTGTTCAATGGCTGAACAGGTGATGGTTACGTAATTCTACAAAACACGTGATTTACAGAATCTTATATTCCCTCGAAGAACTTTAAACACAACACATGTTAAACTTAAAGTGTTTTTTTTTTATTTTGTCAATAAAAGTAGATAGACGAAAGATAGTTTTCATGTTAAAATTGATGTCCTTCACTCCATTTGATTTTGATATCAATAATTTTTCCAATATTCACGAATGTCTTAATAAAAACGCAAAACGTTATACATAATCTAGGTCTTCTTGATGTTTTAGTGTCCTCTTACGTTTTTACTCCTCGTCTCTATATCTAATACCTTTAACAATCAATTTTTCTAGTGCTCGATACGCAGGTGCACATATATTTATAACTTAACTCATAATGAATTATTCTACAAAACTTTCCTTTATTCTTTCAGTTATTCAATACTTTGTTTTCAATAAAGGCATATAAGACTGGTGTTTTAAAAAAGAAACAGTTTCCTATAATCTTTTTTAAAAGAATTGTGTTTGCCTGTCCAGTCAAATAAGCAAATAACTAAAGTATTCAAATACTAAACTTTTAGTTTTTTTAAGCTAATGATGACAAATGATGAAAAATTTAAGAAAAACATCTGTACTAAGGTATGTTGAACTTACGACAATAGTCATAAACCAAGGAAAATATGCCTATTTAAACGCTGTTTTGCAAAGTGGTTTCTTCGTTTATGCAGTGTCGTCTGTATGTTGATAAAATCATCGTCGAATATGATAGAAAATGTTGACGGTGCAAACCAAACTTAGAAAGAAAGATCGTACTGCATTAGGAAATATTAATATATCATTAGCTTGTGATTTTTACTTCCTTTCAAAATGACCTTATTTTCCAGTGATGTTATAAATGTTCTACATTTAATTCCGTATTACTTTTAAAGTAGTTTACTTTGCATGCCCTTTCTTTCCTTAACGTTATCTTGTTTTCCGTGAATAAACGTGAACAATTGAAAACTATATCATTGTCTTTTTGGTTAATAAAACAACAATTACCAAATACTTTTTATGCTTGTTATAAAAATTGATAAAATACCAATCATGTAAGAATGTATGTCTACCTGCCGACTTTAAACATCATCATTTTAAACTCATCAACATTCCTTCAACATTAATGAAAAATTTGTTTACTCATAATACGTTCTGCTTGTTTAACTATGTCATAATATTCACGTTAAAAATGTATTGTTTGTTTTTTTTAAGAGCTAATAAGATTGAATTTGCCGTTTCAGTTCAATATTGGTTTACTAGTGATATGTTTAGGTCATAATTGTTACACCAGGGTAACTCTTTTGACCTTTAACGACCACTGCTTTTTGAATTTCACAATATATGTAATCATGCTTCTGATTTTAAATAGCAAATGTATTATAGATTTTAGATTAAATACAAATATTTTACTGGAGTGAAATATTCCGACTTATTTTTTAATAAGAATGGCTACCTTGACAAGAGATAAGAGCACAAATACCCTGTGAAAAAAATGAGGATCACATTCGTAGTGTAATTAATAATTAAAAAAATCCAGTATAATCAATTTGCTTTACAGGAGATTATACCGTAACAGAATCCAAAGTTTCACTATAAAACATTATTTAAAACATTTCAAAAGAGATGACACAAAACGCCTTTTACTGATAAAATTAGGTTGAGAATTGCACTTATTATAGTCGTAGCTTATATAAGTAAATCATCTCAGCACACATTATACGAATAGTTTCATTCTAGGTCAAATTCGAAATATAACATAGTATTACTGCTACCTGCATATCATTTAACTCAATAAATTTTTAATTCCATGAGAATTTTCAGCATGTTCGGTTTTCAACTGGCTTTTGTAACACGACATATAACAGATTAAAATGTCAGTTCACTGTACCGTTGCAAGACAAACATATGATGATGATTACATGTATATCAATTTATGATTTATTCCCTTTATATAAGTAACTATAAAAGTATTTGACAGTTTGTTTTTTTTTTGTAATTAGGTCTTTCCACTTTTCTGTGGAAAGACCTATTGTATTTGTTCTTATTATTAGGTCTATCCACTTTTCTGTGGAAAGACCTATTGAATTTGTTCTGATTATTATTTTTTTTTCCGCCAAATTTTGCGATAAATGTTTGTTTCGCAATATGTCGCTTAGATATTTCTCATATTGTATCGTATAGTTTATGCGCTTTTAAATTTCACCCTGCTAAGCCGAACCATTTTCTTTGTAAGAGTTATCTCCCAATTCACTGTTTATCATCTGTGTGCATCTCCTTCTTAACAAAAAAAGATATCGACAAAATTCTTTTTACAAATTGTTGGTTACATCCTCAGAAATTTTTGGCTAATTTGGATCGAACCGATTCGATGAAATTTCATAGGAGTTATCTACCTTTACACAATAAATTAGTCGGTATGTTTTTTTGACTCATAAACCGTAACCGTATAACCGTGGAATCTTTTTTTTAGGCCCCTATGTCCTAACTTAGAAAATGAGGTCAAGGTCAAAGGTCAATGTCAAGTTCTCAATGTTGACTTTTGCTTGTTTTTGCATTTTCTCCTACACTTTGAAAGATACATATAAGGTTATTTGATTATTACTTCAACTAAGTTCATTTTAAAGCCATATGACCTTGAAATATGACAACCGGAATTGACCTTGAGAAAACCGGAAGTAGCCATTTTTGCACTTTTTTCATATAAAAGTACTCAGAATCCTATATATATATTGTAATTTAAATACAGTTACTTATCACTTAAGACTAGAAGTGACTTTCTGTAAACCGGAAGTGGTCAATTATATCCGGGTTTACAGGCAAAAATATATAGATTTATATATTTTTGGAATCAGTGTGAAAGAAACTATCATATGAGACCGGAAGTAGCACATTATCTCCTTTAGTTCACTTTAAAGCAGATCAAAACCATTTATTTATCGCATCAGTCTGAGGAAACTAGCTTCTTTGATGTGGAAAGACCTTCAATTGTTCTCTGAACAATTGGTTTTTAATTTTTTTTATTTTCATGATGAAACATGTGAAATTACATATTACAGTATTAGACACAAATAATAAAAAAATAAGTAACACTTGTAAGATCGATCAAGTCATAAAGTAATAATAAGATATAGATATTACAATTGATTTTGTTAATTAAAAGCTGCTTCTAACAAATACCACTTCTGATCTATTTTTCTTTTTGTGCAGGGGTTAAGAAACATACAGAGTATTTTTCTATTTTAATTCAATATTTTGAATATTCTATCCAACCATATTTTGTGGGCAATACCTGAACAGGTATTTATATACAAAAAGATGAACATAAATAACATATTCTATAAAAACATGCTACTATTCTATACAAGAGTGCACACGCCGAAATGTCTTGACCATTGATTTTATGTTGATAGTCCTCAATATAAAGTTTTACTACAAGTATCTAATAAACTTAACATGATCAAAGAAAATGATGCCAAGGTCAGATGGACCAAGCCAGAATACATGTACATCTTACAATAATTCCATACACCAACTATAGTTTGCCTATTGCTTATAGTTTTCAAGAAATAGACCAAACCATGAAAACTTTATATTAACCAAAGTACCATGAAAATGAGGTCAAGATCAGATGATAACTGCCAGACAGACATATACATCTTGCAATCATTCCATACATCAAATCTAGTAGGCTTATTGCTCAAAGTTTAAGAAAAAAATAACATTGAGCAATCAATGGTAAAAATAAGTCAAGGTCAAATAAAACCTGCCAGACTGACATGCACAACGTAATATATAACCGTACATTAAATGAAGTGACCTATTGCATACAGTATTAGAAAAACAAACCGAAACACAAAAACTAAACTTTAACCACTAGACAATGAAAATGAGATTAAGGTCAGATGACACCTGTCAGTTGGACCTTACAATCATTCCAAAGACCAAATATAGTAAACTTATTGCTTATAATATCTGAATTAAGGACTTGACCACGAAAACCTAACCTTGTTTACTAATCAATAAAATAAGGTCGAGGTCGAGGTCGAGGTCTAGTGAAAACTATCTGAAAAGCGTGAGGACCTTGCAAGGTACGCACATACCAAATATAGTTATCACATTACTCATAATTAGAGGAATTAAGATTACAAAAGATCTTAATTTTTTATTCAAGTTGTCACTGATCCATGAACATGAGGTCAAGGACAATGGACAGAAATAGAATATTCTATAAAAACATGCTACTATTCTATACAAGAGTGCACACGCCGAAATGTCTTGACCATTGATTTTATTTTGATAGTCCTCTATATAAAGTTTTACTACAAGTATCTAATAAACTTAACATGATCAAAGAAAATGATGTCAAGGTCAGATGGACCAAGCCAGAATACATGTACAACTTCCAATAATTCCATACACCAACTATAGTTTGCCTATTGCTTATAGTTTTCAAGAAAAAGACCAAACCATGAAAACTTTATGTTGACCAAAGTACCATGAAAATAAGGTCAAGATCAGATGATAACTGCCAGACAGACATATACATCTTGCAATCATTCCATACATCAAATATAGTTGACTTATTGCTTAAAGTTTAAGAAAAAAATAACATTGAGCAATCAATGGAAAAAATAAGGTCAAGGTCAAATAAAACCTGCCAGACTGACATGCACAACGTAAAATATAACCGTACATCAAATGAAGTGACCTATAGCATACAGTATTAGAAAAACAAACCGAAACACAAAAACTTAACTTTAACCACTAGACCATGAAAATGAGATTAAGGTCAGATGACACCTGTCAGTTGGACCTAACAATCATTCCAAAGACCAAGTATAGTAGACTTATTGCTTATAGTATCTGAATTAAGGACTTGACCACAAAAACCTAACTTTGTTCACTAATCAATAAAATGAGGTCGAGGTCGAGGTCGAGGTCTAGTGAAAACTATCTGAAAAGCGTGAGGACCTTGCAAGGTACGCACATACCAAATATAGTTATCACATTACTCATAATTAGAGGAATTAAGATTACAAAAGATCTTAATTTTCTATTCAAGTTATCACTGATCCATGAACATTAGGTCAAGGACAATGGACATATGACAGACGGAAACTTCATAACATAAGGCATATATATACAAAGTATGAAGCATTCAGGCTGTTTATCTGCTGAAAAATTAAGCTTTTAAGTAGTTAGTTAACGTCGTCGTTTACGCCACCGTCGCCGCCGCTGCCGAATCACTATCTCTGTGTCTCAGTTTTTCTTTGACAGAAGTCGCAGGCTCGACAAATACTATTATAACATCAGTGGAATAAATAAAAGAGTTTATTCAAATAAAAGAAAAAAGCATTGCTCTCTCGTTATTATTTGCAACTAGTAACTGATTGGTACTTCTATTATAATACAAAGACAAGGGATGGAAAAGACCATTACTGGCTGTAAGTATTTCTTTGTGATATTGTCCACCAGCAGATATGACTACTACATTGGTAGATAACCTCCCTACCACATATACTTTACCATCATTGTCTACAGAGATCCCAAACGGTCTCTTTAGAACACTTTCCTTCTCAAATGTCCATTTCACTGTGCCTTGTAAATCATAACATGTCACAGAGTTGATTATGTTATTTGTATGGTAAATTTTGTCATCAAATGTAGCGATGTAACACATTGTAGGAAATTCCTCTCCGACTATAACGCTTATTGAGTTGTCGTTTGGATTAAAGCACTGTATTCCTTTTTTATCTGCTGAGCAGATGAGTTTGTTGTCCATTACTGCTAAGCCGTGATAATATGATTCAGTATATATTTCTTTCTTAATTTGTTTGTTCTGTAGGTCAATTATTGTAATGCACTTTCCATTCTTACCTGATGTTACAGCTAGCGTGTTGTCTTCACTGATGTAAGATATATCGAATGCCCTATATTTTGTTTTCACTTCAAAATCTTTTGATCCGTCAGTGTTAAATACTCTGACAAGATTGTTTAAGGTCTCCGTAAATGCGAATCTACCATCGGGTAACATGCAACAACCCCATTTGCAGAATCCCGTATTATCTAAAGTGATATCTAGCTTCAGATTGATATTTTCGACTGACCTTGATGAGCTCTGCTGAAGCACCATTTGTGCTTGTTTGTCTTTCCTCCTTGTGAAGACAATGTCACATGGTTTCGTCTCAATCATCAATTCCCCTAAACTTTGGGTCTCGGAGCTGAACCTTTGTATGCCGGTATTAAATTGATATGACATATTTGTTTCTTTAAAATCTGCAGTTTTAGACATGGATTGCATGAATTGTACTTCGTTTGAAACTTCTATTTCTAGCTCCTTCATAGCAATGAATGTCTGGAGATCTGTGTCAAGTTTCTTGATTTTCGTAATGTTCCTCTGGCATTCAGCTATTTCATTTCCTTTTTCCTGCAATAAAATCAGCGAATGACAAATGTTCATGTTTTCTTTTTCTTCAGCTGCATTTATTTCATTGATTGCGTCGTCTTGTATTTCATCTAAATGCTTGTTGATTCTTTCTCGGGTTTGCTTGATTTCATGCAAAATATGCCTTTTTCTCTCAGATAACGACGTAAGGTTGTTCTCTCTGTTCTGTTGGATTTCTTTAATGCTGTCACCGAGTTCTACTAACGAATGTTCAATTTCATAGAAGGCATTCGATGTTTTTATATTTTTGACGATATCAGCCAATTTTGCGAAATTTCCGCATTCGTTGTGACTTTCTACAATACATCTACCACAGCAGAGACTTTCATGCTTTTTACAGTAAATTATATAATGTTCGTTATGTTTGTTACAGTTTTGGGCTATGTGGAGATTATCACGTTGTAATTTCTCGTATTCAGTTATTGGTACAGTGTTATGGTTTAGTGTTCCATTCGACAAACTGTGGTGTTCTTGACATTTTAAACAAAGTCCTTCGTCACATTCTTTACACCAGGTCACTGATGGCTCTGTGATATTATGGACATAACACACACTGCACACTGGCGTCGTTGATGCCATTTGAAAACGATAACTAGAAAAGGATGAATAAGCAGCGTTCAATAAAAATAACTATAATTTTACTATGACTCATGGCTGATTGGTAACAGATCACCAATAACTAACTAAACATATCTGGTTGATCCTATGTGAGAGTTGCAATGACAATGGTATCCGATATGCCTCTTCATCTATATGTACGTCGGTAGAACGGTAACAAGTAGATTTAAAATTATTGTGAAATATAAAATTAAACGCTTTGAAAAAGGTCTCAAAATAATTCTGTTTACAGCGTATGCATAGTCAATTCCTCACTTTAAAAAGGCCAAAATAGTTACGAAAAGTTGTTTTGATACTTTATGTTGCCAAATACAGCACTGGTCTCTGCTGCATTGATCAATTGTAATAATTTTAACTGTTTTACAATCAGAAATAACTGATTGGCATAGTTTGTGTAGTGACCATTTTGATATGACGACAAACTTGGATATATAAGTGTTAATCTGGGGGGGGGGGGGGGGGGGGGGGGGGGAAATCGTAATGTTACGAATATGAACATTATAATGCCACCACTGAAAAATAGGTTTACACCGGGCTCTGTATAGAGAAAACTTGATTGAAACATTTTTGAGATTGCAGTCTATTAATGTTACATGCAAGTTTGTTTCACAATGACAATGAATAATACTAAGGAAGCCTTTCTAATTTAAGAGTGTATTTCCCTCATGAATTGCTCTTATTCCTGAAATTATACATTCGTTAAGCTTATTTAGTTATACATTGTATCAGCTCTTTTGTGTTAGTCTTGTGCATCACTGAGCAGATACACCCCACCCCTCCACAGCGTTAAAGTGAAGACAAAACTCTATATGTGTTTTTTAATGCACGTTATGTTATCTTTCGACATTTATTTTTTTTTAAATACTATAACAAAACATATTCGGTTGTCACATGTCACTATGTTTTTGAGCTTTTATAAAAATTCCTGGAAGGCTTTAGAGTAAGTTCATTTGAGAGATCGACATATTTTCTATTATGTACATAACAAGATAAACACCCTTTAAAACGTGAATAAGTCGTCAGAATTTAAATATATTGCCCCTAAACAAGATGGGTTATGTTACATTTAAATAGTTTAACTTGAGTGACGATTGTCGCTCTTGCTTTGCAAATCTTAATTTCTTTTATAAACAGAATAAAATTTATTATTTGGTTTATTACATTCTAACTACCTTTACTTGTTAATAAAAAATATATATCAATATCTTACATACTCTGTTTAATTTCCAATATACAGAGTATACTAAGAGTCACTTTGTTTTTAATCCTTTATAAACATTTTTGACAAACTTCAGAGTAAATTCATTAGAGAAATCGATATATTTTCTATTATGTACATTACAAAAAATACCCTTTAAAAAGTCGTCAATTTCCACAAAAAAGATTGATAATGTAACATTTAAGGTTTATCAATATACTTTGACAAAAATGGCTGTGTTTACACAATGAAATTTCTGTGAGTACAGACAAAACTGTGTAATTTGAAAAGTTTTAAAGCCTGGCAGCACCTAGATATATGCAAGTTGTTTTCATTTTGTTTTTTAACAAGATAAAAACTTTTGTGGATTTAGCTAGACATTTTCTTTCCTTGCTGCAAGTTGTGTAAAAATAAACAAAGTCTGGTGAAATCTTTGAGACGATCCTCCTCAGGTTATAATTACATTGTATAATATTGATTGAATGGACAATAGAAATCAACACAACAAAGGTGATTTAAATAGTGTAAATGAGTGGACTGTATCAAATAAAACTCAGGTGTTTGTTTATTTCACCATCTTCTGTGGCAAGGAAAGAAAATGTTCATTAACATCCATAAAGGTTTTTAACTTTTTAAAACTTAAAATGGATGCAAAATTTATTTATCTAGGTGCTGCCAGGCTTTAAAACTTTTCAAATTGTACAGTTTTGTCTGTACATAGAGAAAATGTTATGGTGTTAACACAGCCATTTTTGTCAAAGCGTGTTGATAAACCTTAACTACTTATTGTTCAAATTGAGTGACGATTGTCGCCGTTGCATTTCAGCTCCGAATTTCCTGTTTAAACAGAAGAAAACTTATAGTTATAATAATTAAGATTTAAGTATCTTACGTGTAAATAAAAATATATATTATAAAAAAATATACGTACTGATTTACACTGTTAAACTAGCAATATAAGAAGTATACATTTTCAATTCTTCCAACCGTCTAACAGGAAGGTAAACAACAGGTAAATATTGATTTTTTTATGACGATTATCACGTGTTTGCAAACATCTAGTGGTAATGGCGGTATTTTTCAAAAAGGTATTATAAATGATATGGGGTATTATGTAGCATGAAGTATGCAGAATATGTCACACTGTGGCAAACAATTATATGATTGTTGTATTAATGTGTGTATGTAGTTAATTCGAGATTTAGCTCTTATTGTATATAAAGAGCTGGGTACTTTTCATATGAGTAAGCTTGCGTCTGTCAGAGCATTATGAATTCGTTATATTATATTTCAGAAATTCATGTAGAACAGTCAGTCAGTGGTAGTATTGTTTTTACAGCAGCACAATTCAGAGACACAATCTGTAGACAGAGCGAACGATTTTTATGAATATTGATAGTGAAGGTGATGTAGCAAATATCATCCAGGAGAAGATGTTCAAAGTGTGAATGTAAGTTATGTGGACGCGTGTTATTGGTTTATACTGTAAAATCTAGTATGATCATCATTTTTATTGGAATTGTCATTTTTAATTTATTGTTTTCCATTTCTAGTTTATCGATGACATACTTTGCTTAGAAGATCCCAAGTTTGCATAGTGTATTGATACGGCTTATAATTATTTGTGCAAGCGGATTGTAGGTTCAGCACATAATATTATCACTTGACTCATGAACATCAAATTTGTTGATTCAAATCTACTTAAACTCCCTTCTGTAACCCCTCCTCATTACAGCATATAAAACTCATCTTTGCAAATTTTTGCTCCATTGGCTCGTATTCAATAATCATTGAGTGATAATACCGTTTCAAAATGAAACTAGCATAGTAACTCTATCTCCAGTATTCGCTTGGACCACAGTGGAATGCCAACATGTGTGTTATCAGCCTATCTATCAAAAACACAACGTACAGAATTGGACTTAAACAAGGATCAAAACGTTGACTAAACACCTTTAACAGCAATGAGCCTCACCTTAAAAACAATAATTGCTGTATAAAGTACATCATAAGTTTTTTTAAGAAACACAATTGGACACTGCAAAGCATTCGAACCTTCAGCATTATAAGATTGCTGATCAGCGCATGTGTTTGCAGCTCGTAAAAAAAATTAAACGATTCTGTTGTTGGTTATATACCAGAGTAAAAATAATATTTCTGTAGCCTGTCTCCTTTTCTTAACGGTATGCGATAGAATTATAGGCGTGGGCAAATATTCTTTATGGAAATAAGATGTGCAAATGTTTACTTTTACATATTGTGACTTGGATGGAGAGTTGTCTCATTGGCACTCATACCACATCTTCGTATATCTACAACTGCATACCAAATATAAGTGGCTCACCCAAAAATGAAATAGACCATGTCAAAAGCGGCAAGGCCGAATAGTATTCGTAAAAATGAGATATGCCAATGCTAAAACAACTGTATAAAAGATGCCATTGACTTTAAACAAGTCTCCTCACTCTGACCTAATCACAAACTTTAACAAATTGATGACGCCGCTGTCGCAACTAGCTACAGCACGCCTTTCTTTCTTCAGTTGTCCTAGAGACCTATAATACAACAACAAAAACGTTGAAAGCTGATGCAACCAACCAATATAGAGCAAGACTATATGCAAACTCGGACAGGGAATCATAATTATGTACAAGGGAGCTACATTCCCTGACTCCAAATCCTGTTACAATTGCTGTTTGAATTGTTGAGTAAGTGAGTTATGAAACACATCTGTTTTATGTTAAATTAAGAGTATGTACATGACGTAGATCGCATAATTTATGCTTTTTTTTTATAAAAAAAATATATATAAAACTGACTGTCAAAATGAACTAAAAAAAACAAAGATGACATGTTAAAGAGGATTTATATACTCAATTCATTTAATATTTTCTATGAAATAGTAATACGTTTTGTTTGTTTCACAATTCGTGGAACGAAAATTTAATACAGTATTGGTTGATCCATTTATTTGTATTGCTTTGAAAATCAAATCAGCTGGAAAAAAATGTTAACAAAGTATGTACTATGTATACAAGGATATAAACATTATACTAAAATACCAGTTCCTCTAAATGACATGATCAAAACTATAAAAAAAAAATAATGAGCTATTACTTCAGTTTGCTTGTTATATGTGCCAATTACATGACTATAGTAGCCTCATATCTATCAATATTTATTCTGACAGTCATGCCAAGTCTCAACAACATTCAACAAACAGGTCCTAATTTTAAATTGTCAATCTCTACATTTAACTTCAAATTTCCAAAATTATTCCTAACTTTAATGAAGAAAGCTAGGATCAAATTAAACACCCAATTAAAACAGGTGTATATTTTACAACTTCTGATAAATTTATTTTTCTTCAAAAAATGAATGGAAAAAAAATGTATGTTCATCATTTATTTCAAAGCTTTTAGAATTGTAAAATAACATTGCCGTATTTTCATTGTTGTGACAACATTATATTATCATCAATCATAATGCCAAAAAGTTACAAAAAGATAACATTTCAGAAAATATTCTACTTTGATACCGAAATACAAATGTAGTATAAATTCAGCTGACTATTTATAACGTGTGTGCAGTTTCACTATTGTTTGATCCATGTATGCATTTTTTACAATCAAGTCAAAGTAAAAATCATTGCTTTGTTCCTATAATTTGCGACTAGTAATTGATTTGTATTTATATTGTTATCAAGAGAAAAGGCGTTAGCAAGACCATCATTGGCTGTAGGCATTTCTTTGTATTTTTGTCCATCATCAGATATAGCTATAACATTGTTAGATGCATGCCCTACTACGTACACGTTACCACCATTGTCTACTGAGATACCACGTGGACCATTCAGGACTTCTTTTCTCGAATGACCATTTAACTGTGCTTTGTAGATCATAACATGTGACGGAGTTTGATTGGTGATTAGTATGGTAAATTTTGTCACCAAATGTTGCAACGTAACAATTATAAGGTATTCTATCTCGGACGATATCACTTGTTTGATTGTTGTGCAGATTTATCAATTAAATTCCTTTTTCGGCAGCAGAACACATTACTTTGCCATCGTTTACTACAATACCATAACCAAAGAAATCAACTTTATTCCGTTCTTGATTTGTTTATTTTGTATTTCAATGATTGTTATGCATTGTTTACTTGACCCTCCTGATGTTACAGCCAGTGTGTTGTCATCACCAATGTACACTACGTCCAATGGGTGTATTGGGGTTTTAACTTCAAAATCGTTTGATCCATCTGAATTGTATACTCTGATAGTTTGTTTAAAGTAATTCGTAAACACCATTTTACCATCTGGTAACATGCAACAACCATAAGTATTGTTTCCCATAGCATAAAAAGTGTAAAGATGCTTCATATTGATTTTTTCAATTGACTTGGATGATATATGCTGAGGCAATATTTGGGCTTGCTTGTCTTTCCTTCGTGACAGGACTATATCGCATGGCTTCGACTCAGTTATTACTTCTCCAAATTTCTGGATATGGTTTGCAAAATTTAGCATGGCGGCATTGGGATTGTACAACAGATTGTGCTCTTTAAATTGTTTGTTGTTGATCACCGACTACAGATACTCGTCTTTGATTGTGACTTTTTTTTTCTAGTTCCTTCATAGAAATAAATGTCTGAAGATCTGTAGCATGTTGCTTGATATTTTAAATGTTTACTTTATATTCAGTTATCTCAATTTCATTTTCCTTCAATAAGTCCAGCAGTTCGCTAATTACCTTCCTTTCTTTTTCTTCAGCTGCGTTTAACTGCTTCATTATTTCATCTTCTATTTTGTCTAAATGATTGTCAATTCCAATCCGGATTTGTTTGATTTCTCGCTCAATCTGCATTTTCTTCTCGGATAAACTCTTCCAGTTGTTTTTTCTGTCATTTCGAATTTTGTTTATATTGCCGGAAAGGTCTGTTATTGATTTTTCTATTTCTGAAAACGCATGTGAAAATTTGATGTTCTGAAAGATATCAGCCAATTTATCAAAGTCTCGACTTTCAATATGATTTTCTACAATACAACTACCGCAACAGAGACATTCATGCTTTTTGCAATAAATTGTTAACTTCTCATTATGTTTGGCACAGTTTTGAGTGATTTTGACAATATTAACTGGTAATTTTTGATACTCACTTATTGTAACGGTGTTATGATTTCGTGATCCCTTCGATAGACTGTGGTGGTCTTTGCATTCAGGGCAAAGTCCTTCGTCGCATTCAAAACACCACATTATGGATGGTTTAGTAATACTACGAAGATCACATATACCACACACGGGTGTTGATGAAGCCATGGTAAGCAAAATCTGAAAAACATATAAATAAATTGAAATACAATAACTTTGTAGTTTCACATCTCGAATGTATAGTTCAAAATTTATTAACGGAAATGACATTTCGTTTAAAATGCCTCAGCAAATAAAATATATATTTTTTGCGAAATAATCAATTTTATTTCATAAAATTAAATTTTAAACTTCAAGTGCAATTATTACAAACGACCATATATAAGGGACATTATTTGAAACAAATGAAATATTCATCTATTTTTAAAGAATTGATTGATTGATTGTGGTATACAGGGTTGAAAAATCAAAAGGTTTGATAGAAAAAATTTCAGAGAAAGATCGATATTTTAAGTTATCAAGAAGTTCTTCAGAGTTTTTTTTTTTAATCCACAAATGGTTAATACCACTACGTGAGTAAACAGTTTCACAGTATTTCTGAAGACCATCTTTCACTGCGGACAGAATTTTTGTCAATCTAATGGACACAAGATGCAGATGAACTGGCAATGTATCGTTGTTTGAACGGAATTTTGTGAAGGTATCAAATACAAACAAGGTAAGTTCTTAGATTTGCTGTTAAATGTAAGGTCCATTTAACCCATGATGGACTCATGATTCGATGTCAACAAATGATACAGGATCACAAGCTTGTTAGTATTATAGTACCAACTTAGTTAACGTGTTTACTAGTTATGTAGCTCGTCATTTTCATGCAAAATGTCGCATACCTTCGAGAAATTTGTTAAAACTTTTTTTCATATATCTTTTAATCATTATATCGTAATTAATATTATTTAAATGTTATAATCGCAATCCTTATTAATAATCACAGTAAACATGGTAAAGGTAACAGTTATACTTGATTACGTGAAAAATTAATATTCACAATACACGCTTTATATATGAGAACTGGAAAATATTTGTTGGACTCAAATGCCGCGGTTGACGTCTTAAGTATTTTTTGTAAAGGTACACAAATGTAACACGATATACTTGTATTGTGATATGATATTTCAATACATTGTATACCTGTTTCATCATGAAGGCAATAATCTAACAATATTTATTTTCATTCGAAATGGGGATGTTAAATTAGTAGGTGACCCAACGATTTCTCTTCCTATCCAACATATCATCCTTTCTCAGTGGCAATCTCAATTTTCAGCCAATTAGATAACAAGGATAAATATATTCTAATATTTCAGAGGTGGTTAAGAATCAGCTAGGCATATCACTTGACAAAGATAAAACAAAAGCGCTTGTAAAATTGTTAGCAATGAGTATATTATCTTCATTTTTGAACAATAAGAAATATAAAAAAAAAACTGTATTTCAAGTTAAAAGTTGTATTTTTAAATAATGTTGTATTAAAAACATAGTTATAACAATCTTAGAGCAATCATTTTTATAAAATTACTTTTACATCGCTTTTTCTAATTACGGCTTAATTGACGCGGGAAAAAATATGGACGGCGGGAAAGCGCTGTTCTACAGAGAGGCACAAGTTTCGCAACGTCACAAATAAGAAACGTCAAGTTGCTTTTTGGCGCGACAAAGCAAGAAATAAACTCGGCAGCAAGAGGGTTAACTCTTTGAGCGCTGAGACGTTGTTTTTCAAAACGTTACGTTGCCATACATATGTGAATGACGTTACTATAAACTATACGTAACGTAACGTCAACATGCGACGTACAGGCACATGCACGTTGTTTTCGTTAATTGAATAATTAGACAACACATTAGCCATTTAAATCACGAACACATTTAATCCTGAAGTTGCCAGTTATTGTATTTTTTATGCATGAAAACGATAATGAAATTATTTAAAGATTTTATTGCATGATGATTAATTAAACTTGTGTTAACAAAAACCTTCAACACTGAGTTACGGTATTTCACGATTAAGGATGTTAGGTGAATAGCAGTGTTCTTATTCTTCAAAGTTAATGCGGATGTGGTATCTCCTGAAACATCCGTCGATGCAGAGTCCGACTTTACAAGTTGCACGCCACCACTGAATCCGGGATCTTCTGAATCTTTCCGTGCCAGCACAAACTACACATTTCTTTCATTTCTAATCCGGTATTTTCTCTGGGAAGTGCCTCTCTGTGATTCTGGCTAACTGCCGATGTACCGGTCTTACGGTTCTAATTTGTTGGTTTCCTGTCCCATCTCTGTGATTACCGACCAGGTTCTGACACAACTGTTGGTGAAACTTAAGGTGGTCGAGCTTTGTTTCCACGACGAATGTTCTTCTGTAGCATATTAAAGCATTAACTGAAAACGAGGAATAAAAAATAACACATAATACGAGTGTCTTCCTCAAGTAAATCAAGAAAAGAAAACAAAATAAAATATAAAATGAATTTAGATTTGTGCATTTTAGATACATGCCAAATTTGCGAAAATATAAAAATATTGAATGCAAAAACCTTTTTAAAACATTTTTTATGTATTTGGTTTCAACAATTTGTCTTACCTTTGTTCCTGTCTACACACATTTAGGAATTGAAATAATCACGAATGAATAAATGCATTTCGAAAAAAAACACTTAAACGTCAATTTTTCCCAAAACGGAACACCCTCAATTCCGAGGTGAATAAAAGGGATACGGGGTGGGCGGTCGTCTATGAGAGAGAAAGACGAGTGTCTGATACAAAAATATATAAAGGATGTCTTGCACAACTATACAGGTTATGTCATGTCTTGAACAACTATACAAGTTATGTAGCGTTTCTATAAACATGATAAAGTTTTAATCCATTTCAATATAAAACAAATGTTCTTGTGGATTAATTCATTTCATTTGAACTTTGGTGGATAGTTGTCTCATTGTCAATCCACAATCTCCTTATTTTTATAAAGCAATATTTTAATGTCTTTCGACGAAAATTGGACACTATAAAAAATGTATTCTAAACTTGCAAATTGTCATTTACCTGCAGCTGTAACTATTTGATGGAATAGTAGCTTTGTCCACATTTTCACACTTTTGAAATTCGGCTCAGATAGTAATTGTAAAAGAAACTGATCCCCGAGATCTACTTCACCCATATTATAGTTGTAACACTTAACAGCGGATGGAATTGCCACATCTGTTCCTCTACTGTTTGTTGAGTTAATCTTACTACAATTTATAAACATACATTAAGAAGTTTTCTCCATGAATGTGTAAATCTTTTCAAAAAGGCTGAAAATGCATTTAAAAAAAAGTAAACTCAATATACAGATTTTATTTTTTAACATACCATCAACTGTTCTAATAATACATTAATTCAATCAAAATAAGTTTCTATGGTTGCAAAGAAGTATTTGCATTTTTAACTTGTGTAACACTTAGTATGTTACCGTAATGATTTTTTTCAGTCGCAGTATATATGATCAGAAGTAAATATGCCAGAACTAACCGATGACAACTAGTGTATGCGTATAAATACATATAAACGAGAAAATGGAAATATTAGAAAACATGTTATGCCAAAACATAAACATAACACACTCATACAAAAAAAAAAAATCACAAAAATACTGAACTCCGAGAAAAATTCAAAACGGAAAGTCCCTAAGGACACGTACGAAAATCTCTATTTCTAACTTGTTTCGGTCGTTTGATGATGCATTCATTGAACACTGACATTACTCATTCTTCTACTTTAATTACTCACCACAATTTTGAGTGCATCCTACTATGTTTCCAACTGTTCCGAGTTAGATGCCTATTTTACTTTTCAAACAGATCTTCCTGCACTGATTCTGACGTAACTTCGTGACATTTTCTGTTAAGAACAGCATCGATATGATAAGTAGCTTATCTAGGTAAAGTACTTAGAAGCTGCCTCCGTTACTCCATAGTTTTTGCGATACCGTATGACATTGTCTATGTTTGTGTTGTTTGTACACGTGACGTTTTATCTATAATATGATTTTGTTGAAGTGTTAAGTGCTTTCCCTGCACTGATGTTTATGTTATTTTCTTTTACGTACATATGTAACATAACCGAATTCGACTTATCACCAAATGTATACTTACATGGTGCTTTATGTGGAATAGGATCTGCTTACCGTTCAAATGCACCTGAGCTCACCCCTGGTTCTGTGTGGTGTTCATGTTGATCAGTCTTTTGTTTTATAAATTGTGTTCTGTAGTCTTTTGTTGTTTTTTTTTTTTCGTTTTTGCCATTACATTTTGTATCTTCCGTCTCTACCAAACAACCTGATCGATATATAATTGAGATACTTGTAGATATATAGTTTTATGAAAATCCAAGTTGATATGGAAAAGATATAAAACAATTTAAAGGTGACTATCTGAATTTAGTCCGAACTGAAAATTCTAGCTTTTTTTACCTATTAACTAAATCCTTAAATTGTACAGCAATACACCAAACTACCAAACAACCTGGGATTCTGTAAGATGACTATATATTTGAGATAGCTGTAGATTTTATGAAAATCAAAGTTGATTTGAAAAAGTTATAGAAATAATTAAAGGTGGCTCTTTTTAATCAGAACTGAAAATTCTAGCTTTTTTACCTATTAATTAACGAACCAAACTACCAAATAACCTGGAAATTTGTAAGATCAATATATAATTGAGTTAGATGGGCTGATTAAGACCAGTCGAGACTAAATTCAAAGGTCAAGACTGAGTCGAGACCGGCCGAGACTGGTGGATACAGGTCGAGACTTGTTGAGACTGGTCGGGCATTTGTCGAGACCATATTCAGACTGTACCATGATTATCAAGTACTCAAACAGACTTATTAAGTAAACCCGAATACAGTTAAGTACTGTTGAGATTATGTCGAGTCTTTTCAAGTAAAATCTGTGCTCGAGTAAGGTCGAGCACAAAATATGGTCTGTTCAGACTCTGAGCAGTTTGTAGTGATATGTATCGAATCATATTTGGCAACAGAATCATCAAATTAGTCCTGAAGATATAAATTATAGTTGTAATCCTTGAATTATTTGAATTCATTTCGCTCTTAACCATATATGAAGGGGCTGCAAGCTGTTTAAATTTGAATCTGCGTTTTCCCTGAAATAGTTTTGAACTTCGACCCAAATTTAAGAAAATCATAAATACTGTAGTCAACGACGACACCGGTATTTTGATGAGGCTTGTTCACCTCTTTCCAAAGATATAAAAATGCAGCCGTGTGTTGTTCATGAAATGTAAATTAGTTTGTATGAATGGTTCGCAGTTTTCCTCAACAGATGGCTTTACGCTTTCCGAGTTGTTTTGAAAGGGCTTTTGTGATCCCCTGATATATCACTGTACAAGTCTCAACTCTTTCCATAATTTTTCTTCCGAAAAAATGCTCTATCTTGCAAACTCTTTGATTTTTCCTTCTTGTGAAACCCTGTTCATTTCCGTATGATTATATTTTTATGTATTTTTTTACTTGAATAAAAATAATTGATAATTCGCCAAAATTAAAGTTTTATCATCATTATTGCCTGTGTGTAAACATACCGCGAATATTACTTGATATTTGTATAGATATGATAGGGATAACCGGCATAACAAGTCACCTGATATATGTATCTGTTGTTTACCTTCATGGTGGGCGTATTGAAGTACTGAACAATTCTACATCCAATTTGCTCTTTTGATGCATTGACTTTGTACGTATGCTATGTAATATTTAACATATTAATTAACAACAGAAAACATTATTATGGTTGAAATGTCCAATTTTCTTTCAAAACGTTATAATGCAAGGAAGATAATTATAATCAAAATGTTCTCGTCTAGACTTCATAAACATCTGGCATTGTTGATAACATTTTCTAACGAAAAAGTTATCCGTTCTTATAACTGATTTCATGCCTTTAACATTTAATGACAAGCAGCATTATGTTTATTCGTTTTTAGATGATGAAATGATTTGTTCAGAGTAAGACAACGACCATTTTAGTCTGAAGGTGTGTGTGCATGGTGTGGGTGGGAGGGTCGTGTAATTTGTGTCAGAATATTTATTTCCAACTTAATGATGGTCAGATTATTTTTTTTCTCTGACCAGGGGCCATAATATTATTTTATAAAATTTATTTTCTGTTCATCCAAAAAGTTACACAAAATATATCCCCTACCCCCTTGACAGAATCAAATGATTATAAAACAAAAAGAGTAGTCATAATGAAGCTTCTACCTCCTTCCGAATCTCCAACTGATAATCAATCAATCTGCAACTACTGTATTGTATACCTTTTTGGTGAGCGGTGCGAAAAATATTTATTTTCATAAGCTGTAAGGCAAGATTTAGATATTCATGACTTTGTTAAACAAACAATGTCCTTCAGTTATCTGGAAATACAGCTTTTTCATTAGAAGTATATCATCTCCACTATGTCCACTGTGCCCATGGATGTTACAAGTTATTATTTTGAAGGTGACTATGTCTCTCTTGCATTATATGGGAACGATCATTTTATTCTGATATGGGGGTGGGGTCTGGCAGATTTTGGAAATAACTATTCTTGTACTGATGTAGTCGGAAATAAATCATCTTGCCTTATCACTCATGAAAATAAATATTTCTCGCTCTGTTGATGACAATTATTGCTGTTTCTTTTATATGTAAAACCACATCAAGGTTATATTTGATACCAAAATATCAACTATTATGAAAGCTGATATTTTTGATTTTAAGTTTCAAATGTAAAAACCTTTGAGATGTCAACAATAATATGGTCTGTGTTATCCTTGTGAAATTTGCATGCCGATTTGACATGATCAGAATGGGATTCCTGGATCTTAATTTTGTATTCATGGTTTAATGATTAGCAGTACACTTATCCGATATAGTCCCGTGTCTTAGTGAATATTTCACAACCCTTTGTTTGTTTTTTACAGTAACTGTGAGGTGTACATGTCTGTTTTACGAGGACGACATTAACCTTATTTTCAGAACCAATGATTTTGATATTCCTATCAGTAAAATGTAAGCAACCGTTGATCTTTGAATTATTATTAGGTGTTGGATACCGCCTAAAAAGTATCGTGTTTCTCATTCATGATGAACATATGATCTCCTTCTTTCGTGTTGTGATCGCCACAATTATGGACTACTGGTATTTTGCCACGTTTGTTGAAAAGCAAAACAGAATTAACATAGGCTAATCTACAATGCATTATCTAGATAATGACCAATATGATTTATATGTTCTTTATGTAAGAGGGTTACGATGTTTAAAATTATGTTTAAGAACTTTTCATGTAAATGGAGTACATTTTTTTAAGTTAGTTCTCTCTTATTTACGATGGTAAACCCTTACATTTATCTGCATGGGAACCGATTTTCTAGGCTTATTCTTCTAGGTCTTGTTTAAAATGAATTATGTCTAATTCTGAAAGGTTATAGTAGTATATATATATATATAGGAAGATAAACGATGGTGTCATCTGCAAATATTTGTACAATCGATATACTGTCTTCCAGGATTTCATAAAGGTAGTTAGGAAATAAGCTGGATTATAATACTGATCCCTGGGGTACCCTAGTTTGCACATCTTTGTAGTATGTTGATAATTCTTCTACTTTAGCATGAACTACAAACAGTTAAGGATGTATTCATTTAAAGTTTCAGTCTCGTTGAAATCTCGTTCGGGAATTTTTTCTAAAACATGTGATAAAAGTGGAAATAATTAATGAATCTAAAAAATATTACAATCAAACTAAATTCTGTGAAATAATTGTGTACTTACAATAAGTAGTTTTTGAGTAATAAAATTTTCAAATTTTAAAACCAATCCGGTCAGTGTCATCAGCCAAAATGTTGAGAAAATTGGTAAAGGAACAAAAAAAGGATTTTACCAAAAATATATATGTACATCCCATATCATTTTTTTTTTCCTTTTCAACATTCTTAGATATGTAATTTCAATCATTTATAACAAAAAAGTTGAAAAAAATATGCTTTTTGTTCTAAAAAAAAATTTAAAATATCAAAAATTTACAAAATTTACAGCATGGTCAATTTGACACGAAAAAATAACAAAATTTTATGAAACTTTCTAATATTAATACGAATCTATAGTTTGTTGTAAGTTAAATTTAATCAGATTGGTCCACTTCATTTTTAATGAAAGTATGGAAAAAGTTTTATTGTTGGACTGTGATTTGTTTCATGATAATAGCCAAAAGATGGGTAAAAATTTATGAAAAATGAGGAAATCATATACAATGGGATACTTTCAAATGGCCATGATAGCAAAAAAAGAATGTGATAAACCCAAAAATCAGGTTAAGAAAAAAAGTTCAATTCTAGAAATTTTTGGCTCCTCAGAGGTGTACATCCTTAAAACATGATCGTTGAATAATGTACATGAAACCAATTTCAATTGTTCTTTTCTGAGTGCAACCAATATCTTATGTTAATTAGATTAAATTTGTAGTTTGACCATGATAGTACATAATTTGTAAATTTAATATAGTCTCCCTGAGCATTTGATGGTTTTCACTTTTGCTTTGAAATTGAATAACCAGTATGATTGAGAAAGAATGCTTTTGATAATTTTTAAAGTGAAACATTAGGTACTTTAAAATGAGTCATTTACCTCATATTTTCCCGTCATGTTTCCTGATACACTGCACATTTTTAAACTAAGATGATCATTTAAATACAATTTAAAATATTAATGTTCTATTTCTTTTACTGTATTTAATTTCTGTGTCATTTGGTCTCTTGTGGGGAGTTGTTTTATTGACAATCATACCACACCTTCATATTTTTATATCATCATAGATACCATGCTTAAATTGTTGTACTCGAAACTCGCGTTTTGTCTACAAAAGACTCATCAGTGACACACAAATCGAAAGTGTGATAAAGTCCACGTAAAGAAAGAAGTTGAAGAGCATTAAGGATCAACAATTTCGAAACGTTTTGCCAAATGTAGCTAAGGTAATTTATTCCGGGGGGGAATCCTTAGTATTTTGAAAAATTCAAAGTTTTGTAAACAGTTCATGACATTCATGTACAACGATAAAAGACTCATCATTGTCGTTCGAATAAAACGAAAATTTTAAAACGGCCAAACAAAGTAAGAAATTGAAGAGAATTGAAGACCCATAATTCCAAATAGTTTTGCCAAATACAGCTAAGGTAATTTATTCCTGGGATAGAAAATCCTTAATAATTTATGACATTAAAATGATAATGCATGTCAACATAGAAATGCTGACTTCTAGGCTGGTGATACCCTCAGGGAATAAATATTCACATTCATTTTTTTATAAAATGGTCCCCATAAAGAAAGACCAGAGATAACATTTTGTTTTAATTGGATGCTGGAAATACCGTGATTGCCCTTTCAAATAAAAATAGACATTTCATATCTTAATTGAATTTGGATGCTCAATCCTCCGACGTCATACATTTATACAGTTGTATTATGTGTTGTCAAGCCGCTGTCCAGGAAGTTGTTACACAAGGAAGTGAGCACGCGTAGAACAAGATTTAACTCCCTGTCTTGTCTACTTTTTTAAAAACATCCAGTTAAATAGGTCGTCAAAGAACAACATTGATACTTGACATATGCGATTCGCTAGTTGAATTTTCTATTTTTCTAGATATTTTATGATAAATAAAACAAAACCCTCTTAATGCCAGTAAAGCATGTTTTTACAAATCAGGATTTAATATGTCGATGAACTATCTTCCTAAACGCTGTCTTATATTAGGGTACACATCCGAAGATATTGCCACTCTTTTGCCCCCGTGGTCTGTCGTTGTTCGTCGTGAACTTTAAGAAAAAAAATCCGCTCCGAAATAACTTGTCTAAAAGCACCAAACTTTTGGCTCAAAGATCCTAAGCCTATCTTAAGTTCATCTTTTGGTTTGTTTTTTTGCATAAAACCTAGGAATATAATGATTAATCTAATTCAATTAACATTATCAATGAATTCTTTATAGGAGTTATGCTTTCAATGAAGATATTTCTACACTTTTTGTGGAATTCTAACCTATATGATCTATTGGCTGCACAAAATTCTTTTCATCTGAAACCACTCAATGGATTAAAACCACATTTTTATGTTTCATCTATATGATGTCTACTACATTGTATTGCGTTAGTAATTATTTCTTCCAGGTTTACCAAAAAAAATTGACCTTCGTTCCTAAAAATAGAACATAAGTGTCAAGCTGCAGTTTTTGGTTGATATCTCTAAAACTATAGCTATTAGAGGAAAACAAACTCAAGAAATGCTATAATTTATGATAGAATACATATATATTGAGAGATTATTGAATACAAAATTGTTATAATTGAAATATTTTGTTTTTAGTATTATTGTTTGGTATGGCATCATCGACATCCGTATGTGGTGTATGTGATTTCTGTAGTATTACCGAACCATCCATAGTCTGGTGTTTTGAATGTGACGACGGGCTTTGTTCCGAATGCAAAGAAAATCACAGTCTATCAAAGGGAACACAAAAACATTCCACTGTGCCAATACATGAGTACCAGAAAAAACCTTGTGATATTGTAAAAATCACTCAAACCTGTGCCAAACATAACGAGAAGTACACAATTTATTGCAAAACGCATGAAAGTCTTTGCTGCGGTAGTTGCATTGTAGAACATCACATGGAATGTCGCGACTTCGACAAATTGGCCGATGTCATTCAAAACACTAAATTTTCAAATGCCTTATGAAATGGAACAATCATTAGTAGAACTCTCCGACAATATTCAAATAATTCGCAATGACAGAGAAAATAACATGAAGAGGTTATCAAAAAAGACAATGCAGATCGAACAGGATATCAAACAAACCAGGAGTACAATCAACAATCATTTAGACATAATACAAGACGACATTATGAAAAAGTTACATGCAACCGAAGTAAAGGAAAGTAAGATAATTAGCGAACTGCTGAGTTTATTAAAGGAAAATGAAAGTGAGATAACTGAGTACCGAAAAAACATTGAAAATATCAAGCAACATGCTACAGATCTTCAGACATTTATTTCTATGAAGGAGCTAGAAAAAGATTTCTCAAGCAGAGACAAATTCCTGCAATCGGTGATTGACAGCAAAAATTATAAAGACCGTGATCTGTCTTACAATGTCAATGCCGCCATTCAAGATTTACCAAACTATATCACGAATTTTGGAGAAGTAAAAATTACGACAAAACCATGCAATTTAGTTCTAACAAGTAGGAAAGACAAACAAGCCCAAATAATGGTGCGGCACATATTATCCAAGTCAGTTAAAACAATCAGTTTGAAGCTGTATAAAACTATTAGTACTATAGGATATTAGTACATAAGGGGCTGTTGTGTGTTACCATATGGCAAAATGGCATTTGCGACTTACTTTGGTAAAGCTGTAAGAGTATTCAACTTTAACGGTACCAAAGACTTTGAAGTGATTACACCAACATTTGCATTTGACGTAGCGTATATCAGTTACGACAACACACTTGCTGTAACATCTGGTGATTCGGGTACGAAATGTATCACAATCATCGACATACAAAACAAACAAATCCAGAAAATAATACAAGTTAATTCGTATTATTATGGCATAGCAGTGACTGATGGTGAATTCTTTTGTTCTACAGAGGGGAAAGGAATTCAACTGATAAATCCACACAACAACTCACCAACTGATATAGTCCGCGATAAAATACCGGCGTGTTGTTACGTGGCAATATTTGGTGACAAAATGTACCATACAAATAACCAATTAAACACCGTAACATGTTATGACCTACAAGGAGCAGTAAAATGGAAATTTAAGAACGAAAGCGTCCTGAGGTTTCCATGTGGTATCTCAGTAGACAATGATGGTAACTTGTACGTAGTAGGGAACTCATCTAACAATGTAGTTGTTATATCAGCTGATGGACATAAACATAAAAAGATATTGACAGCTAGGGGTGATCTTTCCAGTCCACATTCTCTTGATTATGACAGAAGCACAAATCGGTTACTAGTTTCGGATTTTGATACAAAGGCAATGACTTTTTCTTTGATCATTTAATCATTTAATATTAATAAACAAAAACGATGCTGCCAAATAATTTTATTCGTCCCTCTGAAGAATGGTATCTGTATTGTTATATGTATTTTTAACATTTTTTCATTTTTTCGAATGATTAATGATGTTCTCATACCAAGATATATAGATCGATCTATCTATACTGTTTGAGTTTAAAAATTATAAAATAAATTAATGAAAATAAATAGTAATTGTATTCTTTTTCTCGTGCAATTTTGTATGAAGCAAATAAAAGCTTTTACCACCCTACACCTTTCTGCGATTTAAAAGAAAAAGTTCTACAGTAGTAGACATTTGCGGAAACTAAGTCTATACCTAGGATTACACTTAGACTTACGATTACAGTTGACGAAAAACAAGGTGTCATCTCAAAATATAAAAAAGTAACAATAGAGATACCTAGTGAAACCAAATGATTTTTGATTTTTGTTGTTATGTAAATAACACTTTTCTAACACACACTCATGCAGCGCAAATGGTCACAACAATTTTGAATCGTAGTATTGGATACGTCACCAACAAATCCCCATGACTTTGTATTTTTTTATTCTCCGATGGCGTGTAGAAGTCTGTTTAATTGTTTAGACTTCCCCTTCATATTCTGGGCTTATTGAAAAATCTGTTGTCTTGTATAAGATGTTAATACTAGATGTCTCTTCGGATATATTTGTCGCCCATCAAAAACAGCAGAGAACAAGGCGCGTTCCCTGAGAAACAAAGTATTTCTCTTTATGTTATAGTTTCAAAAAAAAAGTTGTTTTATCTCGAATGAAATACTTTAGCATCTTTTATCGCTTTTAATTAGCGGAATAATTTTAGGGATAAACTTAATGTGACCGTCATAAGTGCTCTCTCAATTACAATCCGGTCTCGGATCATTACTTACTGCTCATGCTTTGGTTAAACCAGACCCACCCATGTTCATCGGAGAGAAATAATTATCGACACCGTGAAAATAACCGTCTATACTTGAATGATTCACAAGATTTCTATGAAAATTGCAGAAAAACAAACAACTCAGAACCCGGTAGTATTTTTCACCTACGTCACTGAAGGCGCAAGCAGGTCTAGTAACGGATCGACATTGTCCGTCCGAAAGACCTTGCGTAAAAAAATTTCCTCGTAGTTTTCCTGGCCTCTATTGAAGGAAATGATTTTATATTTGGTCAGCAGCTTGATAATCACGAGTTGCAGCATGTAAGCAATTTTTACATCTGTTGTGCGGACACTTCCTGTTGCCGATAGTTAAAAATTTACAAGACGCATTGCACAAAGAAAATTTTCGTCAAAGTACGACGCAGGTCCAACCCCCCTATTCGTCTTGTTTAATTTGAAAAGATATATAGTAAAATTCCAAAATTTGAGTTCACCTATTTTACATTTCAACAGAGTCTGAGGAATAGTTTGAATTATATATTCGACACAAAGATGGTCATTGATAACGATGTTGTGTTTTTCCGTATATTTTTGATTTTTTTAATACCAAAAACGTGGACAAAAGTGTTGGCCCAATTCAGAAAAAATAGAAGATAATAAAAATATATTAAACGCAAGCTGTATAATGTCATGAAGAATAAATAGTTCTTAAGCACCGAACTTCTGTATCCCTTCATTTTCTTAAAAAAATATGGAAATTATATGTCTTAGCATTAACATGATAAACATTGTCAACATACTCCTTAGTTGATCGTCCTTCCTTTACACTAAGTCTTGTTCAAATTAATTTCTAATTGTCCCAACCTAGACAACGACAATATAAAATTTATTAAATGATGTTTGTCCATTCTATCATACTCCGTAAATTAACAGCATGTTAAACCTGGATAACACAATGTACAAAAATTATTGTGTACACATTACTTTATATATTTCTTTAAAAAAACGTTGTTCAACTTCAGAAAAACATCATAGGAGTTAGACTTTGTTTTGTAACGACGGTTTATATTTACGCTTTGAGACGACCCAAGATTTAAATGCTACCTGAAAGTGTAATTGTAATCCTAATCGTAGGTGTACGACAGTTTCCGCAAATGTCTATTAAGATAATAACTTACATGTTTATAAATATATATTTTTTTTAAAAACTGCATGCAATTTTTTTCCTGTTAAAGGGTCTTATTTCATAAATGTGTACATCAACCGAAACTCGTAACCACTGTTTAATATATTAAGCAATCTAGGGTATCAGTAGATGGAACTGATACCCATGCTTAAAAAGAGAAGTTCTTTCAAAGTGCCTGATGATAGCTGCGGGATGTTACTGTTTGGAATAATAAAGTATGAATATCTACGAATAAAAGAATATGTGAGTTTTACGTCACTGTGATAGGAACCGAAACTTCAAATAAGATAAAAGTCATCCTGAGGTCAACATACGGCATTCAACAAAGGTCAAGTGTCTATACAATTTGTCTAGCATTAAATTGCGCCGAGTCTACAAAATTAGAGAATATAAAAGATCATTCTTAACAATATCTTTCTATAATGACGTATTGCATGTATTGGTAAATCTTTTTTTTTTTTACCTTTTTTAACAGAAAAAAAAAGGATATGATTGATCCATCCAGGAAACAAAATCAGAACATGAAAAGCCAAACACACAGAAAGCAAAGGAACAGCGCTTGTGTTGCTGTTCCTCATCTCAAAGTGAGGCCTTCAACACGGAGCAAATAATTTCCCCCACTGCAAGTTAAAGACAGCCCTTAGCATCTGTTTTAGCGAAATTATTCACGGTATAAGTTTACTATCTGTCTATGAAAGCCCTGTGTCGTAACAACCTCGGTCAAAGTTGCTGCAACTCGAAAGTATCTAATGTCCAGTGCGCTGACGTAACACATAAAGACATATAAAATGTAGTATTTCTGTTAACTTATTTGTTATTTGTATGCGATTAAAGAACATTAATATACATGTAACTATTTTCGATTCAGAGATGTGATATCTTCTGCGGCCGTTCCAGATTAATGGAGATAAAAGTAAAAATACTCGGTATAAATGATGAAAAGAGTGACTATTACCTCGAATGTGTTTAATTTCATTGAATTGTGTATATTGTATGGAAAGAAACATACGGAAAGAAAGATATATACATCGAGATTGAAAGATTAGTAATGTTTTCCAACAAAATATTTGTTGTTCTATGCATGGACTTAATTCAGCATTATAACATTAATTTTAACTTATTTCTCTATTAATCAAGAATGGTTGTATACACATATTACATCTCACAATCGAAAAAAGTAATATGTGTATCTATATTTTATGATTCAATGAGGTCGAATTATTCACTTGCAAGTGAATAATTCATCAGCGATATTTCTTTCCTTTTTTGACAAAATTGAACTAATTTTGTATTTTGATTCTTTGAAAACAGGGGTAAATGTGAGACTTGGCGAATGTAACCTGTTGTTTATATTTTTAGATAATGAAGGTATATCTATATTGTGCAATTACACATAAACTCCTCAATTTCACTGTTTTTAATTCTTATTTTTTTTTTTTGGAAACAAATCGAAACGAATCAGGAAACAATTTATAGATATTCCATTAGCTATCCTTCAATATAATTGTGTATATGTATATGTCATTTTTCTTTTTTTTTCTTGTTTTTTTTTTTTTTTTTTTTCATGTTTTTAGTGAATTTACTTTTCTACATATTTTCACTTTCATTTCATTTCAATTCACAGAAATTCATTAAATAAGTGAAAAGAATGTCATGTTAAAAGTGCCGGTGCAATTCTGCTGTGAAAAATTTATCTAAAATATGAATTGAAGAAAACCGTCATGGTCAGTTAGGTAATAATCTGTAAAATAATACTATTATCTATTTTTTTTTAAATGGGTCAAACATTGATCGTAGCCCTTATCTTTCTGTCCATAGTGAAACTTCCTCGGTGAAAATATAAAATCAGCTACAAGACAAGACGAATTGTGAAACAATTCAAACAAAAAAAAATAACGGCCAGATTTATAACAAAACAACAAGCACAGGTGCATCATACAGCAACCAACGACATCAACTGAATTATAGGCTCCACATTTTAGATAGGCACTCTAAGATTTATTGATGAATTTTGATGTTTTACGTCTCTTCCAGAACCATTGGCTATTTCGTAGCGGTCAGTTTTTATTGGTGAAGAAAGTAAAGGCAACATTAGTACACCGGTGTTCAAAAGTCATAAATCGATAGAGAGAAAAAAAATCCGGGTTACAAACCAAAACCGAGGGAAACACATCAACTATAAGAGCAAACCAAAGGAACAAAAGGAACAAATGACGTAAAAGGAAGCGAGAGTACCAAGAGTGAACAACCGACCTTCGGCAGGAAAACTGCCAGTCCTTGACAATTGAGATTTTAGTCGAACGTACACGCAACGTGCGAGATTCAAACTCACTACCTCGGTGTTTATAGGCTAGTTAATACAATAGTTGAACTACTTAGACCACTCGGCCATTGAGACCCCAAACAACTTGAGAAAAGTATGACCTAGTGCAGAGTCAAAATTGAAGTATGGAATATCAGGGTTAATGACCATAACTTATAGATAAAACAAATATATATATATATATATAGTTATGCTATAATTCAGCAAAACTTAAACAAAATTCATATCAGTACTAATGAAAGTCATACTCAATTATCTTACTACGGGGTAAAATTAATTTTCGTTAAGCATAAGCTATGTATAAAAGACATATATGTCAACATAGATTGCATCTAAATGTACGAGCTTTATAAACATCATTACGGTAAAGATTAGGTTGCGAAATCTATTTCTAGAACTTCAAAACACAAACTTTAAAAATAAGAAGATGTGGTATGATTGCCTTTGAATCAACTTTCAGCTACAGCAGAGAACGAATGACATAGAAGTTAAAAACTATAGTATATATGAAAGAATATATTAAAAGTTTATAGTAATTTCTGGTAAGGAAATTAATGACTTAAAGCTTTACCAGTTATACATAAATTTCGTTCACGTCACTACAGACACGGGCATCAAAACATTTCTGTATAAAGATGGTATCTATCTGAATTTTGCAAGCATCTCTTAACAACACTGCTACCATGGTGTGTCTGGCGGATTACATTTCATCCCGGATAAGGGTCAACATACTGAATATAACGGTGTTGTTAACCCGCCAGAACACACGCTTTAACACCCCATTTGCGTGGTTTCTTTGGCATTTACTGTTTGAATTGTACCCTCCCTTTAAATTGTATCATGGTTTCATCCACAGTGATGCCTCTGTGTGGGATGTATTCCTGTTAAAAGGTGGCATTGAAATGTGTAAGGAGGGGTTTTACTTTGTATAGCTTGTCATAATTCTCATTGAAAGGTTGTTGTGTGGAGTCGGAAAAATGGACATACATCATTAACTGGGTAAAGCGATCCCGGATTATGGTTTTGAAATATATAGGTGATTGCAAAAAGTTGTGGTTTAAATATAAATCAGGTCGTTAATTTTTTCGCTTGAATTGTTTTACTTTTGTCATGTCGGGACCTTTTATAGCTTGCTATTCAGTATTGGTTTTGCTCATTGTTGAAGGCCGTACGTTAACCTTTAGTTGCTTACTTCTACGTCATATGGTTTCTTATTGAGAGTTGTCTTATTGGCAATCAAACCGTATCTTCTGATTTTTTATAATAAGTTCGACAAACTAGAACACATGTTCGGTAAGAATTATGCTCAGATAATGAAGTTCCAATTGGGTAAACTAAGGGTAACAAATAAAAGATTTCGTCATATTTCCGACTTCGATTTCACAACTTTTTCATCAAATATATATATATATATATATTCATTTCTGTATATATTAATATACTATAAAAAGGAAGGTTTCTTTATGAGGATTAATTTGACGGGATTCTGGCCGTATCAAAATATATTATTTTTTTTGTACATTTTTGTAAACATTTAAAGAGGAGCGAACTCATAAAGCCCTCCACGTGCTTTGGTTCTTATACATTCTTGGCTTTTAGATAGTTGGTCTATTGTGTGCCTGGTGAAGGAAAATCCAGAAAAAAACCCGGACGCATACAATTTTTTAAGTTGTTATTTTCATTTTTCATCAGAAATTAAATAAATTTGTGTTACAGGAGATAAAAATTTCAAAACTTTCAAATTGTTGATATTAGGAAAACTCATTATGATTGATATAATATACTCTAAACGTCGAAATTTTAAAGCAGAGATGATTGTTGCTTTTTTTTTTGCGTCCAAGTATAATGCGAAAATAGTTTCAACTTAACAGGATTATTGTCATGAAGGGTACACTTTCATTCGATACGCGAACTATATTCCCGAGCAAAACAATTGTGCAATGAAATCGCGAAAACATCTACATGTACAGTAACATACACTATACACTTATGGATGTCCTTGTATAGTCCAGAATATAATACCTGTCCAGAGGGAGAGAGATAAATACTAAGAATAACATGCAACAACTCGGTTGGATAGTTGTCTCATTGGCAGTCATACCACATATCCTCATTGTTTATATAATATTACAAACTAAATTTGTAGTTAAATGTGACTACACATGTCATTAAAGATAAGCAAGCGTTATACACCAAGACGTCGTTTTATTTCAGTTTTTCCATTTTTATGATATATAAATATTTGAAAAAATTAATTCATCATGTTCACCGTGCGCACATTCTTATAAGACATAAGAAGATGTGGTATGAGTGCAAATGAGACAACTCTCCATCCAAGTCACAAAGTACGGTCTTCAACACGGAGCCTTGGCTCACACCGGACAGCAAGCTATAAAGGGCCCCAAAAATTACAAGTGTAAAACAATTAAAACGGGAAAACCAACGGTCTAATCTATATAAAAAACGAGAAACGAGAAACACTTATGAACCACATCAACAAACGACAACTACTGAGCATCAGGTTCCTGACTTAGGACAGGTGCAAACAATTGCAGCGGGTTTTAATGTTTTAATGGTACCAAATCTTCACCCGTATCTGAAACAATAGTGTTACATCACAACATAGAAAAACACACTATAAACATCAATTGAAATGGCTTAACTCAATCAAAAGAAATATTAACACAAGTGAATAAGTTAACATTCACTGAACGAATAAATTTGATCTATGATACAATGTAAATACAAAATCAATAGTATACAAAATGTGCTTCGGTCAGCGCTTTACAACCCCAGAAAATAACAGAAAAAAACGTTGTATTCTTATAACTACATGTTTATGCTACAGCCATGAAATGACGTGTTATACCAAATCTATTGTTTGTTTTCCAATGCACTAGCTGTTGTGACGTTGTCACGAGAAGCATATGTTGTCATGAATGTTGCATTTGATTGGGCAATTAAAGTCTACTTTTGGAACGCCTTTTGTATGTTGTCAGCCAATCAAAAGTGCGGATTCTTATTTACCAAACAGGTAATGTAATTATTACAAACGGCAAAATTTTGTTTCATCCAATTGAATAAACGTACACAAATATCGACAATTAATTCACCACAAAGTACCGAAATTAAATAATTATTATCAGTTTTAGTAATCGTAATTTGAGTATATATAATAAATGTTAACAACTCTAAATTGAAAACAACGTTCAAACCTATGATTACGTTGGATAAAAACCGCAATTTTTATACTTGTGCATGCAAAACAAATTTCTTGGTAGAGGGGTCTAAATACAGCACAAACAACATTTTCCAAAAGACCAACACGTGAAAAAGTATATTTCAACAAATCGCATTTGACTAACAGGTCGCAAAACTGATGTTCTTACACCCTGCTGACTGCCATGGCTATTGCCAAATAAACGTATCACAAGATATAACAAAATAGATCTTAATTATTAATGTAATACCAAACAGAAAACAATAAACTAGCGGAAAAGATGGTATACCGCAAAAAATGTAATATATAGAGAACAATGAAGGAAAATAATTAAAGAATAGAGAAAAATCGTTTACTAGTAAATAAGTTACGAATAAAGTAAACGAATGACCCTACATCCAGACCTTCAGAATTTCCCTTTTTTTATTCATTGTCATTAAATGTCATTCTGATCTTTTTGAGTTGTGCCGCTTTGTACAATGGTAAATTTTGTCTTTACTTTTTATAATGTTTCTTTTATCTTCAATGATATTTTTAACCAGAGTTAACACATATTAAATTAACTCCCTTTGCATTCAAATACTTTTCTTCTATAGAAATACTATTTGTTGTTTTTTTTTTTAATTGATGGGAGATGCATGAATTCAAGTAACGTCAAAGATATACGCTTAATATAAATATAATTAAGTCAAATTGTGTGTTTAAAATCTCCTAGCTGGCAAAACACCGAACAACGGCAATAAATGTAAATTTGATAGTTATATTTACTGTGAGTGTGCTGAGATGATAAAAGCTGTAAATGTTCTCCTAGACAACATTTACGTGTTGTCGTTAAATAATCAAACATTCTCTAAATATGTTTCCGAAATTTACCCAAAGGAACTTACCTTTAATATATAAAGTATAAACAGCAATAACTGTCCTTCCTAGATTCAGACATTTCAGTTTTACACGGGAACGTCTACACCAAAATTTACGACAAAAGGGACGATTTTTTTGTTCCATATTGTTAATTTTCCTTTTTGGACGGCGATGTTTCTTTGGACCCATCTTACGGTGTTTATATATTCCAACTCGTTCTGTATGTCCGTATCGGGAGTGATGTTTTGGGATAACAATGAACGTTATCTTTGCTCTACTGGTAAATAACAAAGTCAAGGATTTTGTTACAACAAATTACTTAAAACTATTACTAAATTCTTTTATAGATGCAAATGTTTGGTTTGGAAGTTTAGCTGTACCTGTAGTCAACTTATTACAAACAGGAAAGCACATTCTAATTTCTACGGTGATGTTGTTTACCGAGCCCGTAAATTTAAATACGATCCGGATAAACTTATCGATCCTTTGAATAAACTTATTATAAATGGTTATCAATTTAACACTGTAATTAGATCTTTGAATATGTTTTCTTCGGTTTAAATATTGATTTTGGTATCTATGAATTAAAGCCCTACTAATTAGTATTACTATACACTGTGTGTGACATATGTGCATTCACGATCCTACATTCTGTCGATACCTTTATTATTGCACAAGGTTATGTTTTTCTCTGACTGTTAATGACGTATTTATACTAAATCTATTGAATGTTGGATGTGTACTGATTGATTTTTTAGTTTTCGATAAATGATTATTTTATTAGTTGTTTCAGTAACTGAGAGTACTTGCAGATCTGTACTTTGTGTGTTTTGTGTTTTTGTTCGTTGTTTTTGTGCTTTGTGTCGATCTGATGAGTTAAGCCCTTTTCAACTAACTTTTATAGTTTGTTCCTATGTTGGGCTCTTACACCTCTTGTCACAAATTAGGAAAGGACGCGCATGCAAACATGTTTGACTTCGCCATATTCTGTATGTGCCTTTCCCAAGTCAGGAGCCTATAATTCAGTGGTTGTCGTTTGTTGCTGTATATTATATTTGTTTTTCGTTAATTGTTTTGTATATAAATCAAGCCGTTAGTTTTCTCGTTTGAATTGTTTAACGCTTGTCATTTCGGGGTCTTTTATAGCTTGCTATGCGTTATGGGTTTTTTCTCAATGTTTAAAGCCGTACTGTTGTCTATAGTTGTATACTCCTACAACATTTGGTCTCTGATTGAGAGTTGTCTCATTGGCAATCATACCACATCTTCTTATGCCTCTATATTATTGTCATTTACTGAAGGTTGACATATATATAAGTTTTTTTTTCTAAATTGTATCTACATTGTGTCATTGATCAGTCTTATTCGTTCAGTGTACTATCTGTACCTGTTTTTGTTTATATGTCTTTTTGATCGAGTTTAGCCATTTCAATTTTTATTTTATAGTGTGTCTATTTATATTGTAATTTTACACTACTGTTTCAGGTTAGCGTGAAGGTTGGCTCCTGTTCAAACGTTTAAACCCGCTGCATTTTTATGCACCTGTCCTAAGTCAGGAACCTATTGTTCATTGGTTGTCGTTTGTTGATGTGGTTCTTAAGTGTTTCTCGTTTCTCATTTTTTATATAGATTAGACCGTTGGTTTTCCTGTTTAAATTGTTTTACCCTTGTCATTTTGGGGCCCTTTGTAGCTTGCTGTTCGGTGTGAGCCAAGGCTCCGTGTTGAAGGCCGTACTTTGACCTATAATTGTTTACTTTTTACACATTGTGACATAGATGGAGAGTTGTCTCATTGGCACTCATACCACATCTTCTTATTTCTATATATACAATAATAACATTATGAGCATGCATATAAAGTGAACAAATTCATTAGATATTATACAAACTTACTATAAATAAAATAAAGAAAAGAAAAAAAAGCAAATCATTTTTTTCTGTGATGATGACTAAGTTTTTGGTGACGATGATCGTCCGTGCCAGTAGCAATAACACTTTTTGAAGGTACTAGAATTCTGTTAGACCTTTTAATAAAATCTTGAACATATTTGAAAATTAGGAGATTTTTTTCATTCGTAAGTTTAAAGTCTCCGCAAGTTAAGGTAGATTCATGGTATATTGCCATCTTGGATTGTACAATCGCAGTACACAATCGGTCAAGATCTTTACCCAAATCTGCAAATTTGGAGACCGATAGGCAATTGATAGGTTAGACTGTTTAGAAAACTTAGTGATTTATTGCATTATTCAAAATGTTTAAATAAATACCAAATAATTGTGTTTTTAGAATCATTTTTTCAGCTTGGCCATTTAAGGGGAGATAACTCTTTTAGTAAAAAATTTATACTGGACTGATAGGGAAATTTTTAATTTTTACTTGTAGCAAGAAAACAAGTTCGGTGACACTTTTTTACTTTTTATTTTCTTAAAGCATATTATAAAACCTATCTTCCAAAATTCTATCTCATAGATTTCATGTTATGCACAAAAATGTGTTTATTCATGAACAATCTAAGCAAATTTTTGTTATTTCGAACGACCCGTAGCTTGAAAAATAGCACGGTGACCCATACTTTTTATTATATTTATAGAAAAAACATAGAAAAATCTTTATTTTGGCAAAGTATAAAAAAAAAATACCTGAGGAAATATATACCCATGATCTACCTTAATAGTAATTAGTATCTAAAACAAAGTTTACCAGTAAGCCAATTAAGATTGTCAAGTAAAATTTCTCTACATGTAGTGTACTTTGGGCATACGAAAAAAAATGATGAACATCCTCAATATCAGACCCACACTGACACGAAGGATCCAGTATAATGTTGGCTTTGAAAAGGTCAGAGTTTAAAAATGAAGCAGAACATCGCAATTGAGTTAAGATAATATTTAGTTTCCTCGGATACGTAGCAACTCTAATCTGGACACTTTCATTTTTTTCAATTCGTTCTTAAATTAAGATATAGAATCGAGGTAGCGAATTTTTAAGTCAAGCTCATTCCATTCTCGTATTGTGGATGGAATGAAATATATTGGTACTACAAAATTTAAATTATGCCCTCAGGAAATTTAAGTGTTTAACAGAAGGATGAAATGCAATAACTGTCATAAAAAAAAGAATAAGTCTTTCGGTAATAAAAGACGATTATCGTTCTTAGATTCAGAAATCAACCCACCAAAATACTTGATTTGATGTTTCGAGCACACATTTTGTACTCCGATTACTGAGACAGAACGTTTTACAGTCGAGACCTCCGATACCAAATAGGCAATCGAAAATCCAAAGTCATAAAAAGACAACTTCATGGCTAAAAATAAAAATAAAAAATACAACAATAATAACAATAGTTACATAACATTACAATCAAATTTAAGAGCAGGCTAACACCCACTAAAACGAGGGTGATACTGAAGGGTACGATAAGCTGTTTGATTTTGAGGTTTTCAAAATAGCATTTAGAAATAACTAAACCTTCTCACTCACAGAATAGGATATCCATGCCACAAGATGTCTTACAAAAGATGTGAGTTGCTGTTTGCCGTATTTTCTTTTCGTTACTGTTTTCACATAAATCAGGTCGTTGGTTTTTGTATGAGTTGTTTCGAATTTTGTTTTGCCGGGCTCTTTTAAAACTTACTAAACGATGTTGGTTTTACTCATTGTTGAAAGCCGTATGGTGATGTATACTTAATCAAATCCTCTTTCATCGGGCTTTTATGGATAACTGTCTAATTAGCAATGAACCATTCTACATGTACCGCTAAGTAACTTTATTATATCAAATGCAATGAAAAGCATGAACCGTGATTTCACAGAACCAAAAATCTCAAAAGTTTCACATTCACATACAACACTGATAACTAAGTTTTTACTCTTGCTCTCTGCGCATTATAGGTGAATCAATGTGTTGATCAGTCAGTCTTTGAATATTCCTCTATATTTGACTTCTTGGATTAGTTTCTATATACATATTTAGCCTTTAAACAAATCTTCAAAACAAGAATATTGTCCTTTAATTTCAATATGTATGCATGTTCCTCGTTTTTTTGGGGGAATCCTGAAATTCAGAACCACAAAAATGAAAAGGAATCAGTTTCTTTCAGTGTATGCATCACGGTATTTTTGTCAGGAATGATATGTAACAAACATAAAACCTATTCCAGCAAATGTATTTTAGTTAAAACAAACTGTTTAGTTCAGTAGAAAAAGAAATTAATACCAAATCGATTTAGTACATGCAGCGTCTTGTTTATTTTGTCAACAAGTTGTTCCCCTACCTATTTTATAATATTTGCCACTGGACTTGAAACTGTCATTAATCTATTAATTTCAAAGGAACAAATGGTAGACTTATAATATGTACACCTTGATTAAAACAAGGTGATGAGAAGTATATGTATCCTTGCCAATGAGATAACTATCTACCAAAGACAAAAAAAACATTAAAGGTCACTTAAAGAAAGAAAAAAACATTCTGTGTATGGTTTGAAATTTTCGCTTGCAATAGGCTAGTATATACCCATAGCAAGCTTTAAAATGCCCCGATATGACAAGCCGCAAAACAATTCAATAAAAAAAAATCAACGGTCTGATTTGTGTACATAGAAAACACGCATATGAATTCATACTGTCATTTTACTCATTGAGAGAAAAGAGAACTTGATGTATACATCAATGAGATCGCAACCTAACGATTGTTATGTTGTCTATCTTTAAAAGTCAAGACTACTGATGTTTAATGATAGTTCAGTATTTTGAATAAATAGTAAAAATATCGAAACTTTGAATCTAAGCGGATAATATTGCTTTGTATCTCTATGGCAATTTTGTTATCATTTATCATGTTTATTTTATATATATTCTGAGTTGCAAGATTACATGTATCATATATATTTCAATATAAAGAAGAAATAAATATGGCAATTGCCAATTAATGCTATCAGAATCAAGCCTTTAAGATTTGAAATGTACTCGGACTGCTATATATTCAAAACCTATCAGAACTGTGCCTTTCGTATTAAATAAACAGGATTTTAACAATTTGATATTTTGTTAAAATATGCACTTTTCGTAAGCTGTTTGTCTTTTAACGGTGTAACCAATACGTATTTCATTTTTTTTTTTTTTTTAAAGCTGATCAGAAGAAATGTTTATTCGAATAAAAATTGTATGCCTACTGTTACTATTGTTTAATTAGAAAAATATGGACATTTAAAATATGTTTTACATCCATGCAAAGTGGTCTTGTTCACAAGTTAATCTAATTTGGAGCAAAACATGCCAACTTTTGACTTTATCTCAGGTTTGGTTTAATCGAAGTTAACGTCAGAAGCGGATCTGTGCAAAGTTGATCGTTTTGAAAGTCTTGTAAACAGTCTTAGAATGAAGTCTGATTTCTATGAGAACATTAATTTGGTCCAAGGAATGGTTTGAGCAGTTATAAAACCTGTCGCAGGATAACTTTGACCAATCACAATGTCTATTAATCAAGTAAACCTGCTGTATAAATTAGGACCGATCCCATCTGTTTATGGCATTAATTTTATAGATTTGACGCTTGTTGCGTCATGATATGGCCAGCAATATCCTATAACCGCAGAAGACACCTAGTTCGTGTATAAAGAAACTATAACGGCTCAACGTTATAAAAACGACATTTTGCAGCATCAAATGCTGAATGTTTTTGACAGATAAGGGAGATGTTTGAGAAGACCTAGAACTGTGTCCAGCCAAATACAACACGAATTTCATATTCAGAACGACAATAATGTTGCCGGAAGTGAACGCTTTTGACCCTTTTTTGACGAATTTGAGAGACGCGTTCAATAATGCAACCCCCACCTTAATATGAATGGCAAAGGATTCCACCGATATGAATACAAATCATTGGTTCGATAATGTAGCAGAATAATTTTAGCAGCACATTGTATTCACAATATACTTACTTTAACATCACCGGAAATAGACCCAATGTCCCATACGTTTTTCAAACTGTTGCAAAGTGTCCACATTGCATGCATGTGTGAATAAACTTCTCGTAGATATCAGGTATACCATTTTGTATGACTTTGCCCCCAGCAGAGCTAACAGTACAATGTTACAGGGACACTTTTTTTTGAATAGAGTCACTCGTGCATTAATTGAGTTCATAGGCATTTTATCGTACACCTTATGACCTAATTACTTTGTTTTATAAATAAATTTATATAAACAGTATTCATTAAAACTATGTTTATATACAAAGCTAACTATGTCCCAAAATGCTGAAATTAAATAAAGTGACTACGAAGTTAGTGACTGCAAGAGTAATTGCAACCATAAAATGTTTCCATGTACAAATCTCTCGTGGGTTTGTTTGCATTGTAGCAGTTAAGTTGACATCTTTTAAATCGTCTAAATCGAACTATACGGAGGATTTCCCCTTTTCTCTTCATGTTCAAGGAATTTGCTTAAGTCGAATTGTGATAGCACAAAAACAGTCTCACCATCAAATAAACTACCATTCATTTTGGATATAGGGAACGAAAATGAAATTAAACCAACATTTTTTTTCCAAAATAGGTGGATTAAAAACTTTAAAACGAGACAAAATCAATTATTTTTCATTACATGTTATTCCCCTTAAAAAAAAGAGAAACATTTTTTTTATATTTTATTCATTATTTTATTGATTTCATAGGTGCACATGTTGTAATTACATTTGTCTGATTACACTTTGTTATTTTATTTTTCATACGTCGTTGAATTTTTAAATCTTTTTAATACGATTTTTCATATTTTTGTTGTTTATTGTGTGTGTGTGTGTGTGTGTGTGTAAAATTGAGAATGGAAATGGGGATTGTGTCAAAGAGACAACCACCCGACCAAAGAGCAGAAAACAGCCGAAGGCCACCAATGGGTCTTCAAAACAGCGTGAAAATCCCGCACCCGGAGGCGGGCTTCAGCTCGCGCCTAAACAAAAATGTGTACTAGTTCAATGTTTTCATAAGCGTGTTTTCTTTTAGGGATATATGAGCCGGGGAATGGGTCAATTGCCCCCCTCACACACATACACACGCACACACACACTCACCCACTTACAAAATGGGGAGGGAGGAGGCAAAATATATTTCTTTGTTTGGTTTTGGTTGAACGTATGTTAGTTTTTTTGTATGTGGAGGGTATATATAAATGCAGGGGCGTAGAAGACGGGAAAAGGGACCATACTCGCAGTACACACCTGCAAAAATGAGGGGCAAAACTATAATTCCCCCCTCCCCCACACACTTTTGGCACTTTTCTGTTATTAGAATATAAAAAAGGCTACGAAAGAGGACATTAACTGATTTCTTTTAGACTATTATGGTAGAAAATATAGAATCCACTGCCAACTGTTCAATCTAATCCGACTTCACTGATATGAATCAAAAAAATAAGCAATAATTTTACTCGCACACAGTTTATAGAATTGCGAAGCGCTAGTGTTAACGCATAATCTATAATTTGATAAAGACTAAATATCTCCAAACATCGTAGTACATAAACCGCTATGCACATTTTTTTGTGTTCAATCTTTTCAATTATTCAATCGTCTTTTAAATGCAAAATGTTTTACTTTCTAAAAACCCAAAATTCCCGAAGGTTTTTGCCAAATACAGGTAAGGTAATCTGTTGCTGGGGTAGAAAATCATTAGTATTTCAAAAAGACTTGTCAAGTTTTGTAAACATTGCAATCATTATTATGACCATAATTATCTATGATAATTCATGTCAAAAAACAAAAGTGTTGAAATGTAAGCTAAATATACCAAAGTATTGCTGTATAAAATCTTGAGAAAAAAAAATAGATTTTATTTGTGCACAGTATATTTCAATAGAATATACTGATGAATATTTTATAGATCATTATTGGGCAGATGACAACGGAAAAACATTTTGCATTTCGCAGTGATCACATTGCTTAGTCATTCCTCCATTTCAAAATGTTATCGTAATTTATGATTTTTTTAATCTCAAATATACGATGTAGTAAAACTCATCAAAGGGACCAGGATCATAATTTTATATGCCAGACGTAAGTTTCGTTTTCACAAACCTCATCAGTGTAAGTGCTCATTTAAATATGTTTGGATGAAAGAGACGACATAATAAATGGGCCTGTATTAAGATTTTGTCTATTGAAAATGTGAATGATAATGATAGAAAATAATTCCCTTGTATATTCATTTGACTAAATTATCTTTCCACATAACAAGCTTATGATGTTTTAAATCTTAACAATACATGCTATGTATTTAATGAGATTTATGACGAAACTGGACTGTGTACGTCTAATTTTAAGTCAAACATACCATCGTTGCTTTAACGTGCATTGTTCTCCGTTTTCAATTATCTGATGGATACTAGTTGGATTTAAAGAAAATAACTCGACAAAAGATAATTATTTGTTTTAAAAGTATAAATTTCAAAGAACATTTTTGATGAAGCTTAACGGTACTTGTGTTATTAATGATTGCATGTGCAAATATGCATTTTTGTCCACTTACTAGTATGCAGTTTATGTCAATGGTAGATCTTTCATATCTTTTTTTTATATCGATAACGTGAAAGTAAGACTCGCAAATAAGCAACTGCAGTAAATTCGAGACGTTTTTCTTCAAATACAGTATTTTATGTCTTAGGGTTGTGTGTTTGTGTTTGTGTTTTTAATTTTATTGTTTGTTTGTTTTGTCTTTTAAATTAATTTGATTGGTTGTATGTTTTGTTTTGATTTATTTATGAAGTTTATTTGTATTGTTGTTCTCGGTGTTTTTAAAAGTTGAGAGGTAGTTTGATAAAGTGTGTTGTGCCCTTGACACCCTAACAAGTATACCTACATATGTGTCGATTATCATCTAAGAAACTAAATGCAAATAAACATAAATGAACAGATACAAATCTTTAGTGAAATTAATATCGAATTGTGTCATGTCCCTAGCCATTGCTAATTTTTATTATTTTAAAATCTCGTTACGTATTTAACACGTGTATGGCTTATAAATCAGTCCGTTGGTTTTATCATTAGAATATTTTTACATTTTGGTATGTTGGGGTCATTTATAGCTCGCTGTGCAGTATTTGATATGCCCATAGTGGCTACCATCTACGTCATTTTGTCTCTGTTGGATAGTTGAATCATCGACAATCATACCGCATATCCTTATTTTATAAAGCTGGAGATGTTTTTTTGTCCAGTGACATGGCCGAATTCGTTTTCGTATTTGAATATCTAAATTTCACTTCTATAACTTTGTGTGTATACCTAAACTTCAAAATCTGACATCTTTATATATTTTTCTATCTGCGAATAAAACCAAAATGTCATGATATATGTTTTGAATTATAGATATAAATAAAGACAAACTTGTTTTAGAGACCACCTGTATTAAGCCAAAACCTGTTTCATAAGACCATTGATCCTAGGTCCCTCTGTTGAGTATTTCAAATAGTTCAACCTGTATTAAAAAACTACCTGTCTTACTAGAGATTTCCAATAAAATGACATTACTTGACATAAGCAACCAATTTGAACGTATCTCGGCCTATTGCATTAAAGCATGACGGAGGGGAGCATGGACTGCGTGAATTTTTAGTTCGTTGAAGACACATACTTGGTTGGAATAGATGCTTTTCAAAAATTAACCCAAGCTGTTATTTTTATTCTTTACATATTTTGATATTAATTTTGGGATAATTCTATTGACAACAACCTTGTAAAGAATAATTACACCAGTTATCGGTAATCAAATGCACCGATCATAACTCTTTCATTTCACTTGACCTATATATTTTTTTCTCAAAGGGTGAATTCTTATAACTACTTAATTAAATTAAGATTTGAAAAAATAAAAATAATGAAATCAGAAGCGAGATGATATTCTCATATTTGATTTATAAGTTGTAAGGTTAAAACAGGAAACACGCCGGAATGTAAAAGGTGTACACGACTTACTTCTTTTTATTTTATAGCATACTTCTATAATTTATTTCATGATACTTTTGTCAGAGGTAGAAATTAAGATCACTGATGCATCTATCTGATAGTAGTTTGTCATTTTTCGTAAAATTTTATCAAATAGATGAGGATGCATCTTCAATAAATAAAATATCAATTTTTACTTCTTGTTAAAATGATGCATATGTTCTATGAAGTTTGTATGCGAAATTTAATGTCATTGCTCAAAAATTGTTTTTGTGAAATGGTTGGCGTTAATCTTTTACAAATACGTATGAAAAACGGACATGTATGTAGAGTCGGATTTAGGGGGCAGGAGGCCGAGCCCCCAAGCCCACCCCCCTTAAGGACCTTCGTCTATGATAATTGCTTAGACTTTTACAAGTATAACTCCAAACGTGGGCCCCTCCTCCTTTTTCAAAATCAACCTGTTGATCCAGCCATTTAAAAAAGAGGAGGGTCCAAACCAGGATAAAAGGGGGGCGGGGTCCATCCATATGTCCCTATTCAAAAACATTGATCGTCAACAAAAAGGGGGGTTCCGACAGGAGCAGACATTTTGTCTTGTAACAGGCTCCCTATGAATCCCTGTTTCATGGTTTCGGTAACGTGTAGAGCTAAATTAATGATTGCACTTTCTCTATATTTGAATGAACGTCCCCATTCCGACTGGACGTGGCTGTGTATTTATTCATCCCGGACAACCAAACGAAAGACCCTTTTAAGCATGGGTTATACATTTTGTACAGGGTCTTGTATAGAGTACATTCTGGTTCATCCTGCAACGTTTAACGAACTAACCCCATCCCAGGGGGAAAGTTAGGTGACCATGGTCTTAATTGGTCACACACTGACACAAAGATCCTGTCTATGAAAAATATAGATTAATTTTGTTGAACTTTATCATAAAATTATAATATTTTCCAGAGTGCATTGAATTCATACATTTCAATGAAACAGCATGCTGGTTAAAAGTTTAATTCTCAGTATCCACTGTTTGTCCCATGGGAATGCCAAGTATCTGTTGAAAACTACTTCCACCTAAAGTAACAAGTTCGTTGTCATGAAAAAATTAAGCATCGTGCCAGTTTCATAGTTGAGTCCTCTTGTTTGAAGCATTTTTTACAAGGTTTAACTTGTCTGTACATAAAATAAGATAGTTGCATCTACCTTGTTCATTTTATGAAAGAAATTTTGAATTATCATTTTTTAACAAGGAATGAGTGTATAAAGGGTAAAGAATTCAACGCTTTAAACCGTCGTCAATCTGTACTCTATACTATGAAATACACGGTATATGTTTTCTCTTTCTCTCTCTTTTATTATGATAAAAAATTTGATGAGGCGGTTGCTTCATTGCCGAAATGGAAGCTACGCCACTGCTCAAGTGCAAAAGGTCTTGGGTTTAATTCTCGCCCGGTTCGAATCACAGAGTTGCTGCATCTCTGCTACGCACGCGATATCTAAAAGTAAGAACAAAGATTGGTCGGTCCGGAGTCAGAATAATGTGTCTGGGTAGGGTAACATGTCTTCCTGCGGGCCTTGTGAACTAGGACGTTTAAAAATTTGGACTCATATAGCATTCCCGTTAAACAAAACAACACATACAATCCTTAATCGACACACCTCCTAAAATAAAATCTAAATAGCGAATTTTTTATCTATTCATTTTATAATAAATGGAAAATACTTTTATTTAGAAATTAAATGGAAGCAATAGTTTTATCTCAATTTCCACTTTTATAAAGAGGCAAATTCTAACAAATATAAGTACTAAGAAGATGTGGTATGATTGCCAATAGGACAACTTTTCGCCAGAGACAAAATGACATCGAGGTTAAAAAATATAGGTCACCGTACGGCCTTCGATAATGAACAATACACTGATTTCGACATATATAAAATTGTCAGAAAAATATCCTTCTAAAAATGTTATCCTCACAAAAAATATAAATAAATAGATAGGAAGAAAAAGAAAGAAAGAAAGAAAGAACATCGGATAAATCAACTCATGTGAAATATAGAATAGTGTAGCGTTCATCTGCAAAGTATATTAAAAAACAATTGTCATAATTGAAATAAGGAATGATAACTAAAATCGATCGTATGATAGGTAAGGTATATGTGTGTTTATACATGATCTTATGTCAGTAAAAAAATAAGGCGGGAATCTGGGGAACCACGCGATAAATAAAAATGCATGATTTCTTTCATTTTTCATCATGTTAAAATTATTTGATATGAACGAAAATTCCAGTGTATGATTTTGAAAGTCTTGAAAAACTGTGTTCAAACTTGAGCGACGTATTTAATCGAATTCAATGGTTTGCAACAACCAGTCTCATTAGGTCCGTACGTAGAGTAACGAGTGTCATTTTATTGGAAATCTCTATTAGACCTCTTTTTTCCTTTACCTTTATTGGTCTCTCCGTGTTGAAAGCCGTACTTTGGCCTTTAATGGTTTACTTTTACCAAGTGTGACTTGGATGGAGAGTTGTCTCATTGGCACTCATACCACATCTTCTTATATCTGTTTTTCACTTGAGTGTTTCTAAAAGGTACTATTCTAAAAAGGCAACAACATAAACAATATAAATCACATTTTAAGGCATATTTCCGGTATATTTTCTTATGAGTCCGTATGCGTCATTATTTCAAATAATGCTTAGCCTAAGATTAATAACTCACATTAATGCGGTTTATTATCAGTATATATGTTCTCATGTGTCTGTAAGTTCCTTTATTATTAAACCCACTATAATACATACGTACACAATCACACACACACATAAACACAAGATGAATGGTCAGTGCTTAAATCAATTATAAATTTATATATTGTTTCGTCTCTTTTTCCAATAAGTCAATAAGTACACAAATTAGATTGAAGACATATACCCCTAGTATGTGTTCTCATGTGTATATGTAATTATCACTTATATGTGTTCTCATTGGTATGCGTAATTATCACTCTTACTGAACCGGTTACCACATGCAACACATTTAATGAGGGTTATTTCTAATATATGTTAATGGTCTTATATGTACACAATCTTTAAAGAATGAATATAAATAAATTCTTCAGAACAAAAATCTTAGAGTTTTATCCTCAGTATGTTTTCAAATGTGTCTCTTTAAGTCACCACTTCCAATACATTCTTGACCGCGCATACATTACATTCATTGAGTGTATTGCCTGTATGTGTTTTCATGTAAATCTGTCAATTGTAATGCTGAATAAATCCCCAATCACATACATCAGTCATGAGGTTTATCGCATGTATGTATTCTAGTGTGTCTTTATAAACTACTATGCTGATAAAACCGTTGATCATATAAATCAGACTCATGAGGGTCATCGCCTGAATGTATTCTCATGTGTTTCTTTAAGTTACTATACCTCGTGAAAATTCTATAGCACAAACACCACATGTATGAGGGTTTTCGCCAGTATGTGTTTTCATGTGTCTCTTTAAGTCACTACCTTGACTAAATTATCTAGCACAAACATCCCATTTAGAAAGTTTATTGCCAGCCTGTGCACCTACGCCTCTCTGTAAATCATATAAGGTCCGACAATAATATTAGCAAACCCAAAGATTAATCTTAAAACAAATACAGACGTACATGACAGAGTCTGCAAAAATCTGTATAGTAAAACATTTGATAAAAATGAACTTGAGCAAAGATATAAAGAAGTGTATGACAACAAAATATCATAGCTTGATAAAATGGTAAAGTTCTGTTAATTAAACTTAAAAAAATTAATATAAAGAATAGTGTTTGAATTATGTAACAAAGGGGGCTGCTGGTGCTTGATGGGTCCCTAATGCTACGGGGTCATTATTTTATTTGTAAATTCATTAAAATAATGTTCAAGTCTGATCGTTTGAGTTAGGCTAATTGCTACTGTTTTTTACAGTTTGTTCTACTGTTGTGCTGTTAGACAACAGTTCCATGTTAGGGGAGAGTTGAACGCTCACAAAAATGTTTAGCCCTGCTACATTCCTTATCTGTCTGTAGTTCAGTGGTTGTCGTTGGTTAATGTATGTTATATTTGTTTTTAATCAATTGTTTTGTTATAAATTAGGCCGTTGGTTTTACTCGATTAAATTGTTTCACATTTTCATATCGGGACCTTTTATAGACGACTATACGGTATGGGTTTTTTTTTCATTTTTGAAGGCCGTATATGGTTGCCTTTAATATCTTACACCCACTCCATTTGAACTCTATGAATAGTTGTATCGTTGGCATTCATATCACATCTCCTCATTTTTATATTGTCAGCATTACATTATGAGGTACTCCTTCATTGGAGGAAGATTCGTTTTACCGTTACAATAATGACTCCTACCTGCATACTGTATCTATATCTTTGTATAATCTGTATGTTTGATATTCACAACTAATAGGTATACAGTATATCGAAAACAGACAATACTCAATAACATGACAAATTTGTAGCAATACTCTAATTAAAATCACATTTCTTGACCTGTAGCCATAAATGATAGCTTTCACATTAATCAATATAAAAGATATTCATAATTACTCAATGACATATAATCTCATCCTTACATTTTCCCTTTACATTATTTTTCACACCTTAGTATAAATTAAAAATTACGGTCTCTCGTGTCAATTTTATTAACTGCACAAATAAATAAATTTGTCAAATGTATAATTGTGCTGTTTTAGAGATTTAACATAGGGTCTTGACGGGGACTTGTTCATTCCTGTATACTTTATTTTTGTCCCCCGTGCAACGAGTTGCGGGGGACATAAAAATAGCGTCCGTCCGTCCGTTCGCCCGTCCTGTTTTGTTAGCACTCCCACGTGTACAATTCTTGCCAGATTTTATGAAACTAATATCATAGGTTTATATCACAATGTCTTGGACGAGTTCGAAAATCAGAACCGATAATTTTTTTTTAATAGAAATAAGCCCCTTGGAAATATTATTAGTCTAGTTATGACAAATTTCAGAATATGTATGATAACTTTTAAATTTGCAGTAATATTTGGGCCAAATAAGGGCCTTATTGCCCCTACTCCTTTTAATAAATATTTATTTTCGTTCATAAATGTAACATATACATATTCTAAATAAAAATAGGGCGAACGAACCCAGGGCGAACGGACTATCAGGGCGAAGGACCCAGGGCGAACGGACCCAGGGCGAACATGTAGTTATGGCGAACGGACCCGATACTAGAGACACCAGGGTTCTCAGGAAGTATTTTTGAAGGTGATAATGTTTGGTCATTGGGAATCCCAGCACGGCAACAGTGAGCATATTTATTTTTATTGCTATTTTAATAAACATACATACATGTATGTACAACATGTATTTACACATTTGCTATTAAACTGACTTTTGTCTCAAAATGATCTTAAGATCTGTCTCTGAATAACCTCTTGAGGTCATGCAACAATCACTTTTAATTGTGACCTCAAATTTTTAAAATCATGATGTCATGATATGGATGTCAAATTTTACGGGAACTTGTATGACAGACAAATTTGCATACAAGTTAGTGAGAACACAGAGATATGTCCCTCAGGCCTGAAACATTAACAAACAATAAATCTGTGTTGAATTTTGTAAGTCATAATTGAAAACAAGTTTTTCAAAGTTGATAAAGTTATTGTTTCATAAAAGTTCTTAAAATGTTCATGAAACTGTGTTATGAATTGCTTTATGAACTTAATGAATTAATTGATTCATTAAAAGTTCATAAATTAAAGTTCAGAAAATATTCATGAAATGCGTTTTATGAACTATTCATGAACTAAATTCATGAACTAACTTAATGAACTTCTTATGAACAATCATGCATTGTTCATGGACATTCATAAACAGTTCATAATGGTTCATCAATTCATGAATTCCATCTGGCAGGGGAAAATTTCAGTAGTTTTGATACCCCTGGCTGACTCTTATAGCAAAATTATTTGACCGTCCCAACCAAAACTGACCATATTTGCACTTTATTTTGTAAATGTATAGCCGCATAGTAAATCAGCAACTATTTTTATGTCAGGATTTAATGTATAATGCAAATGACAGCAATATTGGAACACAACAACTACAAATTTTTGTCCGCATAAATTCAGAGTGCCAGCATGTCCTCCTTTTGTTCAATATATTGATACGTTACAAAATTTCAGTAGTTATGATACCCCAGGTTGACTCGTTTAGCAAAATTATTTGACCATATCAACCAAAACCTACCATATTTGCACTTTATCATGTAAACCTATATAGCCGCATAATAATTCAGTAATATTTTATGTCAGGATGTATTGTATAATACAAATGACAGCAATATTGGAACATAATGTGAATAAAAAATTTTGTCTGTATAAATCTAGATTGCCAGCATGTCCTCTTTTTAATCAAAATATTGTCTCGCAACAAAATTTCAGTAGTTTTGATACCTCAGGCTGACTCCTATAACAAAATTATTTTACCGCATATTTGCACTTTATTTTGTAAATCTATATAGCCGCATAGTAAATCAGCAACTATTTTAATGTAAGGATTCAATGTATAATACAAATGACAGCAATATTGGAACACAACAACTACAAATTTTTGTTCGCATAAATTTAGAGTGCCAGCATGTCCTCCTATTGTTCAATATACATGATATATTGATACGTAACTAAATTTCAGTAGTTTTTGATACCCCAGGCTGACTTGTATAGCAAAATGATTAGACCGTCTCAACCAAAACTGACCATATTTGCACTTTATTTTGTAAATCTATATAGCCGCATAGTAAATCAGCAACTATTTTTATGTCAGGATTTAATGTATAATACAAATGACAGCAATATTGGAACACAATGAACACAAAATTTTGTCCGCATAAATTTAGAGTGCCAGCATGTCCTCCTGTTGTTCAATATATTGATATGTAACAACATTTCAGTACTTTTGATACCTCGGGCTGACTGGTATATCAAAATTATTTGACCGTATCAACTAAAACTGACCATATTTGCACTTAAGTATGTAAATCTATATGGCTGCATTATATTTAATCATAAGTTTTGTTTATGTCAGGATGTATTGTATTATAATACAATTAAAAGCAATATTGGAAAACAATGAATGCAAACTATTTTCCGCATCAATTTAGATTGTCAGCATTTCATCTCCGTATTCATAATATTAGACCAACACTAAAGTTAGTAGTTCAGAGTGGTGTGTACATGTATAACAAAACTATTTGACAGCATCATCCAACACTGACATGTCTGATTTCATTTTTACTTTATAATGAAAAGTATAAGAAGTTCTCTTCTGGGAATAGTATACTGTTAGTACATTATGTCGGTTGATTAATTTTGTTTGTAGCTAAACCCCAGGTGGCAACTATTTCATTCATGTACACAACGAGTATATGTTTTGGAAGTCCCATATCATCATTTTTAATCGATAAAGACAAATCTGACGAAATTGACGAGATTGTTCATAATTATTCAACACCTCATGTATCCGGACACTGTACACTTTTCGTTAGAATATTTTGTCGAAAACAGAATCGTTAATCCAAGGCAAACAAGGTGAATTACGATGAAATATCCATGTAATGCATAAAGTTAAATTTAGGAAGAGACTGTAAAAAATGGGGAACGAAACAACGTCGACAATGATGTTGATATCCCATGACATAGAAATATTGTTCCGATGCGTTGGATAACCTTTCTGTCCGCCTTCTAATTAAATAAAAATTTTCCTTTCTTTAATGATAGCTGTATGTGATCACAAGTGTGTAATTTTATAGCTAATGTTTAATGTATATAAGAATATGAAATGAAAAAAAGATTTTTTTTTAAATGTGTATAATAACGATAGAGTCTAACGAGTAAAGAAATTTGCTATACTGGGAAAAAAGAACTATGCGATTATTGTTTACATATTAAAAGCTCAGGTCTAATATCAAAAGTCTTAAACACGGTAATCTGTCGTAAGCAGACCTGTTCCCAGGTCTGGTCAATAGCAGACTTGTCCACAGGTCTGGTCAGGAGCAGACCTGTCCACAGGTCTGGTCAATAGCAGACCTGTCCACAGGTCTGGTCTGGGGCAGACCTGTCCTCAGGACTGGTCAAAAGCAGACTTGTCCACAGGTCTGGTCTGGAGCAGACCTGTCAATAGGTCTGCAGCAGTCCTAAAAAAAGCAACGACAAAGTTAACTTGCATGTCTGCTTAAAAATTCCCAAGTTAACTTGAAAAGCAGTCATCAAGTCTGCTCAAAGTAAACTTTTGTGCAGGTTAGGACCGCACTCATCTGTATATCATTTACGAAACTACGTTTTCGTCTTTTCTTGTGTGTCGCTCTAACGTGGTAAAACCTGACATTAACGGCTTTTGCGGACGATCTTGCGACCTGAGGTCTCATTCAAAAGGACCTATGACATTTACAAATGTTTCAAACCGTTCTTGTGACTCAAAGGTAGTACCTTACTTTAGCCCCGTGACTGTCAATGCACTAATCATTAAAACAAAATGTTTTTTGTTTCTTTTTATTAAAAACCTAGTATATCTCATTAAAAACAACGGATAAACATCACTATTTAGAATAATTGTATGTACAATATGTAGGAATATAATAAGATGTACATATTTGCTTTTGTCATTGTTAATATGATCTTTAGAATGTCCATTACCTCTGATGTACCGATTTACTGTAAATACAAAAAAATAGAAAAAGGTAGTAATTGCAAAATAGACAGAAAAATATAATTGAAATAAAGATATAAATCATTGCTATTACTGTAAATTTTACACTGAACACTAAATGGATTTATTTTGCTCTTCATTTCTTTGTGTTTTAACGAGTCATTAGCTGCAATATAAAAAAATGTACACTATTTTTTGTTTCAAATATTTATCAAAGCGGAATATTGAAATGCTATTACTCTATTAGTAGTCAGTTTGGTTCAATTTGGTCAAAATAATATCACAAACATGGCAAACTTATTATTGGCCTGCAAGTCAATAATTCAATCTTATTTGAATCCTTAATCATGTTACCCTAACATGACCTTCAGCTGAAAATAGGATACGCTTACCCTAAGCGTGTTCGATTATGAAAAAAAAACCAGAGAGTTAACATTGAAAAGTGTAAAAAGGGAGAGGAAGGGACGGACCATAAAAAAATCTTTAAACGATTCGCCTTTTTCTAAATCATTTAATATATAAATGTTTTCTGTCTAATTTCCTATTTAGATAACAGTTAAAATATCCAATAACATATTTCACAACATCATTTTCTTTATTTATTGTTAACTTATTAAAGAAATCTTTTCTTTCCATGCCATTATTAGGGGCGTAGACATTAAAAAATCGAACAATTTCGTTTGAGTTTAATTTTTGTTCCCTCTGCATCTCTATATTTTTCAGTAACGTTAATATCTAAATTTGGTTGTACTTAAATTGCAACCCCTTTAGAAACGGAAGTTTCGTTACACCAAAAACATAACCCTACCCATTCTTTTTTTCCATTCAATTTCTGCCAATTTTCTACAATGAGTTTCCTGCAAACATATAAAATCAAAATTCTTTTTCTGACACCATTGAAATAATGCATTCCGTTTTGACTTATTTCCTTACCTTATGTATGTTATAGACTTACAACTTCTGCATATTTAGTTTGCTGCACAGTTCAATAATTTCATTGTGATACATACAACATAATAAAAGTCCAACAGATTTTCAATATATTTACAGCAAATTATATTTCATGCACATAAATAGTGTATTCCTTTTAGAGTTATCTCCCATACCATTCGCATTTGATAAAGCTATTGTATATAGACTTATTACTTGCTTAATAAATTCATCAACACATACACATATTTGTATCAATAACATAATATAGTTCAATAATTTTCCAAAATATTTACAATATATATGCAAGTTTTTGCATACACATATGAGAGATAGCAGTGATTTTTTTTTAAAGTTTTCCATATGTGATTAAAAAAGAGTTGATATTTACTCATAGATCTTTATAAACTCGTTTAAAAAAGCTTGTGATGGAAGAATTTGTTTAGTAACTTTCATCCAAAGATGCGTTTTGTGTTTGTGGTAGTTGTTTCTCAGCTGATCCTGGTGTAGAAGCTGAACTTCGAGTTCTCATTTTACAACTGAATGTTTCGTATTCGCCTAATCTGTCTATGCTCATTAGGTTCTTGATATGAGAAACATTTTGTTTTGCCTTTTTTTTACTAATATGTACCCCGGATTGGTCATTTTTGTTAAACATGTTTTTAACGGGACTGCAACACATGCCTTGGTGGGAGAACTCATCCCAAAGATCGACGAAAGATGGTCTCTGATCTTTTGAGCATTCCTTTTCCATATACAAATTTACAATATGAGATGTCAGATTACATTTGGTAAAATTTGGACCTTTACCCTTTCTTGGAAGTATACTGAATAGGTTTATATCCGCATTCGAGAATTGTGCTTTTACTTTATTTAAAGCATTTGTCATATTAATACAAATGATATCTTTGTCTGAATTGACTTTTGTGACGTCGTTTGTACCCAAACTAAAGATGACCTTCGACACATAATTTTTATCAACACTTTTGTCCGGTGCGTCTAAAAGCTTGTCAATGCCTTCTGTCGTTCAACAAGACACAGACCTATTATATATTATGCGGTCAGATATCTTGAGACGGCAACATTTTGATGCACCTAAAATTATAGTTGTTGGGGGTAGCAGTATAACCATTTGTTTCGTTTTCAGGAACATATAGTATTCTAATTGATTGTTGTTGAGTTGTGTCTGTGTTCTCGGAGACTTTCAATTCCTCGATCTGATCTTGTTCTCTCTCTAATCTAGTGAAGATAGTCCCTATATTCGTTCTCGTCTGTAACCTGATCATTTTGATAGCATTTTCCTACTTTTTGTCTATTTCGATTACAGTCTCGTTTGATATGACCTTCTTGACCACATTCGAAACAAACGTTATCTGTGTGCGGACAGTTTCGTATAATATGCTCATGACTACTGCATCGAAAACAGTATCGATGTCGTTTTTGTATTTGTGGTTTCATATCGCATCGGTATGAAGGGTGGTCCGTTCAGCTACAGTATCGACATTGGGTTCTATTGTTATCAGCGAAAAGTCGGATTTCCAAAGGGCATAACTCTTTTGAAAGATATTTTGAAGGTGTAAAAGACATTGCTGATAGAAACCTTTGATATAAGTTTCTTTAAAATTCTGGCAAGAATTGCACACATGAGAGCGCTATCAATGCAATTTTCCTTATATTCAATATTTCCAAGAGGCATTAATGTTTTAACAAATAATTGATCAGCACTGATTTTTAAAAAAGTCAAAGACATTAATGATATAAACCTATAACATGTATAATATAAATTTCAGAAAAATCTGGCAAGAATTATACATATTAGAGCGCTCATAAGGCTATTTTCCATATAAATAATATTTCCAAGGGGCTTATTTCTATTAAAAAAAAATTATCGGTACTGATTTTCGAACTCGTCCAAGACATTGTGATATAAACCTATGATATTAGTTTCATAAAATCTGGCAAGAATTGTACACGTGGGAGTGCTAACAAAACAGGACGGGCGAACGGACGGACGGACGCTATTTTTATGTCCCCCGCAACTCGTTGCACGGGGGACAAAAATAAAGTATACAGGAATGAACAAGTCCCCGTCAAGACCCTATGTTAAATCTCTAAAACAGCACAATTATACATTTGACAAATTTATTTATTTGTGCAGTTAATAAAATTGACACGAGAGACCGTAATTTTTAATTTATACTAAGGTGTGAAAAATAATGTAAAGGGAAAATGTAAGGATGAGATTATATGTCATTGAGTATTTATGAATATCTTTTATATTGATTAATGTGCAAGCTATCATTTATGGCTACAGGTCAAGAAATGTGATTTTAATTAGAGTATTGCTACAAATTTGTCATGTTATTGATTTGTCTGTTTTCGATATACCGTATACCTATTAGTTGTGAATATCAAACATACAGATTATACAAAGATATAGATACAGTATGCAGGTAGGAGTCATTATTGTAACGGTAAAACGAATCTTCCTCCAATGAAGGAGTACCTCATAATGTAATGCTGACAATATAAAAATGAGGAGATGTGATATGAATGCCAACGATACACTATCTCGATTAAATTGTTTCACATTTTCATGTCGGGACCTTTTATAGACGACTATACGGTATGGGTTTTTTTCAATTTTGAAGGCCGTATATGGTTGCCTTTAATTTCCTACACCCACTTCATTTGAACTCTATGACGAAAAACGAATGGTCGCAAATATACACGGGCCATTGAAGTGGTCTTTTTAAACAATTTTCACCTGATGTTGAATTTCCCTTTAGAAAGATATCAATTTGCTTGATAAGATGTTCACTATTATAGAGAGAAGGTTCGGGGAACTGGAGGTAAATGTACATGTATGAACATATGTAGCTGTTATTTTTTTTGTCAAACCCCACACCAAGTCAACTGAAATAAATTATAAAAAATGTATTTATAAAACTACAATAAGACACTAGAGTCATACATCAACGTTGTGGTGACGTAAAATTACGTTTCTACAACGTTAATATCACGTTATATCGACGTAATATACTAGCACTTTTATACTATGCTATATAATCGGCCCAAAAATGATCATCTATATACATACATAGTATCAACTGTGTTTGTGATCATGAGGTGACCTCTGCAGGATGATACATGTTGGTGTCAATTCTCAGAAGGAATTTGTATATCCGGCATTATCATCATCTGTTTTTATTATATTAAAAGCAAAACAATTTGTCTGTGTAGCTTTAATCGGATTACTGTTTCAGTAATTTGGATATTACAGAAAGGAATTGTATTGTGTTTTTGGGCCATTCATAGCTGACTGCCTGTTCGTATGCAGTTCTTGGTAGTTCCTGCTTGTAAAAATTATATGCATTTGTCATATATGTTACTCCATAAATGGAATGTTTCCCCTGTCCCCCTAAACCCGCCTTTTATTAGTATCAATTTCTCATTTAGCATGTTCACGTTCTGAATATGTATCTGACTAGCTAAAAACCCACCCATGAAAGTTTTATAAAAAAACTAGAAATAAAAAATAAAAGATGCATGTACTAGTAGTAGTATATCAAAAAGTGAAGTATTGATCGTTAACTTTGTTTATTCTTAACTACTGAACGGTGCTTCTGGGTCCCTGGCTTGTCCGGCAGTGCTTCTTGTACCCTCTTAGCAATTTGTTCCTGCAATGACAATAAAAAACTTATTTGTACAAAAACTGAAATTGTAATTATTCTATAGGTCTTGTAACATTATTGCAAATACAAAGATGTAGCTGTGTGTAAGACGTGGCTTTCCAAATCTCTTTGAAGAACACATAAACCACATAATTATATACTGTAAATTCAGAAATTATTGCGAGGTTTTTATTTTTGCGAAAATGCGAATGAGTTGTAAACGCAATAATTTAAACTCGCAATTTGAAATATTTTATATGAATTAAACAGGATTTTTCTCAAAATCGTAAAAATTAAAATCGCATTTAAGCCTAAAATGACAAATTCGCAATAATAAATGCACGCAATAATTTCTGAATTTACAGTATTAAGTTAAATACGTCGTGTGCGTTTAATGTTACCCTTTATTGTCTAAAAAGAGCGTCTTGATCTTCACAATACTAGTTACAAATACATATTTATAATAACAATTTCGTACTGAATTCAAAGATAACCAACTGTTATTTTCAACATAGAATACAAACAATAATCCCAAATTGAAGGTTGCACTATACGGGGTAAATGAGGGCATTCTTACCTTATAGCGTGTTCAGCCTGGTTTCCCCAGTCAATTCCTCGACATCTGATGCCCTTGCTGACGGGTAGTTCTTCATGTAAGCCTCTACAAAAATTGACATTGATAAAATTTGCATAATGATATTTAACATAATTTAAAAAAAAAACAACCTGATAAATTATAATAACAAAATATATTTATTCATTGGTAGTATAAGTAAATACTTTTAATAAAATAAACAGCAGCTATTCTTATATACATTTAGGACCGTCAATCTGGTACTATTATACCAATAGTCCCAGCGTCAATGTGATATATCAGATATACTATATATATATAAACTTTACAAAAAACCGACAAAATAACAAATTCACAATATTGACGGCGCCGGAAAAATAGCAATTGCTATTGAATTATGCTATTTATAGCTCACTTTTAATAAAAAAAAATATTATAATCAAATCATAATTAATGTTTCGCCGGCAAAATAGCCACTGCCAAAATATAAAAATTTAAATATAATTGAAAATTAAGATCAATAAATGTCTGTTTTATATTTACAAATTTGCCATATGATAATAAGAGGAGCAGCGGTATTAATTTTTTGTAAATTATATTGTCCCTTACGAAAAATATAGTGTTGGTTTTAGCAAAAAAAAAGTCAGGTTGCTATTATCATTTTCATTAAGTCTCTTAATGGAACATTTATGTTTTGTATTCCTTCATTCTAAATGTTTATCGGTTCTTTTATAAGAGTTCAATGCATAAGACAAACTAACTTGAAAATACACTGTGTCTGTTTATACATGTTATAAAGGAAACATGATCTGGCAAATAAATAACACTGTGATAGCTTGCTATCCTGACCTCAATTAGAATCAAATTAGCTGCACGTGTGTAAGGTTTCTGCAGACGAAATTTACAAAAGTTAATGAATACATGTTGCTTGTTACACTAATAAAATTATAATATAAAGCAAGATATATATGTAAAACACAATTAAATTCCTATTTTCTAAAACGGTTTTAGATATTAAATCATGCACGTGTAAAACCAGAACAGTGGTGTGATATATATATATATATATATATATATATATATATATATATATGTAGGTCAGATACATTTAAGATTGGTTCAGTTTTGAATTGTCTATTGTTCATTTATATACGATAAATTGTGTCAATAATTATCATCATCAGTGATTTTCGTTTTACATAGTGTAAAACGCTTAAATGACTTTGACAATTGTTTACAAAGCATTTAAAAGACTTAGATCAGAAACTTTTTTTAAGGCATTTCATATGGATAGAAAAACGTGTGAATGACTGGGAATAGAAAAACGTCATAAATTACGTCAGCAAAATTGAGATTTGACGCTTAAAATGACCAAATATCGTGAAATGAAGATGTTTGAAGATTGAAGTAATCTAGCTATCACATAAAGCAGATTTGTTAACAGATAAGTATATTAGAAATATTTTTGAAATTTTAAAAAGGTGAAAGATTTTATTTCCAGATAAAAATTATTAATAATGCTTCAGCCATTCTTAGTGTGTATGGGAAAATTAAAGGGGGCCGGGGGGGGGGGGGGGATGTTAATATTTCAAATGTCCTGATATAATATACATGTTAATCTTGATCTATTGAATTTTTTTAATTTTAATAAAAACAACATTTATTTAATTGAATTAAAAGTAATTATACTTGTTAGAATCTGTTAGTGTTTATTTTAACAAAATATCACGGACTATTGATTCTTTGTGGTGTGATTTTTGATTTTGCAGGGAGAAACTGGTGCATTTATTGATTAATAGATCTGTTCATATAACTGTGAAGAATTTCAAGCAGAACAAGATGTTATTCAGCATTTCTAGTTGGAAGTCCTGATGCAGCCATTTTAATTACAGTAAGGAAAACAAGTTTACTTATAATCTATACATCAGTATCTAACACAAAGTTTAAAGTATTCAGTTTATGGGATAGATTCACTTTCAGAGACATGTTTTACCCTGCATATCCATAGTTCAAAAATTGTATTGGAGCTATACATCATCATTTTATGGTTAAATGAATTCCAAACCCAGGATAAATAAATGAGGGGGGGGGGGGGGGGGGTTCCAATCATATGCCCCATTCAAATACATTGGTCATCCCAAAAAAAGGGGGTGGTCCAATCATGAACAGTTAATGAACTACAAGTGGACAAACAATGTTCATGAATTAAATATTACTGATGGACAGTTCATGAACACAGTTGTGCATATGTTCATGAATGATTGATGGACTGGTATTGTACATGAAAAAAACATAAAAAAATCATGAACTGTAAATGAACAAGACATGAACTACAAATGGACAAGCATGTTCATGAACTATTAGATTATGAATAATTCATGAATAATAAAAGTTCAAGAACTATTTTGTTCTTGAACTTTTATGAACCAAAGAGTTCATGAACATTTTCTGTTCATGAATAGTTCGTTATTCACTGGTTCATGAACATGCTTGTTCATTTGTAGTTCATGTCTTGTTCATAAACTGTTCATGAATCTTTTATGAACAATTCATGAATTGTGTTCATGAATCATTCATGAACTATTCATCATCATTTCGCAGGGGTTACGTATCATTATATTGAACAAAAGGAGGACATGCTGGCACTCTAAATTTATGCGGACAAAAATTTGTAGTTGTTGTGTTCCAATATTGCTGTCATTTGTATTATATATTAAATCCTGACATAAAAATAGTTGCTGATTTACTATGCTGCTATATAAATTTACAAAATAAAGTGCAAATATGGTCAGTTTTGGTTGATGCGGTAAAATAATTTTGTTATAGGAGTCAGCCTGAGGTATCAAAACTACTGAAATTTTGTTGTGAGACAATATTTTGATTAAAAAGAGGACATGCTGGCAATCTAGATTTATACGAACACAATTTTGTATTCACATTATGTTCCAATATTGCTATCATTTGTATTATACAGTACATCTTGAAATAAAATATTACTGAATTATTATGCGGCTATATAGATTTACATGACATAGTGCAAAAATGGTAGGTTTGTGTTGAAATGGTCAAACAATTTTGCTATAGGAGTCAGCCTGGGATTTCAAAACTACTGAAATTTTGTTACGTATCAATATATTGAACAAAAGGAGGACATGCTGGCACTCTAGATTGATACGGACAAAATTTAGTATTCACATTATGTTCCAATATTGCTGTCATTTGTATTATGCAATACATCCTGACATAAAATATTACTGAATTATTAAGCGACTATATAGATGTACATGATAAAGTGCAAATATGGTAAGTTTTGGTTGATACGGTCATAAAATTTTGCTATACGAGTCAGCCTGGGGTATAAAAAAACTACGGAAATTTTGTTAGGTATCAATTTATTGAACAAAAGGAGGACATGCTGGCACTCTAAATTTATGCGGGTAAAATTTTATAGTGATTGTGTTCCAATATTGCTGTCATTTGTATTATACATTCCATCCCGACATAAAAATATTTCTGATTTACTATGCGGCTATATAGATTTACATTATAAAGTGCAAATATGGTTAATACGATTTAAAGAATTTGATATGTATTGGGATATATATTGAGCTCGTTAGCATTGTAACCATTATCGTTTTTTAATATATAGAAAGGCAGATCACGGATAAATTTGTAAATAACCAAGCAAAGTTTTATGCGTACCTTATTTACAAATAGATATAAGAAGATGTGGTATGAGTGCCAACGAGAAAACTCTCCATCCAAGTCAAAATTTATAAAAGTAATCCATTATAGGTCAAAGTACGGTCTTCAAGACGGAGCTACATGTATTTAATCATGTTTATATCACGGAAGTATTAAATTGACTTTATGTTTCTATGTTTATACCAAGAAACAAAGACATTAAAAAATATTTAAAACATCCATGTAGAGCGGTCCTGGTTACAAGTTAACTTGGTGTTGAGCAGACCAGGCCAAAAGTTAACTTGAGATCAGGTCTGGTTCGATCGGAGTTGTCAAAATCAAAGTTAACTTGTGTTAACTTATGGCAGAACTGGTCTCGAAGTTAAATTATATCAATAGCGGACCTGTTTCCAAGTTAACTTTTTCGACAGACATAAAACAGTCCTAGGACCATGTCCGCTTTTCAAGTTAACTAGATTGTGGTCCTAGGACTGGTCAGAGCAGTCCTAAATCCTGTCACAGGTTAACTTTGACCAGTCCAAATGACTGGTTATCAAGTTAACTTGCTTTACAGGTTAGGACTGCACCCATCTGTAGGGAGCTTTTTTATGAGAGAGACCACGTTATTGTACAACAAACAACAACGGATAGTCATTTAGTACCATAAAACATGTCACATCAAAAATTACTTCAGCATTTACAGAGTGAGTTCCAATCAATACTTAATGACGAGCATTTTCTGTTTCACTGGCAAAAAAGTTGATTAGTACATAAGCATATAAGAAGTTGGTATATTGCTGCAAAGTTCGGGGAAATATATAATTTCAAAATTACACAGTAAAGGTTAAACATTTACAAGGACAAATACAAAAAAACACGTAATTAAGACGATAAACAACGTCAGTAACTACAATCTATACTTCAAGACCATCATGTATTATTTGTGAAGTTGATACGGAATATTTACCAACAAGGTCTTGGTATCTTCCGATCAACATTTTTTTTAGAAAGAGGACGAAACGTTCTTTGATATTACCTGGTTCATCAATTTTCTGCTAAGACACTGGTGACGTTTTATACAGTCTGAATAGCAGCTACAAGCTCTTGGTTACCGAATGAGCTGGGACATGTGTATCCAATATGCAGGTGAATTTTGTATATTGCTGCACAGTTCGGAGAAATATATAATTGCAATATTAAACAGTAAGGTTAAAAATATACATAGACAAATACAAAAAACAGGTAATTTAGATTATAAACAAAGTCTTAATAGTCTATACTTCAAGACCATCATGTATTATTTTTGAAGTTGATACAAATATTTATCAACAATGTCTTGGTATCTTCCGATGAACTTTTTTATAAAAAGTACGAAACGTTCTTTGACACAACCTGGTTCATCAAGTTTCTGCTCAGACACTTGTGACATTTTATAAAGTCTGAGTAGGAGCTGCAAGCCCTTGATTAACGATTGGGTTGGGGCATGATTATCCCGTATGCAGGTGAAGTTGGGATATTGCTGCTAGGATCGAGGAAATATTTAATTTCAAAATTAAACAGTAAAGGTTAAAAATATACAAAGACAAATACAAAAATCACGTAATTAATATGATAAATAACGTAAGTACCTAGAGTCTTTACTTGAAGACAATCATGTATTATTTTTGAAGTTGATACTAATATTTATCCACAAGGTTTAAAAATCTTCCGAAGAACTTTTTTTAGAAAAAGGACGAAACCTTCTTTGATATAAACATCTCTTTCTTTACTTAAGAATTCTTGTTATACTCAGTCAAAAAAACATCTATTGAACAAATGTTTTGACAAGTTGCTTCATTTCTATGATGTGAATATAGAATAAAAAATAACAAAATTCATAAACGTTAGAAAATTTCAGGACTGTTATAAAGCATTGAACAGGCTAATTGATATTATTCCCAATCAAAAAAGAAAGAAAATTAGAAAAAATTAAAACAACGTACCTTTAATATTGTCTTTATCGGTAGTTGTATTGATATTGTTTTACAGTAAACTGTCGATACGTATTCTGAAGTTAAACAAGATAATACTATTTCAAGATTGTATGTGATTCTGGCTTTGAACCAATATTCAGTAACTGCGAGAATCACAAATAGGTAATTTGTTTCATTTGTTTATTATAAGTTGTTTTTCGTACTTAATGTCGATTCAATGAGTAAAGCCCTTTTTAACTCACTACTACATTTGTTCTTATACTGTGTTGTTTCAGCACCCCCCCCCCCCTCCTCCCCCTCCTCCTCCTCCAAGTTAGGGGAGAAGCGTTCGCACATGTTTAACTCCGCCGTATTACTTATGTGCATGTCCAAAGTCAGACACCATCATATAGTTGTTGTCGTTGGTTGTTGTTAGCCATTTTTTTTTCTTTATATAAGAATTCTTGTAATAGTTAATCACACTCTTTTGTTTGTCAAATGTTTTGCCAAGAGCCTTAATTTCTATGATGTAAACTAATTTCATAAGAATAACAAAAATATTCATGCTCATTTCAAATCATAATAAGGTGAATTTGTATTATGATCCGTCATACATATAATATCGATTTCGAAGAAAGGCAGATGACGGAGAAATTTGTATTTTTCGGCAGTCATAAAAACAATCCTAGGACCAAGTCCGGTTTTCAAGTTAACTTGATCGTGGTCCTAGGACTGGTCAGAGCAGTCCTAAATCCTGTCGCGGGTTAACTTTGACCAGTCAAAATGACTGGTTAGCAAGTAACTTTCTGTACAGGTTAGGACTCCACCCATCTGAAGGTCTTTTCATGGTTAATGTTCTTATACACGATTCATTAATTTTAATGATTTAAGGTGTTGATATAATTTAACAATAAATAATGGTGTTGTCTTATTACAATTTAAAACTACATATTTAATTAGATATACATAGGCAAATGTGATTTGCAACTGTAGTTATTTTGTACTCATTTATCACTTAGATGCATGACAATGGAACGCATTTAAGGGGGTAAGAAACAGACAAACGTATTTATATAGAGGCGATAACAGGATCAATGTTGTCTTTTTTTTAATTTAAAACGATAATTTAAGTATACAACAAGCAAACTTTATATTTTTTCATTTATATTTGAAACGTTCTATAAGTGCTTCCGTCATATGTTAGCCGAGTTAACCCCTCTCTTGAAAACTTTGTAGAACAACTATTTATCTTGAAAGTTTTGATGATGACATTTCTGCTTGTGTTTCTTGAAAGTACAGCATATTTAGCATATGTTACCGCAGGCAAGCTGATTTTTACTTATTCAGATGTACCGAGTTAAAGTAAGTATCGTCACGTTAATGCATCAGATATTGCTACACTAGGCAAGTTTATGTCGTTGATGTTTTATTATCGATGACAAATATTTATAAAGGTTCTTTTACAGTTTTTGTGTTTTATATATTTCATATCAGATTTTTTTTACTGTTATTTAAACCACTTTTGAATATAAAGTTCCTACATTAATTAATTATAATTTTTCATTCCTGTTTCCAAGTTTTAAATCCAAGCCTTCTTATCCTTCTAATTGAGAGACATTGTATAAATATGAACAAAAAGCGGTAAGATAAAACAAGATTTGGCAATAAAAACGATTTGTACAAGTATTATTCCTGATAAGCTCTATATAGACAAACATATTGACATAAAATTGGTCTGGAAAAAAAAGTTATGTATGTCTTTCAATGATTAATCCAATGATTTAATTACAATTACAACTTACATTTAAAAACTTTTATATGTATGTCGGTATTTATAAGTGCCTCAGCATATAGAAAATTTTTAAATAAGTACTAGGTATTTTGTGTTGATGCTAACATTGATAATCAAAATTTAGCTGTGTGTACTAAAAGAAAACAATATAATTAGTTGAAAGGCGAACATGTGTAGACCATCGCATTACGAATGGGACAGAGCTGGATCCAAAATGAATACAATCGGCAACATGTAATTGATAACGTAACCCTGTGTCGTTCATTAAAATTCACTTTAATTTACTATAATTTAAAGTGTGTTTATATTATGCATGTTTAATTCTCATTAATTAATTATTGAAGACACGTATCAAGATGATTAAGGGAGTGTGTCATTAGAAACAGCTGTTAACAAAGAGATGTTTTCTGTAATATTTTGGTTGTTTAGTTTTACAGGAAACATTTATTTATCTATATGTTTCTTTTCAAACTTGAGATTCTGGGTGTTTCTAAATCATATAAACGATAGGCACTATATTGCTATACACTAAAAAGTTGGTCAGACTAAAAAAACTTTTGTTAATGATTGAAAATGAGAATATATCAAAGATTTTGTTTGAATACACTTACAAGAAAAACACGGTTTTTACGGGAGTTTATCTCAGGTGATAGGTCAATTTACGATACTGAAATCACACTTTGTCATTGTCACATATACGTTTACTATTTTACTATAGTTTGATACATTTGGACAATTTTACCTTAAACCATTTCTGTATTGGCTTTGCTTTTATCATTAATATGCAACAATCTCCATGATATCAACAGGAATAATTAATTGTAAAAATGAAACTTTTAACAAAGTAGCATTTAAAAATGAAAAATTACTGTTCATCAGTCAAAACAGTGTGTGAGTAATGTATTAAGCCATTTACTGTGAAGTGTCTGTGTTCAATTCTTGAATAAAGGTAGAAAACACAGAAATATCTCTCAAAAGATTTCCATACAGTTACATTGAGAAAGTATATTATGAACACCACGACGGAAGTCAATAATGTAACAGGATGTGCTAGCCCCATCGGAACGTCTGAGATCAATCTAGTTTGTCTCTAGTTTTCTATGTAGTATTTTTTTTTTACCTGATTCCACTTTCCGTCGGCTTTCGTGTTTTGCTATTGCAATGTCGGTTTCTCACACTTTACGAGTTTGAATATCCAGTTGCAATCTTTCGATTCTTTTTTTCCAGTGGTAATTGATAATGTAAGTACCTTTCAAGTCATATTCCATTATCTTATAAGTTTTTAATCGATAGGAAAGTAAGTGGGAGGCACCAATTTGCGCAGTGTGCGTTATATTCTACGTCACTACCATGCATGCTTATAGTGTAACGTTTGCATGAATAAGCATAATTTACTGTACAATATAATTGAATGATAATTTTTAACTTTAATTAGTTTTTATTTAGGATACTCGCTACTCTGTTTCAAAACAATAAGTTTTTTAAAAGACTGTGTATAGTCTATGTATAACGCAATTAAAAAGCAGAAAAAAATGCAATGTCCATGTTCTTGTTTTGATAAAAAAAAGAAAAAAAGGGAAATTATTCTCTCTCGATTTCTCGTTTATTTAATATTAGTATTCTTTTTCTTGCAAAAACTATGAGAAAATAGCAAGGATCTTACAAGATTTCCAAAAGTAAATTTTTAAACTAACTTTAATAAGATTATGAAAGGAAAAGTAGGGTTTAGCAGGCAAATGGTTTTTAACGGCATCACATAAATAAAACCAGAGGGTTCCAAACATCTGACAAAAAGTAAAAAAAAACGAGAGTAGCAAATATCGTCAAATTTCAACTAATATAGCGGTATTTTTAATGCTTGGTTGATGGTAGGCAGTACGAAATTGTAGCCACTTTTCTCCACGTTGCATATTGTGAAAACAATAAATATCACAGGCTATTTACAACGAATATTAACTGTACAAATATATTTGTATTTCAGTTTTATCACAACTAAACATTTTGCTAAAGCTTCTTAAGCGCTAACAATTTCCAATTTATGTTTGAAAAATGAACGCTTAATTTTAACCTAAAAGAAAACAACAGTGAATTTCAATTCCGTGACAATCAACCTACTAATTTGTTTGTGGTCCTACATGTAGTATGTAAAATAATTAAAAGATGCGTTTCCACTTTGTATACATTTAAAAGAATCTTTTTAATTTGGAATAATGTTTTGGTTCAGTCTTCTCATTTTTACCTTTAAAAAAGGGTTTACACTGCTAACTATTCTCGTTTTTTTTTCAATTCTATATCTTGAATATTGATATTGAATCATCATTCATAAACAAAGTTTAGAAAATCTACAAATATAGTATAGATGATCTCCGTTATCATTCGATATGCTGTCTCAAACACAAGGACCAGTGTCGATGCTAGACATAGAATAAAGAAAAAATCTTATAAAAGATAAGGACACTACTTTTCCTTCTCAAAGGTTATCTGTTATTATTAAAATTAAGCAGATTTTCAATCACGGCGTAAAGTCTCTGTCAATAACAAAATTATTGAATGAGTTATGCTAAACAGCACAATATATGTAAACGACTCATATAAGCAACTGTGGGCAACGAGAAGAGAGTTTTTTTTAAAGAAATTCAGTTAATTCTATGATATGATAACATGTATCGACCGCTGAGGCTTTCCACACAGAACAAACGAATTGGACGTCTTGTGCTGATAAAACACACTTTAATGTATACTAAGGTTCTCAATTATTTGAAAAAAAAGACGTTTTAACATGGAATAACTAACAAACAAACACGAAAGGATTTGATTTTTAACAACGAATTGTAATCACGAAATATATCATAAAAATTGTATGTTTGTTGAAGATAGTAAAATGAAGGTTTCTGTTTGTTTAGTCGTCTGCCTGTTATAAGTGTCCATTGAAGGTTAGAAACTTCCCCCTTTTAAATTTTCCTGAAAGTATTTATGCTTATACTCCTTTTTTTCTTTAACGTTACGTGTTGTTGTTTAAATGAATTAAATCGTTTTGTTTGAGGAAAGATGTTTTTTTTTTTTTTTTTTTTTTTTGAAAGTAAGTAACTTTTATTGCATATCTGCTGTTTTAACAATTTCCTCGGATTACAGCGTTAGTCCGTGTATCCCTGTCATAAGATACTGACTTTACAGGGATAAAGCTCAGTAAAAAGTAATTCGTTATTATAAGTAATAACATATACATTCTTTTAAATACAGCGTATACGTATAAAGTATAGAATTCCATGCTAAAAATCACGTGTTTACGGAACATCAATTTGCTTTCCGAAAGTGTGCTCATTTTTCCATATTCATTTCAATCATTGACACCGTTATTCCGTACATGACCTTTTGTGCCGGATTAGTTAACCTGTTTACTAATTCATTGTCCGAAAACTAAAACGAAAACGCACCTGTTTGTAGTTAACAAATTGATGGATTAGATTAAACTATTTTGGTAATTATTATTATAACTATTCATTAGTAATTATGTCACAGAAACAAATGTTTATAGAAATAAAGTGATTAAATAAAAGAAAATATAGTACATAAAAAATTAAAATGTGATTTGATACCAACATACTCAAAATTACTTGATGTAAAACAAAACAGTGTTGGATTATGCTCATTTTAGTCTCAAAATATAATGAATAAGTGTTTTTGTTTTGTTTGTTTATACATAGAAAAAAATAAAAAAATCAGCAACAACAACAAAAAAAAACAAACAAAGGTGTATTAACTTCAATAACCTTGATCTACTGAGACATCATTCATACATTTCATTTACATATAGTTATGATAATTTTTTAACATGTGACTTATGTAGGTTTTTTATACTCCATCAGATAATATCTGTATTTATATTCTTGTTTAAATATTTCATAAAATTTTACCTGATTTGCCTTATTATTTGAAATGCAATTACATTTGTGCAGAGTGAATAGGATAACTTTCAAGAGATAATAATAAGTAATTAAAAATGAACTTTAATGTGTTATTGATATTTGATTGATATTTTTCTATATTTAGTTCTTTCCGCCACCTTGTAACCCCTAAAGGACTATCTTTACTAACATCTGAAAGAACTATATAAATATCTTTATTATTTTTGTAAATGATATATAATTGCACCTTGCTTTAAGGGGAGTTTTTTTTTACACTTAACAATAATTTTTGATGAGTCGTCTTTTTGTAATATGTATTTCCAATGATTTGGTATACTCTTTCTTATTTGTATTATTTCAGAAATCCAATTTATTTTACATTTTAATTCATTTAATAAAATTGAGAATGGAAATGGGGAATATGTCAAAGAGACAACAAGCGACCAAAGAGCAGACAACAGCCGAAGGCCACCAATGGGTCTTCAATGCAGCGAGAAAATCCTGCACCGGGAGGTGGTCCTCAGATGGCCCCTAAATAAAACTGTGTGCTAGTTCAGTGAAAATGGACGTCACACTAAACTCCAAAACATATAAATGAACTAAAATTAAACATACTCGACTAACAAAGACCAGAGGCTCCTGACTTGGGACAGGCGCAAAAATGCGGAGGGGTTAAACATGTTTTGTGAGATCTCAACCCTCTCCCTATACCTCTAGCCAATGTAGAATAAAAAACACATAGCAATACGCACAGTAAAACTCAGTTCAAAAGAAGTCCGACTCCGATTCTTTTGTTATTCTTCCTTTGTCATCAATTATGTCGTTTACATAGACTATATTGTCTTTTATCCAATGATTAAAGACCAAACTATGCCCGTTTATCTTTATATATATATATATATTACCCCATATTATTTGTTGTCTGATGGTTCTAAAGTTTTCTGGTTTATTAGTTTGACCGCCGCCATATCTTACCCCCGTTTTAAGTATTACAAAGGAGAAATAAATATTTAGCTATTTTGGTAATTAATAGATTTTAGATTTACCAGATTCATGTTAAATATTAGAAAATTTGATTCGTACTGATTAAAGTAAAATGTTGGAATAATTTTTCAATTTGACTGTTAACCTTCCATTAATCTTTTCACCCTGTTAAGTTTTGTTGCATCAATAAACATGTCAATATCTATCGTTCCAAGTCCTCCTTCAGTTTCTTTTTTCATATTTATTGTATTTCTTTTAATTTATTCTTGTTTATGGTCCCAAATGAAGTCATAAATCATTTTTCAAAAACGTGTATAATGAATCTTTGTCAATGTTAGAAACTGAAGCTAAATAGGTAATATTGAGTATAACCAGAGATTTCAGAACTGCTCTTTTTCCAAACATTGTTAACATTCTTTTCTTCCATGAGTTAAGAATTTTTTTTCAGATTTTTGAAGTTGTTTTTCTATATTTAAATTCATACATTGAGATTTATTATGTCCAAAAGAAATACCTAAGCTTTTGACAGCATCTTTGCTCCAGTTAATATTCTCAAAATTGTCCTGAATGTATTTTAATTCACCAAAAGCTAATACGTCTGTTTTAGTTCGATTTAAAATAAGTCCTGATAAAGAACCAAATACTTCAATTATATTAAGCGATTGAGTAATTTCATCTTTAGAGCAGAGAAACAATGTAGTATCGTCGGCTAACTGGCATTTTATAAGGCTGTGCGTTTTTCCATCTAACTTTATGTTTATTCCTAAATCAGTGGGGTTTCCTTTTTTCAATATTAGAAGAATAAGGTCTATTGTGTAGTGATTCAGATAACATCCCTTCTTTATAGCAATAATTTAAGCTTTGAATTGCAAAATTCTTTAATTTGTTCCAAAATTCTATGTAAAACTTTACTGAAAGTCCATCCAGGCCTGGGAATTTATTTAATATCATTTGAAAAATTGATTTTGTACATTCTTCTGTTGTGAGAAGTCTGTTTAAATAATTGCTTTCCTCTTTACTCAATGATTGTTTAATATTTGTATCCTTTATATATTCGCTTAAACATTTTGTATCTGGTTTAGTGCTAGTATAAAGTTTTTCATAATATTTCTTTTTAAAATACAGTATTTCTGATTGTTTTGTAATATCTCCCCTTCCTCATTCTTTTATTTCATTATATTGTTTCTTGTGTGTCTTCTCTACTCTAATCCTAGATAAACATTTAGTGTTCTTTTCTTCTTCGTCTATTCATTTCATCCTGGAACGTATCTGTGCACCTTTTGCTTTAAAACTATAAAGATATTCTATCTTACTTTCTGTCAACTTGATTTCATTTTTTTACACTTCACTTAATTTTTTGTTATAATTTTTGTTTCATGTAATGTTTGAAGGTTTTTTTTTCTAAAGCTTTAATTTCATTTTTTCTTAGCTTAGCTCTATTTTTACAAAATTGTATTGTTAATTCTCTTACCTCAATGTTAAACAAATCCCATAATTGTGATAAATATCAGACTGAGTGTAACTGCTTTTGAGTATAAAATAGTCAATTACATTCTCTATTTTTTCTTTATAAGATTTATCAGTAAGTACACTATTGTTTATGCTAAAGAAACCTTTACCCTTAGTATCATTAGGCATGTTAATTTTCAGTGAAATTGCCCGATGGTCTATACTAGAAATCAGGTCGGAAAATAATAATACCTTTTCAATATAATAAAATAAAAACAATTATGTCCTTTGAGTTAACAAGGCAAATTACATAATGCTGAGAGACAATGGGCTTAGACAAAAGTGAGTTGAGATTGAAACATATGTACACTAATTGATATGAATCACAGCACAGCATACACCAAACTGAAAAATGTTTAAGAAAGGGCTCGACATATCAGATCGGCGCGAACGCACAGAACAAAAACTATAAAAGAAAAGACACGAGGACCATTCTAAGAGTTCTCCCAGTTTATTCAATCAGTAGACTTCCAATGTATTAAGTGTAAAGACATCATTCCCAGCCTTAATATTTTGTTTTTTTTTTTATTTCTATATTTTGCGGATAGCTCCACAATTCAAATTATCTTCAGTGTCGTTAATGTCTTAAAAAGTTATTTTCTTTTTCTTCCACAAATTAAACCAATCTAAATAATACTTTTTTGGTATGTGTTTAAATGACACGTAAATTACCAAAGTCTTCTCATATATTAGCTCATGCTTATTTCAAAAGCATATAATTTTGCTTATGATACAACTGTTATATACTAGCTGCTGGCGTACAAAAGTTAAACATGGTATATATGATGAGGTTATCTAAAATACCTAAACAACGATTACGATTTATTTGAAATGTATTTTAAAGAAATTCAGGGAAACGGTGGTCAGGGTTGTTACTATTTCAAAAATTATGCTTAAATATTGTATGTGCTGGTCAATTTTTCTTCGTTAATTCAAAAGAAATATTCCATGATACAATATAATAAACATCTTGCCGGTATGTTTAATGGTCATTCTGTTAAAGAACACATTCCTGGCTATTTTGATAATACTGAACTCCCTCTTATTTGTTATGTTTACAAAAAATCTACCCAGAAATATGTGTTTAATTATAGCCAAGTGTGTAAAAATGTAAATATCAGTGACAATACACCTACGTCATGAAATTGCAGTAATTCCGAATACATTTATGGCCCCAGTTCCCATGTTATAACAGGAGACCTTAAAATCGTTTGTGACCGAGAGTTGAAATCATTCTTCAGTAAAGGACCTAAATAACGTCCCCCGTCAATTATTTATTGGAATGAGTGTCGTAACATCATCCACAACTCACTCCGTACTTACTGCTCGAAATGGATAAACGAGAAAAAGCCTTAGATTCTTTTTTTAATTAAGTAATGAACATAGTTGATATACGTATACAACATTTGAAAGAACAGTTTACTCCTAACAACAACCATAATAACCCTATTTCTCGTATCAAACTTAAGCTAAAAGAACTCGCCAAGGAATTTGTTTTTGTCCCGGCTGATAAGGCTGCTAATAATATCATTATCGTTTGACGTCAATTTTACATTGAGGTTCTGCATAGGGAAATCACGAATTCACCAACATTCCAACTGACTCCATTTTCGGAAAATGACATCTGTAACAAACATAAACTTTTAGCTACTTCTTTACAGGCAGAACCAAATACAATGAAAGTTCCAACTATGTACTGCCTTCCGAAGCTGCTCAAAACACCTTACAAATATAGATTCATTTCGTCTTCAAGCTATTGTTCCACTACTAAACTGTCTATTCTACTTACTAGTAAATCAGCAAAGACTCATCGAAACAACCTCTGATACAAAAATTTAAACTAAAGAGATGTATTCTGCTGAATTGACTTTAAATAAAGCTAATACTAACAATGAACACTGCCCATTCCTGGATCTTGATATCTATATCTTTAGCTGGAAGCTTAATACCAAAAGTTATGATACAAGAGATCATTTTTCATTTCCTATTGTTAATTATCAATTTTAAGATGGTGATTTCCTTGTCACCATCTTATGGTGTTTATATACCTCAACTTGTTCTATTCGCTCGTGTATGTAACAACGTATCTGATTTTAACGAAAGAAATCTATGTATTACTGAAAAATTATTACACCAGGGTTTTCAATATCACAAACTAGTCGAAACATTTACTAAATTTTATCATCGGTACAAGGACATCATTCGTAAATATAAATCAACATGCAGACATCTTATACGTTCAGGTATCTCACATCCAATCTTGTATGGTAATATTCTTTACAAAGCACAACAATGTCGGCATTCACCTCAAAAGCTAACCAAACCTTTAAATAGACTTATTAAGAAGGGATATAGTTACGATACTGTTGTCAGGTCATTAAAGATGGCATATTTTGGTATTAATATTGATTCATTCATAGGATCTTTGCATCGGAAATAAAAACATTTATTCGAAAACCAGTTGTTGGCATGATACGGGTTATTTTCTTCTCATATGATGGTATGATGCTAAACCCCTAACGGGAGGGATTGTGTTTGATTTTCATATGATGAAGACATAATTTTTCAATCAGTCCAATTGAGGTCTGAAGCTTGCATGTCAGTAACTTCTAGTAGCCCTTTGTTAATTTATGTATCATTGTCATTTTGCTTGGTTTCTTTTGTTACCTATTCTGACATCGGACTCGGACTTCTTTTAAACTGATTTTTACTGTGCGTATTGCTGTGTGTTTGTTTTTTCTACATTGACTAGAGGTATAGTGGGAGGGTTGAGATCTCACAAAACATGTTAAACCCCGCCGCATATTTGCGCCTATCCCAAGTCAGGATTCTCTTGCCTTTGTTAGTTTTGTATGATTTTTAATTTTAGTTTATTTGTTTGTTTTGGAGTTAAGTATGACGTCCATTATCACTGAACTAGTACACATTTTTGTTTAGGGGCCAGCTGAAGCATGGCTGCGGGTGCGGGATTTTCTCGCCGTGTTGAAGACCCATTGGTGGCCTTCGGCTGTTTTCTGCTCTTTGGTCGGGTTGTCGTCTCTTTGACACATTCCCCATTTCCATTCTCAATTCTATCTTGTCGTCAAATAACAAAGTTTCTAATATAGATTTTGGATTCTTGATCGTTCATTTTACCGTTATGAACGAACAAAAACTTATATCAGATAAAAGCATCAAAGGAGATATTAATAGATTTTTGCGAAAGATAATTCGAGTGATACTATGAATTTATTTGAGAATTTGTATATATTATAACACGTTGAAAGTTAAAAATAAGACTATCGACAATATTTGATTATCCATTGTCCAGCAATTACTATTATATACAATTCTAACAATCTTAAACACAAGCCTTATAAAAAAAACTGAACCATTTGGGTTTGAATTTTGTACATCTTAAAGCCTTAAAGGGTTGTAATGGTGCAGTCTGCGATGGAGGAAGGTGCAACAATTCTGCTGGGATATGTTGTAGAAATACTCGTGACTGTTGTCTAGATCATGACTGTTCTTACAAGATTTGGATGCGCCTTAAGACCGTTGGGGACCAATTCATTCACTGTCAGGCAACAACCTGCAGAAATCTTTTTACTTTTAAATGTTGGGCTTAGTAAAAATATATATATAATTGAAATGTAACTAGTAACTTTATTTGTTTGTCTAACATGTTGTAATGCACTTTGTAAGAAAACAAACTCAATCTACTAATCGCCAAACAATATGTTAAGCACACAATAGCTAACTCAATTGATAACATAACAACTTTCTAGCATTTCAACATAGATTGAACCATTGCGTGATCTTAATTATTTTTATTTTACACTTACTGAAAACTGTATTAAAACGTTTTCTTTATTAAAAACAATTCATTATTTTACATATCTAATCTCTCCAAATACTAAAACATCTGTACAGATGAAGTAAAAATTTCATCAAGCAGATAGAGATTGATTTGGGACCGACTAGCAGGCATTCCACAAGTAATAACACATCTTGTCGAATTGAGACACCTATAGCAAAGGAGAGGGGAAAGATACTAAAAGGACGTTCAAAGTAGAAAATAAACTGCAACGCCTGGCTAAACAATACAACTTTGAAAACCTGAGGAACACGAACCTCATTCAAAACTTAGGGGGAAAGGGGCGGGGTGATCTAAGGTGCTCCCGATAGGTAAACAGATCCTGCTACAAATGTGGCATCCGTCATGTTGCTCATGTAAGTACCAACCCGGTGAGAAATCTAATTCGGTAGGTCAAATTCTGATAGAGATTTCCAATAAAATGACATACGTACGTAACCCGACGTACAGACCTAATGGGACTGGTTATTGCCAACCATTGGATTTGATAAGATACATCGCTCAAGTTTAAACAAAGTATTCCTAGACTTTTAAAAACACACACTGGAATTTTCGTCCATATAAAATAATTTTATCATGACGCAAAATGATAGAAATCTTTCATTTCTATTTACATATGCATATTTAGGACGAGCAGATAAATATAAACCAGACTTTGTATTATACCGCAGGAAGACACATGCTTTTGACCTCGAACCGACCAATCTTTGCTTTAACTCCTAAATATTTCGTGCTTGGCAGAGAGGCAGCCAATCTTCAATTTGAGACGTGCGAGGATCGAGCCCAAGAATTTCCGAACTCGAGCAGTGGTGTAGCTTTCATTGACGCAATGAGGCAACCGACTCACCAAATTTTTTACCATTAAAAAAGAGAGATAAAGAGATGTGTATACCCTGTACGTCATAGTATAAAGTATACTGAGTGACGACGTTTCAAACCCTTGACTGATTTACTCTTTACTCACTCATTCCTCCTTATTAACGTCTTGAAAACTTCCTTTCATAAAATGAACAAGGTAGATGCAAATATCTTTTTTAAGTAACAGACAACGTATACCTCGCAAAAAACTGATTCAAACAAGAGTCATAACTGTGAAACTGATATGATGCTTGATTTTTTTATTTACAACGAATTTGTTACTTTTAGTGGACAAAGTTTTCAACAGACACTTGGCATTCCTATATTTAATATACTACTCTCCTACCTTGGTTAACATAAGCAAGACTTCATGGTTCACCCAGTTGTTATCATCTAAACATTTTGACAACAGCTAAACGTATAAAGTTAAAAGACATAGTGGATCTTTAATTTAATATCTCCAAATCTGTACAAAAGCAATTTAGAGGAGGTCATACATATAATTCTGTCAATTATTTTTGTTTTGATCAGGACATGTCTGTAACTGAATACTGAGAATTAAACCTTTGACCAGCAGTTTCATTGAAATATATTGATTCAATGCGCACTAGAAATATTATTTTATGATAAAATTCCACAAATCTGGATTTTTCATAGACAGGATCTTTTTGCCAGTGTGTGACCTATCAAGAGTATGATCACCTACACCTATTTTGCGATTCATATTTTCAATTAACCGTCTAATCCCTATTGACATTGACGTCTTTTAATCAAGGTGAAGCTTTGACTGCAAAGATGCAAAATATTTGCCTCAACAGAAATAAAATTCAAGTTACGCTACCGTCGATTGATTGATAGTTGGTTGCTTAAAGTCCAGTGGTAAATATTTCATGCGTGGCATTCCCTCTACAAGAGGCATCGGATTTAACGTCCCCAATTTGATCGGACCGGGCTGCGTGCATGTACATCCCGCACAACCAAACGGACTCCCCACTTTGGCAATGGTTTAACTGCCGATCGGCACAAGACCAATAGTGACCATATTTCTATTCTCCTGATCACCTTTGAGGGGTTACTGTCAAGGCGAGTGAGCGACCAAATAGAGAGTTATGAATATGGACAATACATATACATGTACGTGTATTAATCAAAACATTTAAAACAAGAATATGTGGCCTTAAGACACCGTGCCCCTTTACATGATCATATTAATATGTCCAGTGCACCACTTAATCCGGGACAAACTTTATAATTTGGTATATAATTTTAAACGTTTTATATTTTGAACAGGACCGACGAACGGACGGATGCACAGACCAGTAAATATGATATCCCCTTGCTATCACAATTTGGTCATAAATCTAAAATGATCATTCTACTTAACAAAACTTCAATCAAATATTCCGTACATGTCCGTTTTCCATATATATTTGAACAAGTTAAACGCCAAACATTTTAGAAAAACAATTTAAGAGCAATGACGTTAACTGCGCATACGTTTGTACGGTCTCTTCCCAGAATCTATGCATCATTATAATTAAAAATAAGATATAAAAAAAATCAACTGATTCAGTAAAGTGTAATCATATTTTTTTCTTGAAAATGCGTCCTCATAAATTCCATTTAATAAAATTCTACGGAAAGGTGACAAAGTACTATCAGAAAGATGCATCAGTGATCTGAATTTTTACCTTTGACAAAAGTATCTTGAAATAAATTTATAGAAGTATGCTATAAAAAAAAAGAAGAAGCAAGTCGTGTACACCTTTTGACATTTCGGCGTGATTGAAACTCTTGTTTAATCTTATAACTTTTAAATCATATATTAAAATATGATCTCGCTTCAGATTCCATTATTTTTATTTTCTCAAACCTAATTTTGATTTAGTAGCTTTAAAAATTCATCGTTTGAGAGATAAATATATGGGTCAAGTGAAATGACGAAGTAATGATCGGTGCATTTGATTACCGGTAACTGAATTAGTTATTCCCTTTAAAGGTTGTTGTCAATGAAATCATTCCAAATTTAATAACAAAATATGTAAAGAATTAAAATAGTAGTTTGTTAAATAGCATCTATTCTAACAAAGTATGTGTATTCAACGAGCCAAATATTCATGCAGTCTATGCTCCCCTCCGTCATCCTTCTATGCAATAGGCCGAGATACGGTCAGATAGGTTGGTTATGTCGAGTTATGTCATGTTATTGCAAAACTCTGATATGACTTTACGTGAACTGTACATGTTATACACATGCATGAGTATACATTATACAAACAACATGCAGTTAGTTTTTACACACTATATAGATATTGAATGATGTAGCAAATAAAACACTGCAAAAATTATATAGCTACACATTTGATATGGAATATAACCGTTCGTATTCAGAATTGTGTTAAAGAAAATCATTTGCGATTCTAATTACAAACCGTTTCAAAATATTAATGGATACAACTAAGATGTGGTAGACCCTTATGGATCATCTGTTTAACAAATGACGACGGATATGTTCCAATTGTCGTGAGTATAATACCTATTTTTTTTAACGTGTCATAGACGAATGAGACTCATCACCAAATTTATACTAACATGAAGAAACGGGCGGCGCCACATGTGGAGCAGAAACTTCTTACAGGTCCTGATAACCTGAAAATACCCCTTGTTTTTAAATTGGGTTCGTGTTGTTCAGTCATTACTTTTCTATTTTGAGGGTTGTAGACTATACTTTGTCCTTTTGTTGATGTTCGTTTTGTTTGTGTTCAGGTTACTTAGATGTATATAACATTTTCAAGTCGTGTTTGAACTATTAAACTGTTCTTCTGTGCGAAAACTTTTGTTTTTGATCAAACATACTGCAATATGATAATATATATGTTTAGTTTGAGAAATAATATAAACAGCTCAAACGCATTTTGTATAAAAAGCAAGAAAAGACAAAGACATTTACTATTATATCTTTTTATAAACAAAGATTCGTACATGGAAACTATAGTTGACTGCCTCAGATTTCCTCTATCTTCTTCCTACACCTGTTCTTAACAATGCATAATTAACGTTCATTATAACTGATCTGTCAAGAACAGATAATGACTTTTCCATCCTTATGCATATTCTGACATATATAACCTAGATATTATGCAGATTGTTTTATCTGAAAACGGGTTTTGGCGGTTTAACAAATATACTGATAGTTCAGAAAAGTTTTAACCGATTTTTACTGTAGTTTCGTGGACGAAAATAATTTAAATGTCACCCATCAACGTTAAAATATTCATTAATTGTATGTATGTACCTTGTTTTTAATTATACGGTGTATTACTGTGATTAATTGCAGTGGACAGGTCAATTTACGATTTTGAAATTACACTTTGTCATTGTCACATATACGTTTACTATATTTCAACTGTTTAATACACTTACACACAATTTCACCTTCAATTATTACTGGATTTGTCGTTTCCATTTATATCTTAATATGTTTATAATTTAACAGGTATTATTAATTGTTCAAATTATTTGCTTAACAAAGTAGCGCAAAACGAAGGATAAATGAATGTTCATTAGTCACAAATTATGTGAGTCGCGTATTACACAATTTTTTGTGAAGGAACATACAACCGCAAACATGATACTCTGATAAATTGCTGTCGAAGTTTTTAAGCTCTTGTGTATAAAAGGTAGAAAATAACAGAAATATCTTTCAAAAGATTTCCATACAGTTAACATTACGTAAGTACTGTAACATTTATGGCTCGTGTACTTCCCTTTTCTATCTTTAGCGATATATATTTACCTAGGAATTGCCCTAGAGTTTTCGAGGTGATCGGTTTTCTTGTGCTAAAGACTCGAAGTCCAGATTTGGATATTAAAATTTCGTCTGGACAATATTGCTTTAGATTGGGGAATTGTACTGGTAATTTGCACTTTACATTAATTTTATTCTTGTTTCGATGTTTGACTTAAACAATTATTTCTTTGCAAACTTTTATGTTTCGGGTTTTATATATGTACATGTTGTTGGCTTAAGGATCAATCATTTTGTATTTCTGAAATATTAAGATAAATTGTCGTCAACAAGGTTAAGATACATATAAGAAGTACATTCATTAATTGTAAGAACTATCTTTTTTTTAAACAAAGACAATTTAAATCCGCAAATAAAGGCAACAGTAGTTGTTTGAAATTCATAAATCCGGATTACAAACTAAAACTGAGGGAAACACATCAACAATAAGAGGAGAACAATGACACAACAGAAACACTGAAATGCAATACACAGAGAAACGAACTATGAGATAACAATAGCCATTTTTCTGACTTGGTACAGGACATTTTAAGACAAAAATGGTAGGTTGAACCTGGTTTGTGGCTAGCCAGACCCCCTGCTTTAATGGCAATGCTAAATATAACACTAAAATGACAACATTACATGACAAGACTACAATACAAATAAATGGAAGAACATACAGGACAGAGAAACACACAAATAAACAATACAATAGAACAATACGACAAGCTAAAAGGTACCGTGCCTAAAGATGAAGAACATTGATGACCCAAAATTCCAAAAAGTTGTGCCAAATACGGCTAGGTTATCTGCCTGGGATAAGAAAATATTTAGTATTTAGAATTATTCATATTTTTGCAAACAGTAAATTTATAAAATATAAAAATGACCATATAAATAATATACATGTTAACACCGAAGTGGTGACATTACCTTGTTTGAACACGAATGACATTAACCGTGAAAGGATGTGATACCAAAGAGCAGGATACGTTTAATTTGTTAATTGTCTGCGGAATATTTGCGTATAAAAGCTCCAAGCCAGAAAAGGTTTAGCACAGTAACGGTTGCATAGGATTTGTGTACGCTGTTTTTAAGTCATTGAATTTACGAGTCATATTCGCTGTAAAGAAGTAATCTTGCGATTCGTGCCGAATGTGCTAAGTGACCTACACATTTATCTTTATATTTACGGTGTAAAAATATTAAGAAAAAAACATATCTCAATAAAACAGTTATGATAAAATGTCATAAGAATTGTTCTAGTTTCAACATTTTTTTGTCATTTGTTTGCACTTTCAACTATTTTTATTCGTGCGCAAATGATTATTTCTTTTTTAGCGTCTGATTTATTTATTTAGCACGTTATAATGTACATTTCTTGAGTTTTCATAACCATTCACTCGATGTTAGTGTTGCATGGTGTTGTTTCTTCTCCGACAGAATCAATTCCCCTGCCGTCATTCCTCCGTTTTTGTCTATATTTTTACGGATAAAACTTTTAATTATTTTGGAGAACAAAGGGTTTTCTTCCTCGATGGATAGATGGTCACCGCATATTTTCCGCAACGTTTTTAGAAATATTGGTCGTAAGTGCTCTTCTATTTTTTGAACAATTATTTGCGTTTCACGGTACACACATTTACATGACCAAAATATCTTAATGTCTTAGGGTTAGAGTCGACTACCAATTCTGTATTGTGCAATGCACTTGATAGCGCTTTTCAACCTATTCAATAGGACATTTAAAAGTAACAGGAGAGGTTTAATATGTAGAGCAGGATTTGCTATCCCTTCCGGAGCATCCAAATTCGCTCCCTCCTATCCCACCCGGTGTTTGCTGATTAACATGTTGCTCAGTATTTCGTTTTCTATGCTTTTGGTTTTTTTGTTGTTTCTTTTTTTTTTGCCATCGCGTTGTCAGTTTATTTTCGACTTATAAAGTTAAATGTCCCTTTGGTATCTTTTTTCTCTCTTTTTTGTATTTTTCGCAAATAATTTATTGGAAGTACTTAAAGGCATCTATCAGAATATTCCAAATGTCACTTCAAATTATCCGTCAACCTAGTTTAACAGTTAAGCTGACCTAGCTGCAACCTTCCCAGTGTACCATGTTGTCAATACGAACGTAAGAAATGTAAAAAAGTAATAAGTTTATCTTCTGTGGAATTTTAGAGGAATTGTTTTTGAGGGGTCTTTTTTCAGAGAATTCAGTCCAGCATGTCTATAGTTTCATGTTTAAGATCTGTTTACTAAAATATTTAAAAGTCTTTGAAAATAGGAAATGAATTTCTAACGAAAGCAAACTAAGAAAATACAAATTAAGGGTCGACAAAGATGGCTACATTGTTTAAGAAAACACTATACAAGCCACCTTTCACAATTTCCAAACATAATATTTTAACCTTATGTACAGTCGTTGCAATCGACATATGTATTTCAAAAATTAAAACTTGTGTATCCAAATAATTGGATTTTTTTCATGCAAATTATTAATATCTTTTGTACATTTTTGTAGTTTCTGGAAAAGAGTTATATAGAAGAATGAAGGTTTCAGTTTTTTTAATTGTCTCTCTGCTGTTGGTGTTTGCTGAAGGTAAGAAAATGAGAAGAAGACTTCAATAAACAGATAATTTCAATTAGTATTTTTTTTTATAGATTTGCACAAATACCAATTGATTTGAAAAGTTTGTAAAGCAATAGTTGATGGCCTGTATGATTCCACTAAAGTACAGTTATTCTAATGACATAATGATTGGTTGATTGATTGTTTGTGTTAAATGGCGGTAATTTTGGTGTTTGCAGAGGAGGTCAAAGTGCAAATAAACTAATCATAGATACCAGGATTAAAGGTTTTACGCTAGATGCTCGTTTCGTCCCCAATAGACACACCAGGGACGCTCGAATTAAAATAGTTGAAGATACCAAAAGACAAAGAGTGAACCACAGACCATCGGCCGAATAATAATTGCAATCATAGTCATATTAGAAATAGAACAAACCTTGACATGAACTCACAACATTAGGGTCGAAAGGCTATGCATTGCTGTAGATGTATTACGCAGACCAAAAGTCGATTGAGAATCCTTATTACATTATATATAAGTATATATAGATATATGTTATATACAAATATGGATATGGCGTAATTGGATGCCAGGGAAGCAAATATCCATCAAACACTAAACAAAATAGCGATAAAAGCAACAGGTCATCGTACTGCAACAATGAGCAAAATTATTGTTGGAAATTAAGATGCAAAAAACCCTGTGTTGAAAATGCTTAATTGTTCAAAAGGAGAAAGTCATTATAATTTCAAATAAACAGGTTAAATATATATTACACCAGCACTTTGTTACAGGAGATACATGTATGACGTCCTGTTTTTTTTTTTGTTTTTTTTTTTTTGTAGGTTGGGGTGGTTAAATTGTTATGAGGGAAACATTGTTTCTTAATTTATATCCAAATTGCGATTCATTACAGAATTGTACAATAGAAGACATATTTAGATACCAAAGGAAGAAACTTAATAACGTAGACTCGATACCAATAGTAAACGTTACCTTAAAATTTTATTCGCTGATTGTAAATGAAAATTGACAAATTAGTATTGAAACAATCAATAGTCGTTTATTAATATTTTTGTTCATTTAAAACATTTTCAGTCAGCATGGCTAATGAAGAAATGCTGGAAGACGATGGACTTCTTGAGAAGTAAGTTGAAACTGTGCTCCTAGTAGTTTATTCGTTCCAGTTTCAATTTGATTAAGGTCTATTTTTGCAGAAGAATTCAAATAAAATGCATACACTTTACATGAGATTAATGATATAAATGGGAAAACATATATTTAGCCTGCAGGTACGTAAAAATGGTTTATCAAAACATGTATTGATCATATGTTCATACTTTTCTAATTAGTTGTATGTATTTTCCTCCTCCTATGAAAAGCAGTAGCTAATTTAACAATTATTTCATCATCCAGCTAGCACCCATCATAAATTAAACTCATGTCAGTTGCTACATACTGAAGTCTAAAAATGTTCTATGACGTTTATAATTGTTCTAATTGAACATCAAATACTGTTATAAGGGCTTGTATTGTAAAATATTATGGGTTGTTGTGTCAATTGGTTAAATAGTCATTCCTAATCCAAGTGATCTACAACGAATGTTCAGATATACATCGAAATCATCAATAAAAACAATGTCTGATAATAATGTTTTCAACAATATATATTTCTCCTGTTGCCCTGGTTTAGGCTTGTCAAAAGAAGTCCTAAAGAATGTACTGGAAGACCTTGCAGTTCCTTAAATCCGTGCTGCTACAGACATAAATGTTCCTACGGACAATGCATATTCTGATACGGAAAGTGAGTTCCGGCATCCATAACTTACAAGTACTAGAAAACTCGAAGCAACAGACTCACGGAAATGATGTTACTTTTAATGTAGAACTTGTAAAATAAAATGAAAATTATCATTATGGTATTATATAATTTCTTTTCCGCAGCAATGTTGTTTTTTTTCAACATTTTCAAAATGTGTTTGCACTAACTAAAACAAGAAGTACCGATCTAGCGATTTTACAATTTGAAATATTGATTTTTATTCAGGACTAAGTGTATGTATCTTCAGTTGATAAGCTCTTCTATCCATTTAGTCACAAGTATTTACGATAAATGTCTTGCCTTTTTTAAATATTAATGGAAACTGCACGTCATAATCGTAATGTCTTTTTTGCATTGTGATGTTGGTTTGCTGTCTAGTTAACACCTAGAACAGTTTACATAAAAACGATTTAATTCTTTTGCATAAACCTTTTACAATTTTAATGCTTCATCAGTCATTTGTCAGTGTTGGTTTAGAACGTGTTATGATCGAAACAAAATCAAAGTATAACAGACACCTACTGAATTGTGAATTGACAAATGTTGTATACGGATTAGAGTGTAACCTTTGCGAATTGGTATACGTCGGTGAAACGAAAGGAAAGAAAATAAAAAAAAAATAAAACAACGTACCTTTAATATTGTCTTTATCGGTAGTTTTATTGATATTGGTTTACAGTAAACTGTCGATACTTACTCTGAAGTTAAACAAGATAATGCTATTTCAAGATTGTATGTGATTATGGCTTTGAACCAATATTCAGTCACTGCGTGAATCACAAATAGGTAATTTGTTTCATTTAAAATTGAGAATGGAAATAGGGAATGTGTCAAAGAGACAATAACCCGACCATAGAGCAGACAACAGCCGAAGGCCACCAATTGGTCTTCAATGCAGCGAGAAACTCCCTCACCCAGAGGCGTCCTTCAGCTGGCCCCTAAACAAATATGTATACTAGTTCAGTGAAAATGGACGTCATACTAAACTCCAAATTATACACAAGAAACTAATTTGTTTATTATAAGTTGTTTTTCGTACTTTATGTCGATTCAATGAGTAAAGCCTTTTTTAACTCGCTACTACATTTGTTCTTATACTGTGTTGTTTCAGCACCCCCTCCAACGCCCCCCCCCCCCCCCCCCCCCCCCCCCCCCCAGGTAAGGAGAAGCGTTCGCACATGTTTAACTCACCCGTATTACTTATGTGCATGTCCAAAGACAGAAACCTATCATATAGTTGTTGTCGTTAGTTGTTGTTAATCATTTTTTTCTTCATTGTTTTAGCATTAATCATGGAGTTAGTCTTGTTAGAATTTTCTTTCATTTTGCCCTTCCGGAACCTATAATAGCTGGCTATACGGTATTGATTTTGTTAAATGGTGAAGGTTCAAAGAATACTTAAAGTTGCTTTATCCAAGTCTAAACCTAAAGAACAAAAAGTATTCAAACAAGTAAACCTGAAAAATATATTGACATTGCATATGATAAAACTTGTATGAATAAACAATTCTTTCTTTACATAAGAATTCTTGTAATAGGTAATCACACTCTTTTGTTTGTCAAATGTTTTGCCAAGTGCCTTAATTTCTATAATGTAAACTAATTTCATAAGAATAACAAAAATATTCATGCTCATTTCAAATCATAATAAGGTGAATTTGTATTATGATCCGTCATACATATGATATCGATTTCAAAGAAAGGCAGATGACGGAGAAACTTGTATTTTTCGGCAGTCATAAAAACAGTCCTAGGACCAAGTCCGGTTTTCAAGTTAACTTGATCGTGGTACTAGGACTGGTCAGAGCAGTCCTAAATCCTGTCGCGGGTTAACTTTGACCAGTCAAAATGACTGGTTAGCAAGTAACTTTCTGTACAGGTTAGGACTCCGACCATCTGAAGGTTTCTTCATGGTTAATGTTCTAATACACGATTTTTAAATATTAATGATTTAAGGTGTAGATATAATTTAACAATAAATTATGGTGTTGTCTTATAACAATTTAAAACTACATATTTAATTAGATATACAAAGGCAAATGTGATTTGCAACTGTAGTTATTTTGTACTCATTTATCACTTAGATGCATGACAATGGAACGCACTTAAGGGGGTAAGAAACAGACAAACGTATCTATATAGAGACGATAACAGGATCATTGTTTTTTTTTTTTTTTAGTTTAAAACGATAATTTAAGTATACAACAAGCAAACTTTATATTTTTTCATTTATATTTGAAACGTTCCATAAGTGCTTCCGCCATATGTTAGCTGAGTTAACCCCTCTCTTGAAAACTTTGTAGAACAACTATTTATCTTGAAAGTTTTGATGATGACATTTCTGCTTGTGTTACTTGAAAGTACAGCATATTTAGCATATGTTACCGCAGACAAGCTGATTTTTACTTATTCAGATGTACCGAGTTAAATGTAAGTATCGTCACGTGAATGCATCAGATATTGCTACACTAGGCAATTTTATGTCGTTGATGTTTTGTTATCTATTTATAAAGGTTCTTTTACAGTTTTTGTGTTTTTTATATTTCATGTCAGATTTTTTTTACTGTTATTTAAACCACATTTTGAATATATAGTTCCTACATTAATTAATCATAATTTTTCATTCCTGTTTCCAAGTTTTAACTCCAAGCCTTCGTATCCTTCTTAGTGAGAGACATTGTAAACATATGAACAAAAAGCGGTAAGATAAAACAAGATTTTGCAATAGAAACGATTTGTACAAGTATTATACCTGATAAGCTCTATATAGACAAACATATTGACATAAACTTGGTCTGGAAAACAAGTTATGTATGTCTTTCAATGATTAATCCAATGATTGAATTACAATTACAACTTACATTTAAAAACTATAATATGTATGACGGTATTTATAAGTGCCTCAGCATATAGAAACTTTTTAAATAAGTACTAGGTATTTTGTTTTGATGTTTGTTGTAACATTGATAATCAAAATTTAACTGTGTGTACTAAAAGAAAACAATATTATTAGTTGAAAGGCGAACATGTGTAGACCATAGCATTACGAATGGGACAGGGCTGGATCCAAAAAAAATACAATCAGCAACATGTAATAGATAACATAACCCTGGGTCGTTTGAAAAAGATTCACTTTCGACTATAATTTAAAGTGTGTTTATATTATGCATGTTTAATTCTCACTAATTAATTATGGAAGACACGTATCAAGATGATTAAGGGATGGTGTCATTAGAAACAGCTGCTAACAAAGAGATATTTTCTGTAATATTTTGGTTATATAGTTTTACAGGAAACATTTATTTATCTATATTTTTCTTTTCAAACTTGAGATTCTGGGTGTTTCTAAATCATATAAACGATAGGCACTATATTGCTATTCACCAAAAAGGTGGTCAGGCTAAAAAAAAACTTTTGTTACTGATTGAAAATGAGAATATATCAAAGATTTTGTTTGAATACACTTACAAGAAAATCATTTCTAGCTTGACAATATTGCCTTTCCTTATGGTAAGATTGTATTTTGTCAATTCATCGGAACTCCTATAGGTATTACCTGTACACCACTAACTGCAGAGTAATTATTTAAGAGACGATTTCAACTTTCCATCACAGAAATTGAATTACGATGTTCCTCTTACCTCTTTATTATGTGTTCATTTCAAAACTGTTTTTCCCCATTATGTCATACTTTTACCAACAAATAATCAAACGACTAAACATCATAGTAATTGATGGGTACTGACAGGATTAATTACAACCTTTTCTACAATTATCCGTTAATAAATTTTGAAATTATAACAAACTAAGGTTTCAACTTCCTCAGGTAAAGTTAAATTTAGATAGATTTGTCTATTTTTAGGTCCTTTTTTCATATAGCTTCTCATCTATTTCAGTTCTAATACATCTTTGACTTTCTGATACACGGGTTTGAGCGTTCATAATGACTTTCAATCCAGAAAAGCGCTACATTGTATAACGTGTTGTTTTCATTTTCTAAGCCAAAATCGATTTAAGATTAAGAACAATAAACACGAATAGATAGCTTAAGATCATTTGAAATTATGATCATTACATTTACAGATAAATTTTCAACGAACTATCATTGGTTTTGATTACGGTATAGATTTTGGTTTCGATTTCGGTTTATACTGAAAATAGAGATACCTGTTAAAAAATATTTTGCTCTCCAAATATCTGTTCTCGACAGTTTTGTAATTCATATTCATCATTATTGTGTAATGATTGTGATTTTTATGACTGACAAAAAGCTAGGTTTTAACCATTTGTTAACTGTTTCCAGTTCAGTATTTTGTCATTCGTGTTTCTGTTCTTTTGACTTTTGGTTTTGAAAATGCACCTTATATATACCTGTTTTTAAATTAATCACTTATTTGTTTCTGAATAGAAAATGATAAACAGCAAACAATAACAAACATATATAGCAACTAAAACGGCAAAAAAAAACTGAACAAAATCGCACCAAAAAATCAAAATTGAGTCGCAAGAACTCAATTTAAACATAAGATCAAAAACAAGAATGGCAAGTTTTACACTTTCCAGTTGTGCCACTCCAGTAACAAGTTGCAAAATGACAATAAAACATTTGACGCTTGAAAGTTTTAGTCTCCTGGTAGCTCAACTAATTAATTTGTGTTACTTATGCTACCCGTTGGTCAAACTTAGCTCCAGCCATACACATTCATTGTTTTCTCTTGGAATTTTAAAAGGGTCAATATAGCACAAGATAATTTCATATTTCAGCTTTTAATTCTATAGTTTTAGATCTAGATAACATATCCATGTTGTGTTTTAAATTTTAAATTGTCCTTCTATAGTAAAAAAAAACTATTATTTTTAATAAAAATACTGCAATATGATACATAAATATATATATATATATATCCTTTTTTGTTAGTGAAATAATACAAACAACGCAACAATATTTTGATTAAAAGTCAGAAAAATAAATAAATACTGTATTCATTTTCATAATCTTTTTATCTTGATTTTTCTTACACGGAAATTATAGTTTCCTTATGATTCATCTATACTCCTCTACGTCTGTTCTTAACAATGATATAATTAACGCCTTTTAGAATTGATACCGAGTCTGACAGATATGACCTATGTATTATGCAGCTTGTTTTACCTAAGAACGGGTTATGATGGTTTTACACATATTCTAATGGTTCGAGAGATAAGTGTAAACAAAACCTAACTCTAGTTTATGAAATTTAGTAATTATCATTTTTTTTATTGTATTAGGAACGACTAATTAAATTTTACGTGAAAAAAATAAAGTGGAACTTTAAAATATAAATCAAAGACATCTATGTTTTTGTATTAACATGATTTTATTATACGGTTTTTACGGGAGTTTATCTCAGGTGATAGGTCACTTTACGATACTGAAATCACACTTCGTCATTGTCACATATACGTTTACTATTTTTCTATAGTTTGATACATTTGGACAATTTTACCTTAAACCATTTCTGAATTGGCTTTGCTTTTATCATTAATATGCAACCATGTCCATGATATCAACGGGAATAATTAATTGTAAAAATGAAACTTTTAACAAAGTAGGATTTAAAAAAGAAAATTAATGTTCATCAGTCAAAACAGTGTGTAGAGTGATGTATTAAGCCATTTACTGTGAAGTGTCTGTGTTCAAATCTTAAATAAAGGTAGAAAACATAGACATATCTTTCAAAAGATTTCCATACAGTTACATTGAGAAAGTATATTATGAAGACCACGACGGAAGTCAATAATGTAGCAGGATTTGCTAGCCCCATCGGAACGTCTGAGATCAATCTAATTTGTCTCTAGTTTTCTATGTAGTATTTTTTTTTACCTGATTCCACTTTCCGCCGGCTTTCGTGCTTTGCTATTGCAATGTCAGTTTCTCACACTTTACGAGTTTGAATATCCACTTGGAATCTTTCGATTCTTTTTTTTTTTTCAGTGGTATTTGATTATGTAAGTACCTTTCAAGTCATATTCCATTATCTTATAAGTTTTTTTATCGATAGGAAAGTAAGTGAGAGGCACAAATTTGCGCAGTGTGCGTTATCTTCTACGTCACTACCATGCATGCTTATAGTGTAACGTTTGCATGAATAAGCACAATTTACTGTACAATATAATTAAATGATAAATTTTAACTTTAATTGGTTTTCATTTAGGATACTCGCTACTCTGTTTCAAAACAATACGTTTTTTAAAAGACTGTGTATAGTATATGTATAACGCAATTAAAAAGCAGAAAAAAGTGCAATGTCCATGTTTTTGTTTTGATAAAAAAAGAATTAAAGGGAAATTATTCTCTCTCGATTTCTCGTTTATTTAATATTAGTATTCTTTTTCTTGCAAAAACTATGAGAAAATAGCAAGGATCTTACAAGATTTCCAAAAGTAGATTTTTAAACCAACTTTAATAAGACTATGAAAGGAAAAGTAGGGGCTAGCAAGGAAATTTTTTTTAACGGCATTACATAAATAAAACCAGAGGGTTCCAAACATCTGACAGAAAGTGAAAAAAACAAGAGTAGCAAATATCGTTAAATTTCAACTAATTTAGCGGTATTTAAAATGCTTGGCTGATGGTAGACAGTAAGAAATTGTAGCCACTTTTCTCCACGTTGCATATTGTGAAAACAATAAATATCACAGGCTATTTACAACAAATATTAACTGTACAAATATATTTGTATTTCAGTTTAGTCACAACTAAGCATTTTGCCAAAGCTTCTTAAGCGCCAACAAATTTTTTGAAAAATGAACGCCTAATTTTAACCTAAAAGAAAACAACAGTGAATTTGAATTCTGTGACAATCAACCTATTAATTTGTTTGTGGTCCTTCATGTAGTATGTAAAATAAAAAATGCGTTTCCACTTTGTATACATTTAAAAAAAAATCGTTTTAATTTGGAATAATGTTTTGGTTCAGTCTTCTCATTTTTACGTATCAAAAAGGCTTTACACTGCTAACTATTCTTGTTTTTTTTCAATTCTATATCTTGAATATTGATATTGAATCATCATTCATAAACAAAGTTAAGAAAATCTACAAATATAGTATATTCTGTTTCAAACACAAGGACCAGTATCGATGCTAGACATAGAATAAAGAAAAATCTTATAAAGGATAAGGACACTACTTTTCCTTCTCAAAGGTTATCTGTTATTATTAAAATTAAGCGGATTTTCAAACACGGCGTTAAGTCTCTGTCAATAACAAAATTATTGAATGAGTTATGCTAAACAGCACAATAAATGTAAAACCAACTGTGGGCAACGAGAAGAGAGTTTTTTTTAAAAGAAATTCAGTTAATTCTATGATATGATAACATGTATCGACCGCTGAGGCTTTCCATACAGAACAAACAAATTGGACGTCTTGTGCTGATAAAACACACTTTAATGTATACTAAGGTTCTCAATTATTTGAAAAAAAAGACGTTTTAACATAGAATAACTAACAAACAAACACGAAAGGATTTGATTTTTAACAACGAATTGTAATCACGAAATATATCATAAATATTGTATGTTTGTTGCAGATAGTAAAATGAAGGTTTCTGTTTGTTTAGTCGTCTGCCTGTTATTAGTGTCCATTGAAGGTTAGAAACTTCCCCTTTTTAAATTTTCCTGAAAGTATTTAAGCTTATACTCTTTTTTCTTTAATATAAACGTGTTGTTGTTTAAATGAATCAAATCGTTTTGTTTGGGAAAGATCCTCCCCAAAAATGTGTTTCTTTTTTTTTTTGTTTTTTGTGTTTTTTTTAAATTAAGTAACTTTAATTGCATATCTGCTGTTTCAACAATTTCCTCGGATTACAGCGTTAGCCCGAGTATCCCTGTTATAAGATATTGACTTTACAGGGAAAAAGCTCAGTAAAAAGTAATCGATTATTATAAGTAATAACATATACATTCTTTTAAATACAGTGTATACGTATAAAGTATAGAATTCCATGCTAAAAATCACGTGTTTACGGAACATCAATTTGCTTTCCGAAAGTTGGCTCATTTTTCCAAATTCATTTCAATCATTGACACCGTTATTCCGTACATGACCTTTTGTGCCGGATTAGTTAACCTGTTTACTAATTCATTGTCTGAAAACTAGAACGAAAACGCACCTGTTTGTAGTTAACAAATTGTTGGATTAGATTAAACTATTTTGGTAATTATTATTATAACCATTCACTAGTAATTATGTCACAGAAACAAATGTTTATAGAAATAAAGTGTTTAAATAAAATAAAAATATAGTACATAAAAAAATTAACATGTGATTTGATACCAACATACTCAAAATTACTTGATGTAAAATAAAACAGTGCTGGATTATGTTCATTTTAGTCCCAAATATAATGAATAAATGTTTTTGTTTTGTTTGTTTATACATAAAAAAAAATAATAAATCAGCAACAACAACAACAACAAAAACAAACAAAGGGATATTAACTTTAATAACCTTGATCTACTGAGACATCATTCATACATTTCATTTACATATAGTTTTGAATATTTTTTAACATGTGACTTATGTGTTTTTTTTATACTCCATCAGATAATATCTGTATTTATTTTCTTGTTTAAATATTTCATAAACTTTAACCTGATTTGCCTTATTATTTGAAATGCAATTACATTTTTGCAGAGTGAATAAGATAACTTTCAAGAGATGATAAATATCATTTAATGAATCATCTTGTATTGTATATCCTACCACCAATTTTTTTAAATTTATTATATGTTTATCAATATGAAGTTTATTTAATAGAATGCAAATCTTATTCCGAAAATCTTTAAAATTAGTACATTCTATGAAATTGTGTTGATAAGTATCTGGTACCCCACACACTGAACACAAATTTGTGTTCTTGATATTCCATGTGAAAAGATGTGTACCTACAGGTAATTTATAATGTAATAATTTCCATCGAATCATTTTTAATTTATTGTCCTCTGAGATTGTGTCTAAGTAACTAAAAATAGAATTTAATGTGTATTTGATATTTGATTAATATTTTTCTATATTTAGTTCTTTCCGCCACCTTGAAACCCTAAAGGACTATCTTTACTAACATTTGATAGAACTATATACATACCTTTATTTTTTTTTGTAAATCATATATAATTGCACCTTGCTTTAAGGAGAATTGTTTTTTACACTTAATAATAATTTTTTATGAGTCTTCTTTTTGTAATATGTATTTCCAATGATTTGGTATACTCTTTCTTATTTGTATTATTTCAGCAATCCAATTTATTTTAAATTTTAATTTATTTAAGATTTTTTCTTTTGGTATTCTTCCTTTGTCATCAATTATTCCCGTTTATCTTTGTATATATGTTACCCCATATTATTTGTGGTCTGATGGTTCTAAAGTTTTTTGGTTTATTAGTTTGACCGCCGCCATATCTTACCCCCATTTTAAGTATTACAAAGTAGAAATAAAAGATTTTGCTTTGTTGGTACTTAATAGATTTTAGATTTTCCAGATTCCTGTGAAATATTCGAAAATTTGATCCGTACTGATTAAAGTAAAATGTTGGAATAATTTTTCAATTTGACTGTTCACCTTCCATTAATCTTTTCACCCTGTTAAGTTTTATTGAAGCAATAAACATGTCAATATCTATCATTCAAAGTCCTCCTTCAGTTTTTTTGTTCATATTTATTGTATTTCTTTTAATTTTTTCTTGTTTATGGTCCAAAATGAAGTCATAAATCATTTTTCAAAATTTATATAATGAATCTTTGTCAATGTTAGAAACTGAAGCTAAATAGGTAATATTGAGTATAACCAGAGATTTCAGAACTGCTCCTTTTCCAAACATTGTTAACATTCTTTTCTTCCATGAGTTGAGAATTTTTTTTCAGATTTTTGAAGTTGTTTTTCTATATTTAAATTTATACATTGAGATTTATTATGTTCAAAAGAAATACCTAAGCTTTTGACAGCATCTTTGCTCCAGTTAATATTCTCAAAATTGTCCTGAATGTATTTTAATTTACCAAAAGCTAATCCTTTTGTTTTAGTTCGATTTAAAATGAGTCCTGATAAAGAACCAAATACTTCAATTATATTAAGCGATTGAGTAATTTCATCTTTAGAGCAGAGAAACAATGTAGTATCGTCGGCTAACTGGCTTTTTATAAGGCTGTGTGTTTTTCCATTTAACTTTATGTTTATTCCTAAATCAGTAGGGGTTCCTTTTTTAAATATTAGAGAAATAAGGTCTATTGTTTAGTGATTCAGATAACATCCCTTCTTTATAGCAATAATTTAAGCTTTGAATTGCAAAATTCTTCAATTTGTTCCAAAATTCTATGTAAAACTTTACTGAATGTCCATCCAGGCCTGGGGATTTATTTAATTTCATTTGAAAAATTGATTTTGTACATTCTTCTGTTGTGAGAAGTCTGTTTAAAGAATTGCTTTCCTCTTTACTCAATGATTGTTTAATATTTGTATCCTTTATAAATTCGCTTATATATTTATTATCTAATTTAGTGCTAGTATAAAGTTTTTCATAATATTTCTTTTTAAAATACAGTATTTCTGATTGTTTTGTTATATCTCCCCTTCCTCATTCTTTTTTTTTTTATTATATTGTTACTTGTTTGTCTACTGTACTGTAATCCTAGAAAAAACTTTTAGTGTTCTTTTTTTCTTCTTCTATCCATTTCATCCTGGAACGTATCCGTGCACCTTTGCTTTAAAACTGTAAAGAGATTCTATCATACTTTCTGTCAACTTGATTTCATTTTTTTCCACTTCACTAAATTTTTTGTTATAATTTTTTTTCCTGTAATGTTTAAATTTTTTTTTTTCTAAATCTTATTTGAATTTCATTTTTTCTTAGCTTAGCTATATTTTTACAAAACTGTATTGTTGATTCTCTTACCTCAATTTTAAACAAATCCCATAATTGTGATAAATTTTCAGTGTCATGCTTTTGAGTATAAAATAGTCAATTACATTCTTACCCTTATTATCATTGGACATGTTAATTTTCTGTGAAATTGCCTGATGGTCTATACTAGAAATCAGGTCGGAAAATAATAATACTTGTTCAATATAATAAAATAAAAACAATTATGTCCTTTCAGTTAACAAGGCAAATTACATAATGCTGGGAGACAATGGGATTAGACAAAAGTGAGTTGAGATTGAAACATATGTACACTAATTGATATGACTCACAGCACAGCATACACACAACTGGAAAATGTATAAGAAAGGGCTCGACATATCAGATCGGCGCGAATGCACAGAACAAAAGCTATAAACAAAAAGACACGAGGACCATTCTAAGAGTTCTCCCAGTTAGGGAATGCTAGTAAAAAGCCAATTACAAGTAATAAACAAATAATGTTTTCTCATTATGAAATATCAATCAGTAGACTTCCAATGTAATAAGTGTAAAGACATCATTCCCAGCCTTAGTATATTGTTTTTCTTATTTCTATATTTTGCTGATAGCTCCACAATTCAATTTCTCTTTAGTGTCGTTAATGTCTTAAAAGGTTATTTTCTTTTTCTTCCGTAAATTAAACCAATCTAAATAATACTTTTCTGGTATGTGTTTAAATGACAGGTAAATTACCATAGTCTTCTCATATATTATCTCATGCTTATTTTAAAAGCATATAATTTTGCTTTTGATACAACTGTTATATACTAGCTGCTGGCGTACACAAGTTTAATCATGGTATCTATGATGAGGTTATCTAAAAAACCTAAACAACGATTACGATTTATTTGAAATGTATTTTAAAGAAATTCAGGGAAACGATAGTCAGGGTTGTTACTATTTCAAAAATTATGCTTAAATATTGTATGTGCTGGTCAATCTTTCTTCGTTAATTCGAAAGAAATATTCCATGATACAATTTACTAAACATCTAGCCGGTATTTTTAATGACCATTCTGTTAAAGAACACATTCCTGGCTATTTTGATAATACTGAACTCCCTCTTATATGTTATGTTTACAAAAAATCTACCCGGAAATATGTGTTTAATTATAGCCAAGTGTGTAAAGATGTAAATATCAGTGACAATACACCTACGTCATGAAATTGCAGTAATTCCGTATACATTTATGGCCCCAGTTCCCATGTTATAACAGGAGACCTTAACATCGTTCGTGACCGAGAGTTGAAATCATTCCTTATAACAGGACCTAAATATCGTCCCCGTCAATTATTTATTGGAATGAGTGTCGTAACATCACCCACGACTCACTCCGTACTTACTGCTCGAAATGGATAAATCGAGAAAAAGTTTACTCCTAACAACAACCATAATAACCCTATTTCTCGTATCAAACATAAGCTAAATGAACTCGCCAAGGAATTTGTTTTTGTCCCGGCTGATAAGGCTGCTAATAATATCATTATTTTTTGACGTAAATTTTACATTGAGGTTCTGCAAAGGGAAATCACGAATTCACCTGACTCCATTTTCGAAAAAATGACATCTGTAACAAACATAAACATTTAGCTACTTCTTTACAAGCAGAACCAAATACAATGAAAGTTCCAACTATGTACTGGCTTCCGAAGCTGCATAAAACACCTTACAAATATAGATGTATTTCGTCTTCAAACCATTGTTCCACTACTAAACTGAATATTCTACCTACTAGTATATCAGCAAAGACCCATCGAAAAAACATTTGATACAAAAATTAAATAACACTTTTAGATATTTGGATGATATATTGGCTCTCAATAATGACGACTTCGGTATGTATACTAAAGAGATTTATCCTGCTGAACTGACTTGAAATAAAACTAATACTAACAATGAACACTGTCCTTTCCTGGATCTTGATATCTTTATCTTTAACTGGAAGCTTAAGACCAAAATTTATGATAAAAGAGAGAATTTTTCATTTCCTATTGTTAAATATCAATTTTTAAATGGTGACTTCCCTTGTCACCATCTTATGGTGTTTATATATCTCAACTAGTTTGATTCGCTCGTGTATGTAACAACGTATTTGATTTTAACGAAAGAAATCTATGTATTACTGAAAAATTATAACACCAGGGTTTTCCATATCAACAACTAGTCGAAACATTTACTAAATTTTATCATCGGTACAAGGACATCATTCGTAAATATAAATCAACATGCAGACATCTTATACGTTCAGATATCTCACATCCAATCTTTTATGGTAATATTCTTTACAAAGCACAAACATGTCGGCATTCACCTCTAAAGCTACCCAAACATTTAAACAGACTTTATAAGAAGGGATATAGTTACGATACTGTTGTCAGGTCATTAAAGATGGTATATTTTGGTAATAATATTGATTCATTCATAGGGTCTTTGCATCGGAAATAAACACATTTATTCGAAAACCTGTTGTTTGCATGATACGGGTTATGTTCTTCTCATATATTTTATGATGGTATGATACTAAACCCTTAACGGGAGGGATTGTGTTTGATTTTCATATGATGAAGACATAATTTTTCAATCAGTCTAATTGAGGTCTGGAGCTGGGATGTCAGTAACTGCTAGTAGTCCTTTGTTAATTTATGTATCATTGTCATTTTGCTTGGTTTCTTTTGTTACCTATTCTGACATCGGACTCGGGCTTCTTTTAAACTGAGTTTTACTGTGCGTTTTGATGTGTGTAGTTTTTTCTACATTAGCTAGACGTATAGAGGGAGGGTTGAGTTCTCACAAAACATGTTAAACCCCGCCGCATATTCGCGCCTATCCCAAGTCAGGATTCTCTGGCCTTTGTTAGTTTTGTATGATTTTTAAGTTTAGTTTACTTGTGTGTTTTAGAGTTTAGTATGACGTCCATTATCACTGAACTAGTACACATTTTTGTTTAGGGGCCAGCTGGAGCATGCCTGCGGGTGAGGGATTTTCTCTCTGTGTTGAAGACCCATTGGTGGCCTTCGACTATTTTCTGCTCTTTGGTCGGGTTGTTGTCTCTTTGACACATTCCCCATTCACCATTTTCATTTTCAATTTTATCTTGTCGTCAAATAACGAATTTTCTAATATAGATTTTGAATTCTTGACCGTTCATTTTACTGTTATGAACGAACAAAAAATTATATCAGATAAAAGCATCAAAGGAGATATTAATAGATTTTTACGAAAGATAATTCGAGTGATACTATGAATTTATTTGAGAATGTTTATATATTATAACACGTTTAAAGTTTAAATAAAATTATCGACAATATTTGATTATTTATTGTCCAGCAATTACTATTATATACTATTCCTAACAATCTTAAACACAATCCTTATAAAAAAACTGTACCATTTGGGTATGTATTTTGTACATCTTAAAGCCTTAAAGTGTTGTAATGGTGCAGTCTGCGATGGAGGAAAATGCAACAATTCTGCTGGAATATGTTGTAAAAATACTCTAGATCATGTCTGTTCTTACAAGACCGTTGGAGACGAGTTCATTCACTTAGAGGCAACAACCTGCAGAAATCTTTTTACTTTTAAATGTTGGGCTTAGTAAAAAAAATATATGTAATTGAAATATAACTAGTAACTTCATCTAAAAATGTTGTAATGCACTCTGAAGGAAAACAAACTCAATCTACTAATCGCCAAACAATATTGTAAGCACACAGTTGCTACCTCAATTGATAACATAACAACTTTCTGGCAAATCAACATAAATTGAACCATTGCGTGATCTTAATTATCTTCGTTGTTTTTACACTTACTGAAAATTGTATTAAAACCTTTTCTTCATTAAAATTAATTCATTATTTTACATATCTAACCTCTTAAAATACTAAAACATCCGTACAGGTGAAGTAAAAATTTTATCAATTAGATAGACATTGATTTGGAACCTTCTAGCAGGATTTACACAGGTTATAACACATCATGTGTTAATAACACTGTAACAACTGTCGGGCTAGTCCGACATCTTGTCGAATTGAGACACCTATAGCAGAACGAAAAGAGAAGGGAAAGATACTTAAAGGACATTCAAAGTCTAAAACATAAACTGCAACGTCCTGGCTAAAAAATACAACTTTGAAAACAAAAGACTGAGAAACACGAACCTCACTCAAACTTAGGGGGAAAGGGGCGGGGTGATCTAAGGTGCTCCCGATTGGTAAACAGATCCTGCTACTAATGTGGCATCCGTCATGTTGCTCTTGTAAGTACGAACCCGGTGAGAAATCTAATTCGGTAGGTCACATTTTAATATGACTTTACGTGAACTGTACACGTTATACACATGCATGAGTATACCTTATACAAAAATATGCAGTTAATTTTTACACACCATATACATATTGAATGATGTAGCAAAGAAAACACTGCAAAAAGTTATATAGCTACACATTTGATACGGAATATAACCTTTCGTGTTCAGAATTGTGTTAAAGAAAATCATTTGCGATTCTAATTACAAACCATTTCAAAATATTGATGGAAACAACCAAGATTTGGTAGACCCTTATGGATCATCTGTTTAACAAATGGCGACGGATATGTTCAAATTGTGGTAAGTTTGATAACTATCTTTTTTTTAACGTGCCATAGACAAATAAGACTCATCACCAAATGTGTACTAACATGAAACAATGGGCGGTGCCTCATGTGGAGCAGAAACTTCTTACAGGTCCTGATAACCTGAGAATACCTCTTGTTTTTAAATTGGGTTCGTGTTATAGTCTTTACTTTTCTATTTTAAGTTTTGTAGACTGTAGTTTGTCCTTTGGTTGATGTTTGTTTTGTTAGTGTTCAAGTTACTTAGATGAATAACATTTTCAAGTTTTACTTGAACTATAAAACTGTCCTTCTGTGCGAAAACTTTTGTTGTTGATCAAACATACTGCAATATGATAATATATGTGACCGTGACTGAAAAAATGGGTCCAGATTAGATTTATACATATTTTCAGTTTTTTGCATTTTTTCAATGCTACTAATGTGCTTACCATGAATACAAACTTTTATGATGACATCTCAACTGATTTAGAAAATACAGCATGTTCATATTCGGCATGCATTTGCGTACATAATACATAATCAGAAAAATATGGAAATTTAAACAAAATTCTGACTAATTACTTTCTTTGGTAATTGGAATGTTGTAAATGTGTTCCACCTCAATATTGTACTATATTTAAATACTAGGGAATTGAATATCTATATTGATGACAAAAATCTTGTTTTTTTTGTGTAATATTTATATGATAAATAAGTGGTTTCCATTTAAACAAAAGAATAAATATTTTTATTTCATATTCTCAAAATGTCTTAATTTTTACATATATGTGTTGTTTCTGGTGATGATGTACTGTCTCCATGTTATTGTCCCTAAATCAGTATTTTTTCCACATTGATACTTTGAAATTAAGTGTACTGTTTTAGGTTTTGGTTGGTTTCCAATGAGTTGCTTGTCGTTATCGTATGTTTTAAATGTGTGTTTTGTTTTATATGGTATATAAAAAAAATGTATCAAATCTTCCATCGGATTTTTTTTTCCCAAATTAAATGAAATAATAACTTGAACTTCGTGGCATTGCTATTGAACATATCTGTACCAAGTGCAGAATATACCAGTTCTCTGCCATGTGGTCAATTATCAACAACTAACAATGTTTTGATTTTGTTGGTGACATTAGCCTTGAGAATTTAATATTTTCAATTTAGAAAAAAAAAATTGAATAGTACACAAAACAAACTTTGGTATTTTATTTCATAAAAAGCTCTGCTCTTGATGGACATTAATGTTTATTAGATTCTCCTTCTTCGGTCATGTCAGCCACAGTTATAGCAATGGTTAACTTTGGACAGACTATGTCATTATTAGTTTCATTATAGCAATATTCCATGATTTAATAGAGATACTACGGTGTTGCTGCATTTAATCCTTTGTGTGTTAAATTGTTTGGCATAATAGATAGTGGAATTATAGTGTTCTTCTTTATAAACATATTGGTGATAATAGGTTATGAGTCACATGATTCTTTACATGTTAGTCTGATAATACACATCTGTGTTTTGATTCATCAACAATAAAGTGGTGATATGTGCTTATATGCTGCAGTGTATAAATATTACTGAAGGTACTGGTTCCAATTTTAATATATGACAGGTTTCTCCAAACTCCTCACTAACTGGGCAATATTATGGCTATTTCTACAGATGACACTATCTGCAATCTGCAAAATAATAAAATATAAATGCTATTACATCATCAACAAATATTGAACATGCAGTATGTTTTCGGATGAAACACAATAACGTGGACATTTACAATTGGTCTTTGTTATGTAAGATCTACAGCTAACTTAAACACATTTGGATGCCATTTTTCTGCTTTTTAATATTTGACATTGAATGTTTTAACCTCATTAAAAATTTTAAGATTGTATCTTGAATAGTTTTTGAACACCAGTGAGATTAGTGGTCCACAAATGATAATTTTAGACGTTATGCGGTTGCGCTTCAAATTTTACATTATTTATACCTTTATAATCTTTTTAACAGTTAATTCAAAAATCATTTCTCATGGAATCCTTTACAGATTATTAAATGGCGATTAAAATGATTCCAACATTACAAAAATCGGAGCTAGTTTAGAAATTGAACATGCAGAAATGTAAAAGTGGTGCTTCGTTATACATTTTTCAATTTATTAAGTGTTGATCATTTATGGCCCTGAAAATATAACTAATTGCAAGATTATTCATTAGATATGTATGTCAACATACTCGCATATAGTAATACTAAAATAAAATAAATTTATATAAATGATATGTTTCATACAGAAATTTTTTGAAATTTTCAAAGTAGAAAAAAATATTCAATAAAAAGTGTAGTGTCCGTTACCAGCTTATTATTCTCCAAGAAAGAATAGCGACGGTAAACAATAAGCTACTTTTCTTTATAATGACACTTAACACTAACATAATAATAAAATTTAGCACCTTCTTATTAGAAATTAGTCAGAATAAATGAAAATAGGGTTACGGACACTACAAAAAATGATGTAGTGTCCGTAAACATGATATTATAAATATTTTCATTTCATCAAACTAGGCTTAATTTCTAGGTTCTATGATGTCTACTTTGCTGCATCATTATTGTCTTCTGATTAAAATGTTTTTAGATTGATGAAAACAGATAACTGTTAAAATATTTGAGTTGATAGTAATCCTTCGTATACTAATTTGAAACCAGAAAATATTATTGTAAAACCCCCATTATGGTATCAATTTGTCATAAACTCAAAAGATGAGTTCTTTTGTAATGTAATGTTAAGAAAATTCATCTTCATAATTATTTTTACGGTTTTCATATCTTCATATTTATTTTGTAGTGTCCGTTGTAACCCTGGGTTTTTTTTTTTTACTTCGGAGTCAAAAAAATTAAATATCTTTTTCATTTTTCAAAATCTCTTGTTTTCCTTCCTTCAGCTCATTTATACCATGTATACTAGCACGATGATTTGTTAAGGAATTGTACTCGACATTAGTATATGACATTTCATAGAATACACTAAAAGGTTAATTTAATGAACTCAAGTATATTTGAAGGTAAATTTTGGTTTTTTTTTTTTGCTTTATATACAATTCTGGTAGTGTCTTATGATGGAAAAATATTTATTTCATGAAGTTCTGCGGATATTGCTACCCTTAAATTCACAAAAAGTGTATTACCTTTAGAAAATTGTTGGAAAAAGTTCCCAGTGTGTAGTATCCGTAACCATCAATTTTAGAAAATTGTTGGAAAAAGTACCCAGTGTGTAGTATCCGTAACCATCTACATTTCTTTTTTTTTCTGATTAAAAAATGTATTTCTAAAGATTTTCTTTTCAGAAATGTCTTTTTTATCATTCCTTTAAGTGCATAGCACCTACTTTGTTAAGATATGCCTATGGTTTTATTTCAGATTTGAAATGATAAACTTGGTCCCATCCATGTCAACATGTCATGTATGTTTAAATGTAAATAATTTTAACTACATATATTTATTCACAATCATGGGTCATTCTGTTGTTAAAAAATGTAAACAATGAAAAGAAAATACACAAACATTATATGATACCCATGAAAAGTTATTTTTATTGAGTAAATTATAAAAATAAGATCATAACTCAAATAACTTACTGAGTTTATTTTAGATACCATTTATGTAAGGATTACATTTTCTGCTGTGATTCATATTCCCATGAATGGAAGGTCAACTCTTAATGATTTTGATGGGCTTCATGTAAATAGTCTTTCATTTCAAGAGAAGTGGTGTTCTTACAATAATCCTTTTTTACATATTAAGAAAGGGGGTATAATTTTGCAGAATTCAAAAGTTAAACTTTATTCCTGTGATTTATTTTCGTTTGTTTTTTTTCTTGATAAATTGCATTGGAATTATAATTATGCAAAAAGACTTGGAATAGTTCATTAAAGACGTAAATTTATATATGTTAAGTATACAAGTAGTGTCCGTAACCAGCACTTCCCTTACCCCATAAAACATTGTTTTTTTCCACTAGCCAAATGAGTTTTACAAATTTCAAGCATTACTCATTCAAGATAACAATTTCTTTTCTATTATGTTGACTTTTATTTTCGAACTCAAGTGCAACCTTACTGTTCCCTTTATTGTGTTTTACCCGTTTAATTGTAGCCAGAAGAGCCACTACATTCAAAAAGGGTTAAGCATGCTTTTTTTCCTGCAATGAATATAGGATGCATACATGTATAATCTTTCTATTGAATGATTATATTTATATGGTTAATCAGTGCCACAGTTATAAGACTCAGTGACAGATCCAGGGGTCAAGAGGGAGTGTTAAAGCTCCCCGCCCCAACACACCCCTATGGTTGCCGAAAAAAATCATGTTTTTCTCCATACATAGAAATTATAGTATAAATAAACTTATCTTAGATACCAGGATTAAATTTTGTATTTAGGCCAGACGCGCGTTACGTCTACAAAAGACTCATCAGTGACGCTCGAATCCAAACTAGTTAAAAAAAGCCAAATAAAGCACGAAGTTGAAGAGCATTGAGGACCAAAATTCCTAAAAGTTTTGCCAAATACAGCTAAGGTAATCTATTCCTGATGTAAAAAAGCCTTAGTATTTCAAAATTTAAAAAGTTTTGTAAACAGTTAATTTATAAATATGACCATATCAATGATAATTCATGTCAGCACAGAAGTGCTGACTACTGGGCTGGTGATACCCTCGGGGAATTAAAAATCATCCAAAACTTTTTAAATGTCACGCATTTTTGGGAGTAATCTGTTATTGGGAATTACACCCCCCCCCCCCCCCCCCTTTCCTCTTAGAAATCCAGGATCCGCCTCTAAACTTAAGGTAGTCTGTAAAAGCAAGCACATTTAGGAATAAGATATGTTGTGATGATAACAGAAAATAATCTTTCTTATCCTTGATACACTGCTTTTGATTCTTTATTGAATTATCATGGTTATCATGATTATACCAAATATTTAAATATGTTTTTTTCCAATATACATGTGTTTTGACATTATTGCATTTTTAAGTGTTGACACAGTTAAAATCTAGCACTTTTTATAAGAAAAGTGTCAATTAAAAAAATTAAATAAAAACATGATATAAAATCTTAAATTAATAAGAAAACTAATGTGAATGTTATTTGTTGGTTATTTATGAACTCATTCTGGTTTTTTATTAAGTATCTATATTGAAATCAAATATTTTAATGAAATAAGAATTATGAAAAGTTAAGGAAGCCTTATATAGAGAAAATGCTTTTAAATCCAAAAAAAAATGTTTTGAATTATGCATATAATATAATTGGAATCTACATGTCCTTATAAAAACATCACTTTAAATTTTAGCTCACAAATCTTATCTTGTACTACTTTTCTTTTTTAACCCAGTTTAGAAGTGAAATTTAAAAACAAACACAATTTAACACAAATTTGAAATTAATGTCTTTTCACTTAGGTGAAAATGAGGGGGCCTCGTGGCCGAGTGGTCTAAGTAGTTACTACTGTGATCACTAGCCAGTCAACACTGATGTTGTGAGTTCGAACCCCGCTCGTGCGGGTGCACTCGACTCCAATCTTAATTGACTAGAATTGTCCAGTTTTTCTATCAAAGGTCGGTGGTTTTCTCCGGGCACTCCGGCTTCCTCCACCAATAAAAACTGGCCGACACGGAATAGCCCAAATGTGGCGCTAAAAAGTGGCGTTAAAACACCAACATTCAATCAATCTTAGGTGAAAGTGTGTTTAAACATGTTAAACATTTTCCTGATAAAAAACAAAAATATACCGTTTATAAAAATGAGGAGATGTGGTGTGATTGCCAATGAGACAAGTATCAAATAAAGTTAAAATAAAGTGACATAAAGCATTTTTAGGCAATGTACGGCCTTCAACAATGAGGAAAACCCATACTTTATAGCTGGCTGTGTCATAAAGTCCAGAGTATAAAAATATGAAACAATTCAAACGAGAAAACTAAGAGCTTTTATCTAATGAATGATATTGTTTTAGCGCTTATCTGTAATTTATCATGTAAATGTATAATTTAAAATGCTAAATATTTTTTTAACTTGATATTTTCTCCAAATAAAAGATATTTTTTAATCAATCAAAAGAAACCTAATGTATATTTAATTAAAAATTTGATAAGAAATTCATTCTTGTCGGATATATGCTAATTTAAAACAATTTTCTAGTAGAAAATACAAATGATTTTTTTTTTTCTCAATAAAATACATTCATCACTTCATTTGTTTCAAACATTTAATTTTCATCTTTTAAAGAAAACAAACCACTGTTTTTTAAAATGTTTATGACTGTCGTATTAATTTCTTGTCGAAATATTAACTTGAAAAAAAAAACTTTTTATAACACCTTCCTTAATTCTAGCCTAATTTATTTCTGTCTAATATTCGATTAGACTAAACATATATTATCAGTTGTCAAATGAAATTAAATTGATCACATTACCGGAGACAAAAAGAGCACATAAGTCATAAATCTCAAACAATAAAACACATTAATTAATGTAACACGGGTTGGTTGTGCTGTAAATAATGATGGGAATTGAAACAAACCAATTTACTTTGTAGTAATTTCAAGAAACAATTGATAAGAAAAAAGTTTAAAAATGAGGTGATGATTACGTAATAAAAAACAGTTTGAATTATTTGCAGCAAACACTTTTGATCATATAAAAGTTAGGTTGATCTGTTCATGGATTTTATACTACATGTATAACCATCCGTGATTCGTTTTACTTGTACGCTTTTTAAAAGGTCTCGTCGAGATAAAATATTTTCAATTAATACAAACAACTGACATTTTTATAAGAAAAAAATCATATCTCGAGGTTACATATTTCTTTAAAGCTGCGTCCGAAAACTATATATAAGTTATATTTATAATTAGTATTGAACATTTATTTAAACATGAGTGAGATTACATCATGTCACCAAATGAAAAAAATAAAACTTTCCGACTTCGATTTTAAGAAAACAACACGGTAGCACAAGCTTTAAGAGGCGCAAAAATGTATAAATAATTATAAACAGAAATGAACTGTCCATACGGGGTCAATTGTTTGATTTGCGGATATTGACTGACAGGTAACAACAGTTGAGGCACTGGGGGGAGCGTGGTATTGTTGAATAAATGAATGAACTACGGGAAAATGAATAATAATTTAAAAATTCTGAAATAAACTACTTGAAATGTTTTCATTTCGAATTTATCAATTATTTTATATAAAGAAAAAACAACATTGCTTTAAGTAAATATGTTTTTACTTATTGTGACAAGAATACATTTTTACATGTATCATCACTTTAAAATAAATCTGCATAAGGTAAAATTTCAATCAGCTACACATTGATTTACGACCTTCCATCGGGTATTACACAGGTGATATCTAACCAGGTGTTAATTACGTTCAGGTAACTGCCCGACAGCCCGGCATCTTGCCGGAATCCGACATATCTAGTCATAAGTCGGACTACGTATTGTATATTCTTTAATATCAAAGGAAGAAATGGAACAACTCTTTCCATAAGTATTGAAATGTTAATAAAGATATGTTTAAAATAGGTTAACATATTTTATCATATTCAAAGATGAATATGATAGAAATCTTTTTTTGAAGAAGTCTTTTTTTTAATTTATTAAAGGTAGATTATCAGATTATTGGTCACAGGAATATTAAAGTGATTGTTGACTTTTAAAATATAAAAATATGCACAAAGAAGGAAATATATCTGATTCCTTGTGAAAATTAAAAGACCGAACATTGTACTTTAATTGATTTGGTAATTTAATTTCAAGAATGACAACATGTATGACATGTATGATCTGTTACGTTATATGTAAAATTTGTCCATTAGCTACTGTTTATTATGTTTATGGTTGAACTGTATCTTTGAACTTTGTCAATCAGTCATGATTTACTTCTTAAGCTGTGTAAGAACCTTCTTGTAATTGAAAATGTGTCTGCCATGATCACGATTCCTACAGTTCTGAGTTCCTAACAAGTTCAAAATTAAGCACATTTGCAGTTTACAATACCCAAAGATTAGGAGAAACAACGATTTTGATTGGCTGATCACGGTTGTCTCCCTTCGGAAAAGTTTGAGGAAAGTTCAAAATCGGGAACAATCGTTATTGTTGTGTAGAATTTAACAAAATCGTGTTTAAGAGGTTTTTATACAATCACAATCGTGCAATCGTGACAAGGGATCGAAATCGAGTATTTCACGTCTGAATCGTGAAAGTTGGCAGGTATGACAGGTTAAGAAATTGAAGAATGAAATTCCCTATAGTACATTAAGTAAAATATGTTACCGAGTTCGGAAAGCGGTTTGGAAGTCTGGTCAATGGTAAAAGAAAATTGACTGCGTCATTTTCCAAAAAGTACATCTAAATGTATAAATCATGATTTAGAGTCAATAACATTTTATTAATTTCAATGTGTACATAGATTTCTACATATTCTATCCACATAAAAATTGCAAGTAATATTTATCAAAATGAAAGTACATTTTTGAATGCATGTAATAAACATACATGTATTACGTCATTTATATTATGCTTACATTCTTGTTCTAAATGGATACATGTCATTCTTTAGCTGTTGAGAGGGGTACACAGCCTGAGTTATCACAAAAATTATTGATTTTACTTAACAATTTTATTTAATAAACATGATAAAACAAAATTAATATTCACAGAAAATGTTAATATTCAAACATGTGATTTAATGTGTTTTAATCTGATTTTTATTATTATATATAATTACCTGTATCTTGGCTGTCACCTAGGAGTTTGGTATAGTTTTCTTTGCTGGAAGAGCATTAGTCCCTTTATTCTGTTTCTAGCTGAACATGTACATGTGTACTGTATTTATCAAGTAAATCAGGTTGTCAGTACATGGCTTAGACACCACAATGTTTGGAAATCTTTAAACAATTAAGAAAGAGCGTAATCCAACACTTTTGTATTTCACTTCTGCGGCATAGGTTTTATACATTTCTGATTTTCTTCATTTGTTTGTATAAAAAGATCATCCTGCATTGACGCGAATTCATCAGATTCACATGTTTTAAACAGCGCCAATATCATCGTGTAGATTATCACGTTGAGAACTTTCTATCTGGGCAAAATATTTAGAGTTCTCGAAAAGTGGTGGTCCGAAGGTTCTCACCATACAAATTTTACAAAGGACCGACCCAATTTTGATATTCTGCAATAGAAATTATAGTGAGAACCAGCAGATTTTTGTCAAGGACCGACAGAGAAAAAAAGATTTTAAGAACTCTGAAATGTAATTCATCAACAATCCGTAGCTCCTCAATAAACTCTCATAATGTGTATCTGTTAGTTCCGATGCCGATGGGATACTTTAGCAAAATGAAACAAAACTAGCTTCAGACTCTTTCACTTTGTCAACTTTCGTTTTCGGTAAGGGAAGTAACTTATAACATGAACAGGCTAAAATACGGAATCGTGTTAAAATGAAATTGCGGACTTTGATAAATAAAAACATTTCGTAATACGCACACATGGTAAGCTGTACATGTGCTATAATTAGTGAAATAATATTGTTTTAGGCAACGAACAATAATGTTTGCAGGTGCTCGTCAACGTTAACTTTGCAACGTCATAGCCAAAATTACGTTTTACCGCATCTGGGCCCATTTTGTCAGACGTCGTCATATATATGATTTATTTTGAGAAATATTATAGACAACTCAAAAGTATTTTGTATAAAAAACAAGAAAAGACAAAAACTTTTCATTAACTATTTAATCTTTTCATACACAAAGATTATTACATGGAAACTATAGTTGACTGCCTCAGATTTCCTCTATCTTCCTCCTACACCTGTTCTTAACAATGCATAATTAACGTCCCTTAGAACTGATATGTCAAGAACAGATTATGACTGTTCCATCCTAGTGCAGATTCTGACATATATAACCTAGATATTATGCAGATTGTTTTATCTGAGAACGGGTTTTGGCAGTTTAACAAATATACTGATAGTTCAAAATATAAGTTTAAACCGACTTTTACTGTAGTTTCGAGGACGAAAATAAATTTAAATGTCACCATCAACGTTGAAATATTCATTAATAATATGTATGTACCTTGTTTTTAATTATACAATTTGTTACTGGAATTAATTGCAGTGGACAGGTTAATTTACGATATTGGGATCACACTTTGTCATTGTCACATAAACGTTTACTATATTTCAACAGTTTAATACACTTACACACAATTTCACCTTTAATCATTTCTTTACTGGATTTGTCGTTACCATTAATATCTTGTTCATAATTCAACAGGTATTATTTTTTGTACAAATTATTTGCTTAACAAAGTAGCACAAAAGGAATGTGAAAGTGAATGTTCATCAGTCACAAAATGTGTGAGTCGTGTATTACGCAATTTTTTGTGAAGGAACATACAACCGCAAACATGATACTCTGATAAATTGCTGTCAAAGTTTTTTTGTGTGTCAAAATTGTGTATAAAAGGTAGAAAATAACAGAAATATTTTCAAAAGATTTCCATACAGTTAACATTACGTAAGTACTGTAACGTTTATGACATGTGTACTTCCCTTTTCTATCTTTAGCTATATATATTAACCTGGGAATTGCCCGAGAGTTTTCGAGGTGATCTGTTTTCTCTTGCTAGAGACTCGAAGTCCCAATTCTGATATTTAAACCTCGTCTGGACAATATTGCTTTAGATTGAGGAATTGTATTGATAATTTGCACTTAACATTAATTTTATTCTAGTTTCAATGTTTGACTTAAACATTTATTTCTTTACAAACTTTTTTGTTTCGGGTTTTATACATATACATGTTGTTGGCTAAAGGATCAATCATTTTGTATTTCGGAAATATCAAGATAAATTGTCGTCAACAAGATTAAGATACATATAAGAAGTACATTCATCAATTGTAAGAATTATCCTTTTTTAAACAGAGACAATGTAAACCCGTAAACCTTGTTTAAACTCGAATGACATTAACCACAAAGCAGTATAATTTGTTAATTGTCTGCGCAATATTTGCGTATAAAAGCTACAGGCCAGCAAAGGTTTAGCTCAGTAACGGTTGCATAAGATTTGTGTACGTTGTTTTTTAGTCATTGAATTTACGAAGCATATTTGCTGTCAAGAAGTAATCTAGCGATTCGTGCCGAATGTGCTAAGTAACCTACAAATTTATCTTTATGTTTACGGTGTATAAATATTAAGAAAAAACATATCTCAATAAAACAGTATGATAAAATGTCATAAGTATTGTTTTAGTTTCAACATTTTTTGTCATTTGTTTGCTCTTGCCAACTATTTTTATTCGTTCGCAAATGAATATTCCATTTTCAGCGTCTGATTTATTTATTTAGCACGTTAAACATGTTCATTTCTTGAGTTTTCATAACCATTCGCTCGATGTTAGTGCTGCATGGTGTTGTTTCTTCTCCGACAGACTCAATACCCCTACCGTCAGTCCTCCTTTTTTGTCTATACTTTTACGGTTAAAACTTTTAATTCTTTTGGAAAACTAAGGGTTTTCTTCCTCGAGAGACAGTTGGTTACCGCATATTTTCCGCAACGTTTTTAGAAATATTGGGTGTAAGTGCTCTTCTATTTAGTAATTGAAAAAAAAATATTTGTAAAGTTTCACGGTACACACATTTACATGACCGAAATATCTTAATGTCTTAGGGTTAGAGTCGACTACCAATTCTGTATTGTGCAATGCACTTGATAGAGCTTTTCAACCTATTCAATAAGACATTTAAAAGTAACACGAGAGGTTTGATATGTGGAGCAGGATTTACTATCCCTTCCGGAGCATCTTAATTCACCCCCTCATATCCCACCCGGTGTTTGCTGAGGATCATGTTGCTCAGTATAACATTTTCTATGCTTTTGTTCTTTTTTTGTTTTTTTGTTTTGTTTTTTTTTTGCCATCGCGTTGTCAGTTTATTTTCGACTTATAAAGTTGAATGTCCATTTGGTATCTTTTGCCTCTCTTTTTTGTATTTTTTGCAAATAATTTCATTAGAAGTACTTAAAGGTATCTATCATATCAACAAACATGTTTTCTCATGTTATATTTCAAATGTCACTTTAAATTACCCGTCAACCTAGTTTAACAGTTAAGCTGACTTAGCTGCAACCTTCCCAGTGTACCATGTGTGTCAATACGAACGTAAGAAATGTAAGAAAGTAATAAGTTTATCTTCTGTGGAATTTTAGAGGAATTGTTTTGGAGAGGTCTTTTTTTTCAGAGAATTCAGTCTATAGTTTCATGTTTAAGATCGCAAACAAACTGTTTACTAAAATATTTAAAAGTCTTTAAAATAGGGAATGAATTTCTAACGAAAGCAAACTAAGAAAATACAACTTTAGAGACGACAAAAAGGGCTACTTTGCGTAAGAAAACACTATACAAGCCACCTTTCACAATTTTTAAACATAATGTTATAACCTTATCTACAGTCGTTGCAATCGACATATGTATTTCAAACACTAAAACTTGTGTATCCAAAAAATTGGGTTTTTTTAATGCAAATAATCAATATCTTTTCTACATTTTTGCAGTTTCTGGAAAAGAGTTATATAGAAGAATGAAGGTTTCTGTTTGTTTAATTGTCTCTCTGCTGTTCGTGTTTGCTGAAGGTAAGAAAATGATAAGAAGACCTCAATAAACAGATAATTTCAATTTGTATTTTTTTTTTTCAATAGATTTGCACAAATACCAATTGAATTGAAAAGTTTGTAAAGCAATAGTTGATGGCCTGTATGATTCCACTAAAGTACAGTTATTCTAATGACATAATGATTAGTTGATTGATTGTTTGTGTTTAATGGCGGTAATTTTGGTGTTTGTAAAGGAAGTCAAATCGCAAATAAACATAGATACCAGGATTAAAGTTTTTACGCTAGATGCTCGTTTCGTCAGTGAAGCTAGAATTAAAGTAGTTGAAGACACCAAAAGACAAAGAGTGAATCACAGACCATTGGCAGAAAAATAATTGCAATCATAGTCGATCATAATTGAATAAGAAGAAACCTTGACATGAACTTACAACATTAGGGTCGAAAGGCTATTAATTGCTGTAGATCTGTACTACGCAGACCAAAAGTCGATTGAGAATCCTTATTACATTATATATACGTATATATAGATATATTTTATATACAAATATGGATATGGCGTAATTGGATGCCAGGGAAACAAATATCCATCAAACACTAAACAAAATAGCAATAAAAGCAACAGGTCATCGTACTGCAACAATGAGCAAAATTATTGTTGGAAATTAAGATGCAAAAATCCTTGTGTTGAAAATTCTTAATGGTTCAAAAGGAGAAAGTCTTTTTAATTTCAAATAAACAGGTTAAATATATTTTACACCAGCACTGTGTTACAGGAGATACATGTATGACGTCCTGGTTTTTTAGTAGGTTGGGGTAGTTAAACTGTTATAAGGGTAACATTGTTTCTAAATTTATATCCAAATTGCGATTCATTACAGAATTGTACATTAGAAGACACATTTAGATATTTAAGAAACTTTATAACGTAGCCTCGAAGAAACTTTATAACGTAGACTCGATACTAACAGTAAACGTTACCTTAAAATTTTATTTGCTGATTGTAAATGAAAAATGATAAATTAGTATTGAAACAATCAATAGTCGTTTATTAATATTTTTTTCATTTAAAACATTTCCAGTCAGCATGGCTAATGAAGAAATGCTGGAAGACAATGGACTTCTTGAGAAGTAAGTTGAAACTGTGCACCTATTAGTTTATTCGTTCCAGGTTCAATTTTACAAAGGTCTGATAGAGTCTATTTTTGCAGAAGAAGTCAAATAAAGTGCAAACAATTTACATGAGATTAATAATCAAAATAGGAAAACATATATTTAACCTGAAAGCAGACACGAAAAACTTGTTTATCAAAACATGTATTGATCATATGTCCATACTTTTCTAATTAGTTGTATGTATTTTGCTCCTCCTAGGAAAAGCAGTAGCTAATTTAAGAATTATTTCATCATCCAGCTAGAACACATGATAAATTAAACTCACTTCAATTGCTACATACTTAAGTCTTAAAATGTTGTATAGCGTTTATAATCGTTCTAATTGAACATCAAATATTGTTATAAGGGCTTGTATTGTAAAATATTATGGGTTGTTGTATCAATTGGTTAAAAAATCATTCCTAATTCAAGTGATCTACAACGAATGTTCAGATATACATCGAAATCATCAATAAAAACAATGTATGTTAATAAATGTTTTTAACAATAAATATTTCTCCTGCTGTTCTGTTTTAGGCTTGTCAAAAGAAGTCCTAGAGAGTGTACTGGAAGACCTTGCAGTTTCATCAATCCGTGCTGCTACAGACATAAATGTTCCTACGGACAATGCATATTCTGATACGGAAAGTGAGTTCCGGCATCCATAACTTACAAGTACTAGAAAACTCGAAGCAACAGACTCATGGAAATAATGTTACTTTTAATGTAGGACTTGTAAAAATAAAATCTAAATTATTATTTTAGTATTATATAATTTCTTTTCACCAGCAATGTTGTTTTTTTTCAACATTTATAAAATGTGTTTGCACTTACTTAAACAAGAAGTTCCGATCTAACGATTATACAATTTGAATAATGATTTTTATTCAGGACTAAGTGTATGTTTCTTCAGTTGATAAGCTCTTTTTTCCATTTCCAACTGTTTTGAGAAGAAACATTTCATTCTTAGCAATACTTGATAACGGCAAAATCAAGAAATTACAAGTAAGATAACAAATATACACACAAAAATAATAGTAAACAATTAGGAGGAAAATTTACCTAACCATTCTTTAGGGGGTACATAACACTTTGATAAAAATAGATTTTGCTTGTTTAATTTTCAATACATTTTGACAAAATTTTAACTTTGACTTGTTCACAAAAATATAAAGATTTCAAGAAATTTGAACCACACAATTTACAGGAATAATTTAATTTGATATATAGCAGTTTGAGAAACACTGATTTTGATCATTGAGAAGCTTGAGTTCCCTAGATATAATCGTATATGATAAAAACGTTCAGCTGATTTTTCAAGAGTAAACTCTCGTATGTGTTTTATGCTCCCTTGATCCTAATCGTCCCAGATCTTACGTCAAATAAATATAAAGGAGTTATCAACGCAAGATTGGCCATCACCACATTGTTAATGACGAAAGGGATAATAAATGAAAAACAAAATATAGACAATCCAAAAGGAGGCTCCTGCTGACTCTGCACATACTTTATTCGATCAAAATGAATGTCTATAGAATTGAAACATAAGGCTTATCTCATTCTTTGTGAATTTTATTAAAAATGTCTGAAAGAATTTCTTTTCAGTGAAGAGAATACAGACTTGAAACTTAAACCAGAAGAAAAACAAACCGGAAATCCAAAATATACTGAACAACTTAAAAACGTTCTTGCTTGCAAAAAAGGACAGGATTTCAACCTTAATATTGGTATAGTTTTTTATTTACTTTCTTGTTAAAGAAACGAATGTTATTAAGTAGCTTGATTTTTAATCTAGCCCTGTTTTTAATACAATTTATGTAAACAGAATCATGATATTTTTCAGACTATCAATGCATTTTTTAACTTCCAATGAATGGCAGATAATGCAACATTTCCCTTAAAACCAAAAGATGGTTGTTAAAAAAATAAAATGTAGAACAGAACAAACATACTATTAGCTTTTCATTAAACGGTACAGAGCGCAATGGTAAAGTCAGCATGATGTTTAAAGAAAAAACAATGTGTCATATATGTCGTCCACACAGATATTATTTACAGGTTTTACAAATAATTTTATTTTCTTCTTCAGGTATGAGAAATGATTTTCGAATGCAATATTGTAAAGCAACAAATCAAACAATATATCCTGATAAAGACTATGCGTGTTTCGGATATAACATCTTAAGGGGTTATCAACTGTCGAATGGACACGATTCTGGATTCACGTTCCCAATCTTTAAAACAGACTTTAGTGAAAGGAAACAAACGTCTGACTGCAGATACAGCATACCTCATGGACTTCTTGTTGTCCCCGATGTCTCGTGTATAACATATTTTACTTCTTCTACTGCTAAAAATAAATACGAGTTTTCAAAATCTTTATCATACACTGATAATGCCAAAGACGGTAGTTTTTTCGGTGTCAGTTTTTCAGCTTCTTATGGTTATAAAACTTCAACTTAAGTTCTGAGATGTCATCAGGATTGCTGGATAAATAGAAAATGCCACATCAGATTACTGCAAATACCTTCTAAAACGAGGACTAGTCGATTCTTGTGACCCACTCAAACCTGGTTTAATGTTAGAACACACAAACACGAGTTTCCACTACGTCAACGAAAAGGCAAAAAGCTTAAGCGAATGTATTGATCTTTGTGAAAACGAGATAGACTACATAGCAATGACATATTGCACAGAGTGCAGCAGAAGCAGCTTATACTTTCATGTTTGTTATAAGTACAACACAAAGAATAATCCAAAAGGTATAAACGTGGCAGTCAAATTAGTATGAAATACAATTAATGCAGAGTACGCGTTTTTGTGATTTATTGCAAACTTGATTTTTGAAAGTGTTATACGTTTTTCGGACTTTTAATTGGATGCCGTATCACTAATTTACATTAATTTAATTTCCATACGAGTAAATAAAGATAGATAAGACATCAAAAGACATTAAAAAACATACTTAGACCCAAAAAAAGGCGGGATGGTCAAACAAAAGTAAACGAAACGAACAGACACAAAACATTTCCAAACACTACACATAAACTTAAGATTGGGCAATACGAACCACATTAAAATTTTTATCCAATTAGTTCTAATTTAGCATGAGTATTTAATAGTAGTTTCAATAAGGGTACTAGTAATGAGGAAACTGTTTCACCAAATTTTTACCAAGAAAAAAATATAAAAAAATAAAGAGCGATTAAATGCATTCCATAGTTTAGAATGAAGACGGGTCCAAAACATTTTACCATCCACACGTATTCCTCATTGTTGAATTAAAGACAAAGTAATATAACTATTCTTTGTTATGACCAAGGTTAAAACAAATGTCAAGTTTTAAGAACGAATATATTACATTTAGTCGGCGCCTCAGTGACCTAGTGGTGTAAGTGTTCCAACTACTGTATCACTAGCTAGCATTTTAACACCGAGGTTGTGAGTTCTAACCGCGCACGTGGCAGATGGATTTGACTCTAATCGTAATTTACTGAGATTGTCAGTTTTCCTATCGAAGGTCGGTTGTTCACTCCGGTCACTCCGGCTTCTTTCACCAATAAAAACTGACAGCGAAATAGTCAATAGTGCTGAAAGTGGCCTTAACCAACAATCAATCAATCAAGTTTTAAAACGGACATATTCTTTTTTATAAGCACAAACTGAATTAAATTAGAATTTAAAGTTTAAACTGACATGATGCTTGATTTGTTAATTGATAACACAGTGTTACGTTTTATAGACGTGGTAATCTTCAACAAAAAGTCATGATCAGCGTTTCTATAGGAAAACAATGGGTTCCTCTTCAAATCCAATGGTTCCTGTTTTAAATAAAACTAACTTCATAGTCACTTTAGTTATAGTTTATGCATGCATCTTATTAACCCCCTAAACGTTTAAGGTTTCAAGAAAAATTTGATTTCAGACTCCAATATCACCGAATCTGTAGAACAAACATTTTAGAGGTGATCATGATTCTGTCAGCAGGACCTGTCTTGATCTAAATACCAAGAATGAAAATTCTAGCAAGCATAGCTTCATTAAATATGCATTGCAAAATATCAAAATTCCACATATCTGGATTTTTTATAGATCGAAACTTTTGCCAGTGTGTAGACAATCAACCATACCACCTTATTCCATGAAAAAAACAACAAAAAAAAAACAAAGACAGAAAAACACAGAAATCATGATTCTGATTCATGACTGTCATAACTTCAAATCAGTACGTACACATGTATATCTCAGTAGTGATATGATTAATAACAAACTTTACTTAAACTCTAAGTTGATAAATTCAGAAGTTAGTAAGATACTACATTGTACTATGTTTCAAACTCTACAATGCAAAGTTGACTTTAGATGAATGTGGTTATTATTTGAAGGTTCATGTAGCTCAATTCAAATGTATCTTTGTTATCCAGATTCAGATGAAGGTAATCCAAAAAACACATGATTGCAACAAATATAATGTTGTTCTAATGTTAAGCGACTGCAAAACTTTAATCTTTCACAAATATGAACATAAGGAGACGTGGTAGCATTCCAAAAAAAAAAGACAACTATCCACAAAATAACAAATAACACCAACTATCTTTATCATACATAGTAATGACCCCAAGGATAGATTGAGGCATAGGAATGTGTTCCTTTATACATCTTCTCGTCCTGCAGTATAAAAAAAAATTGCCATGTCAGGGTACTCATTACAGTTGATCAAGCTACATGTATGAGGGATTTACGTATTCTGTAAGCAGACCCTATCTTAACCTCCTCTCTAGATCTAGAGGTAGATTAAATCTTCCGTCCTCAATATGGATCGACCTATTTTGCAGAACCATCTTCCCTGATTTATCTATTTGTTTTCATGTTTGGATAAACCACAATGATTGACGGGGGTATAGAAAACTGGTCATCTCCTTACTTCTCCCATCCGGCAACGGCTGTGTTGGTTCTACGAATAAGCAGTCATTCTGTTCGGATTGTGATTTTGAATACAATGCCTTGTGTGAGTGTGCCAAACTCTACCCGTTAAAGAACCCATTGCAACATCTCAATCAGGAGTCCGTAGGGGGTCTGTTGCAAGACATAATTTCTTTCCGCATGCCATACTTCCAGTCGAAATCGTGCTCTTCATTCCAATCAACCCTTCTGTAGAATTGATCATTATTATTTTGTTCCCGTTCAGGAATAATGTTAACTACCCGAACACATTCTTTTGAATCTAAGCCGACCAGGCTTTGCTCTAATTCCTAAATGCCACATTTTTAGTGGAGAAGCAGCAAATGTCGATTGTTAAGCTTTTAATTTGACCGGGCCGTTTTACAAATGGTCCTCAGAGAAATTAAAAGATCGATTAAAATGGTGAATCAGTTTAGTTGGAAAGCGAACGTATCGGTTAGATTTGTGCAATCATGATTGGCTAGTACAGGTCTCTTCAAATATATTTTTTGCACGAACATAAATTAATTTAAAAATAATTAGTATTATTTAAAAAAAAATGTATAATGATTGTACATTTCAAAGTAAAAAAACAGGTTACATTTTGGGGGCTTAACTATCAATTGGTTTTGATTACAGAATTGTACTGTTTTTACACTATTCTTAAATAAGGAGGTAGTTGCGACTCTTTGCTGTAAATGAAATAAAGTGACAAATGGCAAACGCCAATTTAACAGCATCTAAACGATACAGTAACATAAAAACCATGGAAAACGGTAGAGCCAATCTTGACTTACTGTACGACTTAGACGTTTCGACGTACGAACAGACACCCAGACGGACATCAGGTCTTTAATAATAGACGTTTTATATAAAGCATTTAGGCATGTCATTATCAAATTTGAATATTTAATTCACAAACAGCAAACTTGCGTTTCAGTGGTCAGCTAGTGTCATCGACCTTTTATATTAGAAACTGTACATAACTGTGCCGTACTCATAAAACAGTTAATACACTTTAATTTCCTTACTATATAAAAACAATATTTCATAGACGCACTATATAAGAGGGTCTGGATTGGGGTACGTTATTTCTTTATTTTTTTTTTTAGATATTTTCTCTCTTCGTTATTGTTTTTGCCTATTATAATTTATTCTTTTTTTTTCCATTATTCTGCACTTCAGGAATACAACCATTAATCCATAGCCAAATTGCTTTCTTTGTTAAATTCTGCAATTTCAAGTATGTATGGCTACTTTGTCTTAAGTTCAAATAAAGTGGCAATCCTTTCATGTCAAAACTATACTTTATCCTGACTAGTGCTGAAAAAGTCATATCATAGTGTACTGGTACCCGGAAGTTTGGTTATACAAAAACAGATTCTTTTTATCTGAACAACAGGGCAAATGTGCTCTCCTATTATGATTTCAAAGATTTTTTCATTATTCAAAATAAACTTTCAACAAGGGTTCTACAGTGATTACAAGTCCTTAAGCTTTCATTTGAAACAAAAATTACCCAAATATTTTACTTATTGACAAAGTTACAGCTATGCGTAGAAATTATTTTGTTTAAAAAGAGAGGTGAAAGATACCAAAGGGACATTCAAACTTATAAGTTGAAAAATAAAACGACAACGCAATGGCTAAAAATGAAAAAGACAAACAGACTAACAACAGTTCACAAAACCCAACATAGAAAACTAAAGACTGAGCAACACAAACCCCACCAAAAACTGGGGATGCTCTCATCCCCCCCCCCCCCCCCCGGAAGGTATACAGATCCTGCTTCACATGTGGCACCCGTCGTGTTGCTCATGTTAGTAAAAATCCGGTAATAAGTTTAATTCTGTAGGTCACATTCGGGGAAAAGGGGACTGGATTGTAGTTACGATAATTGGAACATATCCACTAGCATAGTGATATTCTATAACGGTCAACTAACTAGTGATGGCATCCGTAAAATTAAGCATATATACTATTTCTTGTATGTTTTTTCTGACCGAGCCAGAACTAGTGGTTCTATTCCTTCAAGGCTACCATTCTTCATTCTTTAAATTCTATCCAGACCATCATATAACTAACGTACCGTCATTTTCTATTCTTTGCTCGGCCTAAATATGCTACAAATATTTGTCACTGGACAAACAAAAGACACCAAACTGGTCACGATTCCTAATGTGTGCCTTTATTTTCGAAGAAGATCGTATTACATTTTGTAACGTACCAAATAATTCATCTGTAGACTGAAATGTTTGTCTCTTAAAACGTTTCACCGTGATTTTTGTGTATAATTGTCTTTAATTGAATTTAAAAGAGTTGTTGATGATTAAGCAGTTACGACTCTTTGTTGCAAATGAATAAAAAAAGGAAAAACGTCAAACGTCAATTTGATAGCAACTCAACGATACAAAAACATAAAAAAAACATGGAAATCGGTTGAAGGAAATCCTTACTTATTGTTGGACTTAGAAGTTTCGACGTACGAACGAACAGATAGACAGACGGACAGACAGATTATCTGTGTTATACAGTCCACTCTTGCATTTTATTGAATCATACAAGTGTTATATTAAAATGTTGTCTTTGGCAATTCATAATTTTACTATAACAACACAAAATTTTAATATATCACAAGTAAAACTATCCTCAGATGTATGGAACGCCATGACTGCCTTATGTTGATGATCATCATTATATGCAGTGGTCACACCATTATATGCAGCCGTGACAGCATTATAAGCAGTGGTCACAACATTATATGCAGTGGTTACAACATTATATGTAGTGGTCACAACATTATATGTAGTCGTGACAACATTATATGCAGTTGTCGGAACATTATATGCAGTGGTTACAACAGTATATGCAGTGGTCACAACATTATATGTAGTCGTGACAACATTATATGCAGTTGTCGGAACATTATATGCAGTGGTTAAAACATTATATGCAGTGGTCACAACATTATATGCAGTGGTCACAACATTATATGCCGTCGTGACAACATTATATACAGTTGTCGGAACATTATATGCAGTGGTCACAACATTATATGCAGTGGTCACAACATTATATGCAGTGGTCACAACATTATATGCAGTGGTCACAACATTATATGCAGTGGTCACAACATTATATGCAGTGGTCACAACATTATATGCCGTCGTGACAACATTATATACAGTTGTCGGAACATTATATGCATTGGTAACAAAATTATATGCAGTGGTCACAACATTATATGCAGTGGTCACAGCATTATATGCAGTGGTCACAACATTATATGCAGTGGTCACAACATTATATGCCGTCGTGACAACATTATATACAGTTGTCGGAAAAGTATATGCAGTGGTCACAACATTATATGCAGTGGTCACAACATTATATGCAGTGGTCACAACATTATATGCCGTCGTGACAACATTATATACAGTTGTCGGAACAGTATATGCAGTGGTCACAACATTATATGCAGTGGTCACAACATTATATGCAGTGGTCACAACATTATATGCCGTCGTGACAACATTATATACAGTTGTCGGAACAGTATATGCAGTGGTCACAACATTATATGCCGTCGTGACAACATTATATACAGTTGTCGGAACATTATATGCAGTGGTCACAACATTATACGTGTTGATGAAGGTGATGATCAGTGATGGTGATGATGATGATTGATGATAGTGATGGTGGTGGTTCAGATTCTATAAACTTCGTAATTTTTTATCTGAAATTGTTGATTCCAGTCATAATTGATAATTCCCCGCAAACAAAACGAAACAGTTATTGAAGTCATGTCATTTAGGCAATTCGATTGAAATCTTTATCAGAGAAAAAATAACACCTGCTATTGTCTGCAAATTATACAGACATTATTTTATCTATTTAGGGGTAGTTCGTTCCGAGGAAATTGTGAAACTAAGAGTTGAATGCATTAATTATAGTTCTATTTATCTTAAGAAATACGCACGGCATAATGTAATTAAAAATATGAAACATTGAATGGCATTTGTATACTATATGTCTCGAGTTCATTTCATAATGAACAACCAAAAGTTAAAAGCCACTTAAAGTCTTTATTCGATATTCAGTGTCATATTTCATATAAATGTAAGACTCAGATCGACGTCCACCGGGAACCTATGATCGAGGTCCGTTCCTCAAACCATGTGGTGCCATGACTGTACATCAAAACTATTACTGGTAGTCTCCTCTTTTCGATGTCTTATATGATTTGATCATTTGTTCCAACTTTGATTTTTTTTTTATTTTCCCTGAAGTGATCGTTTTGTTTTCGTATAATGCTGTCCAAATATACAAATATTTTTTTAATATATTATACATATCACAATGGCTTATGTAAAGGAACAACAAAGATTAAAGCATCCCGTCGCAAAAAATGAACTAGAACAAATTAAAAAACAACGAACATGGATAAGTGACAACCGGTCATCCACCGACAGCAGATTCTGCATTTGGACAGAAATAGTTTGCGTATACGAAACACGTCGATCCACTCAATCTACGTACGATGTCTCATTCCTTTCATATTCATATGAAAAAAGGAGATATGGATATGCGTCAATGAGGCAGCAATTCAACGACAAAGATAACCGTACAACACTGGAGTCACAGAGTCGGAAACAATAGACAGCTATCTATACAATATATAAAACTGATTATAATAAGATAATTAAGAAGTAGGACCAATTTACCATGAATTTATTCCACGCAAGGGGCATTTTTAACGTCTTTTGATCTTATTTCAATGATCAGTATCATCATATTCACAACTTAATATGTTTATACTTTAAGTATTTGAAAACATATATAATTGTGCATTTCTGATCATTTAACCCCAAATAAACATCTTGAGATTACTCGAGACTACAATTTAGATATATCATGACCCAGTATTTTTCAAGGAGAACCAAATATCTGTCAGAAGTAAACTATGTATTGCATTTTGGAAACAAATTAATTTATGTTGGTAAGCGATGTCATTCGAAAAAGAATTTATATATTATTTAAAAAGGCATGGAACAGCAATTTTTAGTGCAAAATAACTATTTTATGAATGAAAATCTATTAAGTATATAATTCGGACTACGCAATATATAAAAATCCAATAAGTTTCGACAATTTTCCAATTTTTATCCCGTGAGTGAAACATATACAGGAGAAAGACGCCCCACTAAAACAATCAAGATCCACCATCAAAAGTAAAGTACTCGGATAATGAAAAACATTCAGATATGAAATTTTCAACTTCTGACAAGGATCTTACATGGGATATGGAAAAAAAATTGTTAGCAAAAATAACTGAAATCCTCAGACTATAGCAACAAAACAAGCTTGTATGTGAGAAGATTTTAAACGCCATAAACAACAACGAGAAGAATACACAATAAAACAGTAGTTCTCCATTAAGAGACATAATAACGAGTGGCGAGTTGTTATTTTTTTTTTTGTGTTGAGGTGACAAAATTTTTGTGCGGACCTTCATTTAAATCAAAGAAGTGCTCAGTAACACATATTATTCCTCTTTCACTTGTTGTTGCTTTTATCTGGACCTTATATAATTAACACAAATTTTAATCAGAATCGTTCATGTGTAAAATAAAGGTCAAGGTGACGAACTTTTTTTCAAGGTCCTTTTTTGTTATCAAAGATGTGCGATCTAAAAGATATCATTCCTCTATGACTTGTAGTTGATTAGAATTTGTATCTTAATGCAAAACTTAAACAGAATTATATTAAGTCGCGATGACCCATTTTTTTCATGGACATTCTTTACTATCCAAGATGTGCGCACTAATAGTAAAACATTCCTCTTTGACTCGCAGTTTGTTTCGATCTTGACCTAAATGCAAAACTCAGCCGTGACAGGCTTACGAACAAACGTAGTAAACGCTATATCCACTCCCAAACTCCGTTTTCCGAAGGGATGATAAAGAGATAATAATTATAAATAAAAATGTTAAACTGGGTCCGGAAGAGGGTAAATCTTCTTTATGAAAGTTTATATTTTGATATAAGGTTGCTGTCCATATTAAGAAACTGCTTTACATGCTAAAAAGCTTGTAAAAGTTGGATACAATTGATGTAAAGTTATGTTAAACACCTACAATGAAATGCTTTAAACTGCCCTTTTTCTAACCTGTTAGATACTAAATCATGTAAAAATGCATTATTCTGAAAATCGAAGCCAAATGATGACTCTATCATGACATATATAAGCTAGCGAGATATGGGACTTATGTCTTATAGACAGCTGACTATTTTATTCAAAATATATTTATGCAATTTAAACTGAATATCGACTATAAAGTGGCACCTAGCTATAGTTCTGCAGTAGGAAATGAACTCGAGGCATATAGTATACAAACAGTCCTTTGATATTTCATTATTATTTATCATTATTTTACTTACATTATGCCATGCGTATTTCTTAAGACGAACAGAACTAGTTAATCCATTCAACTCTTAGTTTCATCATTTCAGCCTTGGAATAAACTACTCCTATTAATTTTATAAAATTATGTCTGTCCAATTTGCAGACATTAGCAGGCGTTATTTTTTCTCTGATAAAGTTTTCAATCGAATTGCCTAAATTTCATGACTTCAGTAACTATTTCATGACTGGATTCGGCAATTTCCGATAAAAAATTTACGAGGTTTACCGAATCTGAACCACCACCATCACTATCATCAATCATCATCATCACCATCACTTATCATCACCTTCATCAACAAAACACGTATAGGGTTGTGACAACCGCATATAATGTTCCGACAACTGCATATAATGCTATCACGACTGCATATAATGTTGTAACCACTGCATATAATGTTGTAACCACTGTATATAATGTTTTAACCACTGCATATAATGTTCCGACAACTACATATAATGTTATCACGACTGCCTATAATGTGACCACTTCATATAATGTTGTAACCACTGCATATAATGTTGTGACCACTGCATATAATGCTGTCACGGCTGCATATAATGCTGTGACCACTGCATATAATGACGATCATCAACATAAGGCAGTCATGGTGTTCCATACAGATGTACCATACACGTTGTAGATAGATTGACCGGAGCGACAAGAGCGCATTATTTACGATTGAGATGTGAATAAAGGAACTTGACACTCAGCAGCAGTTCACACTCAAACGCAGTTTGGAAATTTGGAAAGTGTTCATAATTATTGCAATTTGCAAATGATTTCATAGCTTTTTCAACTTGCAAATGATTTCATATAGTTTTTGCAATTTGCAAATACAAATGTAACAAATTTTCATCTGGCCCGTTTTTCCCCTTTTACAAAAATAGGAAACAAAGAGAAACAAATAATAGTTTCCATTCCGTCGAAAAAAGCAATAGTATTAAGCTTACTATTTGTACCTTTTAATATGATCAGCTTAAAACTGTTTCAACAATGAGATACTGAGGAAAATAAAAATAATTGAACTTCAAGACCTGGAAACGTTCTGTGTTTCTATGCTGGTAGATAAGTACTCGTTGGTGATGCAATTCGTTTCTGCTACTACCGAATTTGGTCAGTCAAAATTAAACTGTTATAAATCAAAGTGATCTGACTGTCCAACTCATATTACATTTACCACATCTATCGTTATTGAGTTAAAAAAGGTCATTATGCGAGCTTAGAAATGCAACGCCGACCATTTATAGATTCAGTTCTTGTTTGCATTCGTTATTTCTTTATTTTTCTTAATATTTTAGACCATTTTCTCTATTATTTAATGTTTTTGCCTATTATCCTCTATTCTTTTTTTTTCCATTATTCTGCACTTCAGGAATAAAATAACTAATTCATAGCCCAATTGCTTTTTATGTTTAATTCTGAAATTTTAAGCATGTATGGCTACTTTGTCTTAAGTTCAAATAAAGTGGCAATCATTTCATGTCAAAACTGTACATTATCCTGACTAGTGCTGAAAGAGTCAACATACCTTTAATTGCATATTAGAGCGCACTGGTACTCGGAAGTTTGGTTGCACAAAAACAGGTTCTCCTGATCTGAACAACAGGGCAAATGTGCCCTTCTATTATAATTTCATAGATTTTTTATTTTTCAAAATAAACTTTCAACAAGGGTTCTACAGTAATCCAAAGTCCTTGAGCTTTCATTTGAAACACAAATAACCCAATATTTACTTTTTGACAAAGTTACAGCAATGTGTATCAACAAATCAAAAACGTCACAACAGACACGGGCATAGCGAACGAGTTGTGAAATATAAACACCGTAAGATGGTGCCAAAGGAACATCACAATCCAAAAAGGGAAAATTAACAATAGGGAACGAAAAATCGTCCCTTTTGTCGTAAATTTTAGTGTGGAGTTTCCCGTGTAAAACCGAAATATCTAAATCTAGGAAAGGACAGTTGTTACCGTTTAAATTATTTAATCGAAAGTTGAAAAGCAATAAACACAAAAAAAATCAAAACAGTTGTTAAAAAATGTTAAGGCTATATATGCCTACGAATAGACCAAACCTTTATGTTTTATAGTAAATTCAGGCGACAGTGGTTTACCAGTGTTTAAATCCCGTAGATCCTTTAAGATGAGACACATCAAGATAATAAACGCAAACTGAGGAAATCGCATGATCTTGTAAAGGAACGAGACCGGGAAAGACGACAGATAAATCATTACCTCCTCTGCATACATCACTCACCATACGAATTTTCACTTAGTAAAACAAAATCTAAATCAGGAATAGGACAAAATCGATTAAATAAAAAAATAACATCTCTACTGGCATATAAGATATAAGAGCTAATGCAGCGAAACTATGTAGCTACAAGTAGCGAGTTGATTCACCAACGGTAAAATCCTCAAATACCAGTAAACCATTTATTAACATTACTTCATCAAAGGTTTTTCGCAGTTACTGAAAGTAGACAAAACCCAATGATTCCGCAGATATGCATAAATTCCGTTCTATATTCTTATTTTGGTTGCTGCATTACATAAATTGACCTTGTATATAGCTGTACATGCACCATGATGAGATATACAAGGAGATATCACATGGCACGTAACTTAGGTTTTAAGTAATGAAAAAGTATTAACAAAAATACCTAACTCCAAGGTAAATTAGAAGATGAAGTCCATTGTCTTGCTTGTATTGCTTTTTTAAAGCATAATGTTAAGGAAGAAATTACAATAAAACTGATTCGAAGTACATTTGATAACATTGATTATATGTTCAATACACATATACTGTACGCATACGCTATATGTAACTTGTACAGTGACTGGTGTTTTAGTAGAGAGTGAAACAGTCAATTGTGAAATTAATACACTCATCTTTACATTCTTAACTTTTTCAAGTATTGAGTTTCACAATCAAGAACCGGTTGTAAAAAAAACATTTCTATAATTATTGTTCTCAGTTATTTTACGCGACATTTGCAACTAAATGTAAGTGTAATCCAACATTGGTTTGAGAACACATGTACTTATTATATTTTTGTGGGAAAATTGTCTTCCTCTATGCAATCTTCAAGAAGATTGTTATTTGTTTTCCATTTTGTTGTGACGTCTATAATCTATTGAATCAATGGTATTTTGCATTATACATGTAATACAGACAAACCTGCCTCTAAAGGTCACTCTCAGTCCCTCCCAAACGTTCTCTCAATATAATTTAACTCAAATCAGCGATCACCTGTCTAACGCGGTCAGCGGTCACCTATTTTTTGTACTAAATCTTCATTTTAACTTTTAACAACGGTTATTTTATTGTTTTTCTCTACCGAAATAATCATGACGAAAATTAAATGTGCTCAGTATCGTATTCAAAATGAAAATCGGTACCCGTTTGCAACCGAGATTCAGGAGGTGAATTTGTGAATTCCTGGTGTTTCACTCTTTTCCGTTTCTATTGAAAACTGTATCACCGACTTATTTCTCCACGAATATTGATATATTTTGAATGTTTTCATCACGTTTACAGGGCTGGAATGCACCATTTTCTATTTCACTGACGCAAGAACCATTACTCTATCGATTGAAAAGACTAAAACATTTTTTCTCTAATTTTGTGATGTTTTTACTTGTCTTGATCGATAGGAGAAAAATATGTCTCCTCACTAGTGAAATATCTGTTCTCGGCAAACGATTGGTCAATATTTAATTATGACGTCAAATTTTCTTGGTTTCTACAGAATTTCCTATTGTGACGTCATGAAAAAAGGCGACCATGCCTGATGACGTCACATATAAAGAAAACAACTTTCTGCAAATCTTTGAAAAGAAGAATAAAAATCATTTAAGAAACAGATTTCCCCACTATAACTCGTGTATTACGATATTTCTCCACTCTTAGCATTTTCTCGGCAATCCTCGCGCTTTAAATATTAAAATTTAACTGTCTTGAGTTGAGAAATATCGTAACACACTTGTTGTAGTGGTGGAATCTATATGCCTCGATCCCAACCATAGGCGATCTCGGAATCAAAATTTTTTGTTGAACCTCATTTCAAAGGTGACCTCTCTTGAGCGGTCACTTTTGGTACTTCCCAAGATTAACTGCTTAATACATGTTTGACTGCATTTATACTACTTAAATTATATTTTCTGAACTTATAGCTTCATTTCAAATTATGTTGTAGTTACTGCTAATACTGCATAGAGACAGCTTTTAAAAATTGTATCACCTTTTTAATTTGATAAATTCTATTTTTTTTTTATCTTTTTAATTTTAGTTATATTGTGTATATTCATGTCGCAAAGGTAAATTGACGAAATAATCATTTATCATAAATTAATCACCGTCTGGTAATAATTTACACCAGCCACAAAAGAAAAATACAGACAAAAACAATTTCAATTGAAAAAAGTCGAAGAATAAAGACCAACACTGTATAGAAACTAAACACTGAGCAACTCTAACCTCATCAAAATCATTATTACACTGAGTTGATTCGGAAGATTAAACAGTTAAAGCCCTTCTTGTAGCAACCATCGTGTACAAATGACAATAAATATCAAAATTAAAATAACAAAACTCCGAGCTCCAAGGGAAATTCAAAAACGAAAATCCTTCATTAAATTGCAAAATCAAAAGCTCAAACACATCAAACGAATGGAAATCAACTGTAATATTCATTGCTTTGGTATCTACAGCGTCAGTATTTTTGTGTCAAAATTAACTATATGTATATTCACACTTTCATTGGTCCCATTTGTCCAACATTATCTTAATACTTTGATCACGTTCCACCTGGCAACATAATGTGCCACTGGACTGTTCGGTTCTCAATCAAAACACTTAATCTTCTTTGGTTTGACGATTAAGTAATAACGCCTATTCCCATGTTAGGTTCGTTTGTTTGTGTCTTCATCTTAATGATGGCTTGGAATACCGATGCAAAAGCATTAAAATTCCATGCTTTTAAGGACTGTTTCTCATTAAAAGCTTGCGAGAAATGCTCTTAAAATTTTTTCAAGCAATATTCTATTGAAAATTTATCGAACATAACTAAAATAATTATTGAACAAAACTAATGGCATTACATGGAATTCATGTCATCAACAAATCTCAATGTCACCATAATCCGGCATTGATATAACTCTATTTGAAATTTGTCATTATATACTTTAATCAATAATAGACTACAAATGGTATAATTTTGCAAATGTAAACATGTCATCATGTGAATAGCTTTAAATCTGTAATTCAAGTCATTTAACATGTTAAAGTGTTGCAATCTTTCAACCCAAAATAAATACCCTTTAACCTCTGATGATACATCGGCAATTTAAATACATTATATTTTAATGCTTTAATTTGATACATAGGCACATGACCATTGTACAATATTTGTCTGTGAAAGCGCAAACAATTTTATGTTATGTTACAAAATGGATTTATATTGATCAAGGATGTTTGCTACTCTTGTTTATGACTTTTTGTCAGATATCCAAAATCCTCTAGTTTCATCTATGTATTACCAAAAGATATTTTGCCCACCAACCTCGGTTTTTCTTTCCATAATTGTATTACATATATTTTTAAAATCTTATAAAATCCTAGTTACTTTTTCATAGTTTTTGAAAGAAAAAAGATGACAATGTTAAATGTATGAAAAAACAAGAGAGATTCCTTTCCCGCCAAATTTCAATTGATTATATCTCAAACTCAAGCGCACGGACACGTCATTTTTTTTTTACTTTTTAAGTTCCGTTCTTATCGATTTATAACAATCTTTTACAAAGCTTTTTATTTTGAAATAGAGGGGCAATCATCCTTAAATGCCGCCTTTAATATGAATTCCATTTTGTAATGCATACTAACTTACAGATTAACAGCAGATTATCAATACATTGACAAATTGTATTAAAAAAATCGATAGTTCTCGAAGATAAAGTTTTAACATTTAAAGTAGTTAGGGTGTCTTTTTCTGAGCATGATGCACTTTGTCTTTAAAAGACTCGCCAGCGAAGCTCGACACAGAAAAGTTAAAAAGGCTAAATAAGGAACGAACTTTTAAAAGAACATTCAGGACCAAAAATTCCGAAAGTTTTATCAAATTAGTTTTTAATTGAATATGTATACATAAGAAAAATCATCATGAGATCTTTTTTTTTAATTTGAAAGAATTAGTAAAATTTTAAACGTACACTAACATATTTCTTTAGGCTTTTCATTATCTGTTATATGTTCAATCATTTTTTTTTTTTGCTCCGCTTTGAAGGCCTCACTGTGACTTTGAGATAAAGAACAGCAATTTAAACGGTGTACTTATGCTTTTTGTGTGTTTCTAGCTAAGCATGCACTGATATTGGTCATGTATGGATACCCCATATCCTTCATTTTTCTATTCAAGCACACAGAACAGTGGTTTCGATTAAAAATTGCTTCAACCAAAGTACGGGATAAACTCCTCATTGTAGTCTTCAAAGTACTGACCATTTTATTTTACGGAAGCAGCGAAACATTCAAAAGAACAGATTTTGAAGTAAAGTTGCTTTGAACAGTCAAATGTCATGGTAATTATTTTAAGTTCCAGACAAGAAGAATATATCACCCTTTTTAGCAAGAAAGCGTGTTTAGCATCCTTTTTAAAGGATTAAAGTTTCGAAAAAATGGCCTTACAATATTTTCTTACTAGTTAAAAGTAACTTATTTAATTGATACTCAGAAACAGACACTCAATAAAATGGATTGAACAATAGTTACTAGTATTTACTATATTACTATTAGAAAACTAAAACTGCAATTTAAGCATATAAATAAAAAGATATATATTGTTATTATACATGTTATAATATATGTTTCTGCTAACCGTTTTGCTAAGCAATTATTCAAAATGTAAAGTATAGCACAGATATAATTGGATGTTGTGAAACAATGTCGATATTATATGTTTATGTATAACTCATTTAGGATAAATACCAATCGCTTATGCATTGGCAGTTCATTCAGCTGTACTTATTCAATAATTGTGACTAACCATATTATATTTCAATATAATATGGCGTTTTTACATGCATTTGTATATATTTTTATATCCTATCAATTAGTTGTGTGTAAAACAAAAGTTGGATTTATCGAGAATTCATCCGAACTAAATAACATTTACTTCAATGAGTCGGTGATATTCCAAATTAAGGGGAGCATTTTAGAATGTGTAATGCAATGTAATCATATGACAGAATGCATGTCAGTTTCACATTCTATTGCATCCAGTGAGTGTATCGGTTTAAGTGCAGGATATATAAATGGTATGAAGGGTGTCAAAGGATACCACAGTGATGGATGGAAATATCACTTAATTTTAGACAGTAAGAGGCTATGTTACAAATAGGATAATATACTTTGTGCGTTTTTGTTTTTTGTTTTTTTTTGTACCTGGTGTTATATTGTTTAGATTTATTCATGTTTGATGTTTTTGCAAATGTTTGCTCCTGAACAATAATATCCCAAGCATAAAAACCGACTATTAATGCTAAGAGCAAACTTTGAAATGATAATAATGATTTTTGGACCTATTGATAGTTATATTGTTTCGATTTATTGGAGTTTGACATTTTGGCACATTTTTGTACCTAAACAATAAAATCCGAAGCATAAAAAGTGACTTGTAATAATACGAGCAATATCAATAATGATAATATATATGTTTTCAGATTTGTTTTTAAACTTTTCTATACTTTTGTTCAAAAACAAGAAATAAATTATAAGTAAAATTACAATGTTCTTACTATAGCTATGCAAGTATCGTATGTGTTTATATCGTTGTAAGAAAAACCTTCGAAATGTCCGAGAGAAAATGTTATTTTTTAGAATTATTGTCTTAAATCGATCTAGTATTGTTTTTTAATTTTGTATTCAAACTTCTCTGACACACAATGTAATAATAACATGTTATTCCTTTCACAAAGTATGCTCAAGGATGTTTGCTCCTCTGTTTAAAAATTACAAGCCTTTTAAAAGACTATTATAAATTGATAGAATATAAATAAGGGAACTCAAAAATTAGAAAGAAATGTTAGGTCCGTTTCTTTGTTTCTGCTACATTGTATATAATTATTCGAAAATTTGGCGGGAAATGATTCTCTCTAGACTTTTCATACATTTAACACTAACACCTTTTTTCTTTCAAAAACAATGAAAAAATAACAAGGATTGCATAAAATTTTCAAAAATGGAGTTTTAAACTACATGTTATAAAATTTTGAAAAGAAAAGTAGGGGTGAGCGGACAAAGTTTTTACTAGCACAACATTGATAAAATTAGAGGATTCCAAACATCACACAAAGAGTCAAAAACAAGAGTAACGAACATCCTTTAATCTAGTATATTTTTTAAATCAATGGTGTTAATTCCCGATGTGTTGTTTTGTCTTCTCGAATTAAATGTCCTATAGAACAAGAAAACTGACATGCGTGAAAATGTTGTCATTCACCTCCAAAGCTAACCAAACCTTTAAATAGACTTATTCAAAAGGATTATACATGATATAGTTACGGTACTGTTGTCCGGTTATCAAAGATTGTACTTTTTGAAATTAATATTGATTCTCTCATAGGGTCTTTGCATAGAAATTAACACATTTATTCTGAACCAAGTTGTTGGCATGATTCCGGGTATGTTTTTCTCGTATATTTCATGATGGTATGATACTAAACCCCTAAAAGCTGGGGCGGGGGTGCTTGATTTTCACATGATGAAGACATAATCTTTCAATCAGTTTAATTTAGGTCTGGATCTGGCATGTCAGTAACTGCTAGTAGTCCTTTGTTAAATTGTTTTGATCATTGTCATTTTGCTACGTTTCTTCTGTTACCTATTCTAACATCGCACTCGGACTTCTTTTAAACTGAGTATGAATGATTGTGCCTATTGCTGTGTGTTCGTTTATTCTACATCAACTAGAGGAATAGGGGAATGTTGAGATCTCACAAAACATGTTTAACGTCGCTGCGTTTTTGCGCCTGTCCCAAGTCAGGAGCCTCTGGTATTTGTTAGTCTTGTATGTGTTTTAAACCTTGGTTCATTTATATGTTACGGAGTTTAGTGTGACGTCCGTTTTCGCTGAACTAGTATACATTTTTGTTTAGTGTCATCTTTGGAATATTGCAAAAAATCATCATATCGATTCTCATGCTAAGGAAAAATTTCTCCACATATATGTCGTTCACTTTAGTTTAACTTTAAATGTGTTTACAACCATTTACATCTAAATCTTTAACAGAAAATTATCTTAGCTAATTGTTGTTTCTGAAATAAATATCAGCTTTATATATATATTTGTCAGTAACCACAGTAACCATATATAATTGTATATCATGCTTATTAATTGTTTTAGGTTCAGTTGTAAAAACTCAACAGATATACCAGGGTTTCTAATTTATTATGCTAGACGCGCAGTTATACTACATAAGAAACGAGAAGGCCGAATACAAATTTAAAAACCAAATGTTTCGAAAAAAAAGTTATGCCAAATACGTCTAAAGTCATCTATGTCTGAGAAGGAAAACATGATTTTTACGAATATTCAAATTTAGTTAAAAGTGAATTTACTGGAATGACCGTTTCATTAGAATTTCAGGTGAACACAGAAGTGCTGACTACTGGGATTGTGATACTCTAGGGAATGAAGTGTCCATCAATAGTGACATCAAACTTGTTGTTTTATTTCACTTAAGATACCAGTCTAATCACTTATTAGAAATTTCCAATAAAATGACATTACTCTACAAAACCAACGAATCTGAACGTATCTCGGCCTCTTGCATTGAAGCATGACTGAGGGGAGCATATACTGCATGATTTTTTCCTTTGCCCGTTGAATACATTATGTATATATTATGTTGGTATATATGTTGAAAAAAAGTTATCCAAATCTACTATTTTAAATCTTTAATATTTTGTTATCGAATTCTGGAAGATTCTATTGACAACGACCTTCAAGGGAATAAATAAATTCAGTTACCGGAATCAAATGTACCTATCGTTACTTGGTCATTTCACTTGACCCATATATATCTCAAATGAGGAACTTTCAAAACTCTAAAATAAAAATTAAGTTTGAAATAATGAAATCTGAAGCGAGATGATATTCTCATTTTTGATTTATAAGTAATGATGTGAAAACAAGATTTTCAAACATGCCGGAATGTAAAAGGTTTACACGACTAACTTCTTCTTGTTTTGATAATACTATAATGTATTTCAAAATACTTTTGTCCGACTGAAACATACAGATAACAATGTGTCTATCTGATAGCACTTTGTCATCTCTCCGTGGAATTTAATAAAATGGAATATGAAAATTATTGAAATGCAACTTGAAACATGATTACACTTATTTTTTTAAAATGCATAGGTATAATTTAACGTCATTGCTCACAAGTTGTTTTTTTGAAATGTTTGGAGTGCAACTTTAACAAAAACGTCTGAAAAACGGACATACACATGTATGGAATTTTTTTATTGTAGTTTTTTTTAATATGATTCTTTTATTTTTATGACCAACTTATTTGGAGCAGGATCTGCTTACCCTTCCGGAGCATTTGATATCACCCACAATTTTTGGTGGGGTTCGTGTTGCTCAGTCTGTGGTGTTCTATGTTTTAGCCATGGCATTTGTTTGTCTTTTATTTTTTTAACCATGGCTTTGTCAGTTTATTTTCTACTTATGAGTTTGAATGTCCCTTTTGTATCTTTTGTCTCTCTTTTATGATAGCAAGGGGTTATTATATTTTCTTGTCTATTTGTCCGTTCGTTCATCAGTTCCGTTTCAATTTAAAAACTTTTAGAATTACGTTTACATATACCAAATAAGGGTTTTACCTGAATTAAACGGTTTTCTGCACATGGAAATATGATAATGTCAGGAGGCACACAAGTACATGTATGCGTATCTTCAATATTTATAGCCGCCTCTGTGGTTCTGTAGTTGCTTGCTCGCATCGGGTGCGGGAGGTCCTGGGTTCGATACTCGGCTTGTTCAAATCAATGATTGTATCGTATAATAGGTAATGGATAAATGTCTTTACGTGATCTTATGTCAGAGAAAATTCAGGCGGGAATCTAGAGAACCACGTGATATATAAAAAAATATATGATTTCTTTTATTTTATATCCCGTTAAAATTATTTGATATGGACGAAAATTCAAATGTATGGTTTTAATAGTCTTAGAATACTTGGTTTAAACTTGAACGACGTATTTAACCAAATTCAATGGTTGCTAATAACCAGTCCCATTTGGTCCGTGTGTCGAATTACGTACGTATGTTATTCTATTGGAAATCTCTATTACACCAGACAGACGCACGTTCCGTCCACATACGGAAGTTTAAATTTATCAATTGTGTTAAGTAAAACGAGCTCCGTGATTACAGGTACAACGATTAGGTCGATTTGTTCTCTGAAAGTATCTCATTTCATTCGTTTGATGTGTTTGAGCTTTTGATTTTGCCATTTGAAAAATGACTTTCCGTTTTGAAATTTTCTCGGAGTTCGGTATTAATGTTATTTTACTTTTTATTGCTTTCTTGGCATATTATATTTTAGCATTACATGTTATCCTTATTATAACTGGAAATGTTGTGTTTAAATTGTGTTTGATTTTTTGTTAGATATTTGGAATCCTCTAACTTTATGCATATAGTGCCTTAAAAAATATGCCCGCTAACCGCTACTTTTCAACATCTTATACAATCCTCGTTTTATTTTCATAGTTTTTAACAGAAATAAGGTAACAATGTTATACGTATGAAAAGTCTAGGGACCTACCTTTCCCGCCAATTTTGCAATGGATTACATCTAAAAATCCCTGGACACAAACCTTTTATTTTATTCTGTGTTTTTCAGTTCTTTTATTTGTATACTATCAATTTATAACAATTGTTTTTAAAGCTTGTTATTTTGAAACAAAGTAGCACACATCCTTTACGTTTTTATTATTGATTCTTTTTAGATAGATCAATATAAAGTGGAGTCCGGTTTAGTATGCAGCTATATTGGTTTTTAACTACTTTGACGCTTTTTTGTCATTCTAAGTGTATAGTTGTTAAAATCATCATACTCTGAATGTCTGAATGATTATTTTTGTTTTCATTTTAGCTAAAGGATTACATTATATCAATTATACAGACAGACGTTTAAAGGATAACATTGAATGTACAAATAACAGTGCATTAGCGCTTTGAAAAGGACTTTCCATTTTGAATTTCCTTTTGAGTTCGGTATTTTTGTTCTTTTACTTTTTCATGTTACTATCAGTATCTGCTAGCAACTACAAATCTTTTAAACGGTTTAATTTAGTTCAATAATGTTAGTTTTGCAGGGGGTGGAAAGGGTGGGGGTCAATGATTTAGAAACTAGCTTTAATAGGTTAAACAGATGTAAATGCAGTTTTCTATGTATTGTTATTCCACCGACTGAAAAAAAGAGTTATCAAATTAATCAATATTAATGAGAAACATGTGGTAAAAAACAAATATTATACAATTATATCACGTCCAGATTAAACTTATTTGAATCCCGAATGTTTTAAAATTGACCAATGAGATGTCTGGCTTACTGAATGTAGATATGGTATAAACCAACTTTTTTTTGTGGATAATTTTAATCGCATTTAGCCCTTTTATACGACTTATATATATATGATTTTCTAACTTTGTGTATTCAAATAAGAGACGACATATTTACGACTATACTGTACATGTATTTGTATTTATGTTATCTTTATACTCGCGCAAGTCAGGAAAACAAATTACTCGCGAATATAAGTTGATTGACAGAGTTGCACATCGCTATATGTTTGTTTTTTTTTGTTTCAAACTTTTGATGCAAACATAATGTTAAACTTGGATTTATATTCATAAATCACTTTTAAATGTTGGCTGAAGAACTAATTTCTACCAATTTAATAACAAATGCATGCATTGTATTGCAGGTCGATGTCCAAAAAGACGTGGTTACGTCTATAGTGAAATGATTAAAAGCTGTTGTAAAATTCATGGTAAAGATACTTCATTGCAGTATGCAGACTATAATTCAAAATGTAATCGCGATGGAGCGGAACTGATGATCATAGATTCTGAAGAGAAGCAGCTTTTTATTGTTACATATCTTGGTAAATATCTTTCATTAAGGGCACATAGAGCAATTAATGTGTATCACATGAATCGTGCAACCCATGGTAAAAGAAATATAAATTCAAGCCCTGATGAAATATTTCTATTCTAATAGGACAAAGACAGCAATTCTTTTGGATGGAAGCGCTCTATGTGAAGGGAAATGTTTGCTGTTCCCGAAATTGAGCATACTATTAATATTTACGTAAACGACGAAGAAAATTGACTAAATGACATTCTTAAACGATATACCACATTTGTACAATAACTTCTTAAGACAGATTTGGGTGAATCTAATTGACTATCTTACTTTTATTCAAGAGTTTATAGATTTATGGATACTATACCAATGTTTACCATCGTTTGTTTATGTTTTCACGTTCTGAGGTCTCTCAGTTTTCCATTTGTGCATTTTCCCGTAAAATCCTTACATTTTAACGTCATCGTTCAGTGACGTCATTTACACAATCTGACGTGAGGTAAATCATTTATAACAAAGATACGACAAGGGAGTAGGACAGCCTAAACAAATCATGACGTTGACTGTCAGCTAAAAAGTTGAATATATTCGAATTTTACAACGGCGTACTTTTTACTCAAAGCGTTTGAAGAACGTCATATTAGAATTTCAAATATAGGTATGATGTTCTGTAACTCTGTAACTTACATGTCATTGCCAACGTGTATCTCACGGGTTCCGGTGAACCTGAGATCATGGGTGCTACAGAAAATGGATGATTGGGTTCTATCTTGATGTATTCCTTGATTTCGACATAGATTGACGACTTCGAAAAAAAATTCCATACACAAACTTGATGACTTCAGCTTTGTAATTGTCAGCTTTTAATTTTTCAGTAGTAAAGTACCGTTTACATTTCTCAATTAACATGTTTAATACATTGAGCACGTGCGTGTTTCTATTTTACCTTCTTTGTCCATTTTTTTGTAGATTATCTTGATGTTACCGATTGGATAATTTTTCAAGGATCACATAACCTATCAGAAGTACATTGGCGATACAATGATGGATCAATCATGAATTACTTCAATTGGCATTCAACACAACCTGATTCAACTGGTAACCCTGGTAAGAAAGAAGTCATTGGTATGGAAAAGATGGATGGTTATTATAAATGGCATGACCTATGGTTGAGTTATAAGGGCGCATTTTTATGCGAAAAACGAATTTTTGATTAGCAAAATATTTCCATCATCATTTTTGGAAACAAACAAGACTCATAAATATAGCCAGTAATTGTAACAACATTGGAAATTGTTTTGATGAATATATTTTTGTTATCAGATTATTACATTTCTTGTTACAAATTTGAATTTTATTTGGATGCTATCGAAGGTGTTCTCCTTTCCACAGAATGATTTTGATTGGTTTTGGGTTACTGGTAACATATTTATATATATGTTTATATTTAGATAGCAATATATTGAAAATTAAAGGGCTTGTGAAACCTTAATTGTGTCTTGTCTAAAAAGATAGACACACCGTAAAACGTAACTCGGTTACGGAATTTGACTTACAAACGACGGAGACGTTCTAAACTTTGCAAACTTCAGTATGTCATACGTCCACAAATAAAAACATAGCAACTGTATGATAGACGGGAAAAGAGATAGATACATGTAGCCAATATTTAATTACCAACCTCCTCCCCAAATAACAAAATTGAAAACAACATGAAAAAGAATTAAAAAAAAATACAAAAGTATTGTACCACTAGAATACATTTGAATACTATAACGTTAAGGTATTTAAGTAACAGGAGAAATTAATGGCGAAGGTCGATGTATTTAAAAAAGAAGGAGATGTAGTATGATTGCCAATGAGACAACTATCCACCAAAGTTCTAATGAAGTGGATGAAAGCAAATATAGGCAACAGTACGGCCTTCAACAATGAGAAAAACCCATACCGTATAGTCGGCTATAAAAGGCCCAAACATGAAAATATAAAACTATTGAATTGAGAAAACTAACGGCCCAATTTATAACAAAACAATTTACGAAATATAAATACGACAGACATGAACCAACGACAACCACTGAACTACAGTCCTCTGACTTAGAACAGGCACATATATAATATGACGGGGTTAAACTAGTTTTCTGCTGCTGCGAAACTCTCCTCATAACATGTAAAAGTAGTGTTACAGTGCAACATAAGAAAACACTATCAAAATAAGTTGAAAAAAAATAATTTATCGGATTGATACAAAGCAAAAACCATCTAACGAAAAAACAGGCCGGACGTGGCAGCGTATCTATACATTCCACAACAAACATACACTAAGTAAAGATCTGAGAGTATTCGCAGTTACTGATAGCTAGTTCAAAGCCAATAAGAACTAATAAAAAATCATGTATCTGAGACTAAAATATCAATCAGTACACATGCAACATCAAATGGATTTAGTGTAAAGACGTCACTAGCAGTCAGAGAAAAACATGACCTTCACCAATGCCAAAAAAATCTAGAAAAGGATAGTTATTGCTTGCTGTAATATTTGATTTATTTAAAGTAAGTTCCTTACGGTAAATGTCGGCAGTATATTTAGAGAGTTCTTGATTGTTTAACGAAAAAATATTATCATGATAACGGTAAGTGTTGTTGAATTTATCAATTAAATCGAATTTAGAAGGGTCTTTACTGAGTTTTGCCATAAACTGTGAAGTAGTTTGATTAGAGAATTGTTATTAGCTGCTGCAAAAAATGTGAATAACATTTTCATAAATTGTTTGTGTCTTTAGAGGATCTATGGTGGACATTCATCGGAAACACTCTAAACCAAAATATGATAGCAAAGGATATATAGGACCAGACACATGTGAAAAGCTATATAACCAAAAGGGACCAAAATTAATACCCAAATTCCAAATTCATCTGAGGTCAACTTTGTCTGTGGGAGTTTAAGCCTAAGTTCTTGACAATTTCATAATTTATAAACTTGCAATTTAAGAAATATATGTAATAAGTGATTTTAGTACCAACACACACTGACTACTAAGCTAAATATACCCCCCCTTCCCCCCCCCCCCCCCCCCGGGACTTATAGTCCACAAGCAGTGGTATCGAACCCACATGATGACAACTAAGTAATTCTTTTGCGTTCGAAACTCTTTTTCCGGATCTACTTTCATGAGGAACGCTCGAAACCGCGTGGAAACGAAGAATCTATAAAAACCAAAACATATGAAGGGTTAATAAATGGGTCCAAAAATTATTAGTTGGAACCATAGTTTCTGAAATATTTATAAATTTAAAATGAACAAGTATTTAGGACATGTACAGGTATAAACATAGCAGTTTGAAATCATCAAATACTTGATTTTTTCCGGTTTACCTTTAATCCTTTTTTAAAATAGTATATTTAGATTGAGGTTTAATGTGTTCAGAAACCAGAACACAGATTTAAGTTGAAATAATTTAGCTTTGTTAAACACAGACGAAACTCGAACACAAACTAGTCAAAATTGTAATAATTTCTTTAAGACTTATGTACTTAAGCATGTTAAGTGCCAATCTGCCTAAGAATCAGGCAGTGGTGAAAACATGACAAACAAAAACCCACTCAAGTTGATATTGATTTATGTTCAAAATGTATAATGGTGCACGAATATAACATTCGTTTCCTTTTTCTGTTCTGGTAATTCAAGATATAATTTGGTTGAAATGCGCTAGAAATTAAGTATTAAGGGGAGCTAACTTCGTAATTTCATATTATTCTAACCAACATTTATTAAGAGATTTCTCGAACTACCAAACACGCAGAAACGAAAGACCTACCATTTCGAACAAAGGATGAGGGTATCTTCCAAATAGAATGGTTAGGTCAGTGGGTTTTTTCGGCCATGTTTTGATTTTTTTTTCAAAATTTCCTGATTGTTTTTAAGACTTGCAATTAGAATTTTTATCATCCTTTCATGCGAGATTAAACGTTATAACTCATAGCAAGTATCACTGCCATGAACAAAACCGGTTAGATATTCTCGAAACATTTATAACTTTTCCTCTCTGTGATTTTCATAGATCTTTTACTGATATTCCATGTATCAATGATTTACTTGACCAAACCATTAGACCAAAACCTTATTATTCAAAACATCTATGAAACGAAACAGATTGTACATTGAAATTATTCATTAGCATAATTTAATGTCCCAATAAACATTTCTTTGAAATAACATATCCGAACGAACTATCAACGTCAAGCTTTTAATTTTAAAACTAAATACGATAAGATCTTCATAAGATATTTATAAAGGAAACTATATTTCTTAATAATAAAGAAAGCAAAACTTCTACATTGAATAATAAGGAATAAAAAAAGCATCAGTATTAGAGTTGTTTTGGTATACATCAATGAATAACCTACACGATAAAAATAATTGAAAGACATTTAGATGACCAAACATTTAAAACAAGACACAGACGTCAAGCTGAAAAGATATATAAATCTTCAATTAATACAAAATAATTCCAAATAATACTTTTGCAGGTAACTGTTGCAAATCAGAAATTTTCTGAAAGTTTGTTCACTATTATTTTTGAATGCATGTCAGTCACAAAATTTGCATATTGACAGATATTTGATACTGTGGATTGATAATTATACCACGAAATAAAATATCCATGAAATCACAATTTGTTTTCAATTCATGAAAATTGGTATCTACGAAAAAAAATGAATCAACAGCAATTTTATTTTTACTTATTCACAACTAGCTGAGTATATATCTCCCAGTTGTTACGATACTCCAGGGCTTGTATTTCCTGTCATAATTTCTTTGATAGAGGATTGATGCTCACAAGGATGCTATTAAACTACGGATGTCAAGTGGTGAAGTTGAAATCATTCCTTCGGAAATTTAACGAACGCCATCTCGAGTTGGTTGACCGTTATGGAATATCTGTTTCACAGATGAGAGCGGATATGTTCCTAATGTCGTAACTACAATCCCGTCCTCTTTTTCTTTAATGTGACCTACCGAATTAGACTTATTACCGGGTTTGTACTAACATGAGAAACACGACGGGTGCCACATGTGGAGCAGGATCTGCTTACCCTTCCAGAGTATCTGAGAGGATTCGTCAGTTTTTTTTTTTAGTTTTTTTTTACTTATTCACAACTAGCTCAGATTCGATGAAACTGAGAGCAGGGCTTACCTCGTCATGTTCATAGAAATTCATAAAATTGAGAATGGAAATGGGGAACGTGTCAAAGAGACAACCCGACCAAAAAGCAGAAAAACCGCCCAAGGCCACCAATGGGTCTTCAACACAGCGAGAAAATCCCGCAGGCCTTCAGTTTATTTTTGAAGACCGTAAGTTGTGTTTTTTTTTCTTTATGCAGTTGGTTCACTATCTCATCGACGTATACTCAACAATTTGTAATTATTCTAATGGTCAAATATGTAGCATGTTTACGTGTGTGTACTATGACAATCACAAATTATGTTGTTTGTTTTTTTTTCGCAAGAAAATCAAAGGAGTTGGTTCACTAACTCATAGTTTTGGCCCCAAAAATCTGAAATTTGTTCACTACGAAAATGTGCTGAAAATAAGATACAAACATTTTCTTAAATGTCCAATAGTTTCGCAGCTAAAACAGATTTTCACCAAATATGTAATTAGTAACGTATTTGTGACGTAATAATGTGGGTGAATTTCGTAAAATCGTGATTTTTTGCTGAATTCTGCAAAATTAACAGTGGCACCACCCTTCGCCCACAAATATTTTTGCTGAAATATTCTTTATATACTATACTCTTTACTTTTCAGCAAAACTTTCAATGGGCGAAGGTCGGCGCCACATATAAAATCATGAAATAAGGTTGAAAAAGTTGAAAATGATTTTTTTTCCTATTTTAGGCTTATATCTATATAGATATGAAGCAGATATACAACTTTTTCTTATTATACTTTCAAATACCATACATTTAGCAATACATATACATTAGATTTACATTGGTATTCAAAGTTTAAAAAAAAACACCTCTACAGGGCCGTTTATTGGGATTCCTGGTTCTACTCCTTTATATAAACAGCAATTTTTAATTGATATGACTTAGATAATCTTTAATACATTGCCATATCAGCGGGAGGTTTGGCTACCCATAAAACCAGGTTCAACCCACCATTTTTTTCTTAAGATGTCCTGTACAAAGTCAGGAATATGGCAGTTGTTATCAAATAGTTCGTTTCTATTTATGCTGGTGTTTGTTTTTGTTGCACTTCAGTGTTTCTGTTGTTCCGTTGTTTTCCTCTAAGAGTAGATATGTTTCCCTCGGTTTTTGTTTGTAACCCGGATCTGTTTTCTCTCAATCGATTTATAACTTTTGAACAGCGGTATACTACTGTTGCCTTTTTTTAGCCAACTGTTATCAATTTCGTCTGTTTACGTATGTATCATACGAAAAACTCCCTTTCTATAAATTTTACTCTTTCTATATTGCTTAACTTTCTTATCTTTCAATTAAATAAGATCATTTTTCGATATAGAGGCTCATGCATTAGTAGAGTGCCCTTTCTAATGATAAAGCACTAATCACAAACAACTCCATTGATGATGATGATTGTTGGTTGCTTAACGTTCAGTGGCAAATATGTCATGCATGTTCAGGACGAGAACAGATTAACAGTAAATACAATAAGTAGGTCCTGTAATAGAGAACGTCCGGGATGAATTTCGGGGAAATTTAAACACGCTGGAACATGAGGGTATATTCGATGGTGACTGAAATTTTGCCTTGCAAAAGGCAACCTACGGACCCCCCAAAGAGTTGTTACAAGGGTTCTTAACGTGGCACTCTCTCTACACGAGGCATCGAATTTAACGTCCCCATTCTGACCGGAAGTGGCTGCGGACTTCATACATTCCATACAGTCAAACGGACGCCCCACTTTGGTGAGAAACTATATTTCTATTCTCCAGTGACCCGTGGGGTAACTCCACTGATGCAAAGTCTGAAAATGTTGAAATTAATACCTTTCTAATAATACGCAACAATGTTCAACAACATCATATTGATAGATTCTCAAAAAGGTAAAGGTTTAAAGAAAAACTATTCTTCTTCTTTTATTTAAAGGTACTATTATTTCTGAAATTGATTGATGTTAAATGTTACTTCTTTGTGACTGATAATTGTAAAAGCCTATCATTAATTATAATTTCAAAGGTTATATAAAGTCACATAATTTAGAATTGCTTATCAATTCTGTGTAATTTAAACGAACTAGTAATGAACCATTCACATTAAACTTTGTTCAATGAATAATAAATTATGTTTCTATTACTTCCTAATGTAATATATTGATTTTCTATAAAAGAAATCAACGTAAGATTAATCAGAAATCTCTTCCTCGTTAACAAAAAACAGCAAAAAAAACATAAATTGAAAACTATCAAATGAAAAAGTACAGATCAAGTTTTAAATATAATTAATTTGATGTGAATAGAATACAAGTACCAAATGCTTACACATTTAAATCATATCATCATTGATATGGTGTTAAATATCAAGCAATTGTTTTAAAAATTTAAACTTGTCAAATAACAAAGTATTTGTACTCCAGTAGTAGAATACCTTAGCTGTATTCGGCAAAACCTTTCGTAATTTTGATTTCTCAAATTCGTACTTTATTTAACCTTATTTACATTTTTATTCGTGCCTCACTGATGAGTCATTTGTAGAAGACAAACCAGTCTGACGTACATTTTTGTTGCCTGGTAACTATGATGATATTCAATCTATTATTAATAAAATGTTACAACGGAAATTACAATTCAAAATAATTTCATATTTAAAACAATGCTCGTACAAATGTAAAACGCGTTAGTATAGGTACGGCTTAGAAATGGACGCCGACATCAGAGAAATAATCCGAAGTTTAAAGCGCTGCACCATGAACTCAGAGCAAACTACTAAACAGCTTAACCTCAATGTTTGACCCAGGTTTAAATGGTTTTCAACAAATATACTCGAAAGCCAGAAGGCATTGTCCCGGTCGCAATTAACTGATATAGACGAGACCATGGTAGAGACCTACTTTGTCATGTCGGGGCCTTTTACATACTTTTCTCGACATCAAAGGATATTACAAAGGCAGTTGATGTGTTCACAGTAATACACATATTTGTTTTCCTTTCTTTTTTTGTTGACTTCCGATGATTTGTTGTGTTATTTGTGTTGTTTGGTAGTTGTTCATCCACAAACTACAGAAACGTTAATTTTCATTCATGTAATTCAGGATTTCACATCCTAAATTTTACGGTAAAATCGTACTTAAAGCGCGGAAATCACTATGTGATCCATGTAAACTCATCGAACAAACTTATTAGAAAAGGTTATCTTATAAATGTTGTAATAAGATCTTTGAATATTGTTTACTTTGGCACTAACATCGATTTTGTCATCAACAAATTAAAACATAACTGAATTTGTATTATTTTCGAATGTTTTTTTTTGGGGATGTATAAATACACATCCACGTTCATTTTCTATTTAGAGATTGCTTATTGCTTTATATAACATGCTACATATTTATTATAAGGTTATATCCAAACTATCCTACTGCCTATCGATACTCTTTTTTGGCATTGCACAAGTCATGTCTTCTTTGACTGTCCATGGCGTTAAAACACTGGGATGTGTTTTAATTGATGTTCGTCTTTGATGCATGATTTTTTATTATTAATTGTTTTTGGCTTTAAACTAGCTTTCAGTAACTGCGAGTAGTCTCAAATCGTTCTTTCGTATTAATTTGACCTGTTGACCTGTTGACACAATTTGTAATGCATTTTTTTATTCAATGTTTGCTTATTTTGTGTTATATCTCGACTCACTTTTTTTAATATGTGCCACCTTTGATAAGTATTTAGTAAGACGATACATTTTCATTTCTGTACTCGTACTGTGAACAACAAATTTATTCATTTTGTAAAAAAATATTTCCGTAATCCTAGCAACAAAGTTATTATGTTTAAATTTTCCTGTGTACGTTATTCTATTTAACGCCATTTTGTCCTAGGTTGGAGTTGTCTTTTTGACATTATTTAACATCTTTTTTTTTATTAATATCGTACCTATATTGTGTCATAGATCAAATTTATTAGTTCGGTGTATGTTTACTTGTTTTTGTTTATATGTCTTTTTGATACTGTTTAACCATTTCAATTAATATTTTACAGTGTGTCTTTTTATGTTGTAATGTTACACTACTTTCATGTTAGGGTGAAGGTTGGTTCCTGTTGAAACGTTTAAACCCACTGCATTTGTATGCACCGGTCCTAAGTCAGGAACCTATTGTTTAGTGGTTGTCGTTTGTTGATGTGGTTCATAAGTGTTTCTCGTTTCTCATTTTTTATATAGATTAGACCGTTGGTTTTCCTGTTTGAACTGATTAAACTAGTCATTTTGGGGCATTTTAAAGCTTCCTGTTCGGGGTGAGCCAAGGCTCCGTGTTGAAGGCCGTACTTTAACCTGTAACTGTTTACTTTTTACACATTGTGACTTGGATGGAGAGTTTCCTCAATTTTTGGCGAGCAAACTAAACAGACATAATATTTTAATGTGACATTAATTGTGATCCAGCAGTCAGAACACACATCACAGACATACAAAACAACTGACTAAACTATTCAGGCAAACATACAAATTAATCTAACAAAACCCCGAGAAAAATAGTATAATAAATAGTAATAACTCATCAAAGATGCCAAGACCAAAACTCGCGTCTACAAAAGACTCATCAGTAAATGACTAAAAGTCAAAGTTTGTTTGTCTATTTTATAGACAGACTTTTACTACTGTTGCCTTTATTTATAGATCGATTTCCATTTTCAAACAATACATTAATACTATTATATAAACAATATTTTTTTTGTGTGAAAGGGTCTATGATAAGTATGTATGCAGTATGTTTTACCCATACAGAAAAGAAAAAAATGAAAATTTTGGACGTGCTGCTGTCATTTACCATGATTCATTAAGTGTTGATATGTTCAATGTTGAAAACAACTGTTGCGTTGTATGATTTTGATTTTTTATAATGCTATCTTATATATTGTATTTTCGAACCATTCAATTGTGACGAAAAAACGTATCAACAGCTATTGCCATTTTAACAATTATGATGGTGAAAAAGCAAACGATGAAAAACATTGATTGCCAGAACTCTTTTACTGTCTGAGTAAAAACAGTTCTAAATGTATATAGTATAAGAACATCGACAGCAGATGATTTTAAAACATGATTTGTCGGTTAAAAAGCGTAGACATGAAGTTTTACCGACATTGATATAGAGGGAAAATTTTGCAGAATTTTGAAGTTCTATAAAAATTTAGTATTTTTTTTATTACCGTTATCTTTTGTAAAGACATCTTCCATGTTTCCTACTGGTACCGAATATTCTGTAACATCTTCTCTAACAGCTTCAAGTTTGAACGTAATAAATCAGCCGGGGCAACACATAACTGAACCAATCATATTCTGCGCACTTTTATTTTTCCATAAATCTGAAATAAGTGCAATATTTCGAAATAAAATATCATATTGAATACCGGATTATCTAAGTTATTACACTTTTTTTTTATGGACAATTGACGAAGCAATACATCATTGTGCATTATCTTACACTAATTAATTACAGCTTAATTGCTGAAATTGTAGATAAAAACATGAACCAACAGGGCTGCACTAACACTGTTTTCATTATCAACCTAACAGTCAGTACAAATTATCAAATATATGAATGAGTCTATGAATATTTTTCAAATTATAAAAAATCCTGATACATTTCCATTTCAATCAGATGGCAATTAGCAACATATTTTTCTTAAAAACCACTTCAAAGTTGAAGACTACAATTGCACTAAGTTCCGCCTACTAACGTGACCAATTGTTGTAAGACGATGCAACTCCGACTTATATTCCGAAAGACATAAAGTATCATGAATCTATCAAATTGTATACTTGAGATCCTTTTTAGTTTGAACGAAACAGTAAAATTTTAAACGTAGATTTTTTTTTTATTAGATAATTCATTACCTGCTATATGTTAAATGATTTAGATATTGAGCATGATATTGTTATCCTGCAAAACAAATCAAACTTAGTATTACAAGTATATCAAACAGTGGTTCGATCAAAAGTTACTACAACCACAGTTCGGCGTAAACTCCTCATTGCAATCGGCCGCAGGACATTTTTAAAATCTAGGGGACATTTTAGCGCAGACATTATAGTCCATTTTAGCGCAGGACTAATTCTTTCACCTGACAGTGTATTTTCAATTACCCATTTTAACAAAAAATTACCTGGTTAAATGAAATTCTGAACACCATACTAAAACCGCGAACAGTAATTTATGCTGGGTTAATGTTTAAGTTTTTGCAATACTTTTACAATTTGGTTAGTTATGAAAATAAATACTGCTAAAACAAACAGAGAAAAAAAGGGCGACATGTGAGGGCTAACGTTACCCGGCCATTTTCGTTATCTTGAAAATTTCAAATTACAAACAACAATACATATTAGGAAGTATCGGTGAATCTGCTCTTCAGTCTATTCAGGAAGAAGAGAAGTGGCATTTCCTATCGCAATCTTATGAACAACTTGGTACAAGGGGTATATGAAGAGCCCGTCACGCGCGTTCATTGGAACATAAGTTAACAATTAAACATTTGATTTAACTTTCAAGACTTTTAGTACTGTATTTTAATGAACATAAAAACTATCAAAATTCATTATTCAATATTTATAATTTCTGTCGCTAAAATTGGCATTGATAATATCACTTTTTGCTAAAATGTGTTAACAATTTTGCGCTAAAATTGGTGATTTTTTTTGGCTAAAATGTCCTATCAATGCGCTAAAATGTCCTCCGCCGATTTCCGTTGCAATCATCAAAATACTGACAAGTTTATGTTACCAATGCAGCGTAACATATACAATAACAGATTTTGAGGTAAAGTCGCTTTTACTGTGACTTGATTGTAGGTGTTGCTGTTTACCTTTACCTATTGTTCAACCAGATTGTAAAATTGACAATACAATTGGGACATTTAAATTGACCAGTTGGAATTGTTAGAGTGGACGAATATATAATCACTCATGCATTTAGAGTCTATCTGGATGCTGTCACCTCACTTCACCTGTTCAATTGTAACTGGTGTAATGTAATTGGGATAGGCCTTTCAAAAGTTATCCATGATGCATCAAGACTTCAATATTTATCTTTGTTAAATAATATAATATGCAAACACTTTAAATTAGTATACATGTATATGGTATTAGTAAAACTAGAGTATGACCACAAGATGCAAACATATTTCATGTTCTAATATTTGCTAAAAACTGCTGATTTTTTTAAAAATTCATTTCCCCACGCTTTTTTAGTAGAGAATCCTAAACAAGTAGAGGAAATAAAATTATGTAACTACAGTATTTTTTTTTTATTGAAATGAATGCATTCCTTGAAGTAATTGGCTATACAATTGCCAAAGTAACACAACATTTAGAAGGAAAAAGAGATATTTTCAGTTTACTGTCATTTCAAATTTTAGGAGTGAGCAAGCCAGATTGCATATGTCGTATAATGCACTACATTTCCTCTTAATGTTTCCATTGCCAAAAAATATGAGTGCTTGGATTTCTTGTATATTGTTCAAAAGACCTCTTTTTCTTTTTGGATTTTTAGCATGTATAGTTGGAGTTTACTCAAAATATTTGTTTTACTCTTGTAGAATTATTTTATAATTTCCATAATTTTCCAGGATTTAAAAACACCAGAACAAATGTGAGCATTCCTTCGTTTGGACATTTGTGAATACTTATTGACACGAGCATTGTACCAAATGTTTATGCATAGTGAAATATCAAAATAAACAATTTTATTGATGAAGAAATGAATAACAGTTCTATCTGAAAACTGAAACTGAAAATACCTGAATAGTTATTTCTTGTTTGACAGACAACAGGGCAATACTATTTATAAGGGTTAAAAGATTATAGATGCATTTATTATGTAAAAACAGTTTTAATTTTCATACATATTAACATGCAGCTAAAAAAATATTTTATCTGATTTAGATTTATGAATCAAAATTAAAAAAATCATATATACTGGGGATTTAAAACAATGAAAAGCAATAATATGTTCTTCTCAATTTTATAACAGAATAACCCTAGGCGAAGAGAAACTTCAGGAAAAAGCATGGCATAAGGTTTGGTTGGGTAAAGAAGAAAAAACAGTACAGGTAACATCAAGGTAGACTTAACTCTAACAATACCAACTGGTCAATTTAAATGTTCCAATTGTATTGTCAATTTTACAATCTGGTTGAACAATTGGTAAAGGTAAACGGCAATACCTATAGTCAAGTCACATTAATAGCCACATTCCATGGTAAATATATTTAGTTCCAGACTAGAAGAATATATAACCTGTTTTAGCAGGTTAATCACCCTTTTTAAATGATAAAAGTTGCGATAAAATTGTCTTAAAATATTTTCTTACTAGTTAAAAGTGACTTTATTTAATTTTAAGTAACGTGTAGTGTTATTTCGCACTTGTTTGGTAATAAAAGACAGACATTGAATGAAATAGATTGAACAACTGATTTCATTGGAATTGCATGTATAAATGTTCTATTTTTTCTTCTTTTTTTTTTTCTTTTAACAACTTAACCATAAAATCCTAAAATGTTTCCCCTAGTTATCTATTATATTACTATTAGACAACTAAATCTGTAATCTAAGCATTTATGTAGGACTCGGAGGTGCGATGGGACACTGAAGTGCGATGGTCTGCGCCGAAGTACGAATTGCGATGGTTTGGGCATGACGCTTGAATATTGTGACGTTTTCAAATAAAACGTTACTTTAAATACAACAGAATTCGCAGGCAGGAGAATAAGATTTTGTAAATGAAGATTTCATGCTAACGAAGGAAAGAAAAGGAAAGAAAAAAGAAAGTAACGAACAGTTTTTATTACAAAAATATGTAAAACCAAGTCAAAAGCAAATCGTGGGGAGCAAAGCGGCTAAAAGATGAACTTGATCTGCAAGTGGGCCAACCAGTTTTCGGAAGATTGCTGCAAACTTTGTGTACGACAAATCAAAGATATTGCTCTTGAGATTTATTTTAACTTGCCTATGGTAGTTGTCATTAATGTCTAATATCACCAGCTTAGTGTAGTTGTCATTAATGTCTCATATCACTAACTTAAGTTGGTTGTCATAAATGTGTCATATCACTAGCCTAGGGTGGTTGTCAGTAATGTCTCATATCACTAACCTAGGGAAGTCGTCATTAATGTGTCATATCACTATCCTAGGATAGTTGTCAGTAGGCTGATGATATGAAACGTTACTGAAAACTACCGTAGGCTAGTGATATGACACATAACTGACAACTTCCCTATGCTAGTGATATGACAAATTACTGACAACTACAAAAGGGTAGTGATATGAGGCACAAATGACAACTACTCTATGCTAGTGATATAAGACATTCCTGACAACTACCCTAGGCTAGTGATATGAGGCATTAATGACAACTTCCCTAGGCTGGTGATATGATACACTACTGACAATTACCGTTGGCTGATTATATGACACGTTACTGACAACTACCGTAGGCTAGTGATGTGACACATTACTGACAACTACTCTAGGCTAGTGATATGACACATAAATGACAACTACCCTAATTTAGTGATATGAGACATTACTGACAACTACCCTGGGCTAGTGATATGACACATAACTTACAACTTCCATAAGCTAGTGATATGACTCATAACTGACAACTACCCTGGGCTAGTGATATAACACATAACTGACAACTTCCTCTGGCTAGTGATATGACACATAACTGACAACCACCCTAGGCTTGTGATATGACACATTACTGACAACTACCGTATACTAGCTGATAAGTGACCACTACCCTTGCTTAATCCTGTTGCCCCTTGGTGGAGCAAAGGCCACTAACGATATTTCTCCACCTTGTTCTGTTTTTTGCTAGCCTCTCCAGATCATGCCACTTGTACCCTTCTTTCTCCTTCTCTGCTGCAACATTCCTTCTCCACGTGTATCTTGGTCTGCCCCTGATATGAATTTGTGAACTGATCATTCTTGAAAATTGACTTCTACCCTAGGCTAGTGATATGACACGTTAATGACAACTACCATATGCTAGCTGATAAGTGACCACTACCCTAGGCTAGTCATATGACTTATTGAAGTGATCACTCCTGATAATTGACCACTGCTCTAGGCTAGTGATATCGCTTTGTTAACTAAACTGGTCTGATAAATGACCATTACCCTATTCTAGTGATATGGCTTTGTTAACTGGTCATTCCAGATAAATGACCACTACCCTAGGCTAGTGATATGGCTTTGTTAACTTAACTGATCATTCCTGATAATTGACTACTACCCTAGGCTAGTGATATGACACGTTACTGACAACTACGGTAGGCTAGTGATATGACACATTACTTACAACTACACTAGGCTAATGATATGACACATTAATGACAACTACCCTAAGCTAGTGATATGAGACATTACTGATAACTACCCTGGGCTAGTGATATGACAAATAACTTACAATTTCCTTAGGCTAGTGATATGACACATAACTGACAACTACCCTGGGCTAGTGATATAACACATAACTGAAAACTTCCTATGGCTAATGATATGACACATAACTGACAACGTCCCTAAGCTAGTGATATGACACATAACTGACAACTACCCTAGGCTTGTGATATGACACATTACTGACAACTACCGTATGCTAGCTGATAAGTGACCACTACCCTAGGCTAGTGATATGACTTTGTTAACTGATCATTCCTGATAATTGACCACTACACTAGGCTAGTGATATGACTTTGTAAACTGATCACTCCTGATAATTGACCACTACCCTAGGCTAGTGATATGGTTTTGTTAACTGATCTGATAATGACCACTACACTAGGCTAGTGATATAACTTTGTTAACTGATCATTCCTAATAATTGACCACTACCCTAGGCTAGTGATATGACCTTGTAAACTTGTCATTCCTGATTATTGACCACTTCCCTAGGCTAGTGATATGACTTTGTTAATTGATCACTCCTGATAATTGACCACTACCCTAGGCAAGTGATATGACTTTGTTAACTCATCATTCCTGATAATTGACCACTACCCTAGGCTATTGATATGACCTTGTTAACTGGTCATTTCTGACTATTGACCACTTCCCTATGCTAGTGATATGACCTTGTTAATTGGCTATTCCAAAAAATTAACCACTACCCTAAACTAATGATATGGCTTTGCTAACTGATCTTATAAAATAACCAGTACCCTAGACTAGTGATATGACTTTGTTAACTGGTCATTTCAGATAATTGACCACTAACCTAGGCTAGTGATATGGCTTTGTTAACTGGTCATTCCAGATAATTGACCACTACCCTAGGCTAGTGATATGCCTTGTTAACTGGTCATTCCTAAAAATTGCCCACTACCCTAGGCTAGTGATATGTCTCTGTTTACTGATCACTCCTAATAATTGACCACTACCCTAGGCTAGTGATATGACTGTTAACTGGTCATTCCAGATAATTGACCACTACCCTAGGCTAGTGATATGTCTCTGTTAACTGATGACTCCTGATAATTGACCACTACCCTAAGCTAGTGATATGGCTTTGTTAACTGATCATTCCTGGTATTTGACCACTACCCTAGGCTCGTGATAAGGCTTTATTAACTGATCTGATAAATGACCACAACCCTAGGCTAGTGATATGACTGTTAACTCGTCATTCCAGATAATTGACCACTACCCTAGGCTAGTGATATGGCTTCGTTAACTGGTCATTCTTAAAATTGACCACTACCCTAGGCTAGTGATATGACTGTTAACTGGTCATTCCAGATAATTAGCCACTACCCTAGGCTAGTGATATGCCTTATTAACTCGTCATTCCAAACAATTGACCACTACCCTAAGCTAGTGATATGGCTTTGTTTACTGATCACTCCTGGTATTTGACCACTACCCTAGTTTCGTGATAAGGCTTTATTAACTGATCTGATAAATGACCACTACCCTCGACTAGTGATATGACTGTTAACTGGTCATTCCAGATAATTGACCACTACCCTAGGCTAGTGATATGGCTTTGATAACTGGTCGTTCCAGATAATTGACTATTTCCCTAGGCTGGTGATATGTCTCTGTTAACTGATCACTCCTAAAAATTGACCACTACCCTAGGCTAGTGATATGTCTCTAATAACTGATCATTCCTAATAATTGACCACTACCCTAGGCTAGTGAAGTGACTTTGTTAACTGATCACTCCTGATAATTAACCACTACTCTAGGCTAGTGATATGGATTTGTTAACTTAACTGATCTGATAAATGACCACTACCCTATACTAGTGGTATGGCTTTGTTAACTGGTCATTCAAGATAATTGACTATTACCCTAGGCTAGTGGAATGACTTTCTTAACTGGTCATTCCAGATATTTGACCACTACCCTAGGCTAGTGGTATGACTTTCTTAACTGGTCATTCCAGATAATTGACCACTACCCTAGGCTAGTGATATGTCTCTTTTAACTGATGACTCCTGATAATTGACCACTACCCTAAGCTAGTGATATGGCTTTGTTAACTGATCACTCCTGGTATTTGACCACTACCCTAGGCTCGTGATAAGGCTTTATTAACTGATCTGATAAATGACCACTACCCTAGGCTAGTGATATGACTGTTAACTGGTCATTCCAGATAATTGACCACTACCCTAGGCTAGTGATATGACTTTATTAACTGGTCATTCAAGATAATTGACCACTACCCTAGGCTAATGATATAACTGTGTAAACTGATTACTCCTGATAATTGACCACTACCCTAGGCTAGTGATATGGCTTTGTTAACTATTCATTCAAGATAATTGACTACTACCCTAGGCTAGTGAGATGACTTTTTTAACTGGTCATTCCAGATAATTGACCACTACCCTAGGCTAGTTATATGACTTTGTAAGCTGATCACTCCTGATAATTGACCACTACCCTAGGCTAGTGATGTGACTGTGTTAACTGATCACTCCTGATAATTACACACTACTCTAGGCTAGTGATATGAATTTGTTAACTTAACTGATCTGATAAATGACCACTACCCTATACTAGTGGTATGGCTTTGTTAACTGATGACTCCTGATAATTGACCACTACCCTATGCTAGTGATATGACTTTGTTAACTGATCAATCCTGATAATTGATTACTACCCTAGGCTAGTGATATGACCTTGTTAACTGATCTATTCAGATAATTGACCACTTCCCTAGGCTAGTGATATGACCTTGTTAACTTGTCATTCCAAAAAATTGACCACTACCCTAAGCTAATGATATGGCTTTTTTAACTGATCTTATAAAATGACCACTACCCTAGGTTAGTGATATGACTTTGTTAACTGGTCATTTCAGATAATTGACCACTAACCTAGGCTAGTGATATGGCTTTGTTAACTGGTCATTCCAGATAATTGACCACTACCCTAGGCTAGTGATATGCCTTGTTAACTGGTCATTCCAAACAATTGACCACTACCTTAAGCTAGTGATATGGCTTTGTTTACTGATCACTCCTGATATTTGACCACTATCCTAGTTTCGTGATAAGGCTTTATTAACTGATCTGATAAATGACCACTACCCTCGACTAGTGATATGACTGTTAACTGGTCATTCCAGATAATTGACCACTACCCTAGGCTAGTGATATGTCTCTGTTAACTGATGACTCCTGATAATTGACCACTACCCTAAGCTAGTGATATGGCTTTGTTAACTGATCACTCCTGGTATTTGACCACTACCCTAGGCTCGTGATAAGGCTTTATTAACTGATCTGATAAATGATTACTACCCTAGGCTAGTGATATGACTGTTAACTGGTCATTCCAGATAATTGACCACTACCCTAGGCTAGTGATATGGCTTTCTTAACTGGTCATTCCAGATAATTGACTATTTCCCTAGGCTGGTGATATGTCTCTGTTAACTGATCACTCCTAAAAATTGACCAGTACCCTTGGCTAGTGATATGTTTCTAATAACTGATCACTCCTAAAAATTGACCACTACCCTAGGCTAGTGAAGTGACTTTGTTAACTGATCACTCCTGATAATTAACCACTACTCTAGGCTAGTGATATGGATTTGTTAACTTAACTGATCTGATAAATGACCACTACCCTATACTAGTGGTATGGCTTTGTTAACTGGTCATTCAAGATAATTGACTATTACCCTAGGCTAGTGGTACGACTTTCTTAACTGGTCATTCCAGATATTTGACCACTACCCTAGGCTAGTGATATGACTTTATTAACTGATCATTCAAGATAATTGACCACTACCCTAGGCTAGTGATATAACTTTGTAAACTGATCACTCCTGATAATTGACCACTACCCTAGGCTAGTGATATGGCTTTGTTAACTGGTCATTCAAGATAATTGACCACTACCCTAGGCTAGTGATATGACTTTGTTAACTGGTCATTCCAGATAACTGACGACTACCCTAGGCTATTGATAGGACTGTTGACTGATCACTCCTGATAATTGACCACTACCCTAGGCTATTGATATGACTGATGTCTGATGACTCATGCTTATTGACCACTAGCCTGGGCTATTGATATGACTTTGTAGGCTGATATGACAACCTTAATTTGTGTACCTTCAATTGCTGCTGTCTAAAACCATTACCAATCTCTCCAGTTTCTTTTTCGATTGATGAATATTATCAACCTATCCAGTCACTCAAAAGTGTTATAGTCAAATTAATACACAACACATAATAAGTAACTGGAAAGGTACAGCAATTGCTGAAACAAGAAATGTAGATAAATAAATACTCCTTGCACTTTAGTTTTTCATATTAACATGATTAAGTGGACAAGTGAAATTTACATATTTGACCTTAGGTTGAAATTTAAAAAAAAATGTCTAAATTCCCTTAGCAGAAAATTCCCTTACTCCTAGTTTTTACTTAGAACTAAACAAAAAGTAATCAGCTTGTTTTGAACGTAATATATCATTTGTAAAGGAGTAGGTCCGGTAAGGGCCGATTTTGGCCTCAAAATTCAGGTTCATCTGATGAAAGATTTTGGACACTTTTTAAACACTTAAGTGTCTACTTCAGTCGATTCAATTAGTTTATGTAAAAGATTTGAACTGATTTAGTCATTAAAGACGCCCAAATTCAAGCTTAAATATGAAAAATCTATCAAATATGCCATAATATGTCGCTTTTCAGATGGTTTTGGTAAAATATGTAAGTGGCCGCATCCGTGTTCATTCTCAACCCTTATATATGTTATGTATTATCACCAAATACAACTTACATTTAAATATTAAGAATGAACACAAATGCGGCCACTTCCATTTCAGACGGAAACCGTCTAAAAATTAACCAAAATGCTGAAATTTCGAAGATTTCAGTAATTTAGCATGACTTAATGATGCTAGTACCCGATACATGTGCATTGTATTGTCAAAAACATCCCATATTTATGTAACAGAAGTATTCTTCCTTCCAATAAACAGCTATAAATTTACATTTTATTAATTTTGTAAAACTGCTACATTTTGGGGTCAAAAAGGGGTCTTACTGGGCCTACACCTTTATCTTTTAAGAGCATATATATATATAAATTATTAATAAAGATACTTCCTTTATTCACAAATTTAAAAGGACAGAATAAACTTAAAGGGGTACATAACTGGACACTTGTTAACTAACAGAAAGGGTTTGTGGGGCATTCCCTGCTCAATTTGCACACCTCTTAGCAGATTTTTACGTCATTATGTCCAAGTTTTCAAGAAGACTGTTTAAACCTGGAATAATTTTTACACTGATAAATTTTGATGTCACATTTGTAAGGCTACACTTATTATGTCTTATAAATATTTTAGTTTGCCCTTACCCTACCCAAAGATACATTTTAGAGACAGTGGGTAAGTTGGTAGGCATTTTCTTTTTCTCACAGCAAAGGGAAATTGAAGTGTCAGATGTTTTTTTTAGTCTTCATGCCTATCAGATTAAAAGAAAACTTTTTCACATCAGAACAATAAAAGAATTTGGGTAGGCAGCTATATTTTGGGTAGGTAGGGTTAGGGCAAACAAACATATATTCTTTTTGTATGGTTAATGCATTCCTTTAAAAATAATCAGAATGCAAGGATTACTACAAAAAATTATAAAATCAGTTAAAGTTAATAACCAGATAGCATGTCTTAATGTTATGATAATCTTAGATGTCTGTAAAATTGTGTACTGATGTTTTTGTTCAATAATATGAAAGAACCCAGGTTTTTAGTTACATCTAAAGATGTCATAGTTTATTTTTATGATAGTTTGGAAAATATATAAGTTTCAGTTCAACAATTTCTAAACGCATACAAAATTTGGTAAAAATCCGAAATATTGTTAAATGATTGGAGAAGATACAACACAACATAAGATTCCAAAAACAGTCATCGAGCTTGAACTTTCAATTGACAATTAAAAAGACACACTTATAATATGTTATAAGTCAACTCAAATATTACTGTCCTACAACAACTTTAGATATCTTTTTTAAGTTTTATATATAACTCTATAAATGGAGAAAACTTTGTTGTACAAACATTAGCCAATTGTTTTAACAACTCTAGATATCAGCTTAACAAATTACTTCATTAATCACTTTAATAAAGTTTAATTATTTGTTGACAACAACTTCAATAAAATGTCACATTAACCATTTTGATTATTTATTGTAACAAATCTTAACATAGAATTCATAAAAAAGTGACAAAAAAAACACCTGCTAAAACAAAATAAATTTAACAAATAATTACGTATTTAAACATTTTCAAAAATGAATTAAAATTACAAAAGAGATTAAAATATATTTAAAATATAAATGTCACAAATATAAATTTATTATGGTTTTAATAGCATGGGGTTTTCGGTATGATCCCAATTTATATTGGCCATTCAGTTGGGGGCGTAGCGTTAGTGAGTCGACCCTAAATAGAAAAATTAAATTTATTTGAATAATAAATGTCAAATTATAAAAAGAATGATCAATAACATGATAATAATGTCTGAAGTATTATTATTTCGAAATTCTGTGGTAAATTTTGGGTGTTCTGTGGTGTTCTGTGGTATTCTGTGGTAAAAAGACGCTCCCGGGTAGCCCTCGTATGCATTCGTTGCGTGTAACTCCCCCCCCCCCCCTTAATAATCGTCTTTTGAGTGCCTAGATGCCGTGTTTGTACACAATATCTAAAGCTGATTCAGTATTCAAAATACTTATTTTGGTATCGTCTCTGTTCCAGTGATATATGCCCTACATCTTGGGAAATATCTAAGAACTTCTGAACATATAAGTGTTTCCGCTTGCTGATAGTTCTTAGATAATCGCGCCAATGACGTGATCTCGTATCCCGCGCTGCTTCATACAACTCATGAATATTCATACTACCTTAGGCTAGTGATACGTAGAGTCTATTATCGTTGCATTCCTTGTCATTGATGCTTATGTGTCAATGTACATGTAACATGTATAAAACATACGTTTTAAGCGATTTTGTCTCATTTGGAACTATAATTTTGTTTAAAGCTGACATTAATAAAAAGTAATTTGAAGTCGCTTGACAATGAAAATATTCTGAGGAAATATGATTTCATTTAAATTTGTCACTTTGTTTCATAAAATATTTTCTTGCCACAAAGACTCAAATGACAACAAAGATAAAGTTTATCATTCTTTGTGTACTTCCACTTATAAAATATCTCCTATCAAACTATTGTACAAATCACTTTATATTTTCTTCTCTTTTGTCTGTGTATGAGTATTCAATTTCCTAATCATCGGCTGAATTGAAAGATATTTAACAATTATTTTCACATCATTCAAACAACAAACTCCTACAAAACGATTGCCATATAAAGAAGTAAGAAAGGTGATCACAAATATACTAAGGTAATTGAAAACGGAGAAGTCCATAAAAACTTGCAAAACCACACGTTTTACTATTTCAAATTACAATGTATCTACATTTCAAATAACTAGTTGTCTTCCTATCTTTAACATTATTTCGATGATATAATTTGATCTTCAAAGCAAAATATGTAATTTAAAAAGGAAGACGAAGTAATGAAGACTGTAAAAGCTCAGTACATTGATTTTCAAATCAGATGCATATCACTATCATTATTTCAAATTCTTGAATAAAAAAAGTTATTAATTGTTGGGTGATTATATTGATTTATATACTGGTAGATATAAGAGAGATAAAAATGCACATGACGATATGAGTGCACATTTGAGAACAAAAAGTTGGTCTGGCTTTGATTACTAAAAAAAGAATGGCAAACTTAGATACAAGTATATTGTCTTAGGGTGGGACAAATCTAAACTTGTAAAAAAATCACTCTAATTCAAACAAAACATTCCCTGAAACTGACATTATCAAGATACTTGATTTCTTGATTGACAACATATTTTGTGGTTTTGCTTTAGTTTAATTCAGAGCATGCTGATATAATTATGTAATTAAAATCTACATAGCAATCCATCTGGTATCCATACTGTTTATTTGCATTGATATATTTCCTTTTGTCAGATCATGTTTTTTACTTACGACGTCTGACAAAATTAGAAATGTATAAACAATATCTGTATAGCGAAAGTATTTGGTTGGGTTTTAAATTCATTGATAACAAAATCAATCATACCAATAAGAACAATATTCAAAGAAACAAAGACTGCAGTGTAGAGTTGGTACCTTTCTAGAAATTGTTTATTTAAAGGATCGATAAGGTTACCCGGATCGTACCTAAATTTGCTTGCTCGATAAACAACATCACCGCACAAATTCAGATGTGATATCCCGTTTGTAATAAGTTTTCTACGGTTTCAGCCAAGCTTTCAAACCATATCTTTGTATCAGTCTATGCAAAAATTCAGTAAATGTTTTAAGTAATCCTTGACTTAATAATTTACCAGTAAACATAAATTACGTTCAATGAAATATAGAACATAGTCGCTACAGACACAGGCATAGCGAAAGATTTGTGTTATATCAACAACATACGATAGGACCAAAGGAACCTCACTGTCCAAAAAAGGGAAAATTATAATAGGGAAAGAAAAATCGTCCCTTTTGTTGTTAATTTTTGTTTATAGTTTTCTGTGTAAAACTGAAATATATGAATCCAGGACAGGAGAGTTATCGCTGTATATATAAGATTTATATAGTGTAAGTTCCTTTGGGTAAATATCGGCAGTATATTTAAATTATTTAGGGAAGAAATATCATCAAGATAACAGTAACACTGACGAAGCTTTACCATTAAGTTTGGATTTACATATTACATATTTAAAACTAGCTGTCAGAAAGTAAACGAAATTAATAAAACTTTAAATTCTCACTGACGATGAGGCAAACATCCCGGAGAGAACAATGATTACCAGTGACTTAATAAAACTGAAGTCGGGTGGTTGTTAGATTACGATCAGTACAATATTTTAAATTTCGTTTGTTTAGTATTAATCGTTACATAGCGTTCTTATTAGTTTTTGTTAGTCCAGTTGAATATTTTATGCAAGTTCAGAACAAATGATTTCTTTTAGAAGCAAAGTCGATAATGAGATTTTAAAAGGACATTTCGGATAATAATTTGTATTGATATGTAAAACATACAAGTCTAAAATAAGATGACGGTTTATTTGTACTCGGCACTGTGATCCCCTTGCGTGACAGTTATAACATTAGCCATCGCTTAATACTGAAAAATTTCTTTAGATAGCAACAATAAATTCCACAACAATGACACATGTCAATTTTCTTTTCAAAGGTAAAACAGTGCAGTATATCACAGCTATGAAACTAAATCTATCTTGTTTTTTTATCATAGAACGATTTTTAAATCCCTAATTACCGGGTAAATGACAAGATGATTTATAAAAATATTTCTAGTGAAATAAAAAGTACAGCTCTAATAAGAAGATTTCCGTCTAAGCTTTTACACAAATCCGTTTAATGTCAAATAATCTGCATTATTTTATTGTTTTCTATCCTATGCGTTGGTATTTTTGAAGATGCGATTCAAATTTCAAAAAATCAAATCCTATTTTAAACGGACATCAAAATAATTATTCCATTGATGGTTAAGTTGATAATTTTTCCGCAACTCATGTAAGGAAAATGTATGCATACAGAATATATTATATGGTAATTCCATTACTGCAATTTCCGAAACACAAAACAATGTATATGACACTTTGCTTGCATCTTGCCGGGAGACAAAAAATATTCTTTTACATAAAAATCCATGAATTAACACGAGATGAGCTTTGCTTCTTTCGACTATTTCAACATAAAAAAAAAAGAGTCTACTTTATTATGCCTTTTCAACCTTTTGAATTATATAAAAAAAAAAGCATATTAATTCGAGATATGCAAAGTGCCGGTCTTATCAATGTTACATAATTAATATACTCATTACAGACTAGAGATACAGTTGTGTATTGGAATCTTGAAAGATTGGCCCGACATTACAAATAGTACGTTCTTTTGCGAACGGTGTTGAAAATAATCTCTTCGAGTGTACTGAGAAAGGTAAAACCCGAAATTAAGTGAATAATCAAAAACATTATCTAAAACAAACTGTCAGCCTTTTAAAATGTCAATCATTTGAGGTATAAACCGATGAAAAAATATTTTAAACTGTATCCCAACAAAATATTAGATTTGCTTTCAATTCTTAATAATATTCTGTTCAAAATTGAGCTGGAAGTGACACCACCTCCCCCATCTAGTACATGTAACACTATACAAGTAGTGAGGGAGGTAGATCAAAATTAATTCGCCTTATATTTAATATGTTTGACCAAATTTTTATGCAAAACCACTAGTAGTGTTCTTCATGTGTGTAAAATTCGCTAGATAGCCATGAGGTCGTATAGGATGAGGTTGACAGATGGACGAGAGGCAAGATGTCTCTATACCCCCAAAAAGAAAAAGCAATGTGTTGAAATAAAGGCAACAATTGTATACCGCTGTTCAAAAGTCATAAATCGATTAAGCGAAAACAAATCTGGGTTACAAACCAAAACAGAGGGAAACACGTCTACTGTAAGAGCAAAACAAAGGAACAACAGAAACACTGAATTACAACAAAATTAAACGCCATATTACATAGAAACGGACTATTTGATAACAGCTGCCATATTCCTAGCTTGGTACAGGAAAAAGATAATTGTTAAAGAAGTAAAAGATACTACTTAATGGTCTCACAGTTCCGATAAAGAGTTACATATCGCATTATATATTGTCAGTAATCCAAACGAGAATCACGGCTGAACAAAATATCTTAAACATAGAATTTCCCAATAGTTGTTAGTTACCGACATGCAGTATATATAAATATCAGTTGTATGTCGTCTCTCGTTGGAATAGTAGCTTACCCTGTAAATAAACCACCAAAGAAGTAATGTTTATACAAACGCGCTCAAATTCAATATCATCTGGTTATTTTCTGCATGTCATTCAATATTAAAAGTTAACATCAAGTAACAATAAAAAGAATATCCTATATATAGTAGAACTATCGTTTTTATATTATTGCAAAAGGTGAAACAACATGTCTTAGTTCAAATTACATGTTATTCACATATAAATGCGCCTTCCATTGATTTTTCAACAATCATGCCATTGGTATTGGTATTATTCACCAATGCACAAATATTCTGATGTGTCTAATGCTAATGAACTTGGTTGTGATGGAAGCCAGTTGTAATATGATATTACAGATCCATCATCCTATTTCCATGTTAACTCTGACAGGAGATGGGTTCCCTGGAAATATATCCACTGAGAAATGTCAAACTGGTCTGAAAAAGAATCGCACACATATGACAAAAACTTAGCATTAAATTACCAACTTTATGAATGAATATAGTTTTAACACCTGTCTTTTGTTGTAAACTGTCTTTTCGGTATTTTGGTCGATTGGATGCTGCCTCATTAAAGTATACACCTAATCTCATTCGATTAAGGTTGTGTAGTAATACACCTTAAAGTACGGCAGCTGTCTTTTTCTCTATTTTCATCGTAATCAAACATCAACTTGATTAACTGAAAATGCAGTATTTGAAGTATTGTTTTAGTAATGGCCTTCATGACAAATATAGTGAATATAAGATTAATATAATACAAAATTATCAGTACAATATGTACAAATAGAGAACCGTTGAAAAGAAATAAAAATTACAAGACAAAGAGATAAAAAAAAAAAAAACACCAAAACCGGTGATTAACTCGTGTGCTTCGGAAGTTCCTTCTTCACTTATTGTGCCTGTCGTAATTAGGGTTATAAGTCGTTGACACAGATATGCAATGCTGGTCAACAAAATTAAAAGGGCAGTCCATAAATTATTTAAGCGGTTCGTTGCAAAATTTTTCTGACTCAAGAAGGTATAAAACCCGCGAAAGGTATAGACAGATGACAGGAGCTAACTATTTAGGTGTTAGAACATTATTTTGTACAAGAATAACAATTACCTATTTATTGATATTAATAAATAAAAAGATTTTTGCAACCTCTGGTTAACAGACCATTCCTCAATTATCATGGTTATAACTTGAAAGCAGTGACTAAAACATATTTTCCCTTGTACTATATATATGATTTGACCAAGCTAGTACAGCTAATTTAATGAAAATCAAACAATTTAAATGTCGACTAACTGACTAATGCAGCGCAGGTACTTGGACAAAACATGACTAGCAGGATCCGTTAATTCTTACAGAGAACCTGATATCAACCCGATTTCTATTCGATTAAAAGTACTAGGCCTTCAGTTTTCTATGTATTGTATTTGCCTAGACAGTTTTTCCTCAATTTATGACTCTTTTTTGTGTTTACCTTAAGTTGAAACTTTTCGCCTCTTTTTAGACATATCAGATGAAAATAGAATGCATTCTCATACTCAATGGTCGGGGAACATGATTGTCTATACATAAGACCCTTTTTCGATTATCAGCACTTTAACGTTTGTATTTGGCTTTGGATTTTGGCCTTGAGCATCACTAATGAATTATAGGTCTACATGAGCACCTGGGTCCGTGTATATTTGCGTCCATTCGTTTTTCATTTTGAAATATCAAAAACAAAAAACAAAAAACAAGACTGTTTTTCATTTTTCGTTTTTCATTTCTCAAAAACCAAAACGAAAAACAAAAGTGTTTTCATTTTTCGTTTTTGATTTCTCTAAAACCAAAACGGAAAACGGAAGTGTTTTCATTTTTTGTTTTTGATTTCTCTAAAACCAAAATGAAAATCTAAAGTGTTTCCGTTTTTCGTTTTTGATTTCACTAAACAAGAATTTTGTATTTAATTTTAATTATTTCTCGTTTTATAATGTACAGTGTTTTCCTTTCTTGTTTCACAGTCATTGATAGTAAATAATGCCAATGTAAACACCCCGGTGTTCTTTCAACATGATGTAGACAAAATAGACCGCCTGACTTATGATTTGAAATACGGTGATAAATGAATCAAAGCCTTTCAAATTACCTTGTTTTTATCTTTAATAAAAAATAAATTATTATATTTAAATATTAAACGAATCATAAATTTAAATTGTACAATATAATATTATATAAAGATGGTACAAATAAATAGATTGATTACAACACCACATTAACAGGGGAGGTTACTACTTTTAAAACCTTATAAGAAAACTACCCCTGTCGTTAAAGTATACATGCACAGTCACTGTGGTTATCAGATCTTTAATCGAAGATAATGTCGACGGATGCAAAAGACTTTATCAATCTGAACAATAAGGGTGTGTGATCTTTACTTTTAAATTTAGAAAGGCTGATCTCAGATGATTAGAAATCATAAACAAGGTCCATTATACGAACATTCAGGACGGTAATGTGTTTTGCTTGATCAGTTGATTGAAAAACAAATTTACGCAATTTTACAATTCAAACCGGGATTAGCATTCAATCATTTTGCCATTCGGAGCCTACTCGGTATTAGTTTTGCTTGTTTTTAAAAGCTATATGGTGACCTTAACTAGAGCCTGGGTGTGGATGGGGGTTTATGGAATAGAGAATAGTGGGCAAAAAATATAAATAATAGAGATAATGGACCAAGAAATAAAAAAAAAATAGAGTAATGAGGTGTTAAAATATAAAAAGAATAGAATAATTGGCAAAAAGTATAAAGAAATAAACATGATAAAGAATAGAGAAAAATGGTCTGAAACACTGATTAAAGAATAGAGAAAATCGGCATTGAAGACCCATTGGTGGCCTTCGGCTGTTGTCTGCTCTATGGTCGGGTTGTTGTCTCTTTGACACATTCCCCATTTCCATTCTCAATTGTATAGAATATCAAAGAATACAGAAATGAAGAACCCCATATCCAGACCATCATCCTAGTTGCCTAAACCAACGTTAGTTTGTTTCCGGTAGATTGATATTGGTTATCATACGTTTTCTTTTTATTTCTATGCCTATCAATTAAGACATGAGCTTTCATAATTTGCCAGCTTATTACATTATAAAAAAAGACTTAAGCCGAACATCACTCTGGATTTTTTCTCAAGTGGACCTCAGCTACCTACCCTACCACACCATTACCGAAAAGTTAATAAAAAAAATCTACGGCGATACTAGGTGCAAAGGGAAGTTGGGTAGCTGAGGTCTACCGGAGAAAAAAATCCAGGGTGTTATTCGTCTTAATTTTTTGTTTTAAGTAGGTCCAAAGTTGGGGTCCGCGGACACCCAACCCCACCCTTACCGAAAATTTAATAAAAAAAAATTCTACGGCAATACTTTTGTCCGCACTAAGACAAAGGGAAGCTTAGTAGCTGAGGTCTACAGTAGAAAAAACACTTTTTCGGCTTAGTTTTGTTTTCAAAAGTAGGTCCAAAGTTGAGGTCAGATACCCTACCCAACCCTTATCGAAAAGTTAACAAACAAAAATTCGATGGCAATACTTTTTTCCGCACTAGGTGCAAACGTAAGCTAGAGACCTAGCGCCTACTTGATCAAAATTCCCAGTTTGGGTTTAGCACGGATTATTTTTTAAAGCTAATAAATACTTTCCTTGCCCACCATACTTTGAGTACAAAAAATAAACCTTTCGTCCAATCATAAGTAAGCGAAATCCACTATTTCAGAAGTAGAATGTTTTGTCAAAACAGTTTTGTGTGGCAAAAAAAAAGTTAAAGCACTTTTCATGAACGATTTGACAGGATGCCGAGAATATGGAAAGCTATTTCTCACAATAGTGCAATTTTGCCAACATTTTAATAATTTCATAATTATTTACGATTCTACATACACTCAAAAGTGTTGACTATTTGAATTGTAAAGCGTGCAGCACGCTGTGTGATGTATTGAACGCGATTTCTATTGTATTTATATAATTAATGAACAAGAAATGAAATTTTGAAATTCATTGAATAGTGTCTTTGACTGCTTAATTATATATTAAAAACTGATAATATAGTGGTTATATATTAATAAAAACATTTGAAGTACGTTTGAATCTTATGCAACATTTGGGTTTATATAAACATCTGAAAACTGGCTGCTAGCGAAGTGGCTGCTAGCGAGTGGCTGCTTGCTTGAACCTGGTCTCACAAACTCATCATTTTCATTCACGTCTTCACATTACAGGTGTTAATAAACGTTTAGTAAATTATGTCAATGTGAAGAAAATGACCTGTATTATGCCAACAACTGGTTTTAGAATTAATTAGTTTATTTCCGTTGCAAAGACCTTATAAGTGAATCAATATTAATACAAAAATATGTCATCTTTAATGATTCCTCATGGGGTTTTTGATTATGTGATTACTTGGCCGGTTTATTTTTAGTGATTATTTGATTACTAGACCAAATATTTCATGATTATTTGATTATCTAGGACTGTATTTTAGATTAATTGATTACCAAGTTTAAACAATAAATTTGTGTGTATAGCATACATATGAAATTTGGCTTGAAAGACGTTAATTTTTTTTCGCCTCGCTCCGCTCGGTAAAATTGTTAAGAATTCAGCCCGAAGATTGAACGCGTTTGTCCAGTAATCTTAATAAAACTCATACAAAAAAGTTATATAAGTCTAACGAAATCAATGTCAAGTGGACCGTAAATTGCGGTCAGAACTCAAATTTAGAAATTAGAAAGATCATATCATATGGAGCATGTGTACTGAGTTTCAAGTTGATTGGACTTCAACTTCATCAAAAACGACTTTGACCAAAAACATTAACCTGAAGCGGAACCGACGGCTGAACGGAAGAACAAACGGACGCACAGACCGAAAAACATAATGCCTATAAATGGGATATACATTCACAAAATGTGCTGAAATTGAATGAAGGTCTTGTAAATCTCAATGAGACCATAACAGGCATATCCAAATAAAGTTCCCTGAAGTCACAAACAACTTCCCTCACTTGTAGATCTATTTCCACTACTTCTGCAATATTGTATTTATCAATAATGATATAAATAGAAATTGTATGCATGTAAATTAAAAACGATCAGGGTAAACTTATCAGTCATTTAAATAAACTTATTTTAAAAGGTTACCAATTGAACACTGTAAATAGATCTTTGAATATTGTTTTTATTGGTATAAATAATAATTTTGCTATCAGTAACTTAAAATTATACTACATATTATTGTTATACACATCAAGGTACTACAATCTGTTGATACCTATGATTTGGCATTGCACAAGGTCATGTCTTTCTCTGACTGTTAATGACGTCTTTACACTAAATCCATTGGATGTTGGATGTGTACTGATTGATATTTTAGTCTTTGTGTTGTTCTGTAACAAAACTCGTCCCAGGTTAACGGGAGGGTTGAGCGCTCACTTGCATGTTTAACCCCGCCACATACTGTATGTTTCTGTCCCAAGTTAGGAGCCTGTAGTTCAATGGTTGTCGTTTGTTGATGTCTGTCATATTTGTTTTTCGTTTTATTGTGTTATAAATTAGGCCGTTTTTTCTCAACTGAACTGTTTCATATTTTTCATGTCAGAGCCTTTCATAGCCGACTATACCCTACTGGTTTTTTTCTCATTGTTAAAGGTAGTACGGTTGCCTATATATAATTGCTTACATCCACTTCATTTGAACTTTGGGGATAGTTGTCACATTGGCAATCATACCACATCTCCTTATTAAAATGTTGAGGTTGAGAAATTTGTATTTCTTAGGAAAGTTCCAATGTCTACCTCCCAGGTCACACAGTTTTAATTGGATATTTTCTCATTTTGCTGTGCCCTTGGATTTGTGTTTAAGGCCAACCAGAACTTACTGCCTGTTGGTGGGTAGTTGAAGACCATATGGTAAGCTCTAGGTGTCTTTTTATACGACCGCAAAAAATTTTTGTGGTCGTATATTGGTATGACGATGGCGTCGTCGTCGTCGTCGTCGTCGTCCGAAGACACATTGGTTTTCGCAATCTAACTTTAGTTTAAGTGAATGGATCTCTATGAAATTTTACCATAAGGTTCAATACCACAAAAGTAAGGTTGGGATTGATTTTGGGGGTTATGGTACCAACAGTTAAGGAATTAGGGGCCAAAAAGGGGCCAAAAATAAGCATTTTTGTAACTTCCAGACATAACTTGTGTGTTAGTGTATGGATCTCTCTGACATTGTACCACAAGGTTTCATATCACACAGGGAATGCTGGGATTGATTTTGGGGGTAATTGCCTTAAAATATTAGCAATTAGGGGCCAAAAAAGGGGCAAAAGACAAGCATTTTTCTAGTTTCAGGACAATAACTTGTGTGTAAGTGTATGGATCTTTATGAAATTGTACTACAAGGATCCATATCTCAAAGGGAAAGCTGGGTTTGAGTTTGGGGGTAATTACCTTAAACGTTTAGGAATTTGGGGCCAAAAAGCGGCCAAAAAACAAGCATTTTTCTAGTTTCCAGACAATAACTTGTGTTCAAGTGTATGGATCTCTCTGAAATTGTACTGCAGGTACCATACCACAAAGGGAAGGCTGGGATTGAGTTTGGGGGTGATGAATCATAAGGGGGTTCAACAAATTTAGGGGGGATTTTTTTATTTTCTTTAAAATTTTCCATTTTAAATTGGTTATTTCTGATTTATATATAAAAGCAAATAATAATGATATGGTTTGAATAGGTAAATTTAAAGGTAAGTTCTTAGACCACATTCATTCTGTGTCAGAAACCTGTGCTGTGTCAAATATTTAATCACAATCCAAATTCAGTGCTGTATCAAGCTTGAATGTTGTGTCCATACTTGCCCCAACTGTTCAGGGTTCGACCTCTGCGGTCGTATCAAGCTGCGCCCAGCGGAGCATTTTATTGTGTATAGTATATGGTGATTTGGTGATGTCTTCATGCCATTGTCCCATTACTTTATATAGACAGCTTATCAGTCAACCATATCTATCAAAGACGACAAATGATGGCCAAAGCTCTCCTGGCCTTTTGTATAGTCAGGCGAGAAACAAGATATAAACGGACTTGGCTTGGTATACACATGTATATTTAGTAAATTCGTATAAATTCAAGTCAAATTAATATTTCAAAACAACAAAAAAATATAAAAGTGTAAAAAAAAATTGTTTTTAATAAATCTTTAAAATATTATTGTGTTTGTGTGTGGCCATGGATAAAGGCATGCTCTTCAGTCTGGGTTAAAAAAAATATTGACTTCGGGTACAAATCCCTGCCCCACCCCAGAGAATCAAATGGTTGCTTCCTTGTGAACAATAGAGATTGAAGATGTTGAGAATGAAGATCAGGTAATAATTTTATGTTCTGCGGCGACGTTAAAGGAACACCAATCAGTCAATCGATCTTTATGACTATGGCTTCAGTTGTGTAATATTCCTTGTTGTAAAAGATCCTTTTCTGCTTTGTGTAGACTTAGTAGACTTGGAATAGATCTACGATGACTAATGAACGGTCGTGTATGGTTTGGCAATTTTACATGCCTACCGATAATAAAATTGACAATGGAAATGGGGAATATGTCAAAGAGACAACAACCCGACCAAAGAGCAGACAACAGCCGATGTCCAGATATGATACGATGCTACCGGACCCAGAAAAAAATGTCCTTTTTTCAAGGAAAATTAAACTGTTACAGTATATTAAAGAATACAAAACTAGCTCTCTTTTCTGTAAATACAAATAAAAAGCTGACATGGGTGAGATTAAAGCTAGAAATCCCAATCTCACAATTCACTTTAAAAGACCATATATAGATACAAGAAGATGTGGTATGAGTGCCAATGAGACATTTCTCCATCCAAGTCACAATTTGTAAAAGAAAAACCATTGTAGGTCAAAGTACGATCTTCAACAAGGAGCCTTGGCTCACACCGAACAGCAAGCGACAAAGGGCCCCAAAATGACCAGTGCAAAACCATTCAAAGGGAAAACTATGCAACGGTATAATCTATATAATAAACAAGAAACGAGAACACTTATGAACCACATCAACAAACGGCAACTACTGAATATCAGGTTCCTGACTTAGAACAGGTGCAAACAAATGCAGCGGGTTTAAACGTTTTAATAGGTACCTAATTCACTCTTATACGAAACAATAATGTAACATATGACCTTTAATATTGAAGGGCTAAACTTGCATTGAGCCATGTTTAGGCCCTAACATAGAAAATAAAGAGATGTGCATGGGACTAAATCGCACACAATACATAGAAAAAATACAAATAATCAATAAACAGGGCTTTTATTCCTGTTCTTCATCTTGAAAGTAGCTGAAGGGTCTTCAACGAGGAAAAGAACCATTCATACCCTGAAAACAACAGCCATACACTTGGCTATGTGGATTACAATGTTTTGCTTTATCCTACACCCTGGATTTTTTCTCCAGAAGACCTCAGATACACAGCTTCCCTTTGCACCTAGTGCGGACAAAAGTATTGCCGTAGATTTTTTAATTAACTTTTCGGTAATGGTGTGGTAGGGTGGGTAGCTGAGGTCTACTTGAGAAAAAATCCAGAGTGATGTTCGGCTTAAGTCTTTTTTTATAATGTAATAAGCTGGCAAATTATGAAAGCTCACGTCTTAATTGATAGGCATAGACATAAAAAGAAAACGTATGAAAACCAATAACATTCTACCGGAGACAAAATAACGTTGGTTTAGGCAACTAGCATGATGGCCTGGATGCGTATTTCTCATTTCTGTATTCTTTGATATTCTATTCCATTTTTCTCTATTCTTTAATCAGTGTTTCAGGCCACTTTTCTCTATTCTTTATCATGTTTATTTCTTTATAATTTTTGCCAATTATTCTATTCTTTTTATATTTTAACACCTCATTATTCTATTTTTTTTTTACTTCTTGGTCCATTGTCTTTATTATTTATATTTTTTGCCCACTATTCTCTATTCCGTAAACCCCATCCACACCCAAGCTCTAGTTAAGGTCACCATATAGCTTTTAAAAACAAGCAAAACTAATACCGTCGCTCCAAATGGCAAAATGATTGAATGCTAATCCCGGTTTGAATTGTAAAATTGCGGAAATTTGTTTTTCAATCAACTGATCAAGCAAAACACATTATCGTCCTGAATGTTCGTATAATGGACCTTGTTTATGAATTCTAATCATCTGAGATCAACCTTTCTAAATTTAAAAGTAAAGATCACGCACCCTTATTGTTCAGATTGGTAAAGTCTTTTGCATCCGTCGACATTATCGTCGATTAAAGATCTGATAACCACAGTGACTGTGCATGTATACTTTAACGACAGGGGTAGTTTTCTTATAAGTTTTTAAAAGTAGTAACCTCCCTTGTTAATGTGATGTTGTAATCAATCTATTTATTTGTACCATCTTTATATAATATTATATTGTACAATTTAAATTTATGATTCGTTTAATATTTAAATATAATAGTTTATTTTTTATTAAAGATATAAACAAGGTAATTTGAAAGGCTTTGATTCATTTATCACCGTAGTTCAATTCATAAGTCAGGCGGTCTATTTTGTCTACATCATGTTGAAAGAACACCGGGGTGTTTACATTGGTATTATTTACTATCAATGACTGTGAAACAAGAAAGGAAAACATTGTACATTATAAAACGAGAAATAATTAAAATTAAATACAAAATTCTTGTTTAGTGAAATCAAAAACGAAAAACGGAAACACTTTTGATTTTCATTTTGGTTTTAGAGAAATCAAAAACAAAAAATGAAAACACTTTCGTTTTCCGTTTTGGTTTTAGAGAAATCAAAAACGAAAAATGAAAACACTTTTGTTTTTCGTTTTGGTTTTTGAGAAATCAAAAACGAAAAATGAAAACACTCTCGTTTTTTGTTTTTTGTTTTTGATATTTCAAAATGAAAAACGAATGGACGCAAATATACACGGACCCACCTGGTTCATTAAAATTGTTATTGTTAACGTTCTTATGTGTAATAATCAAAATAATTTATGTCAGTCTGCAATACGTTATCCTATTAATCTGCTTTCTATTGTTGACAGACCGACATATATATTGATTATCAAAAAAGCAATAATTTTAGTGTCTGCGTTATAACTCAAAATATAAAACCTTAAAATATTCAAAATTCTAAAAAGGACTAAATAGGCGATGCCATACGGTGGTTACAAATAACATCAAAAAATATAACTTGAAACAATTACAACATATATCAAGTTTGACAAAAACTACATAGGCGATAATTACGAAAACATACTTACTCAGAAATGTGACAATGTTTTGTTGTTTTTCGTCTGAATCGATTTCATGAGTTCTCCACCTTCTGATTCACATATTCGACTGTAATTTTCGTACCTCAAGGTATTATCATATAAATGGACTTTATAGCAACTGTTGAATACTTTTCTAAAAACATTACCAGCAACATCCGGACATTTTTCTACGAAATTAAGAAAATTCCAATCATAAGATGGCGTTCAGTATTGATAAAATAAAGTAAAATAACAACACATTTTCTTAAAATCCCGTTAAAATAGGCCTACATCAATACCTTTTTTACATTATTATATAAATATATATACTGTAGTTGTTTGCTTGTACAAAATTTATACTCGATAAGTCAAGACCGTCAACCAAATCAAAAGAACAAACATAAGCACGCACTAAGGAAACATATTATTACTTCTATTTGTCAATAATTTAATTGAGTTTTTCAAGATCAGACTCTTTATATAAAAAGGGTCATTTTCGTTGTCAATATAATGAAATTTGATGCGACTGTCATACAAGTGAGAGGTTTAGCTAGCTATAAAACCAGGTTCAATCCACCATTTTCTACATAAGAAAATGCCTGTACCAAGTCAGGAATATGACAGTTGTTATCTATTCGTTTGAGCTTTTGATTAGAGACTTTTCTATTTGAATTTTCCTCGGAGTTCAGTATTTTTGTGATTTTACTTTTTGCAGAATCCGATCCTTCCACGAATTTAAGAATAGTGTTTTTAAGAATATTGAATAACAAGTAATCGTTTTCACTATTGTGCCAACCCCTTATTTTAAGTAAAAATGAAACAAATACGAATAGTCGGCTATAAAAGGAACGACATGAAACATATGAAACGATTCATTTGAAAAAAATAACGGCCTAATTAATAACAAAACAATTTACGAAAAACAAATATGATAGACATGTCATGTCTTCTTTGACTGTCCATGAAGTTAAAACACTAAATCCCTGGGATGCGTTTTAGTAGATTTTTTGTCTCTGATGCATGATTTTTTATTATTAATTGTTTTTGGCTTTTAACTAGCTTTCAGTAAGTGCGAGTACTCTCAAATCGTACTTTCGTGTTAATTTGACCTGTTGATAAAATTGGTAATGTATTGTTGTTATTCAATGTTTACTTATTCAGTGTTATATCTAGTCTCACTATTTTTTATATATACCACCTTTGATAATTGTTTAGTATGACGATAAATTTTCACATTTGTTCTCGTACTAGGAACAACAAAATTATTTATTTTGAAAAAAATATTTCCGTACTCTATGTATTCCTTACAACCCCTTGTTTTATAAATTTTGTATTTACATTGTGTAATAGATAAAATTTATTCGTTTAGTGTATGGTCACTTGCTTTTGTTAATATGTCTCTTTTGATTGTCTTTCTATGTTGTGATGTTACACTATTGTTTCAGGTAGGTTGAAGGTTGGCGCATATTAAGCTTTTAAACTCGCTGCATTTGTTTGCACCTGTCCTAAGTCAGGAACCCGGTGTTCAGTAGTTGTCGTTCGTTGATGTGGTTCATAAGTGTTTCTCGTTTCTCGTTTTTATATAGATTAGACCGATGGTTTTCCCTTTGAATGGTTTTACACTCGTCATTGTTGGGACCCTTTATAGCTTTTTGTTCGGTGTGAGCCAAGGCTCCGTGTTGAAGGTCGTACTTTGACCTATAATGGTTTACTTTTACAAATTGTGGCTTGGATGGAGAGTTGTCTCGTTGGCACTCATACCACAATTATGAACCAATAACAACCACTTAGCAACATGTTCCTGACTTGGGACAGGCACATATAGAATGTGGCGGGGTTTAGCAAGTTTGAAGGCGCTCAAACTTTCCCAACCTGGGACAGTGATGTAATGGCACAACACAAGAACGAACTATGCAAAACAATAAACAAAAACAAGTTTAAGAAACAGCAAAAGACGACAACCACTCAATTACAGGCTTCGGACTTGGAACAGGCACATATATGATGTGGCGTTGCTAAATATGTTTGACGACGCCAGCTTTCCTCTAAACTGGGACAGTGGTGTATCAGTACAACACATGAACAAACTATCAAAACTCAGTTGAAAAAGGCTTAACTCATCAGATCGATATAAACAAAGCAGAAAATCATCTAACAGAAACACTCACACGGACGTGGCAAGTTATTTATACATCCCTAAATACAAAATAGACACAACGTACATATCTTAGAGTACTCGCAGTTACTGACAGCTAGTTTAAAGTCAATAATGACTAAAAAAACATATATCTTAGAGTGACTTAAATATCAATCAGTACACATCCAACATCCAATGGATATAGTATTCAGACGTCAGAAGAAAACATGGCCTTGTGCAAAGCCAAAATATAGGTATCGACAGATTGTATTACCGTGAATATACATGGGTATGATATGCATAACTATAATATTGGTATGGTTTTAATTTACTGATAACAAAATCCATATTTGTCAATAAAAACAATATTCAAAGATCTAATTAAAGTGTTCAATTGGTAACCTTTTAGACAAATTTTATTTGCAGGATTGATAAGTTTACCCGAATCGTACCTCTATTTCTGAGCTCGGTTAACAGCATAACCGTAAAATTTAGAATGTGCTGTTCCGTTTTATTTATTTTTTTTTTGTGTACAGTTTACCGTGTAAAACTTTAATATCTAAATCTAGGAAAGGACATCTATGGCTGTCAATATTTGATTTATTTACAATAAGTTCTGTTGGGTAAATTTCGGCAGTATATTTCGAGAATTCTTGATAATTTAAGGTAAATATAGCATCAAAACAACGGTAATTGTTTTTGAATTTATAAATTAAATGTAATTTAGACGAGTCTTTACTGAGTGTGGTCATTAACTGTGATTCATAACAGTACAGGAACAAGGCTGCTATTGAATGGGTACAATTAGTGCCCATACGAATACCTACAACATGTTTTCAAACTTTTTTTGCCAAAACGTAAATAAAAGTTGTCAAGGAGACATTTTACAGCATAACTCACCTAATCACACTTCCAGTAAATATATCTAGCAAGTGTACATTTCCTATTAGAGAAAGAGGCTTCATATAAGGTGCAGAAAATGAATATGCAATCAGATTTATAAAACAGCAATTTGATTTAATAGGAAAACTTGTGCTTTTTAAGATTGTTTGACAGTGTAGTATAACGTGTGGAAAAGTCTCAACTGCAAAACGAACCAAACCGACCATCAAAAGCACGTAATTTATCTAAAATATAATTAATAAGCATATTCAAGAAATCATATTTGTACATCTATTTGTCAATAATTTAATTGACTTTTTCTAGATCAGACTCTTTATATGAAAAAGGTCTCTTTTCCACGAGTGTAAAAATAGTGTCTTTAAGAATATGGAATAACGAGTAATCGTTCTCATTGATGTGCTAAACTATTATAATAGAGTAAAAAGAGAATAAAAAAATACGAAGGGTGCATTGAAGGAAAGCATACACGACGATGGATTAAAGAAAAACATGCAAACAGAGACTAACAACATTAAACACAGGAAAGAAAAAAAATGAACTGTATAGGGAGAAAATATATGGTGTTTTTTTTTTGTTTTTTTTTTTTGTGTTTCCGGCACATCATTCCGATCACACCTACTTTTGTCATATTAAACTAAATAAATAAATCAAAGAAGAACCATCAACTATTTCTGCTGAACAATTAGATGTCGTTGTTTTTATCTGACACGTCACAACAAAATTATCAAAAGCTAATCTTCAACAACGTGCTATTCGCTGCTATTGGTAAGTTTTCACAACAATTACTAAAAGTTAAGTAAGCATTTCGGACAAAAACACAAAATAAAAAATATTCCTCACCATTAAGCACAAGATAATAACTCCATCCAATATTGGTATATTCTTGTGAGGTAGGTTGGACTATGTAGTAAATAGTAACCCCTATACACTCCTTTGATCTTTTGTGGTAGTAGATAGACATGCATTCATCCATAACACCGCACTGTAACGAACATTTAATCAAACTTTGATTTCTCAACACTATTTTATTTGCATTCATCAACCAATATTTTAAATACAACAGCTGATGTTTGGCATTATAAGAAACAATATCATGATTATAGAAAACAGTCACGTATGTTTATTTTTGTTCAATGGCTGAACAGGTGATGATTACGCAATTCTACAAAACACGTGATTTACAGAATTTTAGATTCTCTCGAAGAACTTTAAACACAACACATGTTAAACTTAAAGTGTTTTTTTTTTCAATAAAAGTTTATAGATGAACGTTAGTTTTCATGTTAAAACTGATGTTCTTCACTCCATTTGATTTTGATATCAATAATTTTTCAAACATTTACGAATGTCTTAATAAAAACGCAAAACGTAATACATAATCTAGGTCTTCTTGATGTTTGAGTGTCCTCTTACGTTTTTATTTCTCGCCTCTAGATTTAATTCAGTTAACAATCAATTTTTCTAGTACTCGATACGCAGCTGCACACATATTTATAACTTAACTCCTAATGAATTATTCACCAAAACTTTCCTTTATTCTTTCAGTTATTCAATACTTTGTTTTCAATAAAGGCATATAGGACTTGTCTTTTAAAAAAGAAACAGTTTCCTATAATCTTTTTGTAAAAGAAGAGTCAATGGTTTCTACTGTTAGAATTGTGTTTTCCTGTCCAGTCTAGTAATATGAATAAGCAAATAACTAAAGTATTCAAATACTAAACTATTAGTTTTTTTAAGCTAATGATGACAAATGATGAAAAATTTAAGAAAAACATCTGTACTAAGATATGTTAAACTTACGACAATATTCATAAACCAAGGAAAATATGCCTATCAAAACGCTGTTTTGCAAAGTGGTTTCTTCGTTTATGCAGTGTCGTCTGTATGTTGATAAAATCATCGTCGAATATGATAGAAAATGTTGCCGGTGCAAACCAAACTTAGAAAGAAAGATCGTACTGCATTAGGAAATATTAATATATCATTAGCTTGTGATTTTTACTTCCTTTCAAAATGACCTTATTTTCCAGTGATGTTATAAATGTTCTACATTTAATTCCGTATTACTTTTAAAGTAGTTTACTTTGCATGCCCTTTCTTTACTTTAACGTTAACTTGTTGTCACCGTGAATAAACGTGAACAATATCATGATTATAGAAAACAGTAACGTATTTTTATTTTTGTCCAATGGCTGAACAGGTGATGATTACGCAATTCTACAAAACACGTGATTTACAGAATTTTAGATTCCCTCGAAGAACTTTAAACACAACACATGTTAAACTTAAAGTGTTTTTTTTCAATAAAAGTTTATAGATGAACGTTAGTTTTCATTTTTAAACTGATGTTGTTCACTGCATTTGATTTTGATATCAACAATTTTTCAAACATTTACGAATGTCTAAATAAAAACGCAAAACGTAATACATAATCTAGGTCTTCTTGATGTTTGAGTGTCCTCTTACGTTTTTATTTCTCGCCTCTAGATTTAATTCAGTTAACAATCAATTTTTCTAGTACTCGATACGCAGCTGCACACATATTTATAACTTAACTTCTAATGAATTATTCACCAAAACTTTCCTTTATTCTTTCAGTTATTCAATACTTTGTTTTCAATAAAGGCATATAGGACTTGTCTTTTAAAAAAGAAACAGTTTCCTATAATCTTTTTTTAAAAGAAAAGTCAATGGTTTCTACTGTTAGAATTGTGTTTTCCTGTCCAGTCTAGTAATATGAATAAGCAAATAACTAAAGTATTCAAATACTAAACTATTAGTTTTTTTAAGCTAATGATGACAAATGATGAAAAATTTAAGAAAAACATCTGTACTAAGATATGTTAAACTTACGACAATATTCATAAACCAAGGAAAATATGCCTATTAAAACGCTGTTTTGCAAAGTGGTTTCTTCGTTTATGCAGTGTCGTCTGTATGTTGATAAAATCATCGTCGAATATGATAGAAAATGTTGCCGGTGCAAACCAAACTTAGAAAGAAAGATCGTACTGCATTAGGAAATATTAATATATCATTAGCTTGTGATTTTTACTTCCTTTCAAAATGACCTTATTTTCCAGTGATGTTATAAATGTTCTACATTTAATTCCGTATTACTTTTAAAGTAGTTTACTTTGCATGCCCTTTCTTTACTTTAACGTTAACTTGTTGTCACCGTGAATAAACGTGAACAATTGACAACTATATCATTGTCTTTTTGATTAATAAAACAACAATTACCAATTACTTGTTATGCTTTTTATAAAAATGGATAAAATACCAATCATGTAAGATGACATGTCTACCTGCCGACTTTAAACATCATCATTTTAAACTCTTCAACATTCCTTCAACATTAATGAAAAATATGTTTACTCATAATACGTTCTGCTTGTTTAACAATGTCATAATACGTTCAACGTTAAAAATGTATTGTTTGTTTTTTAAGAGCTAATAAGATTGAATTTGCCGTTTCCGTTCAATATTGGTTTACAAGTGATATGTTTAGGTCATAGTTGTTACACCAGGGTAACTCTTTTGACCTTTTACGATCACTGCTTTTGGAATTTCACAATATATGTAATCATGCTTCTGATTTTAAATAGCAAATGTATTATAAATTTTAGGTTAAATACAAATATTTTACTGGAGTGAAATATTCCGACTTATTTTTTAATAAGAATGGTTACCTTGACAAGAGATAAGAGCACAAATACCCTGTGAAAAAAATGAGGATCACATTCGTAGTGTTAGTTATAATCAAGAAAATCCAGTATAATCAATTTGCTTTAAAGGAGATTATACAGTAACAGAATCCAAAGTTTCGCTCTCAAACATTATTTAAAACATTTCAAAAGAGATGACACAAAACACCTTTTACTGATAAAATGAGGTTGAGAATTGCACCTATTATAGTCGTAGCTTAAACAAGTAAATCATCTCAGCACACATTATACGAATAGTTTCATTCTAGGTCAAATTCGAAATATTACATAGTATTACTCCTATCTGCATATCATTTAACTCAATAAATTTTTAATTTCATGAGAATTTTCAGCATATTCAGTTTGCAACTGGATTTTGTAACACGACATGTAACAGATTAAAATGTCAGTTCACTGTACCGTTGCAAGACGAACATATGATGATGATTATATCAATGTATGATTTATTCCCTTTATATAAGTAACTATAACAGTATTTGACAGTTTTTTTTTATAATTTTTTTTTATTTTCATAATGAAACATGTGAAATTACATACTACAGTATTAGACACAAATTATAAAAAATTAAGTAACACTTGTAAGATCGATCAAGTCATAAAGATATAATAAGAAATAGATATTACAATTGATTTTGTTAATTAAAAGCTGCTTCTAACAAATACCACTTCTGATCCATTTTTACTTTTTGTGCAGGGGTTAAGAAACATACTGAGTATTTTTCTATATTAATTCAATATTTTGAATATTCTATCCCTCCATATTTTGTGGGCAATATGTTCTTACATCTACATTTGTATATATAGTATTTAGATAACCAAGAAATATTATTAACTGTTTTACTGTTGACAAAATCATCACACACACCTAAAATGACTTCTTTTGCACTGAAAGACAAGATAGTGTCATAATTTCTTATTTGAAAGTTGCTAGCCTATATAAATCATTACAATTAAATCATTGGATAGCATACCTATGATGATCATCATCATCACGATGGTGGTGAATATATGTTATAACGTCCTCGTCTTTTCCAATGAATTACGATGATGCTAATATATATTTGAATCATTTTATTCATAAAAGTAATGCATTGTCTTTCACGATTTTATGACATTTTGATATGAGTATATATTTTTCTGTAAAGCTAGTTCAAACTGATAAATGTGGGCAAAAAAACTGTAGATTTATTAAAATCATAGATCGCAATATCACAAAGTGCCTGTTGAATCAACTGGGGAATCTTCACCAAAGAGAAGGATCCAACAAAACATCGTTACCACTTGCACAAGAGAAAGAATTAAAATAAGAAAAGAAATATAACCACGTTGATAATTTGTTTAATATGATAATATCAACTTATTTAACGGTCATTTGTCACTATTTATATTTCAGAAATGATGAGTGAGTTAAACATCCTTATGATGTATGGACAAGGATCAATTCACTTTCCAAATTGATGAAATTTGGAGTGTGAATATCAATTATATCGCTTACATAACTTAAGTATTCTCGATAACAAATCTCTCATCTTGGTGTTCCTTAAGTTTTTACATAAACTGTAATTTTGAACAGGTAAGTACGAAATCTATAATTAAAAGAGCACATCTGTTCTTTGTAATTATATCTGTCACTTAGAAGTATAGGTTCCCCACCAACTGAACAAAATTAGGCTAAAAAATAGTTATCTTCATTCTTTCGTTTATTGTCCTATTATTTCATGTTAGGAATTTTTTACACCTGAACAGGTATTTATATACAAAAAGATGAACAGAAATAACATATTCTATAAAAACATGCTACTATTCTATACAAGAGTGCACACGCCGAAATGTCTTGACCTTTGATTTTATGTTGATAGTCCTCAATATAACGTTTTACTACAAGTATCTAATAAACTTAACATGATCAAAGAAAATGATGCCAAGGTCAGATGGACCACGCCAGAGTACATGTACATCTTACAATAATTCCATACACCAACTATAGTTTGCCTAATGCTTATAGTTTTCAAGAAATAGACCAAACCATGAAAACTTTATTTTGACCAAAGTACCATGAAAATGAGTTCAAGATCAGATGATAACTGCCAGACAGACATATACATCTTGCAATCATTCCATACATCAAATATAGTTGACTTATTGCTTAAAGTTTAAGAAAAAATAACATTGAGCAATCAATCGTAAAAATAAGGTCAAGGTCAAATAAAACCTGCAAGACTGACATGACCAACGTAAAATATAACCGTACATCAAATGAAGTGACCTATTGCATACAGTATTAGAAAAACAAACCGAAACACAAAAACTTAACTTTAACCACTAGACATTGAAAATGAGATCAAGGTCAGATGACACCTGCCAGTTGGACCTTACAATCAGTCCATAGACCAAATATAGTAGACCTATTGCTTATAGTATCTGAGATATGGACTTGATCACGAAAACCTAACCTTGTTCGTTAATCAATGAAATGAGGTCGAGGTCGAGGTCTAGGAAAACTATCTAAAAAGCATGAAGACCTTGCAAGGTACGCACATACCAAATATAGTTATCATATTACTCATAATTAGAGGAATTAAGATTAAAAAAATCTTTAATTTTCTATTCAAGTTATCACTGATCTATGAACATGAGGTCAAGGACAATGGACATATGACAGACGGAAACTTCATAACATAAGGCATATATATACAAAGTATGAAGCATTCAGGCCTTTTACCTGCTGAAAAATTAAGCTTTTAAGTAGTTATTTAACGTCGTCGTTAACGCCACCGTCGCCGCCGCTGCCGAATCACTATCTCTGTGTCTCAGTTTTTCTTTGACAGAAGTCGCAGGCTCGACAAATACTATTATAAAATCAGTGGAATAAATAAAAGAGTTTATTTAAATAAAAGAAAAAAGCATTGCCCTCTCGTTATTATTTGCAACTAGTAACTGATTGGTACTTCTATTATAATACAAAGACAAGGGATGGAAAAGACCATTACTGGCTGTAAGTATTTCTTTGTGATATTGTCCATCAGCAGATATGACTACTACATTGGTAGATAACCTCCCTACCACGTATACTTTACCATCATTGTCTACAGAGATCCCAAACGGTCTCTTTAGAACACTTTCCTTCTCAAATGTCCATTTTACTGTGCCTTGTAAATCATAACATGTCACAGAGTTGGTTATGTTATTTGTATGGTAAATTTTGTCATCAAATGTAGCGATGTAACACATTGTAGGAAATTCCTCTCCGACTATAACGCTTGTTGAGTTGTCGTTTGGATTAAAGCACTGTATTCCTTTTTTATCTGCTGAGCAGATGAGTTTGTTGTCCATTACTGCTAAGCCGTGATAATATGATTCAGCATATATTTCTTTCTTAATTTGTTTGTTCTGTAGGTCAATTATTGTAATGCACTTTCCATTATTACCTGATGTTATAGCTAGCGTGTTGTCTTCACTGATGTAAGATATATCGAATGCTCTATATTTTGTTTTCACTTCAAAATCTTTTGATCCGTCAGTGTTAAATACTCTGACAAGATTGTTTAAGGTCTCCGTAAATGCGAATCTACCATCGGGTAACATGCAACAACCCCATTTGCAGAATCCCGTATTATCTAAAGTGATATCTAGCTTCAGATTGACATTTTCGACTGACCTTGATGAGCTCTGCTGAAGCACCATTTGTGCTTGTTTGTCTTTCCTCCTTGTGAAGACAATATCACATGGTTTCGTCTCAATCGTCAATTCCCCTAAACTTTGGGTCTCGGAGCTGAACCTTTGTATGCCGGTATTAAATTGATATGACATATTTGTTTCTTTAAAATCTGCAGTTTTAGACATGGATTGCATGAATTGTACTTTGTTTGAAACTTCTATTTCTAGCTCCTTCATAGCAATGAATGTCTGGAGATCTGTGTCAAGTTTCTTGATTTTCGTAATGTTCCTCTGGCATTCAGCTATTTCATTTCCTTTTTCCTGCAATAAAATCAGCGAATGACAAATGTTCATGTTTTCTTTTTCTCCAGCTGCATTTATTTCATTGATTGCGTCGTCTTGTATTTCATCTAAATGCTTGTTGATTGTTTCTCGGGTTTGCTTGATTTCATGCAAAATATGCCTTTTTCTCTCAGATGACGACGTAAGGTTGTTCTCTCTGTTCTGCCGGATTTCATTAATACTGTCACCGAGTTCTACTAACGAATGTTCAATTTCATAGAAGGCATTCGATGTTTTTATATTTTTGACGATATCAGCCAATTTTGCGAAATCTCCGCATTCGTTGTGACTTTCAACAATACATCTACCACAGCAGAGGCTTTCATGCTTTTTACAGTAAATTATATAATTTTCGTTATGTTTGTTACAGTTTTGGGCTATTTGGAGATTATCACGTGGTAATTTCTCGTATTCAGTTATTGGTACAGTGCTATGGTTTAGTGTTCCATTCGACATACTGTGGTGTTCTTGACATTTTAAACAAAGTCCTTCGTCACATTCTTTACACCAGGTCACTGATAGTTCTGTGATATTATGGACATTACACACACCGCACACTGGCGTCGTTGATGCCATTTGAAAACGATAACTAGAAAAAGGAAGAATAAGCAGCGTTCAATAAAAATAACTATATTTTACTATGACTCATAGCTGATCGGTAGACGATCACCAACAACTAACTCAACAGATTTGGTTGATCTTTGTGAGAGTTGCAATGACAATGGTATCCGATATATCTGTTCATCTCTATGTACGTCGGTAGAATGGTAACAAGTAGATTTTAAATTATTGTTAAAAAAAAATTAAACACTTTAAAAAAGGTCTCAAACTAATTCTGTTTACAGCGTATGCATAGTCAATGCCTCACTTTAAAACGGCCAAAAATAGTTACGAAAAGTTGTTTTAATACTTTATGTTGTCAAATACAGCTCTGGTCTCTGCTGCATTGATCAATTGTAATACTCTTAACTGTTTTAAATCAGAAATAACTGATTGGCATAGTTTGTGCAGTGACCATATTGATATGACGACAAACATGGAAATATAAGTGATTATTTGGGGGAAATGTTACGAATATGAACATTATAATGTCACTGAAAAATGGGTTTACACAGGGCTCTGTATAGAGAAAACTTGGTTACAACATTTTTTGTGATTGCAGTCTATTATTGTTACATGCAAGTTTGTTTCACAATGACAATAATTAATACTAAGGAAGCCTTTCTAATTCAAGAGTGTATCTTCCTCATGAATTGCTCTTATTCCTGAAATTATACATTTGTTAAGCTTATTTGGTCATATCAGCTCTCCGTCGTTTGTGTTAGTCTTATGCATCACTGAGCAGATACACCACACCCTTCCCCAGCGTTACAGTGAAGACTAAACTCTATTTGTGTTTTTTAATGCACGTTATGTTATCTTTCGACATCTAAAAGTTGTTTTATTTTAAATACAATAACAAAAAATATTCGCTTGTCACATGTCACTATGTTTTTAAACTTTTATGAAAATTCCTGACAAGCTTTATAGTAAGTTCATTAGAGATATCGACATATTTTCTATTATGTACATTACAAAATAACACCCTTTAAAACATGAAAAAGTTGTCAGAATTTAATTTTATTGCCACTAAACAAGATGGGTTATGTTACATTTAACTAGTTTATATTGAGTGACGATTGTCGCCCTTGCATTGCAAATCTGTACTTCTTTTATAAACAGAAAAAAAATATTACATTCTAACTACCTTTACTTGTTAATAAAAATATATATCAATATCTTACATACTCTGTTTAATTTCCAATATACAGAGTATATAAAGAGTCACTTTGTTTTTAATCCTTTATAAACATTTTTGAAAAGCTTCAGAGTAAATTCATTAGAGAAATCGATATATTTTCTAGTATGTACATCACAAAAAATACCCTTTAAAAAGTCGTCAGAATTCAATTTAATTTCCACAAATATGATGGATAATGTAACATTTAAGGTAAATGGCTGTGTTTACACTATAAAATTTCTGTGAGTACAAACAAAACTGTGTAATTTGAAAAGTTTTAAAGCCTGGCAGCACCTAGATATAAGTTGTTTTCATTTAGTTTTTTAAAAAGATAAAAACTTTTGTGGATTTAGCTAAACATTTTCATTCCTTTCTGCAGGTTGTGTAAAAATAAACAAAGTCTGATGAAATCTTTGAGATGGTCCCCCTCAGGTAATGATTGTATTGTATCATATTGATTGAATGGACAATACAGGGACAATAGAAATTTACACAACAAAGGTGATTTAAATAGTGTAAATGAGTGGACTGTATCAAATAAAACTCAGGTGTTTGTTTATTTCACCATCTTTTGTGGCAAAGAAATAAAATGTTGATCAAAATCCATAAAGGTTTTTAACTTTTTAGATTTTATGATGGATGCTACATTTATTTATCTAGGTGCTGTCAGGCTTTAAAACTTTTCAAATTGTACAGTTTTGTCTGTACATAGAGAAAATTGTATGGTGTTAACACAGCCATTTTTGTCAAAGTGTGTTGATAAACCTTAACTTCTACTTCTACTTCTACCAATACGCGGCCACCATCAATAAGTTGATTATTTTGCCACTTTTTGGACTTGTTGTTCAAATTACGTGACGATTTTCGCCTTTGCATTTTAGCTCCGAATTTCCTGTTTAAACAGAAGAAAACTTATAGTTATAATAATTAAGATATAAGTATCTTACGTGTAAATAAACATATATATTATAACATAACATACGTACTGATTTCACACTGTTAAATTTGCAATATAAAAAGAATATATTTCAATTCTTCCTACATTCTAACAGGAAGGTAAACAACAGGTAAATATTGATTTTGTTATGACGATTATCACAAACATCTAGTGGTAATGGCGGTATTTTTCAAAAAGGTATTATAAATGATATTGGGTATTATGTAGCATGAAGTATGTAGAATATATCACACAGTGGCAAACAAATATTTGATTGTTGTATATATGTGTGCATGTATTTAATCCGCTATTTAGTTCTTATTGTATAAAAAGAGCTGAGTACTTTGCAGATGAGTAGGCTTGCGTCGGTAAGAGCATTATGAATTCAAATTATGTAACAAATAAAAGATTCCGTCATATTTCCGACTTCGATTTCACCTATATATTTATGTTTGTATTTTTTGGTGATGTTGTACCCTTTTAGACTTGTTATATATTTATATCTGTTTATATTAGTATACTATAAAAAGGGAGGTTTGTTTATGAGAATACATTTGACGGGATTAAGGCCGTATCAAAAATGTTATTTTTTTTTGTCCAATTTTGTAAACATTTTAAGCGGACTCATAAACCCTTCACGCGTTTTGGTTTTTATACATTCTCCTATAGTGTGCCTGGTGAAGGAAAATCCAGAAAAAAAACGTTTCGGACGCATACAATTTATAAGTTGTTATTTTCATTTTTTTAAGAAACTAAATAAATTTGTTATTAGTATTAAACTGTTGATATTAGGAAAACTCATAATGGTTGATATAATATACTGTAAACGTCGAAAGTTTAAAGCAAAGATGATTATCGCTTATTTTGCGTCCAAGTATAATGCGAAAATAGTTTCAACTTATCAGGATTATTGTCGTGAAGGGTACACTTTCATTCGATACGCTAATTCTATTCCCGAGCAAAAAAATAGTGCAATGAAATCGCGAAAATATCTGAATGTACAGTAACATACACTGATGGATGTCCTTGTATAGTCCAGAATATACTACCTGTCCAGAGGGAGAGAGATAAATACTAAGAATATCATGCAACAACTCTGGTGAATAGTTGTCTCATTGGCAGTCATACCACATATCCTCATTTTTTATATATTAATATGACAAAATAATTTGTAGTTGAATGTAATTAAACAGGCCGTTAAAGATAGGCACTGGCTACGGTTACATGGAAATGTAACAATAATATAAAAATTATTGTTACATTGGAGACTAATTGCCGGAATCCAGGGATGGGTAAGGAACCGATTAATTACGAATGTAACAATAATATTTGGGTCTACAGTTACATTGCGTTAAATAATATTGTTACATTAACGCACTGCAATGTACGTAGGGACTAGTAATATGTATTAGAATAAAACTTGAAAACTTTTATTTGATATTTAAATATTGCATGCATACAATATTTAAAATTTTTATTTACAATGACAGTTTCTACAAATCCAGTATGTTGTTTTTTTAGCATGTTTTAGTCTGACGCATTTTTGGTGAAACCACTCTAAGCAGCCATCACAAACCAGTGATACGGTAAATGTGCACGCTCTGTATTGCAATTCCATTCTGCACTTTCCCTTTTTGAAGTTAAAGAAACTTTCAATGTCTGCTATGCTTCAGGTGAAAAATATTTTTTTTACTCTTGCAATATTTATATTTTCGCCCAATTTTTTGTTGGAAGCATGTGAGGTTGTTTAAATATAAGTCAATTGTGAAAGCAACTAATGTTGAAATTAGCCGACAGGTTGAAACTGGTTGAAACAGTGTTTTCATTTTCAGAGTCCAGATATTTTTTGATCGTAATTTCGTTCTTATTTGTGACAGTAAATGCTCTATTGAACAGTTTATTAAGTATTCGTCAATAGTGCCATTGTACTAAACTATAGTAGTTTCTTTAACAACACCAAAACAATCAATACTTAAAAATTTGTTGAATAATAATATGATTATTACTATTATTATCTCGTACATATCGAAGAATTAAGCAACAAAACTATAGAAGGTTTAAGTTTAACAAATCTAGAGAACATTGCAGTCTTTAATGTAACAATAACACAATGTAACCGCAGACCCAAATATTATTGTTACATTCGTAATTACTCGTTTCCTTACCCAACCCTGCATTCCGGCAATTAGTCTCTAATGTAACAATAATTTTTATATTATTGTTACATTTCCATGTAACCGTAGCCAGTGCCTTAAAAGATAACCAAGTGTTATATATCGAGACCGATAATGCAGTTTATTTATTTTAATGTTTCGATTTATTTCAGTTTTTCCTTTTTTATAACATAACTTTTTGAAAAAATTAATTCATCATGTTCATCGTGCGCACATTCTTAGTATTTAAAATGTGCTTCGGTCAGCGCTTCACAACCCCAGAAAATTACAGAAAAAACATTGTATTCTTATAACCACATTTTTATGCTACGTCCATGAAATGACGTGTTATACCAAATAAAATTGAGAATGGAAATGGGGAATATGTCAAAGAGACAACAACCCGACCAAAGACCAGACAACAGCCGAAGGCCACCAATGGGTCTTCAATGCAGCGAGAAAATCCCGCACCCGGAGGTGGTCCTCAGCTGGCCCCTAAATGAAATTGTGTGCTAGTTCAGTGAAAATGTACGTCATACTAAACTCCAAAACATATAAATGAACTAAAATTAAAAAACATACAAGACTAACAAAGGCCAGAGGCTCCTGACTTGGGATAGGCGCAAAAATGCGGCGGGGTTAAACATGTTTTGTGAGATCTCAACCCTCCCCCTGTACCTCTAGTCAATGTAGAAAAAAGAAACACATAGCAATACGCACAGTAAAACTCAGTTTAAAAGAAGTCCGAGTCCGATGTCAGAATAGGTAACAACAGAAACTAAGCAAAATGACAATGATACATAAATGAACAAAGGACTACTAGTAGTTACTGACATGCCAGCTCCAAACCTCAATTAAACTGATTGAAAGATTATGTCTTCATCATATGAAAATCAAGTACAATCCCTCCCGTTAGTAATTTAGTATCATACCATCATAAAATATATGAGAAGAACATCACCCGTATCATGCCAACAACTGGTTTTAGAATAAATGTGTTTATTTCCGATGCAAAGACCCTATGAGTGAATCAATATTAATACCAAAATATGCAATCCTAAATGACTTGACAACAGTATCGTAACTATATCCTTTCCGAATAAGTCTGTTTAAAGGTTTGGTTAGCTTTTGAGGTGAATGCCGACATTCTAATCTATTGTTTGTTTTCCAATGCACCAGCTGTTGTGACGTTGTCACGGGAAGCAAGTGTTGTCATGAATGTTGCATTTGATTGGGCAATTAGATTTTACTTTTGGTGGAATGCCTTTTGTATGTTGTCGGCCAATCAAAAGTGCGGATTCTTATTTTAACACACATGTAATGTAATTATTACAAACGGCAAAATTTTGTTTCATCCGATTGAATAAACGTACACAAATACCGACAATTAAATCACCACAAAGTACCGAAATTAAATAATTATTATCAGTTTTAGTAATCGTAATTTTAGTATATATAATAAATGTAATATATAGAGAATAAAGGAGGAAAATAAATATAGAATAGAGAAAAATCGTTTAAATAAGTTAAGAATAAAGTAAACGAATGACCATATCCATTCAGACCTTCAGAATTTTTCTTTTTTATTCATTGTCATTAAATGGCATTGTGATCTTTTTGAGTTGTGCCGCTTTGTACAAATTGAATGGTAAATTTTGTCTTTACATTTTATGATGTTTCTTATCTTCGATGATTATCATATTTTTAAGCAGAGTTAAAACATATAAAGTTAACTCCCTTTGCATACAAATAATTTTCTAAAGGAGAACTACTTGTTTTTTTTTCAATTCATGAGAGATGCATGAATTCAAATGACGTCAAAGATATACACTTTATATAATTATAATCAAGTCAAATTGCGTGTTTTCAATCTCCTAGCTGGCAAAACACCGAACAACTTTTTTCGGATCACTTTACTGAATGTGTTAGTAGTGAGAGTACGCTATGAATTTTCCTCACTACTTTGCAATATCCCGTAATTTTGTCTACCGGTCTAGCCAAAATATAGCAAAAAATAGATGATAAGTTTGCTTTTTTTGACACTTTAAATCGAAATTCAGACATTCAGATTACATCTCAGCGTAGGCCTTCGCTAAACATTTGAAAGTCCTTACTATGTATTGGTATCTACATTACTCCAAAAATCCGTATGATATCGTTTCATCTCGGTCTCTAGTTTGTGTTCTACAACTAATATTTCAGTGCGTTTTACTGGTTCCTTTAAAACTACTATTAAAGAACTTATCGTTAACCTTTGTAATAAAGCATATGAAAAAAGTAAAAAAGTTAACTGTTTTTGCAGTATAAAAATTCTTTGGATGTTTTAGAAAAAAATACGTGCTTTTGATGGTCTTTTTAATTCGGTTGACAGTTTTGACTTTTCAACTCTTTACATTACACTCCCACACAATTTTTTTCTATTTTATCAAATGACCGTTTGACAAATCTGATTGCAAATATATCTGCTGCAACTCATATAAAGCCTTATCCCGTAATTTCTTATACCATTCTAGCCAATGATAAAAGCTTTAAATGTTTTCATTACATTTTTTAAAAGTTTCTTTTATCCACTGATTATCCTATTTTTAAGCAGAGTTAAAACAAATTATCAAATTACCTCCCTTTGCATACACAGAATTTTTTTTAAAAGAGAACTACATTTTTTTGTTGTCATTTCATTAAAGATTCATTGAAGTTTATCGACAGATTGTATGTTTTCTTATGCGCACCAATCACACCCTTTTACAAGCAGAGTTGTTATATGCTAGAAACACTTACTGAAAGTGTAATATGAGGTGATAAAAGCTGTAAATTTTCTCCTTGACAACATTTATATACGTTTCAGCAATAAAGGTAATTTTGATAGATATATTTACTGGGAGTGTGATGCGATGATAAAAGCTGTAAATGTTCTCCTTGACAACATTTATGTGCGTGTCGGCAGTAAAGTTTATTGACAGGTTGTAGGTATTCCTATGGGTACCAATTGCACTCTTTGTAGAATCAGACTTTTTCCTGCATTGTTATGAATAACAGTTTATGGCCAAGCTCAGTAAACCCGTCTAAAATCAATTAAATAGATATATTCAACAACACTTACCGTTATCTTGATGATACTTTTTCGTTCAATAACCAAGAATTCTCTAAATATGCTGCCGAAATTTACCCAAAGGAACTGACCTTTAATGAATTAAGTATAAACAGCAATAACTGTCCTTTCCTAGATTTAGATATTTCAGTTTTACACGGGAACGTCTACACCAAACTTTACGACAAAAGGGACGATTTTTTGTTCCATATTGTTAATTTTCCTTTTTTGAACGGGGATGTCGTTTGGACCCATCTGACGGTGTTTATATATTCCAACTCGTTCTGTATGTCCGTATCGGAAGTAATGTTATCTTTGCTTTACTGGTAAAAAACAAAGTCAAGGATTTTGTTACAACAAATTACTTAAAACCATTACTAAATTCTTTTATTGATACAAAGGTTTGGTTTGGAAGTTTGGCTGTACCTGTAGAAAACTTATTTCAAACGGGATAGCACATCCTAATTTCTACGGTGATGTTGTTTACCGAGCCCGTAAATTTAAATACGATCCGGGTAAACTAATCGATCCTTTAAATAAACTGATTCAAAATGTTTTTTTTCAAAATGGTTATCAATCTAACACTGTAATTAGATCTTTGAATATTGTTTTCATCGGTATAAATAGTGATTTTGTTATCTATCATGAATTAAAGCCCAACTAATTATTATTCCTATACACATATGTGCATTCACGATCCAATATTCTGTCGATACCTTTATTATTGCATTGCACAAGGTCATGTTTTTCTCTGACTGTTAATGACGTATTCATATACTAAATTTATTGAATAATGGATGTGTACTGATTGATTTTTTAGTTGTAGATAAATGATTATTTTTTTTATTAGTTGTTTCAGTAATTAAGAGTACTCTCAGATCTGTACTCTGTGTGTGTTTTGTGTTTTTGTTCGTTGTTTTTGTGCTTTGTGTCGATCTGATGAGTTAAGCCCTTTTCAACTGATTTTTAGAGTTTGTTCCTATGTTGTGCTCTTACATGTACACCTCTGTCACAAATAAGGAGAGGACGCCATATTCTGTATGTGCCTTTCCCAAGTCAGGAGCCTATAATTCAGTCGGTATCGTTTGTTACTGTACATCATATTTGTTTTTCGCTAATTGTTTTGATCATAAATCAATCCGTTAGTTTTCTCGTTTGAATTGTTTTACACTTGTCATTTCGGGGTCTATTATAGCTTGCGGTTTGGGTTTTCTTAATGTTCAAAGCCGTACGGTGGACTATTGTTGTAAAATCCTACATCATTTTTGGTCTATGATTGAGAGTTGTCTCATTTGCAATCATACCACATATTCTTATGTCTCTATATTATTGTCAATTACTGAATGTTGACATATATGTAAGTTCTTTTTTATTTTAATATAGACCAAACTTATTCGTTCAGTGTATGTTTATCTGTTTTTGTTCATATGTTTTTTTGGTCGAGTTAAGCCATTTCAATTGATATTTTATAGTGTGTCTTTTTATGTTGTAATGTTACACTACTGTTTCAGGGTAGCGTGAAAGTTGGCTACTGTTAAAACGTTTAAACCCGCTGCATTTGAATGCTACTGTCCTAAGTCAGGATCCTGTTGTTCAGTGGTTGTCGTTTTTGTTGATGTGGTTCTTATTAACAAGTGTTTCTCGTTTCTCATTTTTCATATAGATTAGACCGTTGGTTTTCCTGTCTGAATTGTTTAACACTAGTCATTTTTGGGCCCTTTATAGCTTGTTGTTCAGTGTGAGCCAAGGCTCCGTGTTGAAGGCCGTACTTTGACCTATAATTGTTTACTTTTTTCACATTGTGACTTGGATGGAGAGTTGTCTCATTGGAACTCATACCACATCTTCTTATTTCAATATATACAATAATAACATTATGAGCATGCATTTAAAGTGAACAAATTCATTAGATATTAAACAAACTATAAATAAAAAGAAGAAAAGAAAAAGAAGCAAATCATATTTTTCTGTGATGATGACTAAGGTTTTGGTGATGATTATTGACCGTGCCAGTAGCAGTAACACTTTATGAAGGTACTAGAATTCTGTTAGACCTTTTAATAACATCTTGAACATGTTTGAAAATTAGGAGATTTTGTTCATTCGAAAGTTCAAAGTATCCGCAAGTTAATAGATTAGTATCTAAAACAAAATTGTCAGTAAGCCAATTATGATTGTTTAGTAAAACATCTTCAATATCAGACCCACACTAACACGAAGGATCCAGCATAATGTTAGCTTTGAAAAGGTCAGAGTTTAAAAAGGAAGCGGAACATCGCAATTGAGTTAAGATAATATTTAGTTTCCTCGGAATTTTTTCAAATTCTCTCTTGAAGTTTTATATAGAGTCGAAGTAGCGAATTTTTAAGTCGAGCTTATTCCATTCTCGTATTGTGGATGGAATAAAATATATTGGTACTACAAAATTTAAATTATGCCCTCAGGAAATCTAAGTGTTTAACAGAAGGATGAAATGCAATAACTGTCATAAAAAAAAGAATAAGTCTTTCGGTAATAAAAGACGATTATCGTTCTTAGATTCAGAAATCAACCCATCAAAATACTTGATTTGATGTTTCGAGCAGTCATTTTGTACTCCGATTACTGAGACAGAACGTTTTACAGTCGAGACCTCAGATACCAAATAGGCAATCGAAAATCTAAAGTCATAAAAAAGACAATTACATCATGGCTAAAAATAAAAATAAAAAATACAACAATAATAACAATAACTACATAACATTACAATCAAATTTAAGATCAGGCTAACACCCACTAAAACGAGGGTGATACTGTAAGGTACGTTAATAGAAATAAGAAGATGTGGTATGAGTGCCAATGAGACAACTCTCCTGTTAAGCTGTTTTATTTTGAGATTTTCCAAATAGCATTTAGAAATGACTAAACCGTCTCATTCATAGAATAGGATATACTGCCACAAGTCTGTCTTACAAAAGATGTGAGTTGCTGTGTGCCATGTTTTCTTTTCATTACTGTTTTAACATAAATCATGTCGTTGGTTTTTTGTAAGAATTGTTTCGAATTTTGTCTTTCCGGGGCCTTTTAAAAACTACCAAACGATATTGGTTTTGCTCATTGTTGAAAGCCGTATGGTGATGTATAGTAAATTAAATCCTCTTTCATCGGGCTTTTGTGGATAACTGTCTAATTGGCAATGTACCATTCTACCGGTAAGTTTCTTTATTACTGTAACATCAAATGCAATGAAAAACATGTACTGTGATTTCTCAGAACAAAAAAATCTCAAAAATTTCACATTTACATACAACACTGATAACTAACTCTTGCTCTATGCGCATTATTGGATTAGTTTCTCTATAAAAGTTTAACCATTAAACAAAGCTTCAAAACAAGAAGATTGTCCTTTAATTTCAATGTGTATACATGTTTCTCGTTCTTTGGGAAAATCTTAAAATTTTAAACCACACAAGTGAAAAGGTATCAGTTTCTTTCAGTGTATGCATCACAGTACTTTTGTCAGGAATGATATGTAATAAACATAAAACCTATTCCAGCAAATGTATTTTAGTTAAAACAAACTGTTTATTTCAGTAGAAGAAATTAAATACCGACTCAATTTAGTACATGCAGTGTCTTGTTTATTTTTTCAACAAGTTGTTCACTTACCCGTTTTTGTAATATTTGCCACCGGACTTGAAACTGTCGTTAATCTTTTAATGTCAAGGGAACAAACGGTAGACTTATAATGTATACACCTTGATTAAAACAAAGCGATGAGGAACATGTATCCTTGCCAATGATCACGATAACTATCTACCAAAAACAAAAGATCATTCAGTGTCATTTAAAGAAAGAAAAAGCATGCCGGTTATGGTTTGAATTTTTCGCTTGCAATAGGCTAATTACGGACACCCTCAAAGAATATAGCGACTGCAAATTTATTCTTACTGCAAAAACTGGACGGAAACTCTATAGAATCAGTCAAAGAGTGAAAGTAGTTGCCATTGCATGGTCGTTTCAGAATCTAAAGGCCTATGGGTAATTTCATTGTTCGAACCCCAAAAAGAAAATAACCTCACGTCATTGGTTGAATTCCAATTGTTTAGGATGTTTTTAACCAATCACGACACTTTGGTGTACTCTTTTGAAAATATTACCCAAAATGCATTACTTACTGAAACGGCGAATTGTATTCCTCTCGCAAAACCTAAATTCCTATCGCAAAACCTAAATGTAGGTCCTATAATCAAGGTTATAACTGTTTGGAATGAAAACAAATGGTCTGCATTTCTATATCCTTGATACCTGTAGCAGCGCCAACGTATTTAACACTTCCTTATGTCAATGTTTTTTTAATCACCAGCCTGTTATGATTTGTAAAGCCATTTTTTTTTTTTTTTTTTTTGTTTTTTTTTTGCTTTTAAGAAGATATTTGTGTATGTTTAAAACTTCAATTTACGGATTTCTTGTTTTGACAATAAAATATATTTATATTTTTTTGTTCATTGTCTTTCATTTTGAAGGTTTGACAAACTGAAATTATTGATATTGCCTTCCATTTTATCTAACGTTCCACAGACACGAAAACAGTTCCGACAAAACGTATTATTTGTACTTATCGCAATCCTTGTATATTAGTGACGTTGTGATTAGTTTGATGCCGTCACGTGTATGGATCCGTAAGGGGTCAGTAGATTTTATAGGGGTATCAGGACGCCACGTCTACTATTCATGGTGGAGTCATCTATTCATGTTATTGTATTTCATTGTTTATTTTTATACAAAACTTTGCAGGAAAAGTGTCATGTGCGATAAATTTGTCAAACGGGTCACTACTGACCCCCTACGGATCCATAAAGGGTTAGTAAAAATCATACGGGATCCGAAAGGATCAGTAGCAAACCATATAACTTATATAAGGTGTAGTTTTTTTTTATTCATATAGCTCTTCTGCTGTATACATATCTTGTGTTGATATTTGTATGCTTTTTCCATCCTTCTTTCTTTTTCCCTTTTTTTTTTTCTTCTTGTTATACTTAGAGTTTTGTTGTCTGATGTGTTCTCTTTTTTCCGCCTTGTTTTAAGGGTGTAACTGTGTTTGTTGGAGTCGTTATAAACAGCTTTGGTAATGTGTAGTGTACCTGGAAAAACTTTGCATGATAAATGCATGATTGACTACTAGTATATTTTATCACAGGTGACGACGGATATGTTTCAATTGTCGTAACCCAGATCTCGTCCTCCTTTCTTCGAATGTGACCTACTGAATTAGACGTATTACCGTGTTTGTACTTAGATGAGCAACACAACGGGTGCCGCATGTGAAACAGGATCGTATTACACCTCCGAAGACCCAGATGTTTTGTGGCGGGGTCAGGTCAAGTCTTAAGTTATTTATATAATGTGTTGTGTACTGTTATTTTTCTTTTCGTCGTTTTTCGTTTATTTTTGCCATGACGTTGTCAGTTTGTTTTCGACTTGTGAATTTGAATATCCATTTGGTATCTTTTGCTTCTCTTTTTCGATACACATGAACAACAAAAAATGATGTTTCATTTTTCATGCTGGACCCTATTTTGAAATCATATTTCCATAGTTTTGTTTTATATTGGTGTTTTATTTTCATTAAATATTAATCAATTTGACTATATTGAAGTTTTAAACTGCTTTTATTTTTAAGTAAATTTTATTATTCTTATAAGACCCCTTTGACGATATAGTTATTCACGTGCTTAGATTGTTACACATCCTAGGCTTCAAATTTTTGTGTTCGAGCATTCCTGATGAAGGTTAATCCAGAAAAGCTTTTCGGACTAAGTAAATTTATATAGCGTTATTTTCATTTAACTTAACAAAAATAAAATCAAGGTTTTCTATTTCGAAATGACCATGAAATAGATTTCAATGCAGTAGTTCGTGTATTTTCATGGCAACTAAATATTTTATTTTATTTTAATTTTATTATCTCAAAAAAAAACATTTGCATATGAAAATAATATGTTTTACTCTATATTATATAATGAACAGTAATAGTTAATAATTTATTATATACAATGTTTTACAAAATTTTGAAGCATTGGAATAACTTAACATAGTTAACTTAAAGATTAACGATGTTATCATTTACTTTCGTCCAAATCGCATAAATCTTTTATCTTCCGTCGTCGACTTGCCGAATCTCATAAATCGTTTTTCTGCTGGGTCTCGTCCGAATCTCATAAATCTTTTGTCTTCCGTTGATTTTCCAAATCGCATAAATCTTTTTTCTTTGTCTTCACCATCAACACTTTTACCAAATCTCATAAACCTTTTTTCATCGTCTCCACTTTTACCAAATCGCATAAATCTTTTATCGGCATCTAAGCTTTTCCCGAATCGCATGAATCTTTTATCGGCTTCGGCACTCTTTCCAAATCTCATGAATCTTTTCTCGTCATCGTTATCAATGCTCTTTCCGAATCTCATAAATCGTTTGTCTTCTGTTCCACCTCTGCCAAATCTCATAAATCGCTTGTCTTCAACCCCGTACGTATCATCGCCTTCGTCCTCTCCAAAATTTTCATCTGCTCGCTTACCGAATCTCATAAATCGCTTATCTTCCCCAGCTCTACCGAATCTCATGAATCGCTTGTCTTCTGTTCCACCTCTTCCGAATCTCATAAATCGTTTGTCTTCGACCCCGTATGTATCGTCCCCTTCGTCCTCTCCGAAATCTTCATCCCCACGCTTACCGAACCTCATAAATCGCTTGTCGGCGTTTTCACGTTTGCCGAATCGCATGAATCTCTTTCCAAATCGCATAAACCGCTTATCTGCAGCTTTCAAATTTTCATCAGCAGAATCTTCATTTGTTGCATAGGAGTTATCTACATTTCTCTTTTTAATTTCGGCTTCTGATTCTGTATTGTCTGTAACACTTTTCTTTTCAGGTACATCTTTAACCGCATCGATAGACCTTCGTTTTCGTATTTTTAGACCATTTTGATTGGCAGATTCTACCTTAACTAAAGCTGCTCTTAATATGTCTGCAAGTCCAACATTATCATATCCTCCTCCTCCTCCTCCAGATCTACCGAATCTAAGAAAACGTTTGTCTTCTGTCTGGTATGGACTCCTACCAAATCGAAAGAAGTGGTCACCTGATAGAGCTCTGCCAAATCGAAGAAAGTTTCGCTTTTGTGCGTTAGTGTCGTCTGTTTCTGAAAAAGATTGAAAAATAGAATAATAATAATACAATCAGAAGTTCTATTATTTTCATGTGATATGTCACGTGTTTAATCTTTGGCTGACAACACTTGACGACGTAAAAAAAATCATCATAAACTTTGTAACAGTGCATGTCTATCAATATGAGACGACATTCCGGTTACTGAAACGAAATTCCTTATTTAATTGTGTGTGGTTATTTCGATTCTACTCCTTTTTAATGCCTATAATTTCACACAATCGTCTCCATATAGGTTAAAATTATGACGAACATAAGACCTATTTCTTTCTATATTTTTTCTTATAAGATTTTAAGTGTAACTTTCTTTCATGGTTGAACTACTGTCAGGAATCCAAATTTTACGTGACGTTTCTAGTGGTAGTGTTTTTATTTTTATTTCAATCAAATAATTGTCTCAAATGTTTGGTTATTTAGCAAGTTATATTATAGTAAACTGAAAATATATTGTAACGGATTTGATATAATTGATATTTTATATTATATCATATTTCATTCTCTCCAAATCAAACTTCGTCCCTTTAGAGTTTGCATGATTTTTAAAAAGTTATTTTCTCTTGAGCATGGTATTCTCTGTTAGTGTATTGTATTATTTGTATATTTTTTTCGGTTTTGTGTATTCCTTTTGGATTTATCTTTAGTAACCCGTTTTCAATTTATAACTTGTGTTTGTTCAAAGAGACAAATTGGATCGTACACAAGTTTTACCAACTTATGAAGTCTTCTCCTTTACATAATATATGTATAACAATACAAGAATCATACAGAGCATGCTCAGTTAAAAAGATCTACCTTAAGGAAATATAGAAAATAGAGACAATCGCAATCAATATGAAAGAAAGAAAAAAAAAGAAAACAATTAGAAAAAAAAGAAAACATGTTGAAGTCTGTGGACACGGTGATTTTGTTTTTGTTTTCGTTTATCTTATTTGATTATGGTAAGAGGAATTTGTTTGGTTTTTTTTAATGAATTTAAAGACTTCTTTACAGATTTAACACGTATTGTTCATCATAAAGTTTTAAACTAACATTCTTGACAAACAGTGCTTCAGCACTTTGATTTATGCTTCTTTTTTCAATTTCTGACTAGTTTCTCACTATCTTATTTAAAGCAATTCTCGTTCATAAATGGTATTCTATGTTATATCCCAAAGGGTTCCGAACGTCAATCTTTGATGTAAGAAAGCCAGGAGAATTGTGTAAATTATTTTAACCGACGACCATTGTATTCTCCGGTGGCAATTACAACGTTGAGTTATGATTTATTGAATCAATAAAGCACATTTTGATCTCATATTTGCAAAAAAGATAGTTTATTATGTCTTTGTACGGTTTATTCGATTCCTATCAAATCCTGAAAAGAGATTTTTCAAAGTGAACTAGCATAGAAAGGGTGAAACGTCGAAGCATAGAAAACTTACTTTAGATAATCGTAATATAATGTTCTTATGTGAAACCACTTGTGCGTACATTGTCAGCAGTTTGTGCGTGCATTATTAGCCACTTGTGTGTACATTGTTGGAAGTAAATGTATGATAAATCTAGCATACAAACAAATATATTTCTTTAATCGAGATATGGACAATATCAAGGAAATATTTTGTATAGCTCGTGTCAATAAAACTAGAACGAGTTAATCATTTATGAGTATGAAGAACAGATGGGTTATCTCCTATTCTATTTTGGTCTTTTATTCAATTATAGTTTATGTGTTCTTACTTTATCTAGAAAGACTTCAAATAATAAAAAAAACCATGACTCTTAAACATGATATAATAAATATATTGACAATCATTTTCACAGGGTTTCAAGTAAAATTAATCCTCATTGAAGGGAATTTATAAATAATAGATGTGGGTTATTTTGGTTATTCTCAAAAGAAACATCTACTCAAACGACCGAAAAATCAAGAGACATTTTAAGATCAACATACGGTCTACGATTCCGAAAGACGAACGTAGAAGATACCTACCCAACTGCATCAAAGGTGAATAGAATCGATATTGAGAGAACAGGACACGATCGAGAATGACAAGGACTATCTCCAAAAGTATAAACGAACAAATAAAAACAACGTATACGAACAACTGAAATAAACCTTTATACGTTGGGCAATACTAGCTCCCGCCAAAACCAGAAGCGAAAGAAAGGGCTCCGAAAGTGTGTGTATACTCTGCTTTGCATTCGACATCCGTAATGTTAATTATATTGGAAAACTAAAATGATGGTCTGATGGGGTTAACAGAAAAAAGAATATTAGGGACAAAATTAAGTGCCAGTCTTTGTAAGAATCAGGCAATTTAGAAAAATTTCAAAACATGGCTGAAAAAAACCCACCGACCAATCTATCCTATTTTGAAGTTACCCTCATCCTGAGTTAGAAATGGTAGGTCTTTTGTTTCTGCTGTTCTGGTAATTCGAGAAATCTCTAGATAACTTTTGGTTAGAATGATAGCAAATTACATAGTTATCTCCCTTTAATTGTTAATTTCTAGTGCATTTCAACCAAATTATATCTTGAGTTACCAGAACAGGAGGAGGAAACGAATGTTATATTCGTGCACGATGATACAATTTGAACATAAATTTATGTCAACTTGAGTGGGTTTTTGTTTGTCATGTTTTCACCGCTGCCTGGTTCTTAGGCAGATTGGCACTTAAAGTATAAAGTAATGAACCAAATAGAAAGAAGAAAAATTACATAAATAATCAAAGAATACAGGAAGGAATCCCCCTCTACGTCTAGACACTCTCTCATATTAGGTTCATATCCATTTTTTTTACAATAAATGGTAATTGCAAATCTTAAAGGACAATTTGATGCCATCTTTGTAAGTAAACCAAAATTCAAAATTACGAAAAGAAGAGTAATTTTCTTACAGTTCTCATTTGACCAATATTTAGATTAAAAAAGAATATGATAACCCTTATGATTCACTGTTTTATCAGACCATATTTTCCAACAGACAAGTAACAGACAACCGTTAAGATACCATAGGTATTGCTAGTGTTTTATATTTAGGTATATCAATATCCAAAAACAGAGACAGGTTCTTCTTAGCTTGAAGGTTACAATACATTATCGAGTAGCATGCCCGAAACCGTTCCATAAAAGGATATTTTACACGTATAGCACGTTTTTATACAATACTATTTTGTTCCCCGGTCTTAGTCAATTACACATGGGCAATAGCTAATACTATATTTTTAGCAATACATGTTTATTATTTGTTAAAGGTTACATTATGATGAAGGAGACATGAACAAAAGAGGCTGTGTTAGCAATCCGACGACAATAGCTTTAATAAAAACTATTTGGAAGGCAACATACAGCTTGTAACAATAAACATGTTTTCATGAAATAGCTCGTTTAATTTCAAAAAAATCTTAACAAAGTATTTACTTTGACCTGTTGACAAAAATATGAAATTTCAAAAAATTTGGACCACAAAATTTTCAGGAATAATTTCATTGGATATATATAACAAACACTAATTTGATCATTGAGAAGCTTGATTTCTTTGCTAATACATGTAATATGTGATTAAAACGTTTAGCTGATTTTTAGAGTTAACTCTCTTAAGTGTTTCGTACCCTATTAGACTTCCGTAACCTTATTCCGGCTCTCTTGTTCTCATGATTTGAGTAGGATAATATCGTTTAAATATTTAAGGGGGAAAATAATATATTTTTATTGTGAATGTGGTGCTATAAAAAAGTCATTATTTGACCAACAAATGTCATTTTAGATATTGCTTAACATTTAATATTATTTTATGAGACATCGGGCGTCAAGATATCTTTAGGTGAAAATCTAAAATTAAGGCAAAATATTACAAGTTTAATAGCCTTTTGATAAATATTGATAAAATTCAAAATATATTTATGTTATTATCAATTTTATGACATCATGTCGTCTTGTATGCATCTAACGTGTTAAATTTGATAGTTTTAAACTACTTTTTCATTTTACATTCAATGAATAATAAACTCATCATAAATACCGGGACAAACCCTTCTTCGTTCGTCAATAAATTTCAGAATCTATCCAACGACCATACTATGCAAAATGACCAACAACAATCCTAAATTAATTCTTTTATGCGTCTTATCTATTATTGCATTTGAATCAAGCCAATTTTGTTTACTTTTGAAGGCATCTAATCATTAGGAACGGTTATTCAATACAGCCTTCAGAAATATTTTATAAGATCATTATTCGGGCGATTCATATATGTGCAATATTAATGTAAATTTCATATAGAAACATTTATAATTGACAAGAAATGTCAGTTTCATTTCAGACATTGATTGTGTTGTCTGGATAAGCATGTTGATTGAAGATTCGATAGTGTCTCACTTATTAAGGGTCAAGTTTAACTAAATAGATAAGGTACTTTGGTAAAATGAAATTACGCTAAAATTTTCAAAATATTTACAGAGATATTTATTTGCCATTATTTTAACACTATGCAAAGAGATCTTTTTTTGACACAAATTGTATATAATTACATTACATGTACGTTTCATTATAATACGTTATTTTGAACAGCAATCTCGCGTCATTCTGAAATTAACCTTCATTTCAAAATGAAATGTAATATTCATGATTACACGAGCTTCCACAATAATGTGCACAGGTAAATAAAAGAAAAAACTTGATAGAAATCGTGTTTTCATGATCCTAGCAAAAAAAATGTAATTATAAGTATTGAATGCTTCTTTTAGTAATTTTATAGGGCTGTAAAAGCGTTGACCGTGCACACATGTTTAGAATGAAGCGCTTCATACAAAATGTACTTCGGTCAACGCTTTTACACCCCAATAAATTTACAAAATGAGGCATTTAATTCTTAAATGTAAATATCTCTAACGTATAGACGTCATTAAAACAGCAACCTATCGACACAGGTATCAAAATAAGGTATAAAACTGGTATCAAAAGTCAATCTTAAATCGCCCTGATCCTAGAAGAGTTGCAGATAGATTAAATAAACATTGTACCAATAAAATAAGGCAGGTCATTAACTCAGCAACCCAAAGTCGCCAAATATGTAGAGGGCAACATAAGGTCTTCAACAGTAGAAACGATGTATATGCAATGTGTCAATATATAAAATTGAGAATGGAAATTGGGAATGTGTCAAAGAGACAACAACCCGACCAAAGAGCAAAAAACAGTACAAGGCCACCAATGGGTCTTCAACACAACGAGAAAATCCTGCACCCGAAGGCAGGCTTCATCTGGCACCTAAACAACAATGCGTACTAGTTCAGTGAAAATGGACGTCCCATTAAACTCCGAAACATATAAATGAACTAAAATAAAAAAAAAAACATACAAGACTAACAAAGGCCAGAGGCTCCTGACTTGGGACAGGCGCAAAAATGCGGCGGAGTTAAAAATGTTTTGTGAGATCTCAACCCTCCCCCTATACCTCTAGCTAATATATAGTCTCGAGTATAAATGAAGGTGTGAACAAATTATGCATAAACTATCAATGACCTACCATAAACATTAAATACATTTTCTGATAAACAAACATAGCAAAAAACATTAAGATATGACATAGGACCACAAATGAAAAGTTTCTTGATTTGAGACAGACACATGCATAACTATGCTGCACAATTAAATCAAAACTTGTCAAATCTGCTCATATATTTGAAATTTGTAAGAACGAATTCCATCCTTCATTATCATCACTGTTATTTTTTAGACATGTAAAAGAATATATATATTCTTTCTAAAAAAATATACATATTTGATCATTTAGGTATTAATACAAAACTTTATATAAATAGGATTTGGAAAATGAATGTTTATTAAACAAATAACCAGAATGTTTATAATACCAAAGATATGCAATGGAATATTATGTTATTTGTAAAGAAAAGAAAGTATATGTAGATTATATGGCCGTTACTTTATAAGAATCGAACATTCAGCTTAAAGGAGGTAAAGCTATATCATGTTTTCTTCGTAGCCAACAATTTTGTCCGAAAACGACAAAGTATTTACGGTTCAGCTTAATTTGTAATTCTTTTTAATTTTGAATAGTACTGATTTAAGAACACCAGTACTCATATTACTTAACTTTAAACATTTCTAGCTAATAGTTTGTACCACAAAATCGTAAGGAGAAGAAGCAAAAGAACTGAAGCAGCAAAGTTCAATCTTGCTTTTCGTGTAACTTGTGACTGTTAACTTCCAACGAACTGCACAACAAAATTACAAGATAAAGAAAACCTTTCAAATTGTTATGAAAACAGAACGAATAAGGCTAGAACATGAAGAAGTGTCTTTCAACAATAAAAAAAAAACTATCCCAGTTTACGTCAGCACGCACATGGTAAAATGAATAAGAAGAAGTAATTACCATAATAGCTGAGTTCTGATCTCCAAAATTGATTTAAGATATATTCTTGCAATAAAACATTAACTCTAGACTATTTATCATAGAATGTTATTATTAGTTCTATTTAGAAGAATAGACAAACAAATTTGATTACCTCTTAACACAACAGTATAGAGAAAACCACGTGTCCCTTAAGAAACAGGGGTAAAACTATTATTAATGAAGTTTGCTGTAGAACTGTCAGTATCATAGTTTTTTCTTCCCGTATGACGAATTTTACTAAGAATATAATGGTACAATCTACGTAAGTAAATGTGAAATAAATAGAATATAAATGTTGATCAACACAATCTAAAATGGATTTGGTTTTTTTACAATGATTTGACGGAGATTTCTCATGCAATGCGAAAATTCATTTTAGACAAAGTGTCAATAGAAACATTTCTTAAAAGGGAAAAACTTTAAAACAAAATGATTTAAATCCTTGTTTAATAACATGAAATGGAAGTTATCTTTTAAAAACTCAAATTTGTCACGAGTTATTCCCCTTCCTTAAAAATGTAGTCATAAGGAGTTATACTTTTTCATTGAATAATCTAAGCCTTAAACAAACGGCTGGCATGTAACACACTGTGTACGGGAAGTTGAAAGAATTTAAAAAAACGTATTAACAAAAATTGAAACGCAATCAAATTATACAATACATAAGAGTAAACTGCGTTGATTGATTGACTGGTGATTGTTGCTGTTTAACTCCACTTTCAGCATACTTGGTTTTATCATGGTGGTCAGTTTTTAATTGGCAGAGGAAGCCGGAGTGGGAAACTGACCTTTCGCAGGAAAACCGAGAATCCTAGTCAACTGATTAAGATCGGAGTCGAACGAACGAACCTTGCCACAAGCAGGATTTGAACTCACAACGGCTAGTGATCACTGCAGAGGAAATACTTAGACCACTCGATAACTGATGTTCCTTGTATTGCAATGACAACGTGTCTCTTAATTTGCCGTAAATAAAGATGGGTTTACAATTGTAGTTTGAAATGGGGTAATTGTGACTTGTCGGGAAACTTTGAAATTATTTTGTTCGAGCATCTGGCAAAATTGACTTAATACTGATGTTTCTATCACTTTTGGTATCTTTCATATAGCTATTGACGTGTTTGTCTATTTTTATATCATTGGCTTTCATATATTTGGGTTTGAGCGTTCCCGATGAAGGTTAATCAAGAAAAGCGCTTCGGACGCATCAAATTTATGAAATGATATTCACTTTGGAGTCTTATGGAAACTAAACTCAACGTTAAAAGAGCGCTCATGGAGATATTCGAAATCGGAAAACTGATCATTACTTACAGGAGAACAACCGAAAGAAACAAACAACAATTTACCACTTACCTTTCCGGAGCACCTGAGATCACACCTGGTTTGTGTTGCTCAGTCTTTAGTTTTCTATATTGTGTTTTGTGTACCGTTTTTCTTTTCGTCGTTTTTTGTTTCTTGCCATTGTATTGCACTTATATTTATTAGTAAAGAAAGAAGGTCTGTCCGATGGTATTCTATAGTCACGTGGACTATCGGTATCTTACCTCCCACAAAGGGTATGCTATGACCTTCATCAAGGAACTCATGTTGTGCATATCGAATTTGGAATCAAATTCAAGTTAAGCATACAAATATGTCATATCAGCAATCGAAATAAACATCCTGTAGGTAAAGGTACCATGCTTATAATTTAATACGCCAGACGCGCGTTTCGTCTATACAAGACTCATCAGTGACGCTCAGATCAAAATAGTTATAAAGCCAAACAAGTACAAAGTTGAAGAGCATTAAGGACCAAAAATTCAAAAAAGTTGTGCCAAATACGGCTAAGGTAATCAATGCATGGGATAAGAAAATCCTTAGTATTTCGAAAAAAAATATTTTTGTAATTAAAACATTTAATTGATATGCATGTCAACATGTTTGTGACTCCGTAGAGGTGTATTTATCACGTACATAAAAGACTACAGAATACACGTATTTTTTTTCAAATTCAAAGCTGATGGTTTTTACACGAAATATTTTATTTGAGTCGTAAGGTTTGTAGTATAAAGAAAATAACCATTGATAGTTCTTAGAAGTACTCGGTTCGAAACAGGAAAACATTTATATTATATCAGTTACGAAATATAACAACTTGTATGTATAAGATATTTCATTTTAGTTCCGGGAAAACAAAAAAAAAACAATTCATATATAAATGTATTTTAACACTCATTAGTTTTGTTTCTAATGTGTCTGCTATGCATCTACGAATGAAAAGCACTGAGCGGAGTTCATATAAAGACATTAGCCATAAACCTCAAGGGACAGTGAAGTCTTTATATTTGTCATGGCTTGTTATGCAAAACAATAATTTAATAATGTGTTTGATCCGTCTTCCATCTTAAGAAACACTTAGTTGCAATTGGCATCACAATTGTTCTAGGGCAAGTTAACCTTGTTTTTATTGAAAATTGAAAATTAGTCTTTGAGCCACGAGTTATATTAAAGATTTTTCTTAAATTTAACATATCATGAAGAGATTAGTATTATGTTCATTATATGTATATTGAAGTATATTCTTTCAGCTAGGGGTGTGATAACAGCAATTGAAAGTCAAGACCGAGGAATGATAAGAGCTTTCACAACTATTTGGCCTTTGAAATTGCAAAAATAGTCAATCGGTGCATGGCAGATCATAGCCTGTAGTATATTTGGTGTCTGTCATGTTTTTTTCCCTAAATTAGTTGTTATAAATTGGGCCGTTGTCTTATTGGCAATCATATCACATCTCCTTACATTCATATTAAATTCTTTATTCCTTTTAACATTAATGAATAGGATGCTAAAATCTGAACACTTATAAGTGAAAAAATATCAGTTATTTTAGTGCCGAAATGTCATATATGATATCTTTCTGATGTCATAAATATGTCGTAGAAGAAAACTTATTTGGCCTAATGTGGTGTACACAAAGTTATATTATAATACTACCAAATAACTGTGTGTACTATATTAGGTCAAATATGTTTACTTAGACAATTTTTGGTTGTTTGTTTTTTTTTTTTTTACTTACCCACTTTTCAAATTTACCTTTGAGTTCAGTATTTTTGTTAAAACTTTTACACCACAGAGCAAAATGATGCACCTCACTACACAGTTCATGGAAGTACCAAACGCCACATAAGTGCATTGAATATCATAGATTCATTCATAGCCTAAATTCTGAATTTGGTTGCTTAGTTTTTAATTGATATCCACGAATTTCAGTGTAATTTCTGTCGTGGTATTTCATTTTACTTTTAGACAAAAAAATGTTGGAAGAATGTAATAAAGTGTTATGGCCTTATAAGACTGCATGACATTGTTGGAAGACAATCTATATTTTTTTCATAATTCCGCTCAAAATAATAACTTTTCATAAAAATAGATATTTTTTGCGTGATACATCTAAGACACTATTCACGCTATTGTGAGAATCGTATTTATTTGACCCGGTGAACACACGTTTTAATGGTCAAAGAGTTTTCTAATTAGACTTCTTTGATGGAACGTATGATTTGTCCAACTGTAATGAAGGGGGTGGTGATTCGAAAGATTAATTATTAATAAGCAAATCAAAACAATAAAACGTCCTCTTATAATTTTTTAATTTATTTCGTAATAAGTGAAAGAAGAGAGGTGGAAGATACCAATGGTACATCCAAACTAATAAGTCGAAGACAATCTGAAAAACGACCAAAAAGACTAACAACGGTCTACAAAACACAACATACAGGGGCGGATCCAGCCATTTTGAAAAGGGGGGGTTCTAATCCTGGATAAAGAGGGGTTCCAACCATATGTCTCCATTCAAAACCATTGACCGTCAAAAAAAGAGGGGGTTTCTACCCCCTGAACACCCCCTGGATCCTCCACTGACATAGAAAACGAAAGACTGAGCAACACAAACCTATCAGAAACCGAGGGTGATGTCAGGTGCTCCGGAAGGGTGGACGTGTGGAGAAGAACAGGATAGTTACCTAGACAAAAGGAAGAGTTCAGTTATCATCAGTGACACAGATGTTCCTTAGCGGTCAAAAAGTCAATGACGACCGTACAACTTTGGAATTGATTATTTCATCTTTAGCATTAGGAGCCCTTGCTTCAGCAGGAAGTTCTTTATCGGAACATAAATTATTTAGCGGTAAAATATCATTAAGTCAATATGTTTTTAAACTTTAAAGTGTATCTTTTTTGAACAGATAAATCGCGTTTGAAAATACCGTTGAAAGTTTATTATTGAAAAAGAGATCAACATGTCAGATTGTATCTTTCGTTATTCACAATTTTATTAAACTTACATATAAATGACTTTGTACGTACACCGATCTTAAGATTGCAGTCAAACACACCTGCCACCAGCGAGGTTCGAACTCACAACCTCAGTGTTGACTGGCTAGTGATACTGTAGATGAACTATTTAAACAACTCAGCCACCGAGGCTCCTGATTTCTTTCGATAAGTGTAAAATAAAAATAACATACCTCTTAAATTCTGTATTAAATTACTGCATATTTCTTGATTATCCAAACACCAGCGACTTAGTTCATCTGCGTGTACTATTCCTGAAAACCAGTTTATAATTGCAGCAACTATAAGGGTAGCATAACTTGTTGTCCACATTACTGGCCGTGCGTGATAATTTCTACAAATAAATAAAAACTACGATTATTATTATAGTTATTATTTTAATTTGTTAATCTTTATTATAACTTTTTTTTATATCAATCGGATGTTTAGTTAAATTAATTGACTTACAAAGTATAATTATTCAAATTTTCTATATGCAATATTGTATTAGTCTTCTAACAAAATTGTGCACATCTAATCAATTTCAAACGACAGTGCAATTGACAATGCTTGGTAAAAAGACAATGGACTTAAAGGCAACCTTTTATTCATAAAAAGAGAAACATAGTTTTTGTGTATACACCTCCACAATTACAGTAACATATTTTCGATATCTCACATTAATTGTGTCGAAAGTATAATTGTTAAGGCATTCGTCAATTTGAATTAGATAAATGTCTTTCTAGTTCAATGAAAAAGAAAAGCAGAGCTGTTTCTTTCTTAAACCAAATATGATGTACGTTTTTTAAAGTTATTAAAATTCTACCGGAACAGCAGAATAGTAGTGTTCCTTGCGAAAGCTCTATCTTATCGTGAAGTAAACAAACAATAGATAAACTGCTGCTTTCACAACGTCCAGTAGCCAATAATTCACGAATGTTGAGGATAAAAACAATTTGTTGCAAATTATCAATCAGTAGAATCTGAAGAACATTTGCATTGCTAGTTTTCCGTTTCAAAGGGAAGATCATGCCAATATGATTCAAAAACAAGCGGACGACAAATGAATATTCAAAACTCATAAGTCGAAGAAAAACCGAGGACGCTATGGCATAAATGAAAAACGACAAAAAGACGAACAAGTCAACAAATCACTGAAAATAAAACTAAAGACTGAGTAACACGAACCCCCACAACCCGGTTTTTATTTAGTACAAATTGATAGAAATCGCCAATACTGCTTCAGTCCCTGGTCATGACATTTACATAGCAATGTGAAAAACGTTATTTTATTTAGATAACAGTATTTATTTTTACGACAGATAACCGTTGAACTAATCCGAACAGGATTTGGGTCATGTAAAAATACGGTTGCCAATGAGGCACTTTCCAAAAACAGAGTTAAATAACGGCAGTGATTGGCGTGAACGGCTTTCCTGGTTTACGGGGAACATTCATTTTAAAAATTTGAAAGATGTATCCACATATGGAGAGCTAAATAACCTGATCAGCTCAAAATTTCTTTTTTTTTAGAAAACAAACACTCCTATGGATCAATGTACTGAATATGCAGTACTGGAAATAAAACAATTTATTTCCGTGGATTCATATATGATTTAGTTCAAATATTATATAGAGATCCGATGAATCATTTACAACCATACATTCATGCATACGGTTCATTTAATTCCCCATAATCTACATTGAAAGGGTTACAGACCTTTTATATCTATACTTTCATGCCTGATATAATGTTTACCATTCGGATTCTGTTTCTTTCTGGTCTTAATAATTTCTAACTCATTCATTGATAAATACATTTCTATTTTTGAGTTGTTCTTGTTAGTTTAAAAGTGCAAATGGCATAGGGTCTGGATGGAGAGAGGGTCTTCATTGCAAAATGTGTTGCCATGTTTCTCTTTTCTTTATATTTAGCACCGAATTATTTTCTATTCTTTAATTTATTTGTCCAATTTTTATTCTCTATTCTTTATATTTTAGCAACCCATTATTTTCTATTGTTTATTATTTTTGGCATATTTTTCCTTATTCTTTGTAGTTTTTGCCCTTGTTTCTTCACTTTATGCCCATTGTTATCTATTCTGTTAACTCAATTCAGAAAATCCTCTTTATAGCTTCTAGCTCCTTCATCAATAAATTCTAATTTTGAGATGTTTTTGTAAGTTAAAAAGAGATACCGGCGTATTCGTCAAGTAAAATGGAAACTCAACCTCTTTTGAATGGATAGATTGAAATCGTCGGATAATGTGTCATTTACTCTTATTTCATTTCTGGTTGATGAATAACATTCATAAAAATTGATAGCATGAATGTTATTAGACACTTGGAAGTGAGAAGGGATTTGACACCTTATTTTTTACACAATAGTTTTTCCTATTTAGTTTTCGTATGAATTACAGTCAAGATTGTTATTTAAAACTACGAGACGAAAATATAAATCATTTCTGGGTAATACATTTTGCTGTCAGTCCATATCAATACTGTTCATTTTGCGTGATCTCATTTTCTTACACTTGAAAATCTAGATGCCGTTATAGAAAAAGAGAGGCAAAAGATATCAAAGACATATTCAATCTCATAAGTCGAAAACAAACTAACAATGTCATGGCAAAAAAAAAGACAAACAGTAGTATACAACACAATAGAGAAAACTAAAGACTGAGCAACACGAAACCCACCAAATATCGGGAATGATCTCAGGTGCTCCGGAAGGGTAAGCAGATTCTGCTCCACATGTAGCAAAGTGACAAAAAAGAGTTGGTAAAAGGAAACAAGTAAAGGAAAGTAAGGATACATGTAAATGCAGACAGTCTTGGATCTTCCCGTTTGTAAGATATTTGTATACCTAGGATGTAATGAAGAATCCAATTCTAGAAACAAACCAAACTTTAGGGGCGGTGGTAGGTCTACAAAACATTTTCGGCAAAAATTTTAAGGAAACTGGTTTCCGACCAATTTCAAACCGTCAATTCGCCGCAGAATCTAATGCATTCTGGGTAATTTCATTGTTTGTATCCCAAAATGAAAACGACGTCACGTTATTGGTTGAATTTCAACTGTTTGTGGACGTTATTACACAATCACAGCGTTTTTGGTGTACGTTTTTGAAAATATTACCCAGAATGCTTTAGATTCTGAAATTGTCATTGTCTTAAAGCCATCAAAATCATCAAATGCAATAGTTTGTAAATTTCGAAACAAAACTTCTACATATGAATGACTTTCACAGGATTGTTGTTATTTCCAAAAGTGAAAACAGCTTCCCGTTTTATAGCCAATGTAATTTTATTTAAGAATTGAATTAAGCGTTGACCGTGCGTACATTTTTAGAATGAAGCGCTTCCGCGCTTTATACAAAATGTACCTCGGTCAACGCTTTTACACCCCAATGAATATTCTAAAAGAAGCATTCAATACTTATAATTACATTTTTTCGCTATGATCATGAAAAGACGATAACTATCAAGTTTTTCTTTTATTCACCTGTGCACTTTATTGTGGAAACGTGTGTCATCATGTATGTTTCAATTCATGCAATTCATTTTGAAATGAAGGATGACGCGAGATTGCTGTTAGCCAATCAAAATAACGTATAATAATGAAACATACATCTAATGTATTTATAATAGAATATGCCTAATCTCTTAATCTTATCAAAGAAAAGTTTAATTGTGAGCAAATGAGAAAAAAACAATTTCTTTTTGGAACTTCTTGAAAGATGGTTCGGAAAAAAATTACAAATGACGTATTTTTTATTTTCCTTGTTCAAAGAACTACACATTGGATCTACTTCTGTATGCAGCCGAGGGTCACACATAACCCTCCATCGAATGATTTAAAATGTACGACCGTTATCTGTTGAATTTAGTGTTAAACAATAACTTTGTTGGCACTACAAAAGATTTTTTTATAAATGGTTAACACCACCATAATCGATTTTAGATTACTAGTAATTTAATTTTTTTTTTGTCAATAATGTTTAATCCGAATTTTTGGCACTTGTTTTTAAATTTTTGCATAAAAGGAGCGTTGTAGAATGTCCAAACTTTCTTCTGGTAAACAGTACAGATCGTTCGCATGAAAACATGTTTTGTTTGTCTCGATTTCAATCGTACATATTACACTAGGAAGTTGTTTATACCGAAATGCAAAACTCTTCATTGAAAAAAAATCAGAAGCCAAATTGACCGTGTTCTTATCTTATAAAATCTAAATGAATTATTTCCAAATAAATTTATTTATTTTCGCCTTGTTCAAAAATCAATTCCACATTAGTTACTGATTTTATTTGATAACCGTATAAGCAGTCATCTTTTCTTGATCAAATTGAACAAGTGAGATCCACTCAAAATCAAATTTCTTCATCGTTTATCATCATAGTAACAGTTACGAAAATCAATTGGAAGCTAATTTTTCCAATTCACACATTTTATCTTCGGTTCAAACATTATCCAAAATTGATCTGCACATTGGTAAATTGCTATCATTTCTGTTAAAAAAACTGTCAGGAAATATATCTCGAGAGTTATCTATAGTAAAGGTTAATTGAGTGATTAAACCCCCTTTGTTGTTTCTGCTGTTTTCATTTAAGGTGTCATATAATAATTTGACATTCGCCACTTGCAAGTTTTTTTTTAAATCCCATGTCAGAGCGGAAATAATTTTTCTCTTGATGGATCATCTATATGATGTGGTGTTTATAGGTAGTTTGGGAAATATAAACTTATCATCATATACAATTGAGGGTCTGGGAGGAGGGGGTGGGGTTTTTCAATTCTTTCTTCTTCAATAGTTTAAGTCATCTTTCTATATTCTTTATATTTTTTGTGCCCGCCCACATTATTCTCTACTCCCTATTTTTGGCCCAATGTTCTCTATTTTTTATTTGCTTGTTCCATTTTTCTAAAGATTTGGCCTATTGTTTTCGTTTCTGTAGATCCCATTAAGACCCTCATATATAATTATTGTAGGTGATTTTAATGAGTGAGAGAAAGTTACAATTTTCTTTATTTTGTTGTTTCTATCACTTTCACTCAAGGTATCCAATGAAGTATTCTCAATGTTTGCGCACGCGTTATTGTTGATATTTCCATATCAACTTTGTTGACCTTGTATGGCTATTATTTTAGGTCCTTTTTTGGTCATAAAGCTCTTCAACTATTTCGGTTCTTATAAATCCCGGCTTAGCTTTCAAAATATTCGACTTTGAGCGTTCCTGATGAAGGTAAATCCGGAAAAGAGCTTCGGAAGCATAACATTTATATAGTGCTACGATCACTTTTATTGTCTTTTAGACACTCAACGATAATTTATTTGATATAATGTTTTAACGATGTGTAACAGTTGAGAAAAGCAATGTTATCGTGCCAGCTGACAAAGCACTTAAACATAAGTATTGTTGAGCAAGAATGCGTCATGAAAGCTTCATCAGTAATACACTACATTTTTGCAGTGATATATGACTCTGTAACAATTTTGGATTGCAAATGACCACAATTAAGTGGTACTGATTTCCACTTAAATTTGCATACTTGGATGCAGACTTTTGTAGCTTACGGTATTTCTCGTTGACATTAAATAAGATTGTTTAATTTTAGAAAAATGATGTACTGCAAAATGTTTTATTTATAATTTTGCAAATAAAACGAAAACAAAGACCCGATTTTCCTTTTTTAAAAGCTTTTATAAGAGCTATCTGCTCATTCTTTATTTCATGAGTCTATACATGTAGTAATCTGTTTCTAGGTACACGGTATTATTGTAAAAGTATAAAATATGCGTAAAAATGTAAATTTTCAGAACCGGATCTTTTCTTTAAGTTATATGTTTAAAAAAGCATAAAATAAACTATATGTTGGCCTAGTATCAACATATTTTTTTTATTTATTGACCGAACTTTTTACAAATGGAAGTTATTCATTTGATTAGGATCACATGAAATTCTCGTGCTGAAATTAAAGAAGTTTCAATGATTGTCCGACACAATTATGTTCAACCTAAATGTTAAAGCTTAAACAAGTGATTCACGTAACTCGATAAAGTAGCTCTGAAATAATCATGGACACAGTTAAAAAGTTCAATATAAATGCGTTTCATACTTTCGCACTCAGAAGATTAACTTTCAATGATGTAATTATACTGCTTGTAAATTAACAAATCAACTTTCTTTAAAGGTATAAATTATGAATTAGGAGTGCATTTTTAGTTTTATCATAATGTATAATATATTATATTGCCTTGGATTTTAAGTACTGAAACAAAAAGACTCGAGCCAGTATTTATTTTTGAGCTGACAATTTCATCTTTTTCACAAAAGCATTTTTTATCCATATTTTTTATACATCTTTTTAGGATTCCTTTGATTTTTTTCTATTAGGACATCGTGTTTTGTAGTTCTTTTGATATAATAATAAGAAACTGAAACAGAACTGCACCAGAAGGCCATCTGATATACGCCTCAAATATAAGTATAATAAACTTTACGGTTTTGAAAAAAACTTGATGAAAATGAAATTGGTATATAAACTAAATAGAAAAGCTTGGCAGTTGGGAAACAACTACCTATCAAAGGCAGCTTGGAAACAACTAGAAACTGCAGCTTGGAAACAACTAGCAAAGGCAGCTTGGAAACAACTAGCAAAGGCAGCTTGGAAACAACTAGCAAAGGAAGCTTGGAAACAACTAGCAACTGCAGCTTGGAACAACTAGCAAAGGAAGCTTGGAAACAACTAGCAAAGGCAGCTTGGAAACAACTAGCAAATGCAGGTTGGAAACAACTAGCAACTGCAGCTTGGAACAACTAGCAAAGGAAGCTTGGAAACAACTAGCAAAGGCAGCTGGAAAACAACTAACAAGGGCAGCTGGAAACAACTAGCAAAGGCAGCTTGGAAACAACTACCAAAAGCAGCTTGGAAATAACTAGCAAAGGCAGCTTGGAAACAACTAGCAAAGGCAGCTGGAAAACAACTAGCAAAAGCAGCTAGAAAACAACCAGCAGAATTTAATAGAAGTTGGCCCCGAACATTATAAGATTTTTTTCTAGAGGTTATTGGTATACCAACGTTACATCGAAGGACTTTTGCACACCAATGACTTCTAAGTAAATAAATAAATGTTTAAATCAGGATATTCCAGTAAAATGTAATTGTTATTCGTGCTCCATATGCGACATGGACTCATATTTCCTGTCATTACCCTTTATCGGAACAAAACACTGACAAGAAATATGAGCCCAAATCCTTAATAATACTCGTCTTGCATTAATAGTACACACTGACAGTTAATGGTTTTTGCATATGGCCTTAGAAGTCTGTAATATCAATCAATTTTGAATAGAGTTAAAGGTACTACATGCACGTATCTCATACATGTAGGGGTAGACCAGCAATTGATGCAGATGCGGATCCAGGATTTTGTAAAAGGGGGCCCGCGGGACCCAAACTAGACAAAATTTGTGGTGGAACCGGTAAAAACGTCTGGATTAACCATAACTAAAGCTCCATAAGGATAAGGAAGACCCGAGCACCCCAGCCCCCTTCCCTAAATCCGTCTCTGTAATGTAAAAATGAGCAATCTGTCTCTGTTCGAAAATTGGTCACTACTTTTCTGTCCAAAATATGTACTCGACGGTTTATTTCTGGATAATTATAGGTCGGGGATCAATGTTTGCTATAAGATTAAGAAATGGTTTAACTCCTTTTCACTTTAAATGTTTTAAATGTGTGAGAGTAACCTTTTAGCTTGAATATTCTGGATATAAGCATCCTTGTTGCTCTTGGAATCAATATATATATATATATATATGAAAAGATCAAGCAACTAAAAACATTTTGAACAATATGAATGATGAATGTAGATGACGTTAGCATGCAAATTTAGAGATAACTGTATTGTATTTGAAGCTTTGCGGACGTCCATCGGTAGTTTTACTGTCGCAAATTTAGTTTACCAGGCTTCTTGTCCGCTTCAGAATGTAATAAAATTAGATAAAAAGAAGATTTCTAGGTGCAAAATGTGAGTTTTTTTGCTTATTATTGGAGAAATTACATGTCAATACATGCCGGAATTCAAAATGTCGGCTTCCTTAGTTACAGACAGGGAGATAGAGAATTTTACGCTTATTGTCATCCAATCAGAACCATTAATACAAAATAATTGCATTAGAATGTATTTTTCCTTATATATTTCAAATCCTCTGTGTTTAACTTTAAACTTGTGTTAATGTGTTTGTATGGTTAGTCTTTGTAATGAAATCTCTTTATCGTAGTTTATCAATTCTCCGTAGTCACATATGTCAAACAGAAGAAATACGAAGAGAAAGGCTAAGAACAAGTACAATGATAACATGTCGGGGCCTTTTATAGCTTACCATACGGTATGGGTGTTGCTCGTTGTTGAAGGCCGTACGATGACCAATAATAGTTGTTAACTTCTATGTCAATTGGTTTCTGGGGAGAGTTGTCTCATTGCCAATCATACCCCATCTTCTTATTTTTATACATATATACAGAAAACTACATACACTTGTTTGTATTTTGTTTTCAGGATCAACGAATTTCTTACATGTATAAGTATGTCATTGAGTGTAATATACTGGAGTGTCCTCATTTCAATATTAATTATCGTTTTGATCTTCGTTTTTGTTCACAGGGTAAATAGTTTTGTTTTTTTTTTTTAATTTCCTTGTAATAATAATCTTCTTTTAAATACTACATCATGGAAATTGAGCAATTTAAATATAAATAAAACTAATTCAGTTTTCATGAATTCAAGCATTTTTTCTCTGAATATGGTTCGTACAATTCCAATATTGAATGTTTGATCTTTAAGTTGTATCATTTGTTAATGTCATGGCAACCACCAAATGTATGCAAGTATTTTTAACCACCACTTGTTAAATAAAAATATTGTCTCATGATTTTCATTTATCTATTTATTTATTTATTTATTTATTTATTTGTTTGTTTGTTTGTTTGTTTGTTTGTTTGTTTGTTTGTTTGTTTGTTTGTTTGTTTAAATTTGTCTTATTTAACATTTGTTTTCTACGCATGTGGTAAACGTAGTAAAATGTTATCCAATTCTTTTCACTTTTTTATTTAATCATGAAAAAGTACTTTACATTGGAATTTGACGACCCCTCCTACTCATGTTGTTTGGTTGTTGCGTATACCCCATATATTCTTATATCAATGTTTGCAAAAACAAAATGGCTAGGAATGTTTAGAGTTATTTATATTGATTCATATTATCTGGTTTATGTCACTTTATAGCTACTTCAATCTAGATTCTATTTGACATTGAAACGTATGGCCATTTGGAGCATCAAAACTTTATAAACACTTTTGCACCACTTGGGAAATGGTTGTTTGATGAAGTTATCAATGCATTGTTAATGTCTATATGCTTTTATTTGACAAAATTAATATGTATTTTATTTGTATTAATTGCCTTACATAGAGCTATACTCAAGATGTCATTCAATTGAGTAATTTGTTTCAATTATATAACATTGTAACTCGATTGAATGTTACGTAATGTCTATGTGCATTTCAGAATTTGTTTGCTGTCAGTACTACATGAGTTTTCAGTTATGGACAGCTATTTGTTTCTTTATAAAAATAAGGAGATGTGGTGTGGTAACAGTTAGACGGCTATCAATCAGATTTCAAAATGACGTGGATGTAATTAAGCAACTACAGGTTATCGTTCGACCTTCAACAATGAGAAAAAACCGTAACGTATAGTCAGCTTTGAAATGCCCCTATATGGCAAATATGGGAAACTTTTCAAACGACAAAACCAATGGACTGATTAATGACAAAACAAAATACGAAAAACACATATGACAGACTGCAACCAATGACAACCACTAAATAACACGATAAGCACCTAAAGAATATTGTGTAGTGTTAAACATGTTTGCGAGATATCATCCCTCCCTTAACCTTGTACAGTGGTGAAACATCACGAAATACGAAAAACAACTGTAAAAATCAGTCTGAAAAGCATTGACGCAATAGATCATCATAAAGCATTTGTTCAGAAATGGTTTGTTCATACTTTTAAATGTTGGTAGATTACTTGAAAAAGACAGGCGAAAGATACCAAAGGGAAATTCAAACTCATAAGTCAAAAATAAACTGACAACGCCACGGTAAAAAAGAAAAAGACCAAAAGACAAACAACAGTATACAAAACACAACATAGAAAACTAATGACTGAGCAACATGAACCCCACTAAAAACCGGGAGTGATCTCAGGTTCTCCGGAAGGGTAAGCAGATCCTGCTCCACATGTGGCACTAATCCTACATGTATTTTCATAAGAAATACTGTCGTGTGTGAACCCGCACATATTACGTTTATAAACAAATAATTACATTACATGTATGTTTCACGAGAGTCCGTTAGTTTGATTGGCTAACAACAATCGCGCGTCATTCAAAAATTAATCTTCATATGAAAATGAAATGTTACATTCGTGATGACATGTGCTTCCACAAAAAAGTGCAAAGGTAAATAAAAGAAAAACTTGATAAAACTTTTTTTCATGGTCTTATTATTATTATAAACATTTAATTATAAGAAATGAATGCTTCTTTTTATAATTTTATTGGGGTGTAAAAGTGTTGATCGTGCCTACATTTTTAGAATGTAGTGCGGAATTCTTAAATATTTGGAGAACTATGATCAAAAAAGGAGAAAAAAATCGTAATTATATACTACATTTTAATTCATGTATGTGGTCAACTTTATTACGAACATGCATATGCAACTGTAAAAGCCCCAGAAAGTAACACCTTTTGGTAAAAGGATGCATTAACAGGACAACAAAAACTATGTAGAGCCAGTGTGCTAAGTAAATTAAATATCATGTTCCAAAAAATTCAGTCGATGGCACGCAAACCGATAGATGGAATATTCGAAAAGTTTCAAATTATCAGTTATCTAATTTATAAGTTGTAATGATCACAAATAAAAAGTGAAAAAAACCTTTCCAATAGTACTATTACCCTTAATGCTTAACCATCATCATAGTATTCCAAAAATGTAGTGACATGCGTAGTTGAATCATTTTCATATGTTTATATTATTTCATGTTTTTGTACCGTTAATTGTTAAAAGAATGACATTTCTTTAGCTTGTTATTAACATTTTGAAACACTCTGATTTTTTTCTTGTGCAACGTATCAAAACGATTTATCCAAAAAATTCTATATTTGTCATTATCTTCTAAAATAAAATCGCATACATCTCAAATGCACTCCTTTCGTACATTTAATATGAAAAATCAAGAAATATCTTAAAACGTTTCCTTTCAAAAGGTTACATTTAATATGAAAAATCCAGAGACATCTACATGTATTTCCCACCAAAAAAAAACCTTTTCCAATTCTCGGATCGCAAAAGCAAGCACTTGTGATTTCATTCGTTGAAAGAGTAGTGCATAAGAATGAGATTACTTTCCCCTGTATTTTTTTAGTATATGTAACACGGAAGGCGCTAGGTTTTTCAGCTTCAAATTTATTTTCGTGATAAATTGCCATAGTAGTCATTCGGCACAACAGCGAGAGTCAATCTGAACGGTCAGAATTTCATTGTAAATTTTACTTCAGGTAATAGGCTATTAAGCTCTATGCGTACTGTTTTTTTTGTTCAATAAAGTTATTCTATTTTTTATATATTTTATATGTTTATATGTACATAATTTGAATAAAATATTATACTTTATATTAAATATAGCATCGGCGCTGTCGTGCAACCATCCTCTTTTCACAGTTTTTGATATTTCTTAGCTTTTTTTGCATCGTTTTTTTTTTTTAAATACTTGAATCACGTGTCAGCAGTTTGACATTTGCTTGGATATTTGGTTTAAGTATTAGTTGTATGTCTTAACTGATGAAGGCGATAAACCAGGACAAGCGTACCTATCTTAATTCTTAAAGGGATTACTCTGTGCATTTTTGCTATCGATAAAGAACTTTATTTCAAGTTATCAATTTGAAATTCATCAGCAGACGACATTCTAAATTTACAATAAAATTCAATTACATTTAATTTTAATATGCATAGTAATACAGTTTTACTTCATTTTCATTCGTTTGTGGAATTATTCAACATTTCCCAAAAGGCAAAACTTGGACAATTCCTATAAGAGCCAGGTGTGAAAGTTACATTCACTGTTGTGAAATTTACAAAAGGTGTGACCTTTGTAATTGCTCATTTCCCTCATTAGGAAAATATGACAGCGGCCATATGTGTTTATTATCATCCCAAGTCTTTAGGGACAGAGGTCGATATTCAAAGTAAATTATAAACGCTTAATGAACAATTATTATCAATAAAGATAATAATTTAATGCAATGCGACAATTGCTCAAAGGTCAATGACGCAATTAGGTCACCGCAAGGTACATTCTGCGTTCGATATGCAATCTTATCTTTATTCCATCAATTCGATTTGTTTATAATTTACTATGAATGAAAATGCCGAATGGGTAATTCGATTAAGATGATGTATTGTTTAAATTTTAATGTTACATTGTTAAATATTTACTACATTTGGGAATACTAGTTGTGTTCCGTGTTGTCATGTATACAGCAACAATACTCTAGCTTTTGTAGTTAGGTTCAGTTTAAAAGATTAAAAATTCTGTAATGCTTATTCTTGAATATGTATACATTAACATATAGTCACAGCTTATTTCAATTACGTTTCAAGAAGTACATGTAATTTCTTAATTCTGTTCATTAGAATATTTGCCCAACCGTAATTTTGAAAGTTGAAAGTGAAATTTAAACACACGTACTTACATGAACAAATTCTATTTTTATTACTAAATGTTCAGATAAAAAAGTGTATAAAAATAAATTCGCTTTTTGGGAAGAGTATCTTCAGTTAATGTGGCTTATTCTGTTTGCATTTGTAAATCAATTCTGTAATATCAGTGAACTTGTCAACAATTCGGTGAACCATATTGTCATACGCTATGCACTATTTTGCTGCGCTATGATCTATTATGTTTCGCTGTGCACTATTTAGATACGGTGTACACTATTTTCTTATGCTATATGCATACTGCAATTATAAATGCAAGCCGGAAGTGCTTTTAGTCTCTATAATATTCTGTATAAATGATTCAGAAAATTTTCCAGTTCTTACTCGTTTTGATAAATTACATTATGTTTACGAGAAAATAATAGATTATGAATTGTAAATTGTCTGGAAATGTTTGTAGTATAACTTAGCTTATAGATCATAATAACAATGTTTTTGTCATTCTTTACCCTTGAGATGTCTTATAAACCATGACTTGTGAAACTAAAACAAAAGCTTAATTTATCAAAATAACTAATATTCACAATTAATGCATCAAAATATAAAGCGCAGGGACTTCCGGATATCCCACAACGGCACCAATGACAAATAGAATAGAATGATTGGCCTGAATGAAACAGGTTCAATGGAGAAGTAGGGATATGGTGTATTTATTCACGGCACAAAATACATACATGTCCTTGACAAAACCCATAGCAAAGGAACAATGCTTGTATCATTGTTCTTCATCTCCATGTCCCATTGAGGCCTTCATTACGGATCAAAGATCACACCCTACCCCATGTTCATGATGTACCCCTTCAAGTTCACCGACTTGAGCGAAATGTTTTGTTCGATGTCCATCATGCTATAAATATATGTACTGAGGCACACACGTGCAGGGAAGTAACAACAAACTAAAGAATGTCACGGGCAAAAAACATCTAAACCAAACTGCCATAACTGCCCTACGATCTCATAAAAAATATAAAACCTTGCAAATGTATACAACAACCGGACACATCAATATATGTCATAATTTCCCATGAAAATACAATCTCATCTTTGAATATAACATTCAGACAAGGAATGATAGAATTGAACAGAACAAATTTCCACTGGAATTGGTCAAACTGGGTGGCTACCCAACTCTGGCATTTTATAGCTTGCTATGCGTTGTAGGTTTTGCTCAAGGCCGTACGATGATGACCTATGTATATAGTTACGAACGTCTATGTCTCATTGGCAATCATACAACATCTTCTTATTTTGAAAAACATGCACTTTAGTTGTCAGGATCTTAAGTTAAGCAATTTGGAATCTCTCGTGAAATCTCGCGTGAAGAATAATTCTCTTCTTTATCTTTTTGATTTAAACAAATATCGCATGCAAATGTAACCTTATTCCACTAAACAAAAGTGCAAATAACAGAGAGTACGCCTAAGAATATCCCCCATACCAATTATCTAGTTTTCCGGTACTGAGTTAATTAAAGTTGTTCACAGAATAGTGTTTTAAGTCATAATGTACCGAAAGTTGGTTTGAAGAGATTAGCAATTGTTTTTAGATGATAATAAACTGTATTCTATAGAAAAAGATATAAAAATTATTATATTGAATTGCATAGTTGAACATGACAGTTCTAAAGTCATAATGTACTGAAAGAAGTTTCGAAGAGAATAGATTTGTTTTAAATGAATTATAAATAGGAAAAAATGTAAAAAATAGTGTATTGAATTTCATAGTTTTACATTTCAGTTCTAATATGTAACCGCAATATATCATTTAAGCAATAATACGCTACAAATATTGTATCGCTTTATACATGTATCCGCCTTTTCGACAGCCGTCTGAGCATATATTTCTATTAAAAGCAATATCTAGAAATTATTGTGATATCTTCTTCTATAAACTATAAAATCACAATATTTATGTGATAAATGATAAGATAATATACTAGAACTGTTGGAATCAGTTGCTTTCGTGACGGTTTAATGGTTCTAACAAGAGAAATCCCGACTACTAGTGCTACAGTAAGTGGAACAGGTTCTTTTTTTCCATGTTATTCTTCAATATAAGAACAAATGTCCAAATTATGAACATGCAACATCAACGGAATGAAAATTGCATTCCTCATTCATTAACGTTTTCCGTATCTTACTTGTTTTTGGTCTTTGTTTATAACGCATGCGTACATGTGTTCTTCCTATTCCCGATATACGTTTTAATATATAAATAAAAACACATATAGTATGGTACTAGTACATGCAAATTGTGCAGCTAATCGGAAATGTCTCCGATGAAATGGGCTAAACGTAAAATGCATTAAAAAAGTTCAGTGAAAAGTTATACAACGATATACTGTCTGTTGGAACTGAAAATAGCCTTATCAATAGTGTAAAAATAAACTGAAAATGTTTCTATATTTAAATAGATTTAAATAAGTGTTTCTCTTTTCTCGTTTTTTATATAGATTAGACCGTTGGTTTTCCTGTTTGAATTTTCTTACACTAGTCATTTTGGGGCTTATAGCTTGCTGTTCGGTGTAAGCCAATGCTCCGTGTCGAAGGCCGTACTTTGATCTATAATTGTTTACTTTTTACACATTGTGACTTGGATGAAGAGTTGTCTCTTTGGTACTCGTACCAAATCTCCTTATTTATATTAATCTGCATTCCCTTTTCTCTTGTAATGTATATATACATCTGTATACATGTATGCTTATAATTCGGTACGACAGACGCGAGTTTCGTTTACAGTAGACTCACCAGTGGCGCTCGATACGTACATTCTTAAAATGATTTATTATCGTGGCACAAAACCTTTGGCTCTTTTGTCAGTTTTGTAACATGCCATTTGTCAGTGTTCTTTGAAAATGTAACACATGGAGTACTTGTTGATCAGTCAATAAGAAGACTTATGAATATAAAATTATTTTTCAAGTTTTCAATTGCATCAATTTCTTTTCTCTCCATAGGATAACAAAATAAACGTTTTATTTGTAAAGTCTATTCAAAATCATGCTTTAAAAGTTCTAGTTTTCATGGCATTCAAAAATGTCACAGTTTACAGCTTTAAAATGTATTTATACGAATTCAACCAGGAAGTAAGAAAGTCTAGACTAAAAAATATTAATAAAAGCAAGTATGTTTTATAACTCCAATGTATAGTTATTTATGATATAAACAATATACGCAAAATATATGTGACAATACAAAACAAAACTAAGTGTGTACACTGATAAACAGAAATTAACATGCTGATAAACAGAAATGAACATGCTTGTATTGACATGCAGTTATAGGCTCGGAGACACTAGTGTCCTTTTATTCTTATTAACGACTGCTTTAGGAGAAAACTTAATTGAATGCCATTTTATTTATAACAGTAATTTTAACATTATAAGAAATGATTTAGTACTTTCCTAAAACAACAGAAGGCAGGACTGTCGTAATGTTTAGTCAGAAAAAAACAATAATAGCGTGCAAAAAGGCTGAATTAAAATGTTATAAAAGTATTCGTCATAAAAGTGTTTTCCTGTATATTATGATGGAAAAAGAACGTATGCTTGTTCGATTTAGAATTAATTGTAAAATCATATTCATAATATATATAAATATATATTTTTATACGTATAAATATGTTTTAAAGACTTTATCGTGTATCAAATACTTAATGTAGAATTTTCTTTCTTTTTATTGTCAGTTAATTTGATTATTTGAAATCCTCCTTTTTCACTACAAATTTGCCAAATTAATTTTCATTTTTAGTTTGAAATCACATTTGTATAAATTCTAAAACCTTGAATATATGAAAAAAATGTTGTATTGTATCATTATATTGAAATAATAAGACTGAAATAAAATGAAAAACAACTTTAACAGCAATAACAAAACTTATAAATTAGTTAACTGAATGTCGTCTATCTTTTATCTACTTAAATGAATAAAAGAAAGATACAGAAAAACACGGAAAATCATTCTGTGCTTACCGTTATTTGTGTCCGGTGTTTTACGTTCCTCTTAAAATGTTACAATTACAAACGTTTTCTTAATTTATTGCTCTTCTTAAATGGTTAAGTGTGATCGTCCCATCTAAAGCTTATTCCATTTAAGTAACGATATTATCACGTGACCTGATTCAGCCTCCGAACCCATTGCCAATAAGAGTAACGACTCCCCCATAAATCGATAAACCGTCTTCTATGCGTTTTGTAAACACGCAAATAAATGGATAGAAACAAAAACAAGAAGGCACCCTGCAGATTTTGTAAGGAATAATTTTTAGAAAATTTACCAAATTATCTCATCCATTTCCATTATTCAACAGAGCCAAAAGAGACAGAAATAATTATATGTTTTGGAAGGACGAAGGAAAAACAATTATAAAATCACGCGAATTGCACATTATTTTTTACGTAAAAGACAGAATTCATGAAGCATACTCGCATATCTTAATCCGTCCAAATTAAACATTTTAGGAGCAATCTCTTCTTTCTAATTGGTAATTTGTCTAAGAGGTAAACTGTTTAATAATTTTACTTATTTTGCTCTCATACGTATGACACGAAACACGATCTCAATATCAAGATTTTTTTATTTAGTTTCAATCTAAAAGAACAATGAATACGACAAAAAAAATATCTTTATAAAGATGATTTTTTTACACATATCTATATTATTGATATATTACCAGCCATCACTTTAAAGTTAGACCGGCGAGTACTTTAAAGTGAACTATTCTGTAATTGCCTTAAAATTGTTCACATTATGATATCACTAATTTTATTTTAGCTTGGATGTATGTCAATGTCACAAGCAAGACTTTTTGAAAAGGAATTCGGGGACTAGAAAAAAATTGAAAATAAATGTTTTGATATGCAACTGAAAATAATAGATAATCTTTCAAAAGGCAGTCCAAAAAAAATATTCTGACCAAGAAAAGTTTAAGATAGTTGTGTACGAAAAATAAAAAAAAAAATTCGTTTCAGTATTCTAGCAAAAAGTGAATAATCGTTACTGGCTATGATTGAAAAGAAATGCTCTTACGAAAATAATCATCCTGCCCCTCCCCAAAAGTATCAAACGATCGTCCTATAAAAAGGATAAACCTAACTGATTTAATATTTTTTTTGGAATAATCGTTTTCGTGGAATAAGTGGGTACTGTAGAGGTAAACCACTATGAATGGTAGATTTCAAGTGAATATAACAAAGGAGTAAGTACACGAAGGCTTAAAATAGGCCTTAAGAATTTTTTTAGTTGAGCCAAAATACTACAAATTTCACGTAGAAATAGTCGTGATATAACTATTAATACAAAATAACTTCATTTTAATGACGAAGAAATGACCCGTCAAGTATCATAATAATGCATTATTTGTGTTGTAACGTAAGTTTTGGTCAAATTTTCAGTAAATCTTAACAGTTTTTAACATAATTTACTTTGGCCGCCATCCCTGATCCAGAAAGTGTTTGTGTTTAGTGATTCAATATCATCATTGACAACTTTAAAATATAGAACATTTTGGATCCTAGGTTGCGGCCAAGGCTTTCCTCAGCCTTTAGGTCCGACAAATACTAACAATCATCATTTTTTGACGATTTATCCAAAATGTGCTAGCTTTGAAGCCTATAATGTACTTTTATGAAGAGATTTGTTTAAATCAAATCTAGTTCTAATGTTTTTGAAATAGATCCATTTAAGAACCAAATTATGTCCATTTTGATATTTTATGATAAAGTTGAATTTCTAGGGTATATCTGACCGTACTTTTCTATCTTCGAAACAGTGTTTAACAAGAACACTTGTTCACCAATATGATCACAAAACTACAATTAACAAGGTATTTGCCGATAATGGTCAAACTTGAAGGTTAGATTAGATAGTTACGGTGCATCGAATCTATTATCTCATTATGACAGTCTACTGTAAACCCACTTATTTTCGCGAGCAATTTATTTTCGCGACTTTCGCGAGTTGAAAAATAACATGAATATAAATTGTCGCGAATTTGTTATAAACTTTTGTCTTCCTTTATATAAGTACGTCAAGAAAATTAGAAAATCGAGAAAATAAAGTCGGCTACGAAGAACTAAACGCGAAAATAAATTGGTTTACAGTATGTCCATCACCTATATTGGTGCTTCGAAACCAACATGGAATGATTAGAAACTTTAAACGTCTAAGCAATGGATGTAAAATATGATGTGATTTTATTTACAATTGTCATTTGCTATGTTATTTGTTGCTTTTAGTCTTGGTGTTTTCAGGCCCCAAAAACTTCTGGTGTTTGCTGAACAAAACGTTATACCCTAAGCAAACATAAAGACCATTTTCCTGGAATAACTTTTATGGCCGCATCTAGTAGGTATCTCTTTCAGTAAATCGTATTGGTAATGTAGACCGAGTCCTTTTAGATCTCTAAACATTCAGCATTTAATATATCATGATGTTTACATGTGTCATACACTGACAACTCAATTATGTTTTTCGTATAATATAAACCTTATATTTTTATGAAGTTCAAGATAAAGAAGCGTTTCAAAACTTAGACGACAATTTACATTTCCTCTACGCTTGTCGTACACGAAACCATAAACCTGCTATGTTAAACATAAAATAATCTAACAATACAGTGCGCTGCTAAAAATATTTAGCAGAAGATGAAACAGCTCAGGGACCGCAATTATTTACAAACATTTGTTTAATTAACTAATAATAGACATATTATCTGAAGTTTATGGATTAATAACTCAAAAAGCTTTTATGTAAAATCCTCTCTGTAAATAACGTGGAAAAGGATTGATTAATTTGGAGATGATATAAACAGCTAATTATTGGTCTTGAGTTTGTAATATCGATATAAGAGACAAAAAAAATGTTCTTCAAAAATGATGTAATCAAAAGCATATTCGAATGCAGATTTTGAAAGTTTTAAATAATGTGAATGAAAGTGGCGTATGCAACGCGGAAGCTTTTCTTGGCTGAAAATAGGTCTTACCGCTAAAATCTTTAAAAAAATATGCATACAATTCATATATTTATAGTAAAAATATATATGTATTCATATAATTATCATATATGCGTAGAGAAATAACTTGTGAATTTATAATAGAAAATTACGTTATATATATTATTAAATTCCAGTAAACATTTTTCGACAAATGTGCTAATCGGACTAAAATGAAAATATTTTCAACTGCGTTATTCTACGAGGCGATTAGTTCACACTCTGCAAAGTCCGGAAAATATACTCCAACGTTACGTTTCAATGAAAACAAGCAACACGGTACGATAAAAGACAAATAAATAGGAAAGAGTAAAGTAAATAAATTATGAAATTAAGTTAAGTTTAAAATATAAAATATGTTTCAGTTAAATTGTTGAACATAATATGCACAAAGACAGTACCGTAAAGTTCAAACTATTTCATCAAATTAGTTCTGTTTTAAATGGTTTTAATACATGTTTTAGAACAAAAATCACCGTTAAACCTCTTTAAGGATGAGCATGTTTAAGTATAATATCTATGGATTAGTATCTGTTAAATATAATTAAATATACTTATATTCAACTGACATTGTAGTTCATTTGTTAACATTTAACTCCCTAATGCAAAGTTGACCTTAGATCAAGTTTGGCCATCCTTGTCAGGTCCCTGTTGGTCATAAAGCTCCTAACGTTCCTACATATGTATACATCCCTGGTTTTCTTATGCTAAGGTTGTGCGTTCCTGATGATAGCAAATCCAGGAAAGCAATTCGGACGCACGAAATAGTTTTTTTTTTAAATTTTCATCTGCAGTATAATTTTGTAATTGATGTTGATATTTTTAAAGGAAAAACATGTTAAGGTGGTACCTAACACTACAGGGAGATAACTCTGTAAAAATCAGCTTAACGTTTTAATTACGTTGTAATGTTAAGAAAATATTAAGCTTCTCAATGATCAAAATTAGTGTTTGTCAAACTGCTATATAACCAAAGAAATTTTTCTGATAAAGTGGTTGGTTCAAATTTTTTGAAATTTTTATATTTTTGTCAAAGGGTCAAAGTAAACATTTTGTCAAAATTTTAGGAAAATTAAACGAGCCAAATTAATATTAGTCAAGGTGTTGGGTACCACCTTAATAAACTTTATATATTTTTCTTAAGCGAAGTAAAATAATTAAAATCTCATGACATGACATTTTTCGTATCAGTTGTATCATCTGACCACAATCGATATCATCACCGAGCCTTTTGGCTCTTGAGACATTATCGTGATCTCTGGCTGATAATACATCTGATATGAACTATGTTGTGTTATAATGTGATAATATATACCATTTAGTTGATATGATTATTGAATTAAAGCAAACTTTAATTAATAGTATTGACTTTTAAATACGAACATTTGACGACGGTTTAAATAGACCACTTTCTAGTTATGTCCTTCACCAGAAAAGTTCATCAATTATGCTCGCCTTTATGACGTCATTTACCAGTTAGAAGGGACCGCCTGTATCCTTGCACTATTAAAGTTTATCAAGCGTCTTCTTGATCGTCATTATGAAGGATAAACTAATAATAATGTTTGTTCCGTAGGTACTTAATCACAATTCCCTAATGACAGCAGTGCTGATTATCAATTATAAGAATTTAATTTGCCGAATAATTCGTGCAATATAGCATCATATTTTTTAAACCACTCGCTCAACATTAAAAGGATAATGCACGAAATGATGTTCACTAAAACCAAAGCTTTTGACGGAAATGCAACGAACTCGAAAGTGGTCTAGAACCTATCGATAGTGATATGTGCTAGTCTTGGTAATCGGTTAAATACGTCTTGAATTATTTGTAAAGTTTTTGTAAAATTCAAATTAGGCACACATTGTAGATATATGTGTAATAACGCACATTGTCGAAAAACGTAAAATAATATTTGCATGGACGAGCTGATACATCAACATTCTACATTTTTTAAAAGTGCATCAAACTTTCTTGTTTTATACCCCGATTTAACATTAACGCTTTACCGTTAATCTTTTGTTTACGAATCGTACTGTTTGCATGATTAAAAAAAATATATAAACTGCTTATGCTTATATGCGAACCGCGAAATGGACCTAAAAATGAGACAAAAAAAAATAGATGTAGAATTAAGCAAAAATGTATGTGTGACTCCATTAGAGGTCCGACGAAAGAGTGACGTAATTATCTAAAATGGCATAAAAAATTCCGCCGAGCGTATCGAGGCTACTTTTTTTACGATTTTAAGCAAACAATTGATACTGTTTTATCGAATTTAACGCCCCACCCCTGAATCCGCCAATGAGCTCATTGCAGAGAAAAAATGAAGTAAATTAAATGCTGAATGTAAGATTTCCACAGGTTCACCATCACATGATTTAAAAGATAAGATTCTACGTCAAAAAGAAAATTTATTCGTGTTTAAACCAGTTCATCAATTTTCATTAGAATCAAAGCGATTTGGCCTATAGCGTCTTCTTTTATGGTTAAGATCGCGATTTGGGTGAGACAGTCTTGACAAAGTCCTGGAAACTTACACCGCCATCGTATCCCTTTTTTCTTTTGACAGGGAGACGGATTTATATAAGGAAAACCTTGTTTCCGAATCCCTTTGTATTTATATATTACTGCATTTATATGTATATGTCATGTACATGATTTTTTGAAATAAAATATGTTTAAAGTAAAGATGAGATTTGGTATTTCAAAGACAACTGCACGGGTCTCTTTGAAGAGGTCATATGTAATCCCGTCTTTGTAGATGAAATAAAATTAAATAACCATTACCGATACAAAAATAGCTCCTATCTAGTTGGTATGGATTTTATATCTATGTAGTTTCAAGATTTTTTACCGTTTTATTAATAATTTTATGGGCACGTAAAAGAGTCACGGGAGCAAATATCTAGTAGAGACACTCTACATTTTATGCTATTAGTAAAAACAAATCTGAACATTTTATAGTGCATTATACGGCCCAAAATGATAGAACAGATCGTTATAACGTGTGTGTTATATGTTGTGTGTTGATTGAAGGTTGTGAAATGATTTTAATTCTCATGAATTAACATTTATGTGTTTACTGTCTACATTTCTTATATGCCGCGGCTCTCCATTTTATTAGTCCGTCTATTCGTGTCAATGCATGGTATGTTTTTAGTCTACTGCAAAAAGGAAAACAGGTTACATAAATGTAACTCGGATTTATCTTACAATATCATAAAAGAGAGGCAAAAGATACCAAAGGGACATTCAAACTCATAAGTTGAAAAATAAACTGATAACGCAATGGCTAAAAAAGAAAAAGACAAACAGACAATCAAGAGTACACTAAACACAATATAGAAAACTAAAGACTGAGCAACACAAACCCCACCAAAAACTGGGGGTGTTCTCAGGTGCCCCGGAAAGGTAAGAAAATCCTGCTCCGCATGTGGCACCCGTCGTGTTGCTACTGTAAGAACACACCTGTGGTAAGTCTAATTCGGTAGGCCACATTCTGGGAAAAGAGAACCCTAAATGATGCAATTACCCATAATCCTTTTATATTGTATTTTGAAATCGAAATGACAGTACCTGGGTTTTAACGAACATAGGGGCAATTGGTTCTACCCTGTTTAAACAATTTGAATCCTAGTTATAAAAAGGAAACATTTGTTTTTGAAAATAATTGATATAATTATACTGTAAATGAATAAGATATTAATGCATTTAAGATCAGACAACGTTTATCCACGTGCTGTATGTCGTTCACCCCTTTCACGTTATTTGGAAAATAGCTACGTGATTTGGAGAATAGGTTACTGTAATATTATCCGATCATTTTAGAATTTGTCTGTGTGCGTTATTTGTGCCACAGCAAAAATCGTAAAACCCATTTATTTTCTATTATAATTAAAGCACTGGTACTGATTTCAAACAGTGTCTTAAGTATCATTTTCACAAAACGTTAAATCTTTAATTTAATTTGACAGATCTCGTTTGATGTGTTGGTGATCTGGAGTCGTGACCGCAGACGATGTCTGTTTAGTTTTGTGCAACCAAGATCCAATTTACAATTAATATTGATTAATTGTAATTTGCCTGACGTCAAGAGGAACTGCATGCATATGCAAAAACTAGAACACATTAAAAATTAAATTAAAACCTTGTCGTCGTATAAATCATTTTATATCAGCAATGACAAAATATACAAAAAAATAGCATTACTAACATGGCATTAATGACAAATTAGTTCATCTAGTGATACAAGCATGAACTTTCTTCGCACACGGAATCTATATACATTACGGTATCTAAAACACCTTTGGCCATCGCAATTTCCGTCAATGTCAAGATGACCGCCGTGAAAATACTATGGTGACACTTTTAAAATATTTTCGTTTTCGTCTGTATATTTAATTCACCTGTCATAATGGATCTGAAAATTTTTTTGATGATAGTTTATCTATAATCAGTAGACACTATTAAGACAAATAATTTGCATAGACCCGGGGAAAACATGTAAACAGTAAACATTTCAAAAATATAGTGAATTCCTACCGAGGCACATACATGAGTTGTACATTCATATAATGAATATGCTCATTGTGAAAAGTAAATGATCATATTTTCATATAGCATAAATTTTTACCCGATTTATACTTTTCCCTACCGGTTATATATTTTTTATAATCAGCGTGTGGTTTGTAGGATCTCAGTTCTTCATTAATCAAAATTCAATTATGACGTCAAATGTGTTTGCTTTCCACTGAATTTCCTATTGTAACGTCACGAAAAAAGGCCACCATGCCCGATTACGAAAGATAGAAAGAACGCATAATTTTCAAGGCAGATCATTGAAAAAGAAAAAAATAAAGCTTGTTTACGTATCGTCTAAATATGATTAGAGAAACAGATTCCAACACCGAATCTCGTCCAATACTATATTTCTCCAATCTCGACATTTTACAATTTACAATTTTCAAAAAGCTTGGCAATGTGAAAATAAGGAAATGAGGTAGGCCTCGCGTTTTTAATATGAAAATTAACAACTTACTCGAGTGGAGAATTATCGCATCACACTCGATGCAATGGTAGAATCTATGTATCTCACTGAGCCTAGTTAGTTCTGAATACGATTATACTCAGTTGTAAAATTTCTTAAATTAGAATCACCTTTATCGTATTTATGATTTCATTTACTAAAGTAATTGTTGCTAAGTTGTAATCTTGCACTATTTAATGTTATTGAAAGAAAGAAGTGCATTTTAACGTCAGTCAAGAATTGCGCATGTAGAAATATTTCATATTTCGTAAATAATTAAAATTTCTACATCACAAAACTTTTCTGTGAGTGTTAATAGGATTTTCTTGATTGCTATAAGAAATCATGGCTCAATATTGTCAAAAGGGCAACACGCCTGATAAACATATAAATACTGGTGTATAGATCTGGAACACAACCATTTACATCATTGAATAGATTGGAAACAAACTTATTCTGTCGGGTTTCTCTTTACATTTTTCATCCATGATATCTATCCTATAGATTATATTCCATTTGTTGAAAAATCAGACATTTACCAATAATTGCATTTCACTAAATCCAATTGACCATTTGGAATGATACCTTGAGCGTTGATGTATCTGCATGATTGTAAAGTAATTCTACTTCACTGAATTAATTGCCATGAGCATGTCACGATAACTCGCTTTCTTCTATAGTGGAGGGTTATGGCTAACTTGAATATTACAAACAAGTTGCTTTCTTTAAAAAAAGAAAAGCAATACGCGAACCTAAGACCGCTGACTGGTCACCAAAATAGTGTTGCTGAATTTTTGTTTGCTTCTGAATTGAAATAATTGACTGTGAATACAAGGAGATGATGATGAAGTTAAACTACCTTCATTAAAAATAGGTAATAGTGTGTACATTCTTGCACAAGTCAGTTGAAAGCAATGTTGGATAGGTGTGAATAGAAAAGTGTATATACAGCTACAATTTGAATATACATTTTGAAGCTCGACTATTTAATTTATTACTTGGGATTGTACATCATTTTTTTATAATCCTATTGCAAATCCCAGTTTCTACAAACCGGAGGTATAATGCAAATTGCACAAAACCAATCGCAATATAAATCTAAGCACTCAGTTTGCTTTATAATCTGGATGCATTTATTTTATCTATCACATCTTTATATTTTATATATATATTTATATCGCCAGACGCGAGTTGAGTCTACAAAGAATCATCAGTGACACTCGAATAAAAATACTTAAAAAGGCCAAATAAAGTACGAAGTTAAGTAATCTATTCCTTGGGTAGAAATCCTTGGCATTTCGAAAGTGTCAAAGTTTATAAAAGGACAGTGATTCAAAAAAGAAAACAAAAGAGAAACAGCTAGAGGTCAGAATACCGTAAGCAATGATGACCGTGCTTGAAAGTCACATGGCAAGCTCTTATTGCCGTGTCTTGAATTTAGATAAGAAAAGCGAAAATTCGCATTCGCGAGTGAAATAAATATTTATGCATGAACGTGGTATTTTTGTGCAAGAAATAGTAAATAGAAAGCATACGCACTGATACTCTGGTTAAGAATACGCATTTGCGTCATCACATATATTAATCTAATAGTTGAATTCGGATGTCAAACTACCTACCTCAAGTGTTTTGACTCCGGCTTCATTGACATTTTATCCGGAATTTTTGTGAACGCAAACCGATAGTGTGCGTGTGAACAGGGTGATGTATAATGTGAATGAATCAAGACGTGTAAGATAGCTGACCAACACAATGAATACAATTTTCAAAACCGTACCATAGTACAAATATTTAGATGCTATAAGGTTGAACTAATGAAAGAAAAAACAGAAGAAAAAAAATTAACATTATGATAGTAATTAAATTTTGTTATGATTATTATAAAATATTAATTACTTTTTTGTGAGTTGCAATGATTTAAAATCCTTGTGAATTGAAACCACGCAAGTATTTTTTCATTCACGACCGTTTGAAATTTAGATATTTAGCTAATTTTGGGTACGCATCCCTGCCAATTGGTGCTCATACGTTACATATAATTTTCATAAATGTAATGACTGATCAAACCTGTGAGACATAATGCACGTATACATTACAATTTTAATTATATTCTATAATTATTATGAATAAATTCAGTCTCAGTTTTACCTTAACAATGAATATTCTCGTAGTCTGGTAGTATCTATTAATGAAATTAGATATTTTTTTACAGAAAAATCCTTTTGTTTGATTATCTTTCTGCTTTCCGACCACTGTGTTTCCGACCTTAGATAAATATTTTGAACAGAAATATCGTTTTCTTAATTTTCTTCATTCTTTCCGACATTTTCTCATGCTATGATTGAAATACTAAATATCAAATGATAAACGTTCAGAAATATTCAGTTTATTCTGGGTCTTTGTATATCAATAAACTATTCCCAGGTTTATTAAATACAACACACACAACGCGTAGAGGAACCGTCTCAAAGCATGAATTATATAATTGCGTTAATTATTATACTTGATATTTAATAAACATTCACATTATTAAAAACATATATGTTTTGTCAAAAGGCAAATAGGTTCTAACATGTAAATGATTTTTAAAATGCAACCTAGTCTTTATTGTTTTACTCTCAAATCTACAAATGAACCGTTTGTCGGATTGTTGAAAGTTGTAGCCTATCCACAGAGGGACCGTATCAAAGACATAAATAACTAACTATATAAATGATGGAAAATTTTCGAGACGTTCCGAGAATCGTAATTCCGAGGATATCGAGTGGCCCATAGACACTTCCAAAACTCGCCAATATATAAGCGTGAACCCCTCAGGTGTATAAATCCAACCTTACATTTATAGAAAAACAACGGATATGGGGGTATTCATCCATGACACAAAATCAGCACATGCACAGCAAACACATAGTTATTTTATTTATCTATTTAATATTTACTTATTCATCTATTTATTTTGTTTTTCTGAATAAACCAGCTTCCCATTCTTTCACAATTATTGAATTGTTACTTAAATCTACAAAGTGCAATTCCATTAACGAAATCCGTCTCATAGGTAATTGCTTTAAATATCAAATATTATTTAGTTGTAAAAAAAGGTACATACCGGGTAAATATATTTATATATTTTATCATTTCTCTTTTTACATATTTTTGACAACAATTGGCATTTAAAATAAAAATCATTTAACCAACAATGTTTCGAGTCTTCCACAAAAATAAAAAGTATTGGTTTAATATAACACCTTATTTTGATAACATATTTAAAATGACAAAATGTACATAAAGCAATATGACATAAAAATGAGATCAGCAAAATCACTTCACTTACAAATAACGGATATAAAGATAACACAAAGACAAACAGAAATTATCATGTCGATGCCTTTTATAACCTGCTATGCGGTATGGGTTTTGCTCATTATTGAAGGCCGGATGGTGACCTATAGTTGCTTCTTCTATATAATTTTGGTCTCTGGTGAAGAGTTGTCTCATTTCAAATCATACTAAAACTTCTTATCTTTATATAAAATAACAGAAAAATATTATATGATATAAAAAAGACACACAAGGTCAAGGTACATGTATCTAATCTTTTGATATGAAACCATGTCGTCCTACAGTCTAATATTGGTGGCTGTAATCCATAGAAGACTTCAAACAGTAACTTTATAAACAGAACATGAAGACACGAATTTGAACATTGTCAAAAACAATTTGTACATAATGTCAATGCAGAAAAACAACGGAAACAACAAAATACGAGACACTTGATTCAATAACAACAACATACGAGACACTTGATTCAATAACAACAACATACGACACTTGGTTGAACAACAACATACGAAACACTTGATTGAACAATAACAACATACGAGATACTTGATTCAATAACAACAACATACGAGAGACTTGATTCAATAACAACAACACACGGGACGCTTAATTCAATAACAACAACATATTACATATAACCTTGTTTAATGAGTATATTTAACCAAACAAATTGCATGTGAGTTTAAAACGCAGCCGTACATGCTGCAATTTTCGCAGAGTTTGAGAGAATCATTCAGACCAATGAAATCATTTCCTAGATAAACTTAATGAAGATAGTGAAATGATCATCATCATCACCAATGCCAAATTGTTTCAAAATTTGAGGGTCTTTAGCGCCCTGGCATCGCCCTTTTATAGCTTTGAATAACGTTTGAGTGGGATCCCGACTTCTATATCAGTTTCAGTAAAACTACAAGTCGAGCTTACATAACTCAGTTGTTATAGACCTTATCGCTATTAGGGAACCTGCGTCACTTGACACGAGAATCTGCTACATGTGTACCCTTGAACTATTGACGTCATACAACAATCACTTTTCCGTTGTTGCGTCAGACATTTTCTATTGTGACATCAAAATTTTACGAGAACCTTTAATTGTGATGTTCAGTAATTGCAGACAATAGGGATCATTCGTAATATTTCTTCCTGTAGACGTCGCTGGTGTTCCATAAGTGGTTGTCGGAAACGTTTTAATCAATTTGACGCTTGAATCGAATTACGTTTCACATGTTTACATTAGTAACCACAATCGACACTCGCTAATTTCACCAAACTAAGCTCCAAAATTGTTGTGTCCCCGGCTGCAATTATTCTGAAGGGGGACCACAGATTCCCAAAAGACCATGAAATTCTTTTAAAATGGAGTGAAGGCATCAAGAGAGTTGATCCACCCATCAAAAATATCTAGGGAAACCCGGCGGAAAATATTCGACCAAGTTTGCCATAACCAGCTGATAACCATGTCATACCAGGAGATTATATAACAACAGGATTTGGTTATTATGTATTTATATTTTTCTTATATTTAGTACAGTATTTAACCTCTTTGTTTTATTTTTTCTCGATTAAACAGCCCAATAATTTGACAGGTTATTATTTATTAAAATAGGGGGATGACACAGGGATGTATTTTATTCTTCAAAATAATATACCCTCACACTTTGTAAGTTTTTTCCTAGTCTTCACATTTTATCACCCTTTTACCTTTGTTTGCATTGTAAATAAGAAATAATAATTATGTTGTGCACTTTATTATAGCAAGTGAAATATATTTCCCTGACAAAACAATGCATGAAAGGAAGAGAACTACATGTATTGGGAAATATGACAATCCCTATATTGCATTCTAAAAAAAAAAACATGGTACATATGAGCATAATTTTTCTATTTGTTTGTCGCAATAAAGTCTGAATTTTCTAAGGAATTTACATTAAACTTATGGCAAAAGCTGTCAGAACAATTTTTTTTAATTATTCAAAGTTGGAAATCAAGAGTATTTTTGTTAGAAAAAAAACATCACACACATCCCTGCATTAAACGCTTGTCCTTTATGAATGATAAGAAAAATTTCTGAACCTGCAGTTTATTAAATAACATGATGCTTTGTGTTTTCCTGTTTTAATATTTCAGAAGCCATCATGGATAACAGACTTTTTACCCAACCATGAAGTGATGAATGGGATACATCTTTGACAAATCTTTGAAAAATTTGACAAAGGTGACAACAAATGGCAAATAGTGGAATTATGGAACAGGATTTATTTACTAGCCAAGACAGTTCCTTATATTAACACACAAACTTTTCTGAAAGAGAAATTCCAACTAAATCAGAAGAAAGTAGTTTGTGATAGAAAAGTGTCGTCCAACCGATTTCACATTAAAAGAGTCCTAGTATTGTCTAAAAGTTACACAAGGGTAAAACTTAATGCCCCTCCTCCGCTGTGGCAGGGGAATAAACAATCTGAAACATGTAATTCCACGTGGAAACTTCTAATTCAATTTGGTTCCAGAATTATCTGTGTTTGCTGTGTTCTTTCTAATTTCATAAAAATACATTGTAAATAAATATGCATAAAAGATGAAATGGATTTACATGCAATTGATTTTATTATTTGTTCTAATGTGGTGCTGTTTCACCACTGCTTTCCCAGTTAGCACCCAAAAAAAATAGAAAAATGTTATTATTTATTAAAATAGGGGGATGACACAGGGATGTATTTTATTCTTCAAAATAATATACCCTCACACTTTGTAAGTTTTTTCCTAGTCTTCACATTTTATCACCCTTTTACCTTTGTTTGCATTGTAAATAAGAAATAATAATTATGTTGTGCACTTTATTATAGCAAGTGAAATATATTTCCCTGACAAAACAATGCATGAAAGGAAGAGAACTACATGTATTGGGAAATATGACAATCCCTATATTGCATTCTAAAAAAAAAAACATGGTACATATGAGCATAATTTTTCTATTTGTTTGTCGCAATAAAGTCTGAATTTTCTAAGGACTTTACATTAAACTTATGGCAAAAGCTGTCAGAACAATTTTTTTTAATTATTCAAAGTTGGAAATCAAGAGTATTTTTGTTAGAAAAAAAACATCACACACATCCCTGCATTAAACGCTTGTCCTTTATGAATGATAAGAAAAATTTCTGAACCTGCAGTTTATTAAATAACATGATGCTTTGTGTTTTCCTGTTTTAATATTTCAGAAGCCATCATGGATAACAGACTTTTTACCCAACCATGAAGTGATGAATGGGATACATCTTTGACAAATCTTTGAAAAATTTGACAAAGGTGACAACAAATGGCAAATAGTGGAATTATGGAACAGGATTTATTTACTAGCCAAGACAGTTCCTTATATTAACACACAAACTTTTCTGAAAGAGAAATTCCAACTAAATCAGAAGAAAGTAGTTTGTGATAGAAAAGTGTCGTCCAACCGATTTCACATTAAAAGAGTCCTAGTATTGTCTAAAAGTTACACAAGGGTAAAACTTAATGCCCCTCCTCCGCTGTGGCAGGGGAATAAACAATCTGAAACATGTAATTCCACGTGGAAACTTCTAATTCAACTTGGTTCCAGAATTATCTGTGTTTGCTGTGTTCTTTCTAATTTCATAAAAATACATTGTAAATAAATATGCATAAAAGATGAAATGGATTTACATGCAATTGATTTTATTATTTGTTCTAATGTGGTGCTGTTTCACCACTGCTTTCCCAGTTAGCACCCAAAAAAAATAGAAAAATGTTGAAAAAATATTGTAGAAAAATATCAAAATCATGCACAAATGTATGTCGTTAAAAATATTTTCAAAACATTTTCATGATACTTTTAAAACATCATTAAATTGTTACTGAATTTTGACGACAATGTTTGTAAAATGTCTTATAAATGATTTGAATGTGTTTGTTAATCAAATACATTGTATCCCTGAAACATTTTTAAAACATATAAAAATTCATTTCTGCAGGATAAAATGTTTTGAAAAAGTTCAAAAAATATTTTTTTAACAAAATGTTTAAATAATCTTCATATTCTCAAAAAATCATTAAAAAATCATTTAAATGTTATTCGAAATATCATTATAAAAATGTTTTCTTACATAATCTTTCAAGTCTTTTTATAAAATATTCAGCAACATATAAACAATGTTTAATATCAGAGACAGAATTAGGAGTGGGGTGCCTGGGTCCCCCCTTTATGGTCCTTATGGAGCTACATTTATGGTAAATCCAGATTTTTTTATTACTCTCAAAACTTTGTCTAGTTTGGGGCCTGATGACCTCTTCTAATGCCCCCGCAACTGAAAGTTGGGGGCATATTATTTTACCCCTGTCTGTCTGTCCGTTCGTCCCATTATGGATATATAGTTATTCAGCACAACTCCTCCTACAGTTAGAATCCTAGGAAGTTTTCACTTTGCTGTCTGTTTGTACATATATTGATGTGCATGTGGTTATGGTTTTCATTTTTATTGATATTTGCCCTTTTGGGAGATAGTTGAACTTTGTCATTTTTGGGGTATAAGCGGTTAAATGTTATAGTTATTTTAAAATAACACTTTGCATCTACAGGGGCATCAATTGTGTCTCCCAGACACAATAATATCTCAAAGAAAGTCCTACATTGACTTTGTTTTAATACAGTTACTTCAGAGTGGAGTGGCGAGGGGGGGGGGTCACTTTATCTAGATTCAAAATCCTGGATCCACATTTGAGAAAACAACTGCCGTCATACTGATCTTTACCCCACATCTCCTTTTACATTTGCCTACATGCTGTTGATGCCTGCTTAATCTATATATATTTTGTCTATTTTTGTCGGGTTAATGTCTCATTGACAAACCCCAATATTTCCTGTCTTAGATATCAATTTTATTGAATAGTCCATTTTTTTGTATTTTGCACTGAACACATATGAAAAAGAAGATGTGGTATGATTGCCAATGAGACAACTCTCCACAAGAGACCAAATGACACAGAAATATTACAACTATAGGTCACCGTACAGCCTTCAACAATGAGCAAAGCCCATACCGCATAATTTGTTTCACTTACATAGAGGTATTAATTTTTTTACGACCGCAAAAAATTTTTTGGGATCGTATAATGGTATGATGTCGTCGTCGTCCGAAGACACATTGGTTTCCTGACAATAACTTTAGTTTAAGTGAATGAATCTTTATGAAATTGTTAAAGAAGGTTTAATACCACAAAAGGAAGGTTGGTATTGATTTTGGGGATGATGGTCCCAACCGTTTAGGAATTTGGGGCCCAAAAAGGGGCCCAAAACAAGCATTTTTCTAGTTTCAGGATAATAACTTGTGTATAAGTATATTGACTGCTCTGAAATTGTACCACAATGTTTAATACCACAAGTAGAAGGTTTGGATTCATTTTAGGGGTTATAGGGCCAACAGTTTAGGAATTAAAGGCCAAAAAGGGGCCAAAAACAAGCATTTTTCTAGTTTCCAGACAATAACTTGTGTGTAAGTGTATGAATCTCTCTGAAATTGTACTACAAGGTTCCATACTACAAAGGAAAGGCTGGGATTGAGTTTTGGGGTTATTGCTCCAAGGGGGGGCTCAAAAAGTTGGGGGGGGGGGGGTTTCACAATTTTTTTTTAAGGGATTCATATTTTTTTTTCAAAATTTTTAAAATTTCGAATTTTTGAAAAGTATCAAGAAGAAATCTTCAATTGCACAGTATTGCGCAATGGATTTATAAGATCTTTGACCACATTTATTTTGTGTCAGAAACCTATATTATGTCAAAAATTTGATTACAATCCAAATTCAGACAGTATCAAGCTTGAATATTGTGTCCAAATTTGCCCCAACTGTATAGGGTACGACCTCTGCTGTCGTATCAGGCTGCGCTCAGCAAAGCATTTTATTTCAGATTATAAATATCCTCATGCATTTCATTTGGTCCAGCATTGAACAAATTTTTTCTTAGAAGTGTTTTTTTTTATCTTTTGTTTGATCATGTGTAGCATCTGTCATTTTCTGTCTGAACAGCTTTTCGATGGTTTTCTTTGCTGTCTTGGTCAACAATACACAAGATAACAACAATAAGAAATGCAAAAATTTTATATAATTTTGTCATTTCACTGTTCTTTTTCAATTTTTCTTTTGTTCCATTCTTTTTATTTCTCTTGACTTCTGCTGGCTTCTGTAAAGAAAATGTTAACAGATTAGTCCTGTTGTTTAGTGAGTAAATTAGTGGAGATAATTTAAATTTCATCAAATTACACAAGAAAATTTTATTTTAATCCAGTCTGGTTTCATAAAAATTTATATTGAAAAGCGACATCTAATCAGTGTGGCTGGATTCGGATAATATACACGTACATCTGTGGAGTTTCAGGTGTATTATTATCATACGGTAGAGTTCACCAGTACTAAAATAAAACTGTACAGTACCATTTTCCCAACTGAGATTAGGACCTGTAACCTTTACTTGGTCTTACAAAAAATCAACTCTCTTAATGGTAATTGTATATATTCACACAAATACATTTTTGTGATATAGATTGAGGCTATAAAAGGATAAATACCTTCACACAATCTGCTCCTCCAGAATGTTTTGAATCTAAGCTTATAAATTTTGGCTCTTCTAATTGATTCTACAAAAGATAAAAAAAAGTCAAAATATTAAATAAAATACAGTCAAGAAAAAATCACATAGTACTAGTCAGCTACAAAGGTCACAACATTCAAAAATGAAAGAACATTCAAACAAGAAAACTAATGGCTTGATTTTAAATTATAAAATAAGACAATACAAAAACAAATATATATGTATATATATCAGAAATTAACCAACTATAACTACTAAATTAAAGGCTCCTGACTAGGATTGACACATTAACAATTATCTATACTTACAAAAAATATATCTGGCCTGGCCTTGAAGGGCTAGCGATTAATCACATGCACTTGTCTCAGAAATTTTTTTTCTATAACACGTGTTATATTAAGGTATATAGGAAATTTTTTTTTGAGACAAGTGCCTGTGCGATTAATCATGAAAACTGTATAATGAATATATTGTCTTTCATGGTTACAAATATCTACCAGTAGAAAATGTCTGCAATATTTCACTATTTTATATTACTTTACTAACTAATACATTGTTGATGACGCTGAAAACAGCATACCTAATATATGCTATGTCTTGCTTTTGGACTCTGTCAAGGCAAGACAAAAAGGAAAGAAATCAATGATTCAAGTTCAAATATATTGATTGATTGTTGGAATCTTAATGTCCAGTGACAAATATTTAATGCATGTTCCAGCCAAAGTTTAATTAAACAAGCTATGGAATGGTTTGAATTTTTTTAAAACATGTAGGTAAAGATTTTTTAAAGTACTATTACATAGATTAAATTCTGCTTGCCATGAAATATTTGAAAAACAAGATATCATGTGGATTTAATGGTATAACTAATGAAATTTTGAAAAATTCTTGTATGCTGAATGTTGGGCATGATATGTATATAAAATTATAAAACATTATTTTTTTCTTAAAAATTAATAAAATTTTCTCTCTAGCAAGAAGTTCTTATTGGAGAGAAAATTTATTTAACCCATATTCAAAGGAAGATGTTTTAATAGCCCTTCAAACAACAGAGGTATAACCCTTTTTACTAGTTTAGGAACATTTTTTTCTAGAGTATAATCATTTTTAGTTTAGAAAACTATTTAGAATCTTATAAGATTATCTGCCAAGAACAGATAGGATTCAAAAAGGACGTAGAACTACAGGTATAGGGACCACATTTCTAAGTTTAAAAAATATTTAGTTGGGTTAGTTTTCATAATTATGTTCTAATCAATTTTGAAGAATTTGAAATTATTCCATATTTAAATAATTCCTTGTTTGAACTTGAATTGCAAATAAAACTTCATTATAGATGTACATATCTTTTAAAATTTCCAAAAATGGCCCCATCATGTTATATATAAAAAGTTTGCAGAGAAGGGCCTTTATATTTTTTTTTACAGTGTCTTTTTTTTTAAGTTGATGAAGCTGAGACATATTAAAAGATTTAAAGCTTAAAAATGTAGAATCATGTCTTGTTTAAAAGTGGTATTGGGAGGATTTAATACTTTCCTTGTGTAATTGTCCCATTTTCAAAAGTAATAAATTGTTTATTATAATATATAACTGGGACTAATATACTATTAGTATAATAGTCCCAGTATATAACAAGTTCAATTTAATTTTCCCTTGCCCAGTCTGTATGGTCAGTATCACATTTCATGGCCAACAGATAATATCTGTATAGAACCCCTATTTTTAATTATTATTATACAAAATCATTTAAATGTATCCTAGAAAGTTTAATTATATATTCATGACTATTTATATGTTCAGTGGGTTTTTTATTTTGCTTTTTTCTAACTTGGGGTACATGTTTTTGTCACTTAGTATTTCGCACTAATTATTTCATATAAAATTGCATTTCAAAAGATTATTTAGGGGACATTTCTGATTTGATTTTATGCAACTTGGTACCAACAGCAGAATAATTATTTGTTTATTTTCATTTTCTTCTGAGATAAACATAAATATTATTGTCTATTATAAACAATCTTGCTATATATTTATATTTCAACCATATTAAATTGTAAAAGATAGTATATGTGTTCACATCAGGAGAAAATAAAAACAACAGACATTGACAGATGACAGAGCTATGACAAAACAAACAAATACTCTTTATATACAATTCAGCGTTTTTCAACACATTATTTGTAAAAATACAACCATAAATGCCCCCAATAAACGTCTTTTTATATGAAATATAAAACCCAAAAATGTAGGTGACGAAAGCTTTTTGGCAATGTACTGTAGCGGCGTTTCCGCTTATAATTGAAGAAATCTCAATATTTTTTAAATACATCGTTTACCTTTCTATAAGATCTATATAAAAATTTTCTGTCTCTTGTGACAGCTCCACGTAACGTTAGTTCTGGAACAGACCAGGTATTGTAATCATCGGATGCAATTGTTTACGTTGTAAATACAGATGCAAGCGTTTTACGTGATTGAAGCGTTCAAGTAACCACTTATGGAACCGCAGCGCCGCCACGCGTGAAAAGTCGTGAATGATTCCTATTAGCGATAAGGTGTAATAGCTCGATTGCTACATAGGGGAAGAAGCAAGCCTGTGGTAAAACTTCCCATCCGTGACCATATGATAACTTCCATGTTCGGAGATTACAGTACAAGAAGTTGTGTGTTCTCCTGAAAAGTGTTTCCTATTGAAAAAGGCAATGACGAGCAAATTCAGAAATATACCGTATGAAAAAATTCTTTTTTATCGCAATTCTTTTTGGTTTTATGGCGATTTCTTTTAATTGTTCGAATTTGGTATAGATTTTAGATACTCTATCGTTCAATTAGTATAGATTGTAATTATTCGTTGGAAATAAAGAGACTGTATTATAATGCATGCACGTGCGTATGGTTTTATTTTTAAGGTGTTTTCTTTATTTAACTCTTAATTTAAATGTACTTTGTTTATTCAACTACTAAATGGTTTGTGTACGGGCACCATTTAGAAAATCACGTGGTTATTTGAGTTAACAAATAGAAAAAGTAGGATTACAAAATAATTGTATTTAATGAAAAACGAAAACGATACAAGAGAGGATTAGATAAGAGGTACAATGGATAGTCGTTTTTTCGAAGAAGAAAAAAGCATAGATCACCGGGTTTAGTAGTTATATTACACAATGAACAAACTTTTCATTTTTTTCTCTGAAGAGTCGTTGATTCCCTTCTAATTCTCGTATTATCTCTCGTTCACCGACCTCCTATCATCTCTCATTCGCCGACTTCGTATCATCTCTTATTCACTGACCTTTAAATTTCTGTCATTCACTCACCCAAATAGTCACCATTCGTTCACTATATCCTTCACAAGTTTCTTCTCTTCTTCTTCCATATACTTCTTCCATATACTGCCCACATTCAACATGATGAATATTCTGGCAAGTTGCGCATGATTAAAAACAGGTTAAAAACAGGATAAAAACAAATTGTTCTGTTGATTTAGTTTGTGGTTTTGGTGACTTGAGACTTGAATATCTCAAGAGACTTTGCTGTGGCGGCATCTGGTGGCAGTTTGTTCCAATCCTTGACGGTGTTTATGAAGAAGGACCATTTCCTACAGTCTTTGGTGGCTGGCTGTAATAGGTAAGTATGTTGTCCTGTCCGGTTTGAGCTTCTTGTTGGTTTTTGTAGATATTTATTCTTGTCTATGGCTACAAGGTCGTTTGTTATTTTGTAACACATGATGAGTCGTGCTTCTTTTCGTCTTGTTTGTAAGCTTTTCCATCCTAATTCATTTATCATGTTGCTGACACTTGATCTATTTCTATGTCTGCTGGTTACATATCGTGCAGCTCTTCTTTGTACCTTTTCAATTTTATCTATGTGGTTTTGCTGGTACGGGTCCCATACTGTCGTGGCGTATTCCATTTGCGGTCTTACTAATATTTTATAGGCATGCTCTTTGATTGATTTTGAGCTAATATGGAGGTTTCGATGTAGGAAACCAAGGCTTCGGCTGGCTTTTCCTGTGATGTTGTTTATATGTTCTCCCCAATCTAGATCATTTGCGATGGTGCAGCCTAGGTATTTAGTTGATGTTTCATGCACCAGAGTATGGCCGTGGAGTTTATAGTCCCACTTGGTTGGCTTTTTCTTTTTTGTAACAGTGAGGACACTACATTTTTCAGGATGGAACTCCATTTTCCAGAGTTCTTCCCATTTTGCCAGTTTGTCCAGGTCTTCTTGCAGTTTATGGCAGTCGCTGTCTGATGAAATTGTCAAATAGACCACAGTATCGTCCGCAAACAGTCTCACTGTGGAGTGTAAGCCTTCTGGTAGGTCGTTGATGTAGAACAGAAAAAGACTGGGTCCTAATACTGATCCTTGCGGTACTCCGGATTCTACTTTTACTTTGTCAGATGTTTCGCCTTCAACAACTACTACCTGGGTTCTATTGGTGAGAAATTCCTTTATCCATTTGTTTGTTTTACTTCGGATGCCATAATGGTGTAATTTATGGAGGAGTAAGCTGTGGGACACCTTATCAAAAGCTTTTGAAAAGTCAAGTATTAGCAGATCTGATTGTTTTCCGTTTTCCAGGTTTTTTGTGATGTCATCGATACATTCAAGGAGTTGTGTTTCACATGATCTTTTACTTCTGAAGCCGTGTTGTAATGGGTATAGTATGTTATTTACCTCTGCATGTTTCATGATGTTACTGGTGACTATGTGTTCTATTATTTTGCAGCAAATACATGTTAGGGATATTGGCCTATAGTTAGCTGCTATGTATTTCTGGCCTTTCTTATATGCCGGAGTGACATTTGCAGTTCGCCAGTCATCGGGTATCTTTCCTTCCTCCATTGAAAAATTGTATATGATGGTTAAGATTGGAGCAATTTCACTGGCTAGTTCTTTCAGAATCATTGGCTTGATGTTGTCTGGTCCAGCAGCCTTGTGTGGTTTTAGATTTTTCAGCTGTTTTTCCACTCCATTAATTGTGATGATTATTTGTTCGCTGTCTGGATAATTTTCTGGTAGATCTGACATGAGTTTTTTCTTTTCAAAATCTCGTTTACTGATTGGACATGCAGCAGAGAAGACTGATTGAAATTGATCATTTAGAATATTTGCTTTATTTATTGGGTCAGTTTCTAATTTCCCATTTCTTCTAAGTGGTGCTACTCCATTTTTATCACTTTTCTTGTGTTTGATATAGGTCCAGAATCTTTTTGTTGGTGAACGGATGTCCTCGTTATCTTCTGGAGTTATTATGTCTTCTATATATTTCCAATAGGCTTGTCTTGATTTTCTTTGGATGGTTTGTTTCAGTTGTTTAAATCTTTTAACATCAGTAGCATGGTTTGATTTCTTTTTCTTTTTATAAGCTCGGTCTCTTCGTCTCATAAGTTTTTTGATTTCCTGGGTTATCCATGGGTTTTTGTCCTTAGTCTTGCATACTTTGGAAGGTATATGCTGGTTAGTACTGCTTTCTAGGTCTTCTTTGAACATGTTCCAGAGTATATTGATGTTTGTCTTCTTGTTCAGGCTTTCTTTTTGAATTTTGATATAAAGCAAATTCATATCCTCTTTTATGCTGTCCCATTTAGCTCTTCTATACAGTTGGATTTTTCTTGGCTTTTGTTTGTTTGTCATTGGATTGGTGTTCATTTCTGCATACACTATATCATGGTCTGAAATTCCTGGAATGACATCAAGTCTCATCATTTTACTAGGACAGTTGGTTATAAGAAGGTCCAAAGTGTTTTTATTTCTAGTTGGCTCTTGTACTAATTGAGTTAATCCATTGTCATCAAGAATATCTGTAAGCTGGTAATGTTGTTCTGCATGTTGAGTTCCTTGGCGGACTGTTTTGTTTGTCCAGTTCCATCCTGGTAGGTTGAAGTCACCCCCAATCATTAAGCATGCATTGTTTTGTGAGGCTCTAGTTACAGCTGTTTCAAATTCTGAGAGGCTCTCTTTGTTAGATGTTTTTGGATTATAATATGAGCATATGTAGAGGTCTTTTGTGCCTTTTTGTTGTATTCGTGCCCATATTATTTCACAGTTAGTGTCTAGTTCTGGTATTTCAGTGCTTAGAAACTTGTTGTGTATGGCGATAAGGACTCCACCCCCAGTTTTATTTTCCTTTCTGTCCTTGCGATAGATGTTATATTCTGGAGGGAATATCTGGCTGTTGGTGATTGATGAATCCAACCAAGTTTCTGTCATTATCATTACGTCTGGCTTTGTACTATCTATAAGATTTTGGACTTGGTGTTGTTTGTTTCTGATGGACTGACAATTCACATTTAGGATCCTTAATGGTATAAATGGTTTATTCCTAGTTTCTTGTTTTTCTCTCTTTGGAGTTGATGTGTGTTTTGGTTTTACACATTCTTGTTGGGATGCTGTACTCATATCAAATGTACCATCTAGTAATAAGTTAAAGCTATTGTTTGTTGAGATAGCTGTTGAACCATAGCATAAGGAATTGTAGTTTGGATTATCACAAATGATACAATCCCATCGCACAGAGATGTTTTTATCATCCACAAGGTAGCTATAGGTTTTACTGTGAATATCTTGGCAGTTGATATGAAACCATTGGTCACAGGTATCGCATCTTATGGCTCTGTCGTCCCATGTCACAGGCTGGTCACAAGTTCCACATGGGTATATAGTGCTGTCGTTATGTGTTGGTCCTGGGTTTGGATTTACATCATTTGCATTTGCTAATAGTATGAGCAGTAAATATGATGATACTGATTTACATTTATAAGGATAAGCTCTTGGTGATTTTAGTCTATTTACTGTTGTTAACAAGCTATATACTGTTGTGTCCTGTTTTATTTGAACCTCTGTATCTTCAATGTTTGCCATAGCTGCATTTTTCATGTTCATGATGGTGCTGGCAATGATGATAAAAATTGTGATAAACCTCATTTTGAAAGTTGAAGTTGATATTTAATGCAGGTGTTATTTACTGAATATATTCTAGTTTGACTCTGTATTGATACGGTGTAGTAAAGACTGATAAGATAAACTCACCTAAACCCTTTACTACAGTATTTTCGTCTTGGTGCTAGAATAATGTCAATAGATCTGCTTCTTCGACTTGTAGTTTGACAAATTCTGATTCTTAACTGTCATTGACCTTTGTTCACTCACTCTCGCGTTTATTCACCACTCACCGGTTTCTCTTTATTTCACATATACCTCTCACTCGTTCACTCAACTCTCTCTCTCACTCCCAAGTATTGCTCGTTCACACCCCACTATCTCACCACACTCACTCATTCATTGAACATTCTATCTCGATCGTACACTCATTAAACATCGTTCACTTACTGGTGAGTTCATTCACATTCTTTATTTCACTCATTCAGTCGACAATCACTTTTTAATTCTGTTGGTGTTTCTCCGCGTTTTTTTTTTACCTGGGATGTTTTTTTAAATAGCAGTTTCAATTCTCTTTACTTGTTGAACGTAATGAGTATTAGCTTTTTTACTCAGTTTTTTTACTTTCTTATTATTTCCTTCCTAGAGGGTCTGGAGGGGAGAGTCCTTTCTTTATTCTTTAAGGTGGTACCCAACACCTTGACTAATATTAATTTGGCTCGTTTAATTTTCCTAAAATTTTGACAAAATGTTTACTTTGACCCTTTGACAAAAATATAAAAATTTCAAATAATTTGAACCAACCACTTTATCAGAAAAATTTCACTGGTTATATAGCAGTTTGACAAACACTAATTTTGATCATTGAGAAGCTTAATATTTCCTTAACAATACAACGTGATTAAAACGTTTAGTTGATTTTTACAGAGTTATCTCCCTGTAGTGTTAGGTACCACCTTAATTTTCTAAACTTTGTCTTTCTGTTCTTTATCTATTTTGCCCGTAAATCATTATATCTTAACACCCCATTATTCTCTTATATTTCATTTGTTTTTAACTATTTTTCACTATTCTCTAACTTTTTTTGCTCTATTAATCTGCACTTTTAGACCATTATTCTCTATTCTGTAAACACCATCCAGTCCTTTCTTCCTATCGTCAAAGTTTCCTCACCACTGAAAATAAATGGATGCTTACATAATCGTATAAAAATAATATTTCACTGTACACACAAAAGTTCAAATTTACATCGCTTAAATATAGTTACGGAAATCAGAAAAGATTTAGCGTACATATGAATTGTCTTGACTTTCATTAACGTATATAAAATTCATATCTCGGGTATCAATTTATCTTAATGTTCTGAAGCTCCGTAGAGATTAGTGGTTTAACCATCAGCCATCAATTTTACATCATAACGAGTTTAAACGTCTTGTTATGGATAAACGTTATTCAATTTGTAAATATTTAGTGCATTTAAAAGAAAAAAGGATATATTACTATTTCGGTCAATTTCTCACAAAAACATCATACTATATAAATTGCGTCTTTAAGAGAAATATAGTAACGTAATGGCTACCTAATGTAGCATATATATCTAAGACTTCTTTTTTGAAGAATTTTTTTTTCTGGTGTAAAATATTTACAGTAGGTCTGGACTTTATGTAAATTTGTATTTGACGAATACATATTTTTAGCGTATAAATATGACGTAATGAATTCCGTGGTTGTTTATTGGGAATAACAAAGAAAGTTCTATTTCAAAAAATAATGTTATGCAATCAACAGTCAGATATAAACAGGATTTAATAATATAGATAAAAACGCGTCAACTCCTTGCTTATATTGTTACATAAATGCAAATAATATTAAGTAGTAATTGTTAAAATTAATTGATTAGGGTTTTTGATCCAATGTCCTAAATATCATGACAAACATCATGTTGTGCAAAATTAAGAGCATGCTCAACGTAAAGTTGGAAAATTTAGCATTTACACCGCGATAGAAGTACAGCAACTTACACAACACGAGAACGCTACCGATGTGATTCATGGTTGATTGAGCAATAAACATCCCACATTCTGATTTGTATTATCCCAGGTTATAGAAATGGTCCAAGTTTATCCGACAGATGGGTATGATTCCCTCGGACGACCGTTTGACTGTATGATATGAATACAACCACTGTCACGTCCGGACGACCGTTTGACTGTATGATATGAATACAACCACTGTCACGTCCGGACGACCGTTTGACTGTATGATATGAATACAACCACTGCCACGTCCGGACGACCGTTTGACTGTATGATATGAATACAACCACTGTCACGTCCGGACGACCGTTTGACTGTATGATATGAATACAACCACTGTCACGTCCGGACGACCGTTTGACTGTATGATATGAATACAACCACTGCCACGTCCGGACGACCGTTTGACTGTATGATATGAATACAACCACTGCCACGTCCGGACGACCGTTTGACTGTATGATATGAATACAACCACTGCCACGTCCGGACGACCGTTTGACTGTATGATATGAATACAACCACTGTCACGTCCGGACGACCGTTTGACTGTATGATATGAATACAACCACTGTCACGTCCGGACGACCGTTTGACTGTATGATATGAATACAACCACTGTCACGTCCGGACGACCGTTTGACTGTATGATATGAATACAACCACTGTCACGTCCGGACGACCGTTTGACTGTATGATATGAATACAACCACTGCCACGTCCGGACGACCGTTTGACTGTATGATATGAATACAACCACTGTCACGTCCGGACGACCGTTTGACTGTATGATATGAATACAACCACTGCCACGTCCGGACGACCGTTTGACTGTATGATATGAATACAACCACTGCCACGTCCGGACGACCGTTTGACTGTATGATATGAATACAACCACTGCCACGTCCGGACGACCGTTTGACTGTATGATATGAATACAACCACTGTCACGTCCGGACGACCGTTTGACTGTATGATATGAATACAACCACTGCCACGTCCGGACGACCGTTTGACTGTATGATATGAATACAACCACTGCCACGTCCGGACGACCGTTTGACTGTATGATATGAATACAACCACTGCCACGTCCGGACGACCGTTTGACTGTATGATATGAATACAACCACTGTCACGTCCGGACGACCGTTTGACTGTATGATATGAATACAACCACTGCCACGTCCGTCGAGAATAAGGACGTAAGATTTGAAAACTAGTGCATAAAAAGTGCAACCCGCTCTCGGTGCACGATACAAAGCCATTAAAATATAAAGTCTTTGAGAGATTCCGATGGTGGCTCGCTGCTAGGCAAATGTTTTGACCCTATTCCTTATTTGGCAGTCCGAATTTCCCTTTCATCTTTTATCCCGATCGACCCACTTTGCTGAACTTACCTATATATTTGATACATTGTTAATTTTTTCTCGTCTCGTTCTATGAGGGTCGTAATGGGGTTACCTTCATGACGAATAACGGTAAAAATTCTTGCCATATGACGTTAACGGTAATTTTTGGTGTATGACGATAAAATGTACTCTTTCTTTTAGACGATAAAAAAATCGACTGATTTTGACGAATCACGTTAAATTTTTTCCAAAAATAACGGTAACGATAATTATTTGAGACCTCTGACGAATCACAAAAAGGATATTTTGGCGAATCACGGTAAAATTTTAACCAATTTGACGCTAACGGTAGCCGAAAATGACCGTTTGACGCCTGACGGTAAAGGGCATTCCTACCCTCTTCTATAAGTCATGAATTTTTTGCTACTGAAAGAACAAAATTATATAAAAAAATGATATAGTCCTTGGTAAAACTATATAAAAGGGGGCCATATGAATGCAGAACAGTTATGATGTTGTACTGGTTTTTAAAATTGGTCAAATGTTATGTAAAATTTCATGCAAAATGTTTAGAAATTTATTGTAGAATTAGTGTCCCAATTGAAGATAATCAATTTATAAAAGCACTATAGTATCAAACCCAGATTTGTGGTATGTTTCACTAATTTTGCGTTTTGAGAATTTTTTGTTGTCTTTTAATGTTACCTTTTGTAACCGTTTTTTACTTGATTGATCGGGTAAAAAGGGAAGAGTTGATTAATTACAAAAACACTTGAGTTTGTTTAAAACCAATTAATATCCCGTCATCATTAATTTTGTGTTGTTTTGATTATTGTGTTTGTTTTTTTTTTTTTTTGTTGTTTGTTTGTTTGTTTATTTGTTTGTTTGTTTGTGGTTTTTTTAGTTGGGGTATTGTTGGTTTGTAGATGTCAGTCATTTAATAGTGTCCGTAAGATCCACACACAACTTATTTAGATTATGGATAATTATGAGCTTGCCATGTTGTCCAACTGATATACTATGTCGTCCTGTAGATGTATTTCCCGGCTGTCTTGCACGTGGTTTGAGATTTTTGTATTATCAATTCACCATTTACCTTTTTTTTCATTATAGTCGTAAAATTAATAAACGTAATTATACTTCTGATAATACTCCACATGACTCAATTTGTTGATTTACAGAAATGTATTTGGAAAAAAACAAACAAATTATAGAAGCTACAGTGTTTGAAAGAAAAAGTGAAAAACAAACAAATGAAAAAGTCTTCATAAAAGATATTCGTTATAAGTCTTTCCCAGATACAATGAAGTACAATTTAACTTGAACAAGGAAAACTAATAATTAATAGACAGTCTAAACCAATATCAGATATATCTCAATGAACTTTTGATATGTACTAAAATTATGATTATGACAGTTAGACGCATGTTTAGACACATACAGTAATAGCTTTGCTGTTTGATTAAACATTTTTGTGCAAAATAAACTGGGTATAAATATTTTTGTCTAATTTTAGCTTTATATAATAGCCGGAGTCTGCATAAAAAACAAAGATTTCCTCATATACCGTAATCTCTTGATTTTCATCAATTGTAAACAAACTTGTATAAATGTAATATGAGTTTCATTAAGTTCGATTTTCAGACTGGCTTTATCTCTACTGACATAACGTTATTAACATCGTGCAAAGAATGGAAAACAGAGAATATCTCCGAAACTAATTACAAACTTTGATTAAACTATTGTTTTTGACAGCAAAACGTGCAAACATCAATAAACACTCCAAATGGTCAGTATATCAAACTAATGATCGAAGAGTAAGGTTACAATAATTTTACAAAACACTGACAGCAATATAAATGTATAACTTCTTGTGTTTGAAACTTCAGCGAAACGAAACAAAAAAGAAATTAAGATGGCGTCATCACTTGGTTGAATATGCAATCTGGAAAATTTTTTTGAAATAAAAAAAAATGCAGAATTAACTTGATAAGTTTGATTGAATGGAAGTAAACATAGTATGGAGAAAGATAAATATGAAATGCGAATCCTTTGTGAAACAAAACCATAAGAATTAAGATGGGGTTGATGAGTACAAAATGTAAAATTGAAGATATTTTGAAAAACAAATGCCTAATGAAATACCTTGAATAAGTTTGATATCGACACGATTTGATTTAAAATAAATATCATTGATAAACTAAAGCCATGTCCACAAGGTAAAACAATGTGCATCTGTGCAAATTTGCCTATGTCTGTAAATGCAAATGTGCAATGCGTTCACATGGTTTTTATACCAGGGGTATTAACGTTAAAAAAATGGCAATAAAACTATGATATATATTTTTCCGTGATTGAACTTTTAACAATGTTTCCATTTCTTGCACTATCTGTGAAAATGGTCTCCACTCAGGTCGGTGTGTGTGTGTGTGTCAACGTATATATTTTCCCCTTAACAGAAGTTTGTCAAGAAAGAGCTATAAACACTGCTCTAAAATTAAATATCTGTTCCTAGGCTGTTTTAACAAAAATCTATACCCTTTATTTCGTAAGGAACACATACTGTCATATTTCTTCCAACAGAAATAATATTCCAGATTATTTCTATTCCATAACATTTGTTTAGTACTGATGTTTCGCTGCAATGCCATTTTAGGTTATGGATTATTTCTTAACGCATTTCTGTAGGTTAGTCTGTAAAGGAACAAAATGTACAAAATTATAGGTCTGTTATCTTTGATGGGTTTATTTTACAAAATAAAAATAGTGTGTTCTTGACATCGGATACAAGATCTAAAAATGAATCCAATTGGTTGAGACTGAGTTAAAATACGGAAACATAAGCACTTGAACTTCTTCCATCACATCAGTAATACCCTTGTAAAAGTGGAGTGTCCATTTGGGTTTGTGAGGGATGTATAAATACATAGAAACGTCCGATCGGAATGGTGACATTTAACCCGATGTATCGTGTGGGTAATTGCCAAGTTCTCTCCACGTAAAAAACTTCTGCAATAACTCTTTGAGGTGTCTGTAGATGGCCTGTTACAATGCTAATGTTCTGCCTAAAGATTGAATTGAGGAAACTTGTGGTAAGATAAAAATGCATTTCGGATGGTGCAGTAGTTGCCGTTTAAACGTTAGATGTACCCAGCAAAATTGTATTTTCCTGTAATATTTATATGTAACAGTAGATAATATTTGATGTGTTATCAAGTTTGAAGACTTATACATGTAATTTGTTACACAGCTAAGTAATACAATTTTTTTTTTATTATTCTGTTTTGATAATAATCTTTCAGATGCTCATAATCCTCTATTAAGATTGAAAGTAAATTTAGCATCAGTGTCGACGACCTGCACAAATTATAGATCTCGAGATACTGGGTTTTGTGCGAGATATTAAAAAACATTGTTTCTCAAATCTCAAAAAAAAAAATTGAAGGATATTTATGGAAAGATTGCTTAAAGTAATTTATTTAAATCCTCATTCTTATTTCAATGTCACACTATTTGTTAATTGGTCTTGTTTCTGTTTTTTAACTATTTTATTTAACTATAAAACAGTTGATTTATAACCATTCCCTTCTCCTTAGTTCTGAAAAATTCGCAAAATTTTACTATCTTTGTCAAAATTATTAAATTAAAATTCCATCATTCTTTCATTTAAAATTAGCTATCAATGATTATTATAATTAAACCTGCTTCCCCAACCTGTATGAACTCACCAACGGTAATTTAAATAGACAATGTTCTATTGCAGTGACACAATTAAAATTAATGGGTACAATTGTATAATTATCTAATTAAACAACAGATCGAAAGGGAAGCAATAACTCTTTAAGCTGGTAAGTAACACTACATGGAGATAACTCTGTAAAAATCAGCTGAACGTTTTAATCACGTTCTATTGTTAAGGAAATATTAAGCTTCTCAATGATCAAAATTAGTGTTTGTCAAACTGCTATATATCCAATGAAATTTTTCCGATGAAGTGTGTTGTTCACGTTTTTGGATTTTTTTATATTTTTGTTAAAGGGTTAAAGTTAATGTTTTTGTCAAAATTTTATGAAAATTAAACGAGCCAAATTAATTTTAGTCAAGGTGTTTCAAGGTACCACTTTAAGCGAGAAAAATTAATAATAAAAAATTTCCAAAGCAGTTCAAAATTATGATTGGTTAAACATCCGCATTAGAATATTGACCTTAAACTAATAGTTCACAATCACTTATATAAGCATCATGCTAAATTCTTTTACTGAATGGAGATGTAAATTTTTTCTGTACACAACGTTCTGTCCGCACATTTTATTTTTAGAGATAAGGGAAGTGTAACAGATAACGCACCAATATCACACAGAACTGCTATAATAAAAGTAGCTAATTCAGAAAAGTTAGTATTGTTGTCTATGAAGAGGGGAAACTACCCTTTTCTCTAAAAAAAAAATGTGCGGACATTACATTCTGTACAGCAAAATTTGCATCCCCGTTTTTTTTTACATTTAAATTTGTTCATGTCAGTCAATTGGTTTTATCTCGCTAAAAGAAAATATATTTTGATTCGATCGCATAAACTTTGCGAGTACTAAGAGCATTCAAAAATGCCACTTTCATGCTTTAAAGAAATGTGCGGACATTACATTGTGTACAGCAAAATTTTCGTCTCCAGTTTTCTTGACATATTGTTGATGTCAGTCAAACGGTATATCGATAAAAGAAAATATATTTTGATTCAATCGCATAAACTTTGCGAGTACTAAGTAAGAGCATTTTAAAATGCCACTTTCATGCTTGTCCTGGGTTTTACTGCTGTACGTAAGTTAAAATCGGTCGTTATCTAAATGTGCAGTCGACTTTTTCAATTTGTATTCAAATTCGTGTATTTTTGTGACATTTTCTTACATTAATCTTTTCCGATTTATCAATTACATGGAAGGACAATACAAAACGTGAGAAAGCATATTTCTGTCTCATAGAAAACATCACTGTCGTCATTGACTTGGAAAGACGAGTTATACAATAAATCTTCAAATTTCACGCTTTGTTAAGTTTTGTCATCTAATAGACAATGCAATAGTTTACAATACCAGAAAAATGTTCGGTTTCATCTTTGAAGAGCATGTTTCATCCCTTTTACGATTGGTTTTGAAGTAATTTTAATTTTCCGGCAAGTTTAAAATTAATTTCGCATCAAAACTAATTATTTATAACAAGTTCTATAACTAGATCATGATAGCGTTATAATTCATTGATGAAAAATCGATACACTTTGATATCAATTTTTCTATTAACATTAATGTATTGAGATTGCGTGAGATCTCAAAGAACTAATTAAATTCCGCGTGTTCATACGCCTGTCACAAGTAAGGAGCCTCGTCAATGGTTGCCTTTTATCCTGATCTATGCAATCGCCAATCCTCGGATGGAGGAACGGAATCGGCCGAGTAAGGACGAGCGCTAGCCTATGCTAGGTTTTCTTTTTGTGGTACGAAGAATTCTGTGTGCTTGGTAGTTCTCTCATACGTGTAGTTTTTGATAAATTTATTTAAAACTGTGCGTGACCCAGCTTCATAAAATGTGCTGACATTTGTCTATAATTGTTGAAGACCATATGTTGACTTTTATACGAATGTTTGGTTTTGTTTGTGTCACTGGGTTGCTTTTTTATTGATATCACCTCAAATATCAATATATTTAAATGATTTATTCTTTCGTTTATTTGAATTTAAAATCCATGGCTTTATACTGTACTTTAGATTGATTTAAATTCGTGGGAACCAATTTTCGTGGATTGAGGAAAAATTGTATTTTCGTGAATATTAAATTTCGTGGTTTTGCCAAAGTCAACATACAAGCCTATAGAAAACTTGAACTTCGATGAAAATTTTAATTCGTTGTTCATCTTTACCCACGAATTTCTATAAAATTGGAATCCCAGGAGTAAAAATGAATCCACAGTTTTGAAAATCTGGCAATCTATCAAATTTTTGCTTTTCTTATTTTTCCACATATCTCTCTCTGAATTTTGCTATTTTAGATCCCTTTGCGTCATGAAGCTATTCGCTTGTTTAGGTCTTGTAAATCTTTGACTTTCATATTTTTGGGTTTGAGCGTTCGTGAAGAATTAAGGTAAGGCACGTAATTGATAGTGTTATTTTCATTTATATAATGAGAATACAACGTCCATTTCGCGCTTTTATACTAGAAATAACAACTTCTATTTAAAGTTTCTTTATTTTGATTGTAGTGTCGTGTTTAAATGTTTATTCAATCGCGTTTTACTGCAAGCAAGCAATAAGTATATTTGAACTAAAGCAGCTATTTTCATTACTTCCTTGAACGTGTTATATAAGAAACGTTTGCAATGCATGCTGTGAAGATGTGTACGTAAATAGAAAACCCAATGAATGATAATTATTCTCTTTTTTATTTCATAATACTATTTTAATAACATAAGCAACACGACGGGTGCAACATGTGGAGCAGGATCTGCTTACCCTTCCGGAGCACCTGAGATCACCACCAGTTTTTGGGAGGGTTCGTGTTGCTTAGTCTTTAGTTTTCTATGTTGTGTCATCTGTACTATTATTTGTCTATTTTTATTTTTATTTTTGGCCATGGCGTTGTCAGTTTGTTTTCGATCTATGAGTTTGACTGTCCCTCTTGTATCTTTCGTCCCTCTTTTAGCCAGCAAGCGAGATTGCTCCGTTTTAAACTCTCAGCAATTATCACGAATAAAGACGTTCTGAATTATCACGAAGAAGTATTAAAAATGGGTGTAAGTTGGATAGTTTCAACATTCAAAAGTATTTTGATTCTAAACGTATGATTTTAAATTATCTCTTTTATCAATCGAGAAAATGTCTAGAACGTTAAGCAAACTTTATCAGCAACATTTGCATATTGCATATAATAGTTGATAAATACTGATTTGCAAAGATTCAGAAAATAACTTGAAAATAAAAGAAATTGACATTTTCTATAGAAAAAAAGTGTAATTCTTTCTATTAAGCGAGTCACCCTGCGTTAAAAAAATCATTGATTAAGTATCCTTTATTATTTATTAAAATCTGGAATTAAAACATTTTATTGATGTTAAACTAAGAAAAGAACCAACATCAGCTTGAATATGACAAATTGAGTCCATTGACGTAAATCTCTTTTGGATGTCTACTATTGATTTCTTTTTTTTCCAGATTTTTACACAAGCGAAAGGAGCGCTTGAGTTATCTATTATAATGATGCTATTTCCGTTGCTATTATTATTGTAGATAGATATATTCTCTAAAACCAATTAACAAAGGTACTTTCATGTTTAACCTACCACATTCTTTATGCCAGTTCCAAGTTATGAGCCTGTAGTTTAGTGGTTGTCATTGGTTCGTGTCTGTCATAGTTGTTTTTCGTAAACTGATTTGTTATAAACCAGGCCGATAGTTTTCGCGTTTGATTAGTTTCACATTTTTCATGTCGGACCCATTTATAGCCGACTATACGGTATGTTTTTTTAATCATTGCAGACGGCCGTACGCGGTGGCCTAAAATTGCTTACATCCACTCCATTTGAACTCTGGTGGGTAGTTGTCTCATTGGCAATCATACCACATATCTCCTTATTTTTATAGAGAAGGACACATAATACATTTAGCATACAATGCTTAAGTGGATATATATATGGAGTAAATTTATACCAAATAGAAAATACCCCCAAAAAAATAAATTAAATGAAAAAAATGATAATAAGATTACAAATATAAAGATAAATACATAATGTACCATAACAAGGTCGACTGACTTTTTCATGTGATACTGTGATAAATTTGCACAGTCTCTTCAGTCAAGTAACATATTCCGATACTTAAATCTTTCTAACTGGTAGTCTTCCCAAATTTGATATTAAGATAAAAAAAAAAAAAACACACACTACTTTAAAATGAGACCAATTTTTGTGGTTGACATTGTATAGATTAGGTTCTTTGGATAAATCCTTTTCGTCTTTCAACATTAATAGTATATTCGTTAAAAAAATTATTATTCAAAATTTAGATTCCAGCAAACCTTTGCCACAAACATAGATTTTACGCATGAAGGCAATCCAAGAAACAAAGCAGTGGTATACTTTCGATCACAGATTTTTTTTCACCTTTACATAAATGTCAGTATAATAAAAAAAAAAATCGGAAGCTCAAACCTATCCCACTTTGTGGGAAAACCAATACTGTTTCGGGGGGAGGGGGGGGGGGGTAAAAAAATAACCAACCTTTTTTTAATGATAGTCTGAAGCTATCAAGTGTCCTTGTGTCGTATTTCATATGCATTTTGTCCCCAAATACTTGTGGTTATTGCTCCCTTGTCCCGCCCCGAGCTCCAACGCCCCTATCCTGTCCCTTAGTAAACATTTTCTCATTACTTCCTGTTAGACTTTATGTCAGACACTTTTATACCTCATTCTGCGATGATCTGCCAGTAAATAGAAATATCTGAATGAGAGAAAATCATATTTTTTTTTTATTTCAATGTGTCCAGCAGACCAAATTGCCTTGTTTAAAACATTCAACAATTATCACAACTATATATATCCTGAATTATCAAGAAGTACTATTCAAACTAAAAAATGACTGTGCTTAACAATAACAGTATAGCACTTGTTTTTATGGGTGATTCCGTGATCTTTATTAAAAAGAAGTCAGCGATTAATAATTTGTACGTCAAGATATTGTGTTGTCTCTTTCAATCAATCAATGACTGTTTCTTTCTTTAATGTACAGCTCTAACAGCAGCACATCTTTGTTCAATAAAAAAATACTAAAACTTTACAAGGATTCAGATTTAGGATTGAAACTTGAATTATCCGGAATAAAATTCTTTAAAAAATATTTCTTACCTTCACACCTATACTGGCACTGAGCTATAAAAGTTAAATTTTATTTATATCATTATTTAATTATTTTTTTCATGACCTTGGGGTTTCTTGATCAAGTATCTTTGACTCCTTTAATGAAATAATATTTTAAGGAAGATAAACTAATTCTAAATTTAGAACCTAATAATTACGAACTTGATGAGACTGAACCTCATTCGCTATTTTGTGCTTTCTAGTCCAAATGATGTTTCTATAAACGTAGAATTAAGATGTTATTTTTAAAAAAGCATGAGTTTGAATTTAGAAAAAAAAAATTAAATAGCTATTGTTCATGTTAAGTCTGTTACTGAATCCTGAATTATCATAATTTTGAAAATTGATGCGAAATCAATTGTGATCAATGGAATAAAAAATCATGAAAAAATAACACTTTATAAATTGCATGCGCCCGATGAGCTTTTCTGTCTGGATTTACCTTATACCTTAAAGAGTCGATGATTAACCGATCTTGTTACCAATTACTTTTGTCTTTAACGTAAAAACTCATCAAAGATAACGAGCTTATTCAAATGTAATTCAGTACGCCAGACACTGAGACAAAGCTAGCCTAGATAACTGTAAACAATTTTGGTAGTTCTTCTTAGGTCTAGTTTCAGCAATTTCAAACGTTTTTTTTTAATATTGGTATTATAAACGTTGGTCCATCTTATGAAGGTTATTCGACGAACAAGGCCGTACCTTGACCTATAATGGTTTACTTTTATTAATTGTAACTTGGATGGAGAGTTGTCTCATTGGCACTCATACCACATCTTCCTATATCTATGACATGCCTCAGGTTATCAGGTTACAACTGCAAATCATTCAAATATCAGAAAAATAAAAAGTGAATACACCAGGAAGTAAATTCCAATTATTTTATCAATTATACTTTGACATGTTTTTGGATGTTGTGTAGCTTTGTACTTTGACAGACTTCTTCAATGCTTCCTTGTCTTGTCACACATGTTTTGTTCGCATTTCATGCTGCCATGACATACGTCGCTAAAAAGGATTGTTAATACATGTCATGAAAATTTACTTTAGTAAACCACAAAAGGATGGAACGTTTCTTACATCTGCTATTGAGTACCATCGTACCCTGAAACATGTTGACTTAATTCGTCTGTTTTTAAATGTTTCAAGAATGCGAATTCAAACCACAAATCAGTTAAATACAATCTGCTCCGTTCTATTTTTCGTCTGGTGATAATTACACAAGCCAATGAAATGTCTGTCTTCAATTTTTTAAGGTGTGTATCAATTTGACAAAACCCAAGGACACCGAAAGGCCTTTAAAACAGAAAGTAGAATGGAACGTTGTCAGATCCTTGTAAGCATAATTTAAATACAGGACAGGTATTTAAATGCAGACTGGTTTAAATATTAACAGACACAAATGAAGCCATAATAACCATAAATTATTATCATCATAATATGTGACTTCAATGTGTATTATTTTTAGAAATACTGACCATACAAGGTGATGAATTTATATAAACATCCTACAATATTTTGAACGAGATTTTCTAAGAAAGACTAGTCAATTTTGAATTAACTTGGAGTATGGCTATCATATCGGGTTGATTAAATAAATGTTGTTTGCTTGGTCGACTGGGACAAAGGTCTGACAATTTGGACTGCCACAGGAAAAAGATGGTATCATATATGTTGGATTAGGACCATGAATACATACTATGTAGTTTTTATTAGGGTTCTTTCAAGTAGAGAGTATGTACATGGTGCATCGCATTTAACTTTGTCCACCCTCGGGGGTTGATTTCAAAGAGAATATTTTTGAAATAAATAAATGGACGACGACAAAAAATGGTCTAATATATTAAAGAAGAAAGAAACGAAGGACCGCCCATCCAGACCCTTAATTATAAACATAGCCTCAATGGGCCAGGTACATGTAGTCTAAGATAAGAACATATTAAGTTGTATTTTTGAAAATTATATTAACCAATAACTTCAACATTAAGGGGTATTGTGACGTCATTCGTATGCCATTTATGCAACATTTTATGAAAAAGTCCATATAAAAATAAGGAGATGTGGTATGATTTCCAATGAGACAACTATCCATCAAAGTTCAATTAAAGAGGATGTAAGCAATTATAGGCAACCGTACGGCCTTCAACAATGAGAAAAACCCATACTGTATAGTCGGCTATAAAAGGCCCCGACATCAAAAATATGAAACAATTCAATTGAGAAAACTAACGGACTAATTTATAACAAAACAATTAACGAAAAACAAATATGACAGACATGAACCAACGACAACCACTGAACTACATGCTCCTGGCTTGGGACAGGCACATAACGAATGTGGCTGGATTAAACATGTTTGTGGGTGCTCAACCCTCCCCTTACCTGGGACAGTGGTGTAACAGCACAACATAAGAGCAAACTATAAAAATCAGTTGAAAAGGACTTTACTCTTATAGATATAGGAAGATGTGGTATGAGTGCCAATGAGACAACTCTCCATCCAAGTAACAATTTATAAAAAACCATTATAGATCAAGGTACGGCCTTCAACATGGAGCATTGGCTCACACCGAACAGCAAGCTATAAATGGCCCCACAAATTACTAGTGTAAAACCATATACATGTATTAATTCTGGTAAAATAAGAAGTGTCTTGCCTTGAGATTTCACTGACATTCAAATCTTTAAAGACCAAATCTGTGTTGTAGAATATCTTTTTGAATTGTCGCGCAATCCTAAATGTAAACGAGACATTAATATTATCCTTGTATCAAAAAATCGCCTCCTCACACTATTGATGTTTCACAGACATTGTCAGATTGACAGGTATTTAGATAAATGTCTGTTAGTATATTTATTGAATGTTTTGTACTGTTTAGGATGTTCGCTACTCTGTTTCAAAATAATAAGCTTTTTAAAAGAATGTTATAAATTGATAGTCTATAAATAAAAGATTAAAAAAGCAGAAAAAAATAAAGGGTCCGTGTGATTGTTTTCGATATATAAGCTATTGAAATTTGGCGGGAAATGATTCTCTCTAGAGTTTTCATACATTAAACATACACATTTTTTTGCCCACCTTTTTTCTTTCAAAAACTATTAATTTTGTACTTACATTGTGTCATAGATCAAATGTATTAGTTCAGTGTATGTTCACTTGTTTTTGTTAATATGTCTTTTGATTGAGTTAAGCTATTTCAATTGAGATTTTATAGTGTGTCTTTCTACGTTGTGATGTTACACTGTTGTTTTGGGTAGGGTGAAAGTTGGCGCCTATTAAAACGTTTAAACCCGCTGCATTTGTTTGCACCTGTCCTAAGTCAGGAACCTGATGTTCATTGGTTGTCATTTGTTGATGTGGTTCGTAAGTGTTTCTCGTTTCACGTTCTTTATATAGATTAGGACGTTGGTTTTCCTGTTTGAATGGTTTTACACTAGTCATTTTTGGGGCCATTTATAGCTTGCTGTTCGGTGTGAGCCAAGGCTCCGTGTTGAAGACCGTACTTTGACCTATAATGGTTTACTTTTACAAATTGTGACTTGGATGGAGACTGGTTGTCTCATTGGAACTCATACCACATCTTCTTATATCTATGAAAAAATAACAGGGATTTTATAAGATTTTCAAATTTGGCTTTTTAAACTATATGTTATAAAATAATGAAAAGAAAAGTAGGGTTAGCGGGCAAATTTTTGAATGGCACTTCATGGATAAAACCAGAGGATTCCGAATATCTGGCAAAATTTCAAAAGAAAGAGGAGCGAACATCCTTAATATTCAAGTTATCTGTCTTTCCTGTGTAAAAAAGAGGCAGAAGATTACAAAGGGAGAATCAAGTCTCAGGTGCTCCGGAAGGGTAAGCAGATCCTATTCAACATGTAGCACCCGTGATGTATGTTTTCAGTCCTACTAAAGTCTTGTAAAGGTGCATTATTGATTTCGTGAGACGAGAAAACACGAAGTAAGAGCTAAATAGCGACATATTAACCCTTACTTTTTCTTTCCATTTTCTTGTTCCTCGCAAAAAATAAATATCACGGTTTTTTTTTCAAGTCCAATTCCTATCTTAACCCTCCATCAAGGCAAGTCTGTTTTAGTTCAAGGAAATTCCAAATTCTATTTTAGAGGTAAGTTTTAAGATAATAAGATAATTCATTAAATATGTTGTCCGACCTACGTTAAACATGTAATACTAGTAAACTGTATCGATCTGATGAATGAAGCCATATGTTGAGCTGTTACATCAATGTCCTATGTTAGGGGAGGGTTGGGCGCCCGCAAACATGTCTAACCCGGTCATTCTGTATGTGCCTGTCCCTAGGCAGGAGCCTGTAATTCAGTGGTTGTCGTTTGTTGCTGTATATCATATTTGTTTTTCGTTCATTGTTTTGTACATAAATCAGGCCGTTAGTTTTTCCATTTGAATTGTTTTACATTTGTCATTTCGGGGCCTTTTATAGCTGACTATGCGGTATGAGTTTTGCTCATTGATGAAGCCGGGCCGTACGTAGACCTATAGTTGTTAACTTCTATGAGAGTGGTCTCATTGGAGATCATACCACATCTTTTTATTTTTATAGTTATGTGCGGTTGAAATTGGGACGAAAAATCCGTTACTCCGAAATAGGCACATGTCGGATTCTCTGCATGTAACAGAATTGTCGCAAAAACACTTTGAGGGATCCGTATTGGTGGTCTGTTACAAGGCAAAATCTACACCGTTTTAACATTTCCTCTTTTCACCAGTAGCAGTTCAAAATTTACTCCCTCCATTCTTTTTGACTACCCACATGTATTTGTTGTACGTAGTGTTTTATATTATGTGATGTGTTCTCATGCGTGAAACTTCTGTCATTATATATATGGCAAACAACAATCAATCAATCGTCATTATCGTTGTCATCCTAATATTTCGCTGATTATTATTATTATTATCATTATTTCATGTAGCTGAACTCTCCTGTATTGTAGGTTGCTTAATTTCATTAAATCAGACAATCACAGTTTATTTGTCGATTTCTTATTTAAGACGCATGTATAATTATTTACGTAGAAGTTGGGATTGGATTCAAGTCATTACAACAGTTATTCAAATTATTGATAATTAGTAATTAGTGTAGAAATTAGTTAAGGATAAAGAAATGAGGTTATTTTGTAAAGTTTTGACATTTTTTTTCCATCGTCGTTGGCCAAACTGATTTCTAGTATACAATATCCGTACAGTGTAGAAAAATATCAAATTTATTTGACGAGCTTTAGAAAAAGAGAGGAAAGCTAGGCTCACCGATTTTTTTTCCTGTTTCGTTGCGAGTACAAATAATTTTATATTTTCCTTTTTGTACGAATATTGTTTTTATCTCCAATTCAACATTGAGCCTAAACTTATAGATTTTTTTCCCCATTCCAATCTTTGAATTTGTTTGTTTTTAAAATGAAATCAACATGACTTAAACGACGACCGCGATGAAGACCCCAAATTGAACTGTGACGTAAACAGTATTTTGAAAATAACCGATCGCTCACAACAGAAGCGGGATATAAGGAGACTGTAAACATATGTTTATCGCTTCATGTTATCTGTCAACATTTAAATTTGTATAGCAGAAAGGTCGATTGCAGGATAAAAGTTATTAAACATTTAGCAAACAGATCAATTTTCTAGGACTAGGAAGACATCCAGGTGTTCGGCGACTTTTGTGCTCTTAATTTGTAACAGATCTAGATCCCAAAGATGTTTGAAGATGACCAAGAAGTGTGAACATAGACAACTTTGTCAAGTCGCAAAGGGCGACTGTGTCAATAAATGTATTTGTAAGTCAATTATAGTATGTAAAGGTGGCATATCTATTATTGGAAATACAATAATGCTGATCAAATGACCACGTATATTATCAGAATTACCGTTTGACAGTTAGAATGATGGTTGACCAATTAATGTCTTTGAAATCTTCAATAACAATGATCGATTCCCAAATAAAGAAATTCTATAGTAAAATCCATACACATATGTCGTGTTTGTAGGGTGTTAACTTTCTAAAAATATGTAAGATGATCTTATATGGTTGACAAGTCAGTCTCTGTCACGGGCAGTGTTATACAAATAAATGTTGACCGCCGGGTAGTTTGATAAAACTGTATACATGTTATGAATTTATAACATGAACTGAACCACTTTTTCTTGTGTATATAAAAAAAAACCAGTACAGTTATTTTCATTGGTAAAAAGAAAACGATAGTGCATACTCTAGACAGAATAATATATATTTTTTTCAATTTCACTTAACCTGTAAGGAGAATTGTTCCGGTCTTGTCAACGAAAAATGTATCTTCTTAACCATTGTTTAACCAAAAATATATATTCTTAACCGTTGATTAATCAAAAACGTCACGGTATGCATTCAAATTTATGGTGAGTAGGGACGTAGGAAACAAAACTTCATTTGTTTGGCCTAAGTTTCTGTTCAAACATGAAATAAGGGCAAATGTTACGCTTGAAAAACTTTCATGGATCAGTACAACCTTGTTTTGTAGAAGTTTTTCAAATATGTGGCTAGAGTCGAAAGATTTCCAACTACATGTAATAGGTACTAAAGCTAATCTTTGTGGCATACCTATCAAGTATATACTAGAAGAAAACATCATGCCAAGTCATCCTGTAAGTTCGTTGAAATAAAAGTGTTATGGCAGTTTTTATCTCCTAGTCAGTAACATTAGACTCCGTGTCGATGTCATGTTTTTAGGAACATTTATAATTTAACACGAGCGTAATGAACCATGTAGCTCAATGACTATTTTTAGAATATTTTTTTTTAAATATTAGAGATGTTTGAACAAAAGTTTATAAACATCAAAAAACAGTCAATAAAACTTTTCTAGAAAGAAAATAATACTTCAATATTCCTAGAAGGAAGTTTACATAACACAATTTTCCAAGTTCTTTGAAAGGTAACAGCGTCTGGAGTGAATAAACTGAAATCTTAGACGACCTTTCAGAAATGTGGACAAAAAAAGGAAATTAGACAATTACATCGTAGGAGTGGTGGAAAATATGATACGACATCTTTCTGTCGGAAAGCAATGCGACGTTTATAATTTGTTTTACTTCAATAGCAATGTATATTTATTTACGTCAATATTTGAATTATGCTGTTTTATATCAAAAGCCATAAACCGAATTAAGAGTTCTCCATTATTTAGATTACGTATCTCCTATAATCGAGATCAAACCAATAACATAATTCATGCGCTTTCTCTCTTTTAAATTTTTCAGACGACATTTTATCCTGCAGCAGTAAAGGCTACAGTATTAAAAATAAGGGTGACGACACAAAAGGAAAATGTGCTCCTGATTCTGGAAGAATGCAATTGAAACAAAATTGACATTGTACAAAACAACTCTTGTTAGGGAGCTATCATTTGATTTTATGGGGGTGGGGGGTAGAATGAAATTTGAAAAAAAGGCAGGACAGGAGTTTTGAGTAAAAAAAAGGCAGGATGAGCAACTTGGCAAAAAAAAAAGGCAGGATGACAATTTATGTAAAAAAAGTCAGGATAAACTAATTAAAAAAGGCAGGACCGAATAGAGTGAAAAATAAAAAGGCAGGACGGGGATTACAACTAAAAAAAATGCTGGACAAAATTTTCATCCTAGCCCCCCCTCCCCCCATAAAAATCAAATGGTAGCTCCCTTAGTCAATGTATGAAATAACGACCACAGGAACTGTTCACGCAACAGTATGTTTGCAATAGTTCAATAAACGGAACTTGAAGGTTTGATATACATGTTCATTAAAATTGAATTTCCAACAAGTAGTTTGGTCCATCTTAATTTTCAGAAAATTTTATATAACACTCATCCGGTGACAGGTTTTGGTATAATAAAATCGTGTTTACTTTTTGTCTCTTCTAGGGTGAACTACGATACTATGACCGTTCAAATTACTTTTGATATAGTGTAACTGTAACCTAAATAAACCAAACCGTTTACACTCTACAAAATCTCGTATTTGTTCGTGTGTATTGTAGTCGCCTCTTTGTGGTTGATCTTAGATAATGTTTACGTTTGTTTTTGTTTTTGTGTTGGTTTTCCTTAAACAATAATTATTTTCGTTTAATCTTAAGTATTATTGAAGTATCTCTCCCTATACGATTTCTCTATTTCCATAAATACAAATACAGATACTATCTTAGACTTTCCGAAGTCCGGATTATTCGTTTTCTTATTACTTTTCCTACAAATTTTCATCAAATTTCTCCATGATAATAATGTGTCATGAACTATTTAAATAGACAAAATTCCCTAGTGAAAAATACAATTTGCAAGTTCAATAATTTCTGAAGTCATATTTGCGTGTTGCTAGAACAATGCTGGAATACTTTAATTCATCATAATCAGTTATATTTAGTAAGTTGAGCATCCAAACTGCCCATGGGACGAACGTGATTATGTTACTGCGTGCCGCTGAAACCGACACTTACCATTTTTTATTGAAGACGAAAGGTTAAAAAGTTACGAAAACAACAAGATGGTTGTTTGTCAATACAATATGTTATATTTAGAATGGAAAAATATGTCAAATAAAGTATATATTGTATTCGTTTTTGCATATTGATATTTACTACTGGGTCATTTTAGACATAAGATATCATTGAAATTGACGAAATTAATGAAATTGACAATCACGTGAAGCAAGGAGTCATGTGATGTTGTCAGTCATTTTACAACACTTATTATTGCGATTCACTGCATACTAAACTTCAAAGCATCTGGTGTATGCAATACATTTGGTATCGTTAATTTTATTAGTCACCAAGGTACCACTAGCCCATGGTCAGTAGCCAGTTCTTTGGTACTTGAATTAAAATCGCATATTGTTTTATTGAACTTTGCTCTTATAAAATTTTTGAAATCATTTTGGAAAAAAGAAATGTATCTTCGTCATGCATAGCTCTGATTTCATATCCAGGTTTGACTTTATTTTTGGTCTTTTTTTTTGTGTTATCAGATCTTCAACGTTTGTATTAGGTTTTGTCTTTTCAAATATTTCTGCATCAAGAACCACCGAAGAGATATTAAGTATTAGATACAATACAAAGGTAACAAAGAAACAGGCCGGTAACAACCGTTGCCGGATAGTTTTTCTGCACGAGTAGTCAGGTCAAGGTCCGAGGCGATAGCCGAGGACCATGACCTGACTACAAGTGCAGAAAAACTATACGGCAGGTTGTTTCCGGCCTGTTTTTTTGTTACTTTTGTTTTGTATCTGACTTGTACGACGTTTCAAGAAAGTAATAATACATTTTGCAAGACTAAACATTTGAGAAACTTAGATAGCCATAAAGCAGTAAATGTAAGTTATAGTATAAACACACTTTTTTTTTCATTTCCCTTCAACCGAGAGTTTTTTACAAGAAAAAAATCAGGAATCTAATAATTTGATAAAAAAGAACCATATCAAGTAAAAGATGAATGTTGTACACATTTAAGACTTTTTAAAATGCAACTTCGTAAAAAAGTAATATATTAAAGAAATATTTTAGTGGTAAGTAAGCTAACGTTTGATTTCTATGGATGAAACGGAAAGCGGGGAGGGGGGCCTAATTTAATTTAAAATAAACAGGCTGTGATCTTTATTTTGATGAAAAAATGCAGAATGTGCCATTCCATCCCCCCATTCCCCCTTTAAAAAAATCGTAAAAATCGCACGTTTGTTGCCAAATACATGAATTCAATATTCAGTGGTGGGGGTCCCGGGGGTTGTATCACCCCTTTTTTGAACGATCAATACATTTAAATGGGGACATATAGTTGGACCCCCCCCCTGTTTTGTCCTGGATTGGGAACCCCCTTTTTTAAAATGGCTGGATCCGCAACTGATATATATGTATATATAAATTCAATAACAATATAAATGTATCAAAAGAATGAATTTCCTACTTTATTAGTGAATGAAATGTTATGAAAAAATGGATTTTGTCTTATTTATAATATTATATATATTCAGGCATATACTTTGATTTTTTTTAAATTCATGCTCGTCTCTAGATCTGCAAGTGTTGATCGGGATTAAACACGTGTTACTATATGGTCCAATCGCAGCTTACCGTCCAAAATTGATGACATAAGTTGAATGATTTTCTTCTAGATTTGCTGCTTATTTGGACGTGTATTACACGAACACTTTTTTTTATAGGATCAATCGTGCATTGGTGAGTTGATAGGGATTTTATCTTTTGATAAGATTTGATTTTTATTTACTTATTTCCTGTCTTTTTTTATTGAAATATGAACGTCGGTATCATCATTTCTTTACTTTCAGCACTGTCCAAAATACTATTCATGTCCATATATCGAAGAAAACATTTATTGACCGATTATTTTGCTTCATAAATGGGGCGGTATGTTCTTTTCTGAGTATATTAACTATTTACTTTTCAACGCCATCACCCAAATATTTTTGTTTAAATTAGCACTATACGGTATTCGGAAAATCAGGAATCATGCAGAACATTAATTCGTCATCTGCTTGACCATAGTAAATTTTTTCTCATAAAATTTGGGATCAAAATATCTTTTTTTAGGAGAAAACCATAACCCCCCCCCCTCTTTTTGAAGTTAAATGTCTAATCCCTTAGTGTACTGATATGAATAGTATTTTACTGAAAATGTTTGAAAAAAGATATTGATGCTAACGTAAATATTTTGTTTAATAAAAAGACAGGAAATATGTCGGTGAACCAAAAAGTTCAAATCTAATTGAAAGTTAAAGTGCCCATGAACTCACTGATCATGCACGAGTGAATCTATTCATAAAAAGTGTCCGTGTAACAACTAAAAGAGTCCGTGTATCATCTAAAAAGAGTCCGTGTAACACCCGTTAATGTACTGTTTTTCTATAGCTCTGCGGGGGCAAAGTCGTACAACTGTCGAAAAATACATACGGTGCAGTAATATTAGTACAGTTAATATTATTAGAGGGTGGTAAAGGATTATTTTCGTGCAACGTGTTTTGCCATTTTTATTTCACGTGCAGCCGTGAAAAAGGTTCGTTATTCACCGTGTTTCGTGAAATCGATAAAAAGATCAACGTGTTAGAAATTTTTAATTGTTCGTTCATCGTGAAATGGCAATTTTATTTCGCGTTCTTCCGTGCAGATACCCCCTTTATGCCCCTGTTATTACTTGAAATTCACAGACAGAAGTCCTGCTGTACGACTGGTGGTTATCACACACCTATCATCTACAGACAACATTATTTTCGTGATAGTCCTCAACAGAAGACTGTAACACAATGAGTTTTGATAAGATTCTCTCGAGAGTCTGTAATGGTAATGGACTCGCTTTCTGAAGCGGAAGTATAGAAGAAGAAGATCTTTTATTTGCATTAAATGGGCTCACAAAGAGCATTATACAATATAAGACATTAATAAGACAACTAAAAACAAACAATAGTCAAGTATACATACAAAGAAAAGAAAAAGCAGTTTGAACATGCCTCCTTCTCAGGCACACCCCAATATGAAAAAGTTCTTTAAATAAATTGGCAATGTATTGGATATGTAACTTAACTGCAAAAGCCACAAAGGGATGGTGCTGCATGGCGAGGTGGGAGATAAACGCACATGGTATACATGTATTTAAATAGACAATTTGAGTATGATATTATGAGCAGATGCACAAACCTGGCATGTCATCCTCGTGTCTGATGCAGAGGGGTTGATACATATTGTAAGGTGACCCGACTGCAAGAGGCACCAAGGGACAATGCTAAATGACATGCCCAAGTATACATAGTACTAAATAGAAAAAATACTTATATATAATATATATGGGAATAATTCTGATTGTCAGTGATAAAATAAATACAAGATAGTCCATTATTATTATTGATGAGTCTAGGTAACCACCATGTCATCCTCGTGCATGATGCAGAGAAGCTAGATCTATATTTTGCTTTTATCATTGAAATCACAAACAGATATTAACATATCAACATTCTCTACATTAAGTAGCCAAATTAGTTTTTGGCTAGGAATCAAGTGCTTAAAATTAGGAAGAGTGAATTAATCATGGAGTACATGCAGTTTCTCCTAGTTAAAGATGATGTGCATGAAAATAAAAAAATGTTTTTCATGATCAATTTCATTTGAGGTGCACCTGAGACATACTCTGTTTTGTCGAGAAATACCTTGATAACTTCCTTGTTCAATTCTTAGTCTATGTGACGAAAGACGCAATTTAGTAAAATTTCTCCTCCGCTCAGGGGATCGCAATAAAATAAGATATCTTTCAAGACCAAAATTTCCATCAGCACAGTTGTGCATTTGGAGTCTCCAATGATCCACATAGTACTGGTACAGAATTTCTTTGTATAAAAATTTAAGCTGTAATTCCTTGCAGAAGCTAAACTGCCAACCCCTTTAACATTCTTTAGAAAGAAGGTTAAGGATCCATACCAGGATGGAATTTTTGACTCATGTAGTAATTTTGACTCTAAATATGCCTCCTTTAGTAATGGAAAAGATGAACCCAAATATTTAAGCCTTAGCCAGTATCTGATCATAGACTTTGCAATGTCAAAATGCAGAGGGAATCTACCTAGTTCAGAAAGAGTGGCAAAACTGTTGCCCTTTTGCCAACGCCAAGTAAAAGTTTACAAAATTTAATCACGGTGTAGCCTTTCAAAAAGAAGTTTAGGACAAGCCTGATCTACATTTGTAGTCATAGATTTTATTTTTTTTTTAAAGGGTAAAAACATCCCAAATTTCTGAACTATATAAAAGAAAAGGTTTAATTGTATGTTAAAATACATGAAGGCAGTTTTTTAAACTTGGATTCAGTGACAGAAAGTCCTTGCGTAGCTCTATAGTGGTATATATACAGTGATTATGGAGTACTGCCCTCCGTTCGTCCATTATTTCCTTGTCTGTTCGTCTTTCCGTCCTACTTTTGTATATGCAACTGTTTCTGAATCGCTTGGTAGATTTTTGTGAGTCTTTAACAAAATCTTACTTCCGTGACGTTCTTTTGCAGCTCCAATACAGTCGCCAGTTTGATGTTTTAGTATCAAAATAGGTCGTTGTTTTTGTATTTTGAATTGTTTCACATTTTGCCTTGTATATCTTACTAAACGATTTGAAATTCGCTGTATAGTGTGCTAATTAAAATTGTTAACATACTCGTCATTTGATCTCAAGTGGATAGTTGTCTTATTGGCAAACATAACTCATCTCGTAATTTTTGTATATGTATCTTGTTAAAGACAGTCACACGATAACCAATGATGATAAAAGCAGAATGAATTATATTGTCCGACTTCGCCATAAGAATAACAATTTAGAATTCTTCCATGGTAACATCTAGTAATGCTTGGCTGACAAGTCGTAGTTAGCAAAGGGGTACATTTGCCCGGAGAGAAAAATATATGAACTTTACAATTTTTTGGGCAATTTAAAATAACAAACGAACATGCCATAATGTATATTATTATCTGGTAAAAAAGTTTTGTCGATTGCAAACTTGCAACCAAGGGCTGTCCACAATAGTCCTTTGGAATTGTCATTATTTAGAGAGAGAGTAGGGATACAATGGGCTTATATATTCAATAAAACAGACAACACCACGACTAAAAAGAAAAAAACAAACAACAATACACAGAAAACTGAAGATAGAGCAGTGTTCACTATCCAAAACCGTGGTAGAAATCACGTGCTCTGGAAGGGTATGCAGTTCCTGTTCCAAAAGTGGCAGCCGTTGTGTTAAATGATACAAAAATTAGATCATTGTAAGAAAAAAACCAAAATTGTAACTCCCTCAACAAAGTCGACATGAGACTGTTTTGGGTTACTTTGTTTATGTTGATATTGTTTTGATGCAGTTAAATGTCTATTTTTGTTTTATTTGAAAACCTTTTGGTTTGACGGATACGACAAAAGGGTTTTTTTTTGCATAGAGACACGTATCGTGCTAACTAAATTTGGTATAATACGTTTTTATATATATATTCTTTCTGTGTATGCAATAGTTTAAAATTCAAATATCTATACATTCTTGCGTTCAAAGTTTTGGATTTGAGCATTCCTGATGAAGATAATCCAGAAAAGTGCTATGGGTTCATCAGATTTATAAAATATTATTATAAATTCTTTTTTAAACTGCAGCATTTTCATATACACATTTTATTTCAGCTGGCAAAGTTTTCCAAAATATTTAAAACAAATACTGTTTATTTATTTGACAAAAGCTTCCATGTTTTTATTTTGTTATAATATAGTGTTTTTATGTAAGACAGATTTATTTTATTTTCTTGACTTTTACTTTTGAAAAAAAAATCAAAAATTCTGTCAATAACGCCTTGGTTGTAGTGCAGCTTTATCGACATCGATGAATCGACATTTTCACAATTGTCCCTGCATCTAAAGCCTTGCTTTTTCAAGATGATACATTTTGACATAATATAACAAAGAATTCTGATTAACTTCTCGATGGAATTGCATGAAATGGACATTCCTGTCTGTCAATTGATGGTCAGGAATTGATAACTTTAACATCCTACACAAAGTCAACTGCTGCAGGATATTCTGTTTCTATTTCATTATTAAAGAGATCTCTACAGCTTATTTTATGATTACAGTTCAACTTAACCAGATTGATTGTACTCATTGTCACTTGTTTATTATCTTAGAAACGATTGTGTTTAAACTCTTTGTCAATAGTTTAACTTGATAGATATGAACGTGATTGTACTCATTGTCACTCGTTTATCGTCTTAGAAAAGATTTTGTTTAAACTCTTTGTCAGTAATTTAACTTGATAGATATGAACGTGATTGTACTCATTGTCACTCGTTTATCATTTTAGAAAAGATTTTGTTTAAACTCTTTGTCAGTAGTTTAATTTGATGGATATGAACGTGTTTAAACTCTTTGTCACTCGTTTATCATGGTAGAAAAGATTGTGTTTAAACTCTTAGTCAGTAGTTTAACTTGATAGATATGAACGTGTTAAAACTCTTTGCCACTCTTGTACCGTGGTAGAAGTAAAAGTGTTTAAAAACCTTTGTCATTATTTTAACGTGATAGATATAGACGTGTTTAAATTCTTTGTCACTAGTTTAGCGTGATGGAAATGAACGTGTTAAAACTCTTTGTTATATTTGTTTATTGTGGTAGAAATGAACGTGTTTAAACTCTCTGTCATTCGTTTACCGTGGTAGAAAAGATTGTGATTGAACTCGTTGTCAGTTCTGTAAGTAAACTTGATAGATATGAACGTGTTTAAAATCATTGTAACTCGCAATCGTTTATCGTGGTAGAAATGACATGTTTAAACTCTTTGCCACTAGTGTACCGTGGTAGAAGTTGAAGTGTTTAAAACCTTTGTCAATAGTTTAACGTGATAGATATATATAAACGTGTTTTAAATCTTTGTCACTAGTTTAACGTGATATCCGTTGTTCGACCTGCTAGTCAAATGCGTTTTGTTAAAATATACTTTTTCACTTTTTTGGTCTTTTGGAAAATGTTATTTGTGCTGTATTAAGACCCCTCCACCAAGAAATTTGTTTAACATGCACACGTATAAAAATTGCGGTTTTATCCAAAGCAATCATAGGTTTGAACGTTGTTTTCAATTTAGACTTGTTTATATTTTTTCGTTTGGGCTTGTATTATATTTGCCTTCGGGTTTATATGATCCGTTCATCCTATTTCGACTCTTCAAAATTCAAAAGTCTATCCTTAATTGAGGTAAATTATATGGCCTTCCAAATACCGTTTCGATTCCTAACATCACTGAAGAGACATTAATTGTCGAAATCCGGATATGGTGAACTAATGTTTGCACCTTTTGTTTGTGGCATACCATCTTTTCCGCAAGTTTATTGTTTTCTGTTTGATATTAAATTAATAGTTAAGATCCATTTTGTTACATCTGGTGATCCGTTTATTTGGCAATCGCCAATGGCAGTCAGCAGGGTTCAAGAACATCCGTTGTTCGACCTGCTAGTCAAATGCGTTTTGTTAAAATATACTTTTTCACTTTTTTGGTCTTTTGGAAAAATGTTGTTTGTGTTGTATTTAGACCCCTCTACCAAGAAATTTGTTTTGCATGCACACGTATAAAAATTGCGGTTTTTATCCAACGCAATCATAGGTTTGAACGTTGTTTTCAATTTAGACTTGTTTATATTTTTTCGTTTGGGCTTGTATTATATTTGCCTTCGGGTTTATAACGGTATCATGGAAACCAACAGAATAAAGGTAACCCGATACTGAACTTTGAGAGGTATTTTTGATAGGGATGCACACTAGCTGCGCTCACTCGACAAAAAGTTTCATATTTGGACTCGCAGATGACATCTTACAGTATAAATATCACGAAAACATGACAATCTTTTCTAACTTTTTATAAACCCTTTAAAGGGACATCAACGGTCAAATTTATGTTCACCGATTCAAATCCAAATCTTATTGTAGTTATAATATACTTAAAAGTCTATCTAAATTACAAAAAGTCCTAAAGAAACAATTTAAAATGCATGAACTTACTATAATGTATCAACATTTCGTGTGTATTTTAGAATAGCGCCATCTAATTAACCATCGAGATGATCTCCGAAGAATTCTGTGGGTCATATGACTTGATGTAAGCATACTTATAAAACCACAGGCAAGCACGTGCAATCGTATAATGACGATATTTCTAGGTCTGTTTGATTTTAAGTCATAGATGAAAAAAATATATAAACCATCGTTTTACCTGTTGGATATGGTTTTTTTTGGGTTTTTTTGTGGGCAGAATCAGTCAACGAAAGGGATCTTCCTGATAGCTGCCTTGTTTCACATTTCAATGTTGACACTTTTTTCTTTTTCGTCCTGAACATGCATGAAATATTTGCTACTGGACGTTAAGTAACCAATAATCAATCAACCAATCAATCTTTGCTTTTTGATAACTTAATATGCTAAGCCCATGCGTAGCCCATCCCAGTTAAGGATTAAACTGAAGTTCGCATGACTACGGATTCAAATGAGTTGAATTATTGATTTGCAAGTCAATAATACATCATCGATGTTTTGGGCTTATTATTTAACAAATTGAACCAAAACTGACTGCTTATAGCGAAATACTATCAAACAATTCAACTTTTATGAAACAAACAAAAATAATTTTTGTTTTTATTTATTGTCAACTTCGTAGCTTATATGCTCCTTTGAAGCCCGTTTCAAAGGTAGGAATGTATTCTTGTTGTTTATGTTCTTGATACAATGACTGTTTGTCTTCAATATTCTGTTTACAACTTGCTATTTTATCAACTGTCATTTGTTTAAACGATAGAGACAGCTGATTTGAAATTGATATCCCTTAGATTAAATACTGACCACGGACACTAATAGACTTCCGAATGTTGTCAACACTAATTATTTTCCTACTTTCAGTAGGTATGTACACCGGTAAGACTATTTAGGAATAAGTCAAGATACGTTATTGGAACACACGACATGATGTTAACAGACAGGAAGTAAATGATTGAACAAGCGCAGTGACGGTCTTGATTTAATTGTTTAAGTTACCATAACCATATTCATAAATTGTGACAGCGTTGTCAGGGCGTTGTCAATTTTCTTCGAATTATGAGTTTTGAATGTCACCTTGGTATCTTCCGTCTCTTTCTGTCATTTCAAATGCTAATGCATTCTGGGTAACATTTTCAATAGCATACCACCCCTCTACGTATCACCTACAACGAAACTTCTGAATTGTCACTTGGTGGAGTCAAACAAAATATTTGAACATTGGTTGTTATTCCATGTCAGCTAGGTACACATCATTTAGGTAATAAGAACAAATACTTGTCAGATTGTCGTCATAATAGACCGTTATGTAGACTGACATGTCTTTCTGTTGACTGGTACCTTGTAAAATTTAATATTCGCGTTATGTATCCCGCTCAAGCTTAAAACAGGATTCATAGCACACGTTCTCGTACTGATGTAAAAAAAATAGTTGCCCCCCCAAAATTTTTTTTTTTTAAATTGGAAAACTTGTGTTTTCTGTTGAAGTGACCATGGTGACAGACGCATGTCCATTTCAATTATTTGAGTGAAGAGCTAACACATTCTTTGATAAAAGATGTATCGTTTATTTTCTATTGAAAACAATATACTTAAATCTTTTTTTATAAAAGGGAATTGCTATTAGCGAAAGATGCTTGTTCATTTTTTTATTATGTGCTCTACGTTTTCCCTATGTACGATTGAATATTGCCTTCAGTGATATGAGAAGGTTGTACTTTAGAGACAACATTCAGGTCAAATCAGGAAATATCAATTTTGTCTACGGTATTTTCCCTTAGTTGGTTAATACTAGATTCTAGAAAATCAAATTGTATAAAGAGCAATATTAGATAATTATTACATAATAGATATATAATTGAATGTTCTAAAACAAATTCCTTCAATACAAATAATACTATATCAATGTACCATTTCATAAAATAAATATAACACGCAATCCTTTCCATGAAGATTTTATGATCTTACTCGTCCCTAGATCGTTCCCCTACAATTAGTTTTGTATACATTCTGACAGGGCCGATACAAATGTCTGAATTAGTTACTATTTTCCTCTAGTATAATAACAATAAATGTCTACTTCTCTATGAAAAATGACCAATATAACTTCTAATCGAAAGTCATGGAAACCTCATCGGATAAATAAATTAATATCCTATAATGTAAATCCCCTTAGCAATCATTATATCAAATTGCTCAAAATGGAAACTATACAAAAGTTTCAGCAAACATTTCTTTGAAAATTATTCAGATGTTCTTTGGAATGATATTGATTCAAACGCCAAACGTCATTTCCCATCAAGAAACAAACCTTTCAAGATGATGTATGCAATTTCTTTCTGCTGTATTTAAAAGAAGGAATAATATAATATATTCCCTCGTGAGATTAGCGATTTGTTAACTTATATAGACTTCTGTCAGAAACAACAAATGTTTCTTCAATAATTGCTAAATCTTTTGGAAACACAAATGTTTAACACAATGAATTACTGTAAGTTTACTGTCAGGGCGAATAACCAGCTACCAAAAACAGGTCTCCGAGTCAAGTAATATTACGAATGTCGTAAACACTATTGCAGCAAATGTACAATATATTTTGATTGCCTATTTTTGCATTACGTCATATTGCTTTCCGAGAAGGTCAACTCGATTGATATTTACTCTAAAAGCATAACATCGCTATGAATAGTCAATTAAATTAATATAACGTGGGCGATATGGGTAAGCATTTATATCACGTCAAATGACGTTAATGTCAGAGACAAAATGATGTATGTAAATCAAGACTACAATGGCATAAAATGGCCAATAAATGAAGCTCTAATTCTATGTCTAGGATTCAACATATTTCATTTTGAATAAACAACTCGCGGAAAGGGCGGAAAAGTTCTTAACAAATCCCTGATGAGGACGGAAAACATGTTTTACTCTCAATTTCAAAACTTGATTCATTCTTGAAATACTGTTTCGAAATGTTTCTGTTCTGCATGCATTGCAATCTAGTTGTTAGGTATGATACTAAAAGCTTTACAACTCTTTTTTATTGTTTAAGTTTGAAAATTGTAATATAAAGAATTATTGAAAGTTAACTGTCAGGACGAATAACTAGTTACCAAGAACAAGAATCCAAATCGAGTAATATAACGGTTGTCGTAAACACTATTGCAGCATTAATTGTTTATAAAATTGCTTTCTAAATATCTTATCTATTAACTTAATTTTGAGTTTGATATAAGAATTACTTTGGTATGTATAGTGCCTATTGTTGAACTTTTAGATTTTTACCACTGTTGATCTGTTTTCAGATTTTCCAGACGGATCCCCAGAGAGATGCTTCCCACGTGGGCTGCTGTTTGAGATTGCCAGACAGTGTAATATAAATTCATAAATAATCTTGCTAGAAATCCCGTTTATTTTGATTGCTACATAGTTATATTCAGTTTTATGTTTAACATAATTATGTGTTTGATGCTTTGTTTTATTTTTGCTTTTATACGTTTTTCACTGGTGTCATTCGGTATATCGAGAAAAATGACCGTGAAAGAATATCTAACGGTGTTCAAGCATTTCGATTAGATCGTGAATGCAATTAAGCGTAATTCTACATCAAAATCTGTGAAAAATGTGCTGTATTTTCAAAATTTGGAACAGACCAGAAAAAAAATTTGTCTGTCAAAATAAATTAACTTCCTCAAGAGTACTGTGCACTACTTTAAAGAAAAGATGCAGCACTATTTAAGAAAACACAAAAGGCGACACACGATTCAACGAGAATCTTTAATAAAAATCAAGTTTTGTATCTATAATGGTCGCATTCCAATATATCTTGATATGATCGTGAAGACAAGTGTGACCAGGCTTAATGATCAGAAAACAACATTTCTTTTACAAATTGATAATAATTTGCAATATCGAAAGAGCGGGAACAGATCTTTCATGATCCTTTTCACGATCATTAAAACGCGGTACCCGATCTAAAAACCATCCGAAATATCAATTTTTTACAAATACTCCCATTTTTGCAAAGTTTCTGGTTAAAATAAAACTTGAAGAACCATTTAAAACAGTAATATGGAACGATACTTTTAAGAGAAAAGTAATTTGTAAAATTCAAAATATGAAAAAAAATCATGTTTGTTTTACATTTTTATGTCACTGAAATGTCGATAAGCAATTTGCCTTTTGTAGTTTTGTAAAAACGGTGTACTTTTGAAACTCGATATTTCTCAGATACTGATCATAATGCCTTACCATTTTGATTGACATTTTTATTTTTTCGAAATTTATCATTATAACTCATTAAATTAAGATTTTTTATTGGCCTTGCATGTGTCCTCTCGAAAAGATTTCCTTCACGATCCTATACCAGGTCTTTCCCGATCCAATCTCAATACTTGACCACCGTTACTTATTCTTTCACGATCATTTTTATCGATATACCGAATGACAGTGTTTTATATTCGGTTTATATGTTTTCTGCCGAATTCAAAAAAGTTTTTTCTGTCTATGAGGCTCATGGAATACCACTTGAAGATTTTGTTGAATTAAACAACAATAAGATTATTGACTCAAATCAACAATATTTTTTTAAATTGAAGGTGAAGGATACCTTTTTTCCACTTTTTCCCTATGTTAATTAGTTTGCACATCATAGCTTGCTCTCATGAACAGATATTAACATTTGTAAAAGTTCTTTTCGGGCAGTTAAGTATTATTAGTTACATAATGTGCTAGTGACCTAATACGATCTATATGGGGTCAGTAAATTCCATATGTGTGAGTTCTCATATCCATATTATAACAAGCTGTAAAAAATCAGTTTCTCTGAATAGGCTTAATTCATTATATCTGTATAAAACGCAAAAACAAATAACAAGAAAGTTTACAAAGTACCGATTTAAAAAGTACTCGTGCTTACTGAAAGCTAGTTTACTAAAACCAAATTTCGGCTTATAAATACGATTTCGACTTTTTTGACGAATGTTTAATCAGATGCCGAATAATTAAAGGAAGTAAACGGGGGAGTGAGTGTTTAGTGCTCACAAACATGTTTGACCACGCTACATTCTTTTTGTGCCTGTCTCAAGTCAGGAACATGTAATTCAGTGGTTGTCGTCGGTTGCTTTATACATGTCATAATTTTTTTTCATAAATCGAGTTGTTTTGTCGTTCAGATTATTTCAAATTATGTCACGTGACTTTTATATCTGACTTTACGGTATGAATTGTGCTTATTGTGGAAGGTCGTATGGTAACCTATAGTTGTTCCTACAGTGGTCTTTGTTTGATAGTTGTATCATTTGCAATCCACATCCGTTTTGTATCCGTAGATAAAACAACACTCATTATCAAATAGTCTTTATTTGAACAGTAGAAGAACATGAATATAAAGATAAAACAACTGTCACATGAGGGTCTGGATGGGATTAACAGAAAAGACAATAATAGGCCACCACTACAGAAAATTGTCCAAAAATCTGAAAAAGATAGGCCAAAATATAGATTAGAGAACAACGGGTGCTAAAATAAAAAGAATATAGAATAATGGGCAAAATTTTAAAAGAAAAGAGAACAATGAATTAACATAATAAATACTACAGAATGAAAAGATCCCCCATCCAGACCCCCTCACATTATCTTGCTATCACAGACTTGGTCATTTTTCTCAATAAAACATTAAGTCTCGTTTTCACTTTTTTCCTTGACGCGTGCGATACCTGTAGCACGTATAACAACAATGTGTTGCTACATCGGGATTGTTGCAGACGTCTACACCAAACTGTCGGAGATAATTCCCACAATCCAATATTCCATATGGCGTACTGAAGGAAACCGGTCGATCCCCATATTCACAACCTGAAATTACATAAAAAAAACGTACACTCTCTTTTTGATATCAATGTATTGATACACATTCACTATAGATCATAGTTGGAAAGCAACTCTTCCTCTATCGCCTGTCAAGTCAACTCTAGAAATGCGACCTTTGAGTTTGCCCTGAATGACATCAGAATCCCCGTTACAATACCCAATGGCAGAGGTTATACAAATGATACCAGATTTTCGTACAAAGATGCTTGTAAGTGGTTAGAAAAGTTTTTTTTTTATCAACACTAAAAATTTGTGTACATACATGTATATAGGTTGGGTGATTTTAACAAGTCAAGTTGCCCATGCATACACATCATCTCAAAAGTCTCAAAATAGTATGTAAGAAAGTACATTGTATACTTATCCCATTTTAGCAATCTTAAGACACGTTTTCTTAAGCCCCTCTGTGGGTTCATTAGGGAGCTACCATTTGATTTTTATGGGGGGGGGGGGGGGGGGGGCTAGGATGAAAAATTTTGTCCTGCATTTTTTTTTTAGTTGTTATCTCTGTCCTGCCTTTTTATTTTTCCCTCTATTCGGTCCTGCATTTTTTTTTTTAAAGTTTATCCTGACTTTTTTTTACCTAACTTGTCATCCTGACTTTTTTTTTTTTTTGCAAGTGTCTCATCCTGCCTTTTTTTTTTTACTCAAAACTCATGTCCTGCCTATTTTTTTCAAATTTCATCCTAGCCCCATAAAAATCAAATGGAAGCTCCCTTATTATTTGTGGGATACCAATTTTCGTGGACTTCATGGGAATAGGTGAAACACGAATTTAAAAGGATAACGCAGTACAAATTTTTCATAGGCATGTATGCATACTTTGGCAAAACCACGAAATCAAAAATCCACGAAATTTATTACCCACGAAAATACATGAGTCCGCAGTAATTAAATAGTTTCCATTCACAGTCTAATTTCTTTCCCAATAAATGTTGGAAGTTTCTTGTTTTATTATGTACACTTTATTTTTAAAAAAGTTCGAGTCTTCCAAGGAACTCGTGTCACCTGCCATCTCATAATATGTAAGTAAACAAAATAAAAATAAGGAGATGAGGTATGATTGCCAATGAGACAACTATCCACCAAAGTTCAAATGAAGTGGATGTAAGCAATTATAGGCAACCCTACGGTCTTCAACAATGAGAAAGACCCATACCGTATAGTCGGCTATAAAAAGCCCCGACATAAAAAATATGAAACAATTCGATTGAGAAAACTAACGGCCAAATTTATAACAAAACAATTTATGAAAAACAAATATGACCGACACGAACCAACGACAACCACTGAACTACCGGCTCCTAACTTGGGACAGGCGCATACAGAATGCGGTGGGGTTAAACATGTTTGTGAGCGCTTAACCCTCCCCCTAACCTGGGACAGTGGTGAAAAAGCACAACATAAGAACAAACTATAAAAATCAGTTGAAAAAGACTTAACTCATCAGATCGATACAAAGCATAACAATCAAACAAAAACAGACCGGACGTGGCAGGGTATTTATCCATCCCTCATCCCTAACAATAAAAAGGACACTAAGTACTGATCTTAACAGCTAGTTCAAAGTCAATAACAACTGTTAAAAAATCATGTGTCTTAGACTAAAATATCAATCAGTACACATCCAACATCCAATGGATTTAGAGTAAAGACGTTATTAACAGTCAGAGGAAAACATGACCTTGTGCAATGCCAAAATAAAGGTATCGACAGATTGTAGTACCGTTAAAGCGGATATGTGTATAACAAAACTATTTAGTATGATTTTAATTTACTGATTACAAAATCAATATTTATACCAATAAAACAATATTTAAAAATCTAATTACACTGTTGAATTGGTAACCTTTTAGAATAAGTTTATTTAAAGGATTAATAATTATACCCGGATCGTATATAAATTTCCAGGCTCGGTAAACAACATCACCGTAAAATTTAGGATGTGCTATTAAGTTTTTTACAGGTACAAACAAACATGCAAACCAAATCGTTGTATCTATGGAAGACTTTGGTAAAGGTTTTAAGGTAACGAAATCCATGGCTTAATAATTTTCCAGTAATACATAGATTACGCTCATTGAAATCCAAAACGTCACTACAGACACGGGCAAAACGAACGAGTTGGGATATATAAATACCGTAAGATGGTGCCAGAGGAATAACGGACTAGCAAATACAAGTATATAAACTTTACTTGCCTATATTTAATTAATTCCAGAGATCATGCAAAATTGAACTTTGTCTCTCTCATCAATTATAAACCTTGTTTAATTAATCAAGCTCAAATACCATATTAGTGTAAGTATGGTAACTTACATTAAAATTGATACTTCTAGAATTACTTGAAAGATTCTATTTGTAGACAGAAAAAATCCTAGCTGAGTTAAGGAAGTTCGCTACTCTGTTTCAAAATAACAAGCTTTTTAGAAGACTGAAATAAGTTGCTAGTATTCCAATAGTGGAACTGAAATAGCAGAAAAAAATGAAGGGTCCGTGTCCTTGTTTTCGAGATATAAGCCATTGAAAATTTGGCGGGAAATGATTCTCTCTAGAATTATCGTACATTAAGCATTGACACCTTTTTCCTTTCAAAATCTATGAAAAAATAACAAGGATTTTATTAGATGAATAAACAACAAGGATTTTATAAGATGAATAAACAACAACAAAAAGCTGTATGCCTGAATATAATCGAAACAGCATATCGCAAGCGATGTATGGTTTAAATAGATTGTTGGATTGATTTTTTGTTGTTGTGTTCAGCGCCAATTTCAGCACTATTGGCTATTTCGTGGCGGCCACTTTGGGGAAAGCCGGAGTGCCCAGAGAGAATAACCGACCTTCGGCAGGAAAAATTCACATTCCAAGTCAATTAAGATTGGAGTGGAACGCATCTGCCACATGCGGTGTCGGAACTCACAACCTCAGTGTTTACAGGTTAGTAATTGCTGCTGTAGATAAACTAATTTGACCATTCGGCCATCGAGACCCCGCATGGTTTAGAAGAATGCACAAATTGTTTGGTTGATAATATTCACGTTGAGTTTTTGTAGACCCTTTAAATTTGTTAGAACAAACATACCTGGTATTTGGTGTTGACTTCTTGATTTGAGTCTCTCACACGTTTCGCAGCAGATTTGATTAACCGTGGGCATGTAACAATTAATTCGTAACTGGTTTTGCTGATCAAATGGTGCACATAAATCCGGGTTCTGATCTCCCCACTGGCATACTGAAACATAAGCAGAATATCATTGAGATTTCGTTGTGCTATAGATATTTTATGGTTGACATGAAAAATATTGACTGGGAGGTGTTCCTTTTATATAAATCTGGCTGGTATAATGCAGAATGTATAACAGTGAAAAAGTTGTAAAGCAAAAGTTTCGAGATCATCCAAAGCAAATTTTATTTTGAAACAATCTTGTTTTTTTTTTTTTTGTGATTTAATAAATATTACTGATGAAGGGATAGAAGTCTCGTTGCTCAGAAGTCATTATTATTATATATTTTTTTTAAATCGCACGAATTTCGTACGCCTGTTTTTGCTTCATATTTAATTTCCTTTAGTTTTGATACAGATCAATACAACAAAAGTTTAAAAGCCGCTTTTAACCTTTTTTTTTCATTTGATAAAATTTTATTTACAAATATATATTTACAATAAAAAGTGAATAGGATAAAACCCATATTCACTTAACATGATAAACATTGTTCATATCAATTGCTTGTTGATGAAATAGTAAAATACAAATTCAGTAAGTTGATGTCCTAATTAGTTCAAATATAACATGTATTCTTTATATATACCAAAAACTGAAAATCAAGAGTTACCCGTCTTATCATAACAATAAAATGAAACCTCTCAAAATTATATTTTAATTTGTGATCCATTATATTGTAAAACAGGGTTTCTATATAAAAAGTATTTCTCAAACAGATTTAAAAGCCGCTTTTAAACCGCTGGGTACTGCAAGTATTTGCAACGAAATGCCATGGTATCTCGTAATCATTATATAAATAATATCTCCTTTTAAAATTTCTAGAAAATGAAATATTGCAGCAATGAATAAGCATGTATCATATATGCATGTGCATTGTATCATTAACTAATTAGTTAAAACGACTAAACTCTATACAACTTAAGAAATTAGGAAAAAAATAACAAGTCAGAAATTGAACAGACAGTGTTTTGTTGTTTGCTGGTGTGCCAGGAAACATAACTCTGATAGGTCTGTGAGACTTATAGCATTTGGAGTAATATGGCTTCAGATGACATTTCAATTTTTTAAAAAAGCAATATTTAATTTTCTGCGTTATAATAGTCTCTTGCGAACTGTAGTGTATTGCGTGTTAGTCACGATGTTATTTGTTTTTCTTCAACATATGCTTTTTTTTTTTCCTCCTTGGAATCGTCGCCCACTTATTTGTACAAACCAAAGTAGAAATATTGAAACAAACGGCAAGTTTATTAAACTCGTAATTTCCTGGTTTTATAATAAAAATGAGATTATATAGGAATTTATGCATGTTTGATTGCAGTGTTTTTAGGGTTGTTAAAGCATTGATCGTTTAGACATTTTATTAAATAGGAATTATTTTATTCAAGAAAAAATTCCCGGAAGGAATATGTATTAATACAGGACGGAATAAATTTTACGTGTATAAAGTTTGAAAAGATTTAAATTGTAATTAGTATATGTAGCGCTGAAAGACAAAATTATTGACGTTCTATGCTTTTGACCTTAAATAATACTACGAAAAGAAGCTTTTAAATCTATATTTTCTCCTCGCTGCATTAGTGTTGTTGTCCAAAGAGACCTTCAATTGGCGAAATATGTACACTTATATTTCCTTCAATCTTTGGTTGATAATTTTTACTGACTTCATCTATATCATGTATATAGCTTTGTATTTTAAAAAAAAAGGTGTATCTTAGATTTCTCCGAATACAGTAAAACCTGTTTCAAGACACCACTTGTATAATTATAAGGGAGACAAAAAAACTGATCTCAGAAGACAGGTGGTCTTTTAATAAAGGTACATCCTATATGGAATGCACAAAAGAGAGAGGACCTAAAATTAATGGTCTTATAACACACTGTCAGGTTTTTGCTTAATAAATTTGGTCTCTTGATAGAATTGAGAATGGAAACGGGGAATGTGTCAAAGAGACAACAACCCGACCAAAGAGCAGAAAACAGCCCAAGGCCATAACTATGTATTAAGCGAGTTTTACTGTATTTAGATGATGATATATGCTTACCAGACTTATCTTGGTCTGCTAATGAAGGACACGTGAGACAACAAAGACGCTGATTTTCTGGGAGGTAACATAAATGTCTCTTTTCTCTGATGATCTGACAACGAGGCGTTAAATCACCGTATTCACATCCGGGAATTACTACAAAAAACAAACATTACACATTTATACAATGTAGATTAGTTACTTATTGAGAATTTAAAATAATCCAGGGTGTCATATTTAACCTATACCGCATAATTATATTATTACGGGTTGTATGGAAGAGGTCACCAAAAAAACCCTCAGATATTTGTTGCAAGGGTATTTTAACGCTCAGTCCAACGAGAATTAGTAGCTGGGTATGCAATAGTGGTTTATTTTTGTGGAGTCTATAGAAAACGTTATATCAAGTTATATAACATAATTTTGGATGTCTCCGATATTATAAGAAGAGAGGCGAAAGATACCAAAGGGACATTCAAACTGATTAGTCGAAAATAAACTAACAACGCCATGACAAAATAAGAAAATGACTTAGAGACAAACAACAGTTAACAAAACACAACATAGATAAGTGAAGACTGAGCAACGCGAACCCCACAAAAAAACGGGGATGATCTCAGGTGACCCGAAAGGGTAAGAAGATCCCGTTCCATATGGCGCCCGTCGTATTGCTGATGCAAGTACAAACTCGGTGATAAGTCTAGTTCGGTAAGTTACATTCAGGTAAAAGCAGGATGGTATTGTGGTTACGACGATTGGAACATATCCGCCGTCATCTGTGAAACAGATATTCCATAACGGTCACCCAACTTGAGATGGTCAGTCCGTAAAATTTTCATAGGGATGAATCAATTTCGACTTATTCACCATTTAGAACTCTTTGTTTAATATACACAGTATAGCTTCTTGTGAGCGGCAACTCTCTATCAAGGAAATCATAATAGGAAACGCAAGCCCTTGAATATCGTATCAACTGGGAGATATATATTCCATATGCAGGCGCTGCTGGAATGTTGCTACTTAGAAATAAACAGTTCACAATATTGAAGCTTAAATCATCTCTTGGGTCATAAAGCTTTGTCCTCAACTGATCCTCATTGTCAATTTATAGATGTAAGTCAAGATATGAGGCAGACTTAACTGTATCTGATGCATACTTAATTTCAAGTTCGATGGAATAGATGCATTCAACATAGTCGCCAGACTTTATTATTCAATGAGAGGACATAATAATAGATGCTAGGCCAAAAGCACAAACGTTTAAAATACTAAGGATGTTTATTACTACGATCTTACCTTATACAGTAAAGAAATATTCAAAGGAATATAACTAGAGGCTCTAAAGAGCCTGTGTCGCTCACCTGCATCTCAAACTATGGCCACTTTTAGTATAAATCATCATTAAATGGGAACAACTTTCTAAAGAGTTAACTGACAATTTCAGTTTCATGTTGACATATTTGTAGATCTTTTCCTGCTGACAATTTTTCCTTTCTAAAGTTTCTATCTATTATAGTGTTCAAGATAATAGGCAACAAATGCAGAAAAATGTAAAAATATCATTTAAGGGAAATAACTCAAATAACGAGTCCACTGAAGATTTTTACCATATGTCTGATTTGTAGATCTTGTCTTTCTGATCATTTGTGCTATTTAAAGTTTCTATTTATCTATTACAGTTTTCAAAATATCAGGCAAAAACGCAAAAAAATCGTAAAAATCTTCATTAAAGGGCAATATTTCTAATAAGGAATTGTCTTGCTGATCATTTTTGCTATTCTTCAGTCTATCTAGTATAATTTTCGAGATAATAAGGAAAAAAATTTTAAATGGTAAAAGTTGTCATTTAAGGGCAATAACTCCTATAAGACGTTGTCTTACAGTTTTGAGGTAAATAGACAATAGTATGAGCTCATCATTCTAAACGTTTTTGCCCTTGTCAGAATTTCTCTATTTATAGCAGTTTTCAAAATAATAGGCAAAACTTGCATTTTACCACTATGTTGTACTTTTAGCCATGTCGGCCATCTTGGTTGGCAGACGGGGTCATCGGACACATTTATTTAACAAGATACTCCAATGATGATTGTAGCCAAGTTTGGTTAAATTTGGCCCAGAGGTTTCAGAGCAGAAGATATTTGCAAAAGTTAACGGACGACGACGGACGACGGACGCCAAGTGATGAGAAAAGCTCGCTTGGCCTTTCGGCCAAGTGAGCTAAGAAGGGAAACACCAAAACGTAAAGTAATGAAAACATAAGAGATAAAAAATGGCGGTCCAATATTTCTATATCCAAACGGTCTTTTTTCAAAGGTTGTTGAAAAAAGAACGTCCAGATCATAGAAGGTTGGAAGGATGCTAAAATAAGAAGCACATACAGAATGGATTAACGACCGGCTAAAACTTATTTGTTCTTACCTACAGCTTGTCTATCTTTGTGTAACCTGCATTGTTCGCAACAAATGTCTCTATTTCGAGAATTATAACAATCAAATGGCTGTATATTTCTACATTGGTAGGACCAATCGCCGTATTCACAACCTACAAAGGAAATATAATAGTAGTTTCAAAACTTATTGCATTTGATTTTCATGTCTATTAATGCGATTGTTGATAAAAAAACGAAAATTTTAAATAATAAAATGTGATTAAGCAAATAATATAACGATTTTCTTTTTGGTTTTGCGTTAATAAGTAAAAATTGCTGACTTAATATATATAATGATTGATTATTGTTTGCTGATCGTCCAGTTACAAATATTTCATGCATATTTAAGATAACAGCTACATGCAATTGGTAAATTCTGTTAAATGGGTAGATCGAGATGAACAAGATTGGAATATTGGACTGAGGACATATCAGAGAGGAATAGATATTTGGCCCTAGAAAATACAAATCAAACAGTTTTTAACTTCTTTAAATCAGAATAAATTGACACTTCAAGTTTCTTAAAAACATCAAAAGGTTTTCCTTCTTCCTATCCCCCCCCCCCCCCCCCCCCCCCCCCCCGCACACTTTTTTTTTCACTTTGTTAAACACAAAATCCGATACTAAAATTTGTGACTTTAACTTCCATTCTTTGCTTAAAATCATAACTAGAGGCTTTAAAGACCCTGTGTCGCTCACCTGCATCTTCAACAATGAAAACATTTTTAGTTAAAATCATCATTAAAAGGGAACAACTCTATTAAGAGTTAACTGACAATTTCAGTCATGTTGACATAATTATTTGTAGATCTTATCCTGCTGATAATTTTTCCTTACTGAAGTTTCTATCTATTACAGTTTTCAAGATATAAGGCAAAAAATGCAAAAAAAAAAGGTAAAAAATTATCATCAAAGGGCAATAACTCCAATAACGAGACGACTGAAGATTTCGACCATCATGGCTTATTTGTAGATCTTGTCTTGCTGATCATTTGTGCTATTTAAAGTTTTTATCTATTCCAGATAAAAGACCAAAATGGGAGAAATTGTCATTAAAGGTCAATAACTTTAATAAGGAGTTGAGTTACAATTTTGGTCATGTTGACTTATTTATAGATCTTGTCTCTCTGATTATTTTTGCTTCAAAAGGTTCAATCGATCTATTCTAGTTTTTAAGATATATGGCAAATACGCAAAAAAATGGTAAAAATCGTCATTAAAGGGCAATAACTCTAATAAAGAATCGTCTGACGATTTTGGTTTGACTTATTTGAAGATTTTGTCTTCCTGGCTATTTTTGCTTTTTAAAATTTCTATCTATCTTTCATAGTTTTTTTAAAGATATTAGGCAAAAACGCTAAAATTTGGCAAAGATCGTCATTAAAGGGCAATAACTCTTATAAGAAGCTGTCTGACGATTTTGGTCATGATGAATCATTTGTAAATATAGTCTTGCTGATCATTTTTTTCTATTTAAAGTTTCTGTCTATCTATTATAATTTTCGAGATAAAAGGGGAAAAAATTTAAGGTAAAATTAGTCTTTTAAGGGCAATAACTCCTATAGATAGTCGTCTAACAGTTTTGACTGAAAAAGACAATAGTTAGAGCTCAACATTGTGAACATTTTTGCCCCCGTCAGAATTTCTCTATTTATGTCAGTTTTCAAAATAATAGGCAAAACTTGCATTTTACCCCTATGATCTATTTTAGCCATGTCGGCCATCTTGGTTGGCAAGCAGGTCATCGGACATGGTTTTAAACTAGATATCCCAATTATGATTGTGGCCAAGTTTGGTTAAATTTAGCCCAGTGGTTTAGGAGAAGATTTTTGTAAAAGTTAACGCACGCCGACGACGACGGACGACGGACGCCAAGTGATGAGAAAACCTCACATGTCCTTTCGACCAGGTGAGCACAAAAAAGCCTTTTGATTCTGACACTCTAAAGAAAAGAACATTTCTAGTAAGTTTCTTTAATTATTAAGCATACGCAACATTTATCATAATATCCATTTCTTGGTGGTAAATTGCTTTTTAATTGGCAGGTACTTATAAGATTTAAGTACCCTGTTCATTTGCTGATGTCTTTTTTGATTAGGTGATTATATCACAGAGGGGAGTTAAAGCCATAGGTATTTCATCTTCAGTCCTATATTACAGTTCGTTATCTGGTTTTTTTTTCTTCTGTTTTCTTTTTTCTCGTTTTAATTCTACTGGGAAATGCTTAAGAGCACACGGAAGTAACAATTTTCAGGATTTTGCTGTTTGTTTATTTGAGATAATTAACTATATATATTGCTGGTTTTTATTGTTTGTTTTAGTATATCTCTCATATCCTTGATTATCAAATTACTGATTGCATCCGTTTTCAGTGTAAAAATTACTAATAGATTTGAGTTTCTAGTGTGAACCGCTTACGGTTTTGAAGCACAGGCAATAACAATTTCTACTGTGAACCGCTTACGCTTTTAAAGCACACTTCAGGCAATGACAATTTTCTGGGTTTTGTTCTTTTTTTATTTGACACATTTCTTCTATAATTACATTACATGTATATTTCATTATAATACGTTATTTTGATTGGCTAACAGCAATCTCGCGTCATTCTAAAATTAACTTTCATTTCAAAATGAAATGTAACATTCATGATGACACGAGCTTCCAAAATAAAGTGCAAAGGTAATTAAAAGAAAAACTTGATAGAAATCGGTTTTCATGATCTTAGCAAAAAAAATGTAATTAAAGTATTGAATGCTTCTTTTAGTAATTTTATAGGGTTGTAAAAGCGTTGACCGTGTGCACATTTTTAGAGTGAGCGCTTCCGCGCTTCATACAAAATGTACTTCGGTCAACGCTTTTACACCCCAATAAATTTACAAAAACAAGTATTCAATTCTTAAATAAATTGTTTTTTGTTGTTGTTTGTTTTCGTTTATTCTCTGATATCCGTATTTACTTATCGCATCCGTTTTCATTGTATTACAATTAGATTCGAATTTAAAATTGTCTACCATGCGTAAAGGACATACGTCTTGAAATAATGCGATGCGTCCGTGGTGCTATTTATTCTTTTAATGATTGTTAAATTCGAAATTCACTGTGCTTAAAATGTTGAATAACTGGTAATACAAATGTTGTTTTTTTTTCTATTCAAAGGCCTTAACGGTATTTGGTACATCTTTTCGCAATTTTCGGTTTTAATGCTCTTCAACTTCGTATTCGATTTGGCCTTCCAATTGTTTTGATTCGAGCGCCAATGATGAGTCTTACGTAGACGACAGAACACGCGTACCAGATTATAAGCCTGATATCTTTGATCTTTGAACGGGTATTCGAAGACAGACTTTTAATTTGCTTTTTTCCCATTTTCCTTTTTATGAGTTTCTGTTTTTATAGCGTATCATCTTACCTGTTTTGTCTGCTTTTTTCAGTGACAAACATCTTTCACAGCACTCCCTCGAGACTCTTTCGTAATTATAGCATATAAAGGATCCTAGTGTATTGATAGCTTGTGAACAACCCATATTATTAATAAACACTGGCGTAGGTTCTGTAGGACATGTCTGAAATATGTCTGATTATCATATTATCTAGGTAATATTTTCCTTGTAATTTATGATGATAATTTCCCCATTTTTGTTATAGATAACTAAAGAGGCTTTAATTTAACACAAGTGTGCTCCTGTATGGTATATAAATCCTTCTGCACATTTATTTTGGAAAGGTAAACACTTTCCTAGAAGAAATACGTTTTGTTATTTGAATTGTTTCACGTTTTACTATCACATGGCCTCTGTTTAATAACTTTCTATATATATATGGTAAAGATTTTGCTGATTAGAGGCCGTAAGAGGACTTATATAGTTGTTTACATCCTAAGGTTTGTCACGAGGTCTTTTTCCATTCTCAATTTTATTTATTTGGTCAGTAGTTGTCTCATCGGCAATCAAACCATATCTTCTTATTTTTATCTGTAAGTTCAGTGTTACCAATCTAAAATCTTGATAAAATTGAGAATGGAAATGGGAAATATGTCAAAGAGACAACAACCCGACCAAAGAGCAGACAACAGCCGAAGGCCACCAATGGGTCTTCAACGCAGCGAGAAAATCCCGCACCCGGAGGTGGTCCTCAGCCGGCCCCTTAATAAAATTGTGTAATAGTTCAGTGAAAATGGACGTCACACTAAACTCCAAAACATATAAATGTTAAACAAATCAAAATTTTGTCAGACAAAGTGTGTGGACAGTGTAACTAGCATAGCATCGTCCATCATCTGATATCATGAAATACGGTATACATTTTCTAATCTTTCCTGTCTAATACATTAACGTATTTTATTAGAGTAACACGACTGATGTGAAATTTGGATCTGCTAACCATTCGGGTGCACCTGAGATCAACACCGGTTTTGGATTGTTTCGCTTTCTTGTGTTTTAAAGACTGTTGTTTGTCTTTGAACGTTTTTCGTTTTTTGTTGCCATGCCGTTTCCAGTTTGCCCTTGACCTCCGAGTTTAAGTTTTCTTTTGATATCTTCCGCCTCTCTAATACAAATGAAAATCTTATAGTAAAATTCATTTATATACTAATGAAAATCTTATTGTAAAAAATTGTTTATATACAAATGAAAATCTTATAGTAAAATTCATTTATATATTAATGAAAATTATTGACAGTCACAGAATTCTAAAAGGGAAAACTAATTAAAAAACATTGTTTGTATTTATATAGCACGTATTAGTGTTTCGTATTTTAACAAGCATTTACTTTAAGTACAGAAAGTTTATCATTTCAAATCATTTCAAGTAGCAAATGGTTAACATTTGAATTATCAATATAGATATGTTGTAACAGTAAGCGCGTGTTACTTATCTTTCAACAACTGTTTATTGATACAAGTTTTCTGGTAACAGATGAAGGCTGTATGGAGATACATCTATACGTAATACTGTTTCTAGTAACTCATTATTATATAAACAACTTAAGATTTAATTGGGGCAATCAAGATTATGTCCTGTTGATACTTATAGTTATTACTTGTAAATTTTATAATCTTGAAATATTTCAGTCATGAGGCATCATATATATGCATATAATGAAACGTTTCAGTTGATGATGGCATACTGCCATACATAAATCCGCTTTTTACGTTTAATCAGAAGTCAATTACTTGAAGTATAACGCTGCTATATTGTGAGGGAGATCAAAATATTCCCTTACCCACACCTCGGGCTATTATCTACTAGCAATACTGCCGGCATATAAGGGTAACAAAGATCAAAATATTCCCTTACCCACACCTCGGGATATTATCTACTAGCAATACTGCCGGCATATAAGGGTAACAAAGATCAAAATATTCCCTTACCCACACCTCGGGCTATTATCTACTAGCAATACTGCCGGCATATAAGGGTAACAAAGATCAAAATATTCCCTTACCCACACCTCGGGATATTATCTACTAGCAATACTGCCGGCATATAAGGGTAACAAAGATCAAAATATTCCCTTTCCCACACCTCGGGATATTATCTACTAGCAATACTGCCGGCATATAAGGGTAACAAAGATCAAAATATTCCCTTTCCCACACCTCGGGATATTATCTACTAGCAATACTGCCGGCATATAAGGGTAACAAAGATCAAAATATTCCCTTTCCCACACCTCGGGATATTATCTACTAGCAATACTGCCGGCATATAAGGGTAACAAAGATCAAAATATTCCCTTTCCCACACCTCGGGCTATTATCTACTAGCAATACTGCCGGCATATAAGGGTAACAAAGATCAAAATATTTCCTTTCCCACACCTCGGGATATTATCTACTAGCAATACTGCCGGCATATAAGGGTAACAAAGATCAAAATATTCCCTTTCCCACACCTCGGGATATTACCTACTAGCAATACTACCAGTAAATAAGGGTAACAAAGATCAAAATAGGATTATACGATTGGAAAATTCGTTGTATTGCTATGAAAATCGAGAATACAGACATTTTGTTAGGGGAAACTGTATGAAAACGTTCTATAATTGGTAAAAAAAACTATTTCTACTCGGCCATGGAATCTATATTTATTTTTCATGATAATACAGAGCGCCTAAGGATACACTACCTAAACCCCGTCTCATCTGAGGACACTGGCTAAGTAATCACTTATATGGGGCCAGTATATTTCTCTTGGTAATGGACTTTTGTTTTAACTTTAATAACAGGCTAGCAAATGTCAATCTCAAGATAATACGATTCGTATTTGCGTTAATATAGTGGCACCTAAAATTATTGTCTTGTTATTCATTGCTTGAAGTTGATACAATGCATGCACGGATTAAGCCTTGTTTAACGTTACAAAAAAGACAATACAATTTAAAAATAACCTTGTTCTTTATAAGTCGGAAACTCAGTGTAGATCTTGCTCAAGTAGTGGCACCACCCGTGCTAATTCAAATACAGATCCTGTGTCCACGTTTCGCTTGCGAAGATATGAAAACGCTCTGTTCTACTTTCTGTTCTGAAAATTTCACATCTACCAATGAAATTTCAGCCTCCTACTATTTGAAGGTGTGTATAGTTATAACAAAACCCGAGTATCCCGAAATGATCTTCAAAACAGAAAGTAGAACGGAAAGTTTTCTGATTTTTTTGTAAGCTAAGCATATACATAAGATGTGTATTTCAATCAGATTGAGTGACAGCCGTCGTGTTGATCATTGTGTAAAAGCCACTGATAAGTCGATTTTGGTGATTTCATAAACGAGGAAAAGGTGTGGGATTGTGACTTTAACCTGGTTAATAAGAATCTTTGGTTCAATATTTCCTCGTAAGCAGTAACCATGTTTCAAGTAACTCATGATATAAAACTCAAGCCCTCGAATTTCTGATTTACAATCAAAACATGTGTTTTACAAAAGCTTTATCGGTTATGTAATATTTTTTTAAGAATAAAAAAGTTGGATCTCATAAGTTTAAATGGATATACCTACCGGGTCATTTGAAACAACTCCTCTGTTTGGAATAAAATTTGAACTTCCACCATATACACGTTCATTTCTATTGTAAACTGGATATCTCGATCCTCCACCAACATATTGGACTCTTGTACCACCTGGATTGTACGAAACTCCACTACCAACATACGGTGAATATTGAGTCTGTCCACTTCCTGTTCCATACTGCGTTCTGGTTCCCTGTTGGTCTGTATTAGGATATTGCCGATTGGAACCGCTGGTTTGGTATCCAACCTGACTTGGTGGTCTATATCGATAGGCTGTTTGTGAGTCTGGTCCCGAATATACAGTACTTGTATATCGATATCCACTTTCGGCTCTTACTGGGGGACTGATTGTGGTAGAAAGAGTCGGCGGTCTTCGATCTTGTTCAGTTGTATATCGATATCTACTTTCCGTTCTTACTGGGGGACTGCTTGTAGAATAAGGAATCGGTCGTCTTCGATCTTGTTCACTTGTATCTAGATGACTCCTGAATTCGATCTGAGGATCACTTCCTATTGTAATAATTCTAGAATCATCCTGTGAATTGTCATTTTGAGTCTGATTTTCAGATTGTGTATCATATGTTGAGCTAACATATCTATAACCAGAATTCTCGGCACTACTTCGGTCCTGCTGTTCATTATTAACATGTTCACTGCGAACTAACGGTACTCCTCCGCCATTCGATGAGCTAGTTATTGGTAAAGGCTATGAAAAAAACTTTCATATTAATAACTCATTTATAACCTAATATAAAAATGTTAAACCTAACTTTAATTAAGATAAAGTTATTGGGTTTTTTAGTTAACTATTTTGTTGTATATATTTATATATATCTATTTTTAACGGAGTGTACTATATTGTTCAAGCTAGCCGGAAGAATAGTTAAAAATCTCTATTTTTCCGCCATCCGTTTGCGGATGCGCAAGTGTTCAATATCAACAGAAGTGTCATGTGGCCAGGAAAGTGTCCCGGATGAGGTGTCGGATTGCAAACGCGCGAATCATGCAATGGACGTTTTGAGAATTGGAGATTGTGATTTATATTTAAAGATGTCATATAGAAAATTAGAGGGAATGTGACTGCTTTAAAACAAATTTCTATAGGACAGACTCCAGAACAATAGCGTGTGCACGTAAACTGAGAGGAGTAAACCCCCCCCCCCCTTTTTTTTATTCTGTTTTATTTATTTTCTCAATAAAATTATTATGTTTCTGCTATCAAAAACACAATCTTACTTTGAGGGCAGTTTACATGTGCCTACCCTTTTCTCTTATTTTCTATGTGTTAAAAATCGCAGAACATTTTGAAAAAAAAATTGTGCAAAATCATTTGACGACTTCATTGGAACCAAACTTCAGGAAACGATAAATTCGGAATCTTTTTTAAGAATCATAGATGTTCATTGAAGCCATAAATATTGTCCGACTCCTAACCTTGCAGGATAGGTAGAAAAAAAAGGAGAGGCATTTTGACCCCCCCCCCCCCCCGATTCCCGTAGAATAAAAAAAAATCTGAATATGCTGTATACTATGAAGTAATTTTATTTTTTTATTTGCATTTTGATTTGTTGTAGTGAATGAATGGAAACTTTTAACTTTTTTGCACAATTTTTTGTCAAAACTATAAGTGACTTTAATTCAAAAGTGTATTTGCTGCATATCAATCGATGTTGATATTCTTTTTTTGTCTCATTTGACAAGCTGTATATTTACGGAGAATCAGCGTGTTCCATAGAACAGCCAGTAGAAAAATAAATCAAAGTTAATACTTGGAGAGTTGGTACAAGTCAGGAATATGACAGTTGTTATCCATTCATTTGATGTGTTTGAGCTTTTGATTTTGCCAACTGATTAGGGACTTTCCTTTTTGAATTTTCCTCGGAGTTAAATATTTTTTTGATTTTACTTTTTTCCTATTATAATTCTGTTTTTATTTTTTTTTATTCATTATTAGTTTACTATTTTATCTTGAGTTTATTATCAGTAACATCCGCAAAACGTGCAAAAATGAATAGTCCAATTCTCAGTTTTGCATGTGAAGAATTTTTTTGCCACTACATTCTCCACTGGATGCTACAATAACCACTTACCCAAAAATATATTCATTATTCATTGTTATGTCTGGCTGGATTATAGCATAATAGCAGAGAAACGCTATTCTTCCGGGTGGCCGGAAGAATAGACATTTTTTGCTACATTGTATTATTCCAGCTAGCCGGAAGAATAGCCACTGCCTTTTTTTTAAAATCTCGAGCCGTAAATAACCTGCTGGCAAGCTGACGTATAACGAAGAAAAATATAACTTTGATCTACATATTTAAACAGTTAAAGAGCTGATGAGCTATTTGACACGTTTAAAGAACCGTTCTTACTAAAATTTAATTGTTTCTCTATTCTAAGATTCATATGTCGATTGTTTTTTTCTTTTTTTTTTTTTTGTTGTTTTTTTTAGGGTTTGTATTTATCAAATTAATCTGTTTGTTTATTCATCTATTTCCAAATCATTTCATTTCATTTTTAAATCTTTATCTTTTACATTCGCTGTAATAAGCCTAAGACACGTACTGAACTTTCAAGCGTATTCATAAACGCGGTGTAATGTTTTGCGTTGATCATGCATGATGTATGTCTTTTACCTACCGGCAAATCATTTCCATCAATATATCTCTTCTGTCTTTTGATGTCTAGCTTTTCAAATATCGTTTCTGAAAGAAAAAAAATAGCAATCAATTAGATTCGATGTCAAAATATGGTAATTGAACTGTGCAAACGGAATTTTCTACTGGAACATTTATTACTGGTGTCAGAGAGCAAGTAGACATTAAAGGGGAAAATGAAGGAGGAAAAATAATTTTGGAAGAAGGAAATACATAAAAATATATATATCTATGCACAAAAGTCCTGATTTAGGTACCCATCTCTAAAATCACAACAAGCAGATATCGCAGCATTGTCCTCCTGAAATTCTCTTGACGTTTTTATTCTTTATTATTCTAACAAACACCCCTGTAGGTGCTAAAGTGTTGGGTTGCTTTTTTTCTGTGTTTAAGCTTAAAATATCGTTTGTTTGATTCAGGTATTTTGCCTTTAAAATTTGGTTGTTTTACCGTTCAACAGTTTTTATACAAAATTTTTGTACATTTGTACTTATATTACACGTTTTGAAAACTGTGCTAATGGTGGTTAATAGAAGTGCGTGGTCTTTTAATGCTTTTTATTAAATACACATGTAAATCCTAGTAGTAGACAAAATTCAGGAAAAAATCGTTCTGTACGGGATATCCTGTAAAATAATATATATATTTTTTTTTAAAAAAGCAGTGACCCGTTAGAATAATTCCTCTTTCATGTCTGTAGTAAAACATAAACTTAACTGATGGTGATTTTATAGTTAGAAATAGTACCATTTTACTACGATGTAATTGAATAAGCGCCTGTTTAGACGTATCTTATCATCATATCTGTCCATGAACTTCAAAGCTCATTTAGTAAACACGTGCTTAGTTCTTATAATGCATTCTTAATTGCCAGATCATATTGTTTTCAAAATAAAAGGAACACCTTTCAAAAGAAAAAGGATGAGCGATCATAGATAACTGACAGTTTTTGTTCTCAAACAACGTTCAGGTTGTTGCTGTAGTATAGGTATATTAGAGTTGAAAGAGAATCTCTAAGTTACAAAATCTTTGTGTATTTCCAAAATATCAAATTTATGTAGCAAATTTTTCAATCACTCTTGAAAATGATTGATTGATTGATTGGTGATTGTTTTACGCCGCATCAGCACAAAAATGCTATATCGCGGCGACTCTTATAATGTGTCATCTATCTCAGTTATAACGTTGAACTAGAATATTGTTTGTTTTTTCTTTTTTTTCACAATTCTAAATCTGTTATGAATAACACTATAAAACAATCCATGCAACGCCGGGTTCAAATGTTGCTTTTGGCAAACCGAAATATCCGATCCTGTCAGATGATAAACATAAATTTCATTTTCCTGGTCATTTTTAGATTGATCAATTGTTAACTGCGTCCAGCGGCAGATTTTTAATTCTTATTCAGAACGATAATAGAAAGCAATTCCCACATTGTACAGCTATGGCCGCGTATATATACATCCAGTACGGCAAATGGACATTGTAACTGGTACGATTTAACATGTTTAAATGGTGCATTTTGTTTATATATAATGGAGTAGGCCCAGTAAGACCCCTTTTTGGCCCCAAAATATAGCAGTTTTACAAAATTGTTAAAATGTAATTTTTTAGTTATTTATTGGAAAGAAGAATACTTCTGTTACATAAATATGGGCTGTTTTTGACAATACAATGCACATGTATCGGATACTAGCATCATAAAGTCTTGCTAAATTACTGAAATCTTCGAAATTTTAGCATTTTGGTTAATTTTTAGACGGTTTCCGTCTGAAATGGAAGTGGCCGCATTTGTGTTCATTCTTAATATTTAAATGTAAGTTGTATTTAATGATAATACATAACATATATAAAGGTTGAGAATGAACACGGATGCGGCCACTTTCATTTTTGACAAAATCCATCTGAAAAGTGACATATTATGGGATATTTGATAGATTTTTCATATTTAAGCTTGAATTTGAGCGTCTTTGATGACTAAATCAGTTCAAATCTTTCACATAAACTAATTGAATCGACTGAAGTAGACACTTAAGTGTTTAAAAAATGTCCAAAATCTTTCATCAGATGAACCTGAATTTTGAGGCCATAATCGGCCCTTACCGGACCTACATCTTTCCAGATCATAAAATTACGTAAATGGTGTTAACTCTCTCGGGGTTGTTGAGTTGATTTATATATTATAAGCTATTCTGTTAAGATATAATAAGCCACTTTTGGTGTTACATTATCAAATGTTGGGTTGGAAGCGTACCTGATGAAAGTAATCTAAAAACAACTAGAAACACCACACGGAAATCATGTACATTTATCATGCAAGGGAGCTACCCATTTGATTTTTATGTGGGGGGGGGGGGGCGGGGGGGGGGGGGGGGGGGGGGGGGGCTAGAATGAAAAATTTTGTCCTGCATTTATTTTTAGTTGTAATCTCTGTCCTGCCTTTTTAATTTTCACTCTATTCGGTCCTGCCTTTTATTTAGTTGTAATCTCTGTCCTGCCTTTTTATTTTTCACTCTATTCAGTCCTGCCTTTTTTATTAGTTTATCCTGACTTTTTTAACATAAATTGTCATCCTGGCTTTTTTTTTTTGCCATTTTGCTCATCCTGCCTTTTTTTTACTCAAAACTCCTGTCCTGCCTATTTTTTCAAATTTCATCCTAGCCCCCCCCCCCCCCCCCCCCCCCCCCCCCCTAAAAAATCAAATGGTAGCTCCCTAAGAGATGGTCTATGATTGGTGAAACAAAAATTAGTCTACTTTATCTTAGTTTGAAATTAGTCGATGTTCTTTAAACATTACCAATAATGAGAATCTGGGGCTTCACCGTGCCGTGTGTGAATTGCTGGTCCCCTATAAACCTAAGACACCACTCTTGTTAAATTAATGTCCTTATGAACATCTTAGAATTTCAAGAGTAATTAGGGCATAGAATTAACTTGAACTGGACACCCCTTTTTTGGTGACAAGATCTAAGCTAAATGGACGTTCGTATTGTTTTACGGGATGTATAAATACGCAGACACGTCATTGCAGAATGTTGACAAACAACCTGATTTTCGATCTATTCACGTAAAGAGAGTGCTATATAGACCCCTTACGACAGTCAGTTGATGGGTCTGTGGGTGGCATAATGCAAGGTAAGACATTTGTCCTTTGCTGTGACCCATCTGTCATACATTGTACCCTGTGTTTGTTGTGGCATTCCAAATTTCCAATGTATGTAATTAAAACACTAGAAGCACGTGCAGAAAGACACATTTATTTTCTGTGTTTGATTGACAAGTTGAACAGGTAAGAAACCGATCTGATATATGAGGTAGCTTCAAAAGAAATAAATAAGCATTTGAACTACTGCCCATATTTTCTGTTATCAGCATGCCGGCATGTAACATTTGGAGATTAATTTATGGATGCGATAATACTTTTAACGCTTAAAGAATTGAAGGCTAAATTGATTACTTGTGTGAACGAATTGTAACAGATGCAGATAGTGTTTTACTCCCTCTCAAATGAAATAAGGATTCGATCTGAAATTGTTTTGATAGGATAAGTTCTAACCTCTCATCAAATCTGTACACGTCAGAACATGCAGAATAGTCTTTCATAGAACAGTTCTACCTTGAACCATGCCAGGTTTAACCGACCATTATCTTCGGAAAATGCTTATAACGTGAGGGCACCCAAATTGCACCTATTTTGAGTTTTTCACCTACGTTTTTTTTTTATGATCCAGACAAAAGTTTCCATTCTGTGTTTATTTTGTAGATGTAATCTTATTTACTATATAGTTACACCAATTTAATTTTGAATTCATATTGAATCATAGAAAAATGGGTTTGAACCAACCTCCAAACGATCCATTATTCTGTAATGATGAGTAGCCAAATTGCATCCATGCTTTAATTCACATCCTTAAAAATCGAATAACAGATGTTTTGTTTTATCTCGTCAAATATTTAGAACAATTTGACATTAGTCCATGCTTACTATTCATTTTTTTAAGAAATGGATGCTTGTAACATATTTCATTTGCTCATTTCTAAAGATGACTTTTTGTGGACGTCGCATGGCGACACTTCCATAGATTTTACTTTTTCCAGTGAAGACTTCATCTGTTGATATATATATATTGCGAACGTTTTGTGTATATTTAAACATATTTACCTATGTTGAAAGGCGTGTATAATGTCAAATCATGAAAATACAAATTGTTTAGTCTCAAAGAAAACTTGTAAGCTTTCCACTGCTATTTTTGCTAAATAGGTGCAATCTGGGTACTCGGTGCAATTTAGGTACTGTGACGTTACCAAGTCAGGAATATGACAAATTGGTTTATCGCTCGTTCCGTTGGTTGATAACGTTTTATTTTGTTAGTTTTTATGAACTTCCCCCTTCTTTTATTTTGGGAACTTATCATAGAGTTCGGTATATTTGTAATACCTTTTTTCTGAAACATTTTTACCCTAACTATCAGAATCTGATCTTTAAGGAAGAACTGTCAACATATGTCTTAGATTAGAATAGCAAAACCTGTCTGTTCTATAGGTTAGAACTGTCAAATTGTCAAAACCTGTTCTATAGGTTAGAACTGTCGAGTTGTCAACATATGTCTTAGATTAGAATTGCAAAACCTGTTCTATAGGTTAGAACTGTCGAATTGTCAACATATGTCTTAGATTAGAATTGCAAAACCTGTTCTATAGGTTAGAACTGTCGAATTGTCAACATATGTCTACGATTAGAATTGCAAAACCTGTTCTATAGGTTAGAACTGTCGAATTGTCAAAATCTGTTCTATAGCTTAGAAATGTCGAATTCAAACACTGTGGTGTAGGATAGAACTTTCAAAATCGTTTTAGGTTAAAACCGTCAACTGCTAGCTGTGTTAATATGTGGGTAGAACTGTCAAGTATGAATTCAAGGACAGGTGATGTTTATGTCAATGCGAAAGCAACTCATCAACAAAATTAAACAAACTTTAAGGTATCTAGCGGGTGACATACAGTCTCCAACAATAGACATATGTCTATATACATGTACATACAACATTGCGAGCTCTAAATCGTCTCGAACCTATAAAAGATGTGAATAAATTTAGCAGAAACAATCAAACATCAAACATCAACAACCCAATCTCCAAATAAAGAAAAATATTAAGATATGACATTCGACAGACATTGACGAGGATGACGGGCACATGGAAATGTGGCGATGTAAAACTTGTAAGAATCTGTAATGGGGTAGAACTGTCCAAATACTGTGTTAGTGAATAATGTTAGACAAGGTAAGCGCGTATAATTTCATAATTGATTTTGCCATTTCTAGTTTCTTTTATTCGTGCCCCACTAACGAGTCTTCTATAGACAAGACGGTCGTCTTGCGCGGTAAATTATCAGCCTTGTGTTTACTCAGAAGTCATGCAACCACTGGCTCGGTATGAAGGCCTGGATGAGGTTTACAGAATAACGAATAATGGGCCCAAAAATAACAATAGCGAAAAAAAGTGAAAATAATAAAGAAAAAAAAATAATGCCGAAATTAAAAAAAGAATAGAGAACAAAGGGCAAGGAATATAAAGAATAGAGAAAAATGACATAAAAGTTTAAAGAATACAGTAATGAAGGACCCCCTTATGCAGACCCTTATATATATAATATGATGGATTAATTATGAGTATGTCACATCCGATGCAGAAGAATTTACCAGATCCGTGGTCAAGACTGAGGTGACATTGATGTCGTCATTCATCTGTTTACATAATTGGAAACAATAAGTGTATTGTACTCTGAGCACAGATGGCATTTGCCAAATTAGACACATTTTATTGGAATTTTCCGTTTTCAAAGCTCTTCAAGTTTAGTATTCGTAATTGATATGACCTTCCAAGGGCAATGATTTGGGCGTCAATGATGAGTCAGATACATGTAAAACTTACTTTTTCTTTAACATAAGCATGGTATATCGTTCACGCCTATTTTAAACATGAAAATGGGAATTGCTGCAAAACAATTAAACCACCAAAATATGATACAGTTTTGTATCGTGTAATAAACAGACTATTAGTATTTGTTTTAGCATGGTTATACGTTTTTGTAACCACAATCTGCACGTCATGCACAGTTCGGTATTGCATAATTTAAAAGATATTTTTTATGCATTTGTTTATGTCTATTTTGTGTCTTCGGCATAGATGCATCTTATAAAATTGAGAATGGAAATAGAGTCAAAGAGACAACAACCAGATCAAAGAGCAGAAAACAGCCGAAGGCCACCACTGGGTCTTCAATGCAGCGAGAAAATTCCGCTGAGGTGGTCCTCAGCTGGTCCCTAAATAAAATTGTGTGCTAGTTCAGTGAAAATGGACGTCACACTAAACTCCAAAACATATAAATGAACTAAAATTAAAAAAAAACATACTAGACTAACAAAGGCAAGAGGTCCGATGTCAGAATAGGTAACAAAAGAAACTAAGCAAAATGACAATGATACATAAATGAACAAAGGACTACTAGCAGTTTATAACAAGTTTAAATATTGTTCACGGTGTCTTAATTAAGGCTTACATCCCAGGCTTATTAAAGTGACTTAATTGAATATTCGATGGTGAATATAAAAATAAGGAGATGAGGTGTAATTGCATACCATTGAGACAACTATTCACCAAAGTTCAAATAAATTGGATGTAAGCAATTATAGGCAACCGTACGGCCTTCAACAAAGAGAAAATCCATACCGTATAGTCGGCTATAAAAGGCCCCGACATGAAAAATATGAAACAATTAACTTGAGTAAACTATCGGCCTAATTAATAACAAAACAATTTACGAAAAACAAAAATGACAGACATGAACCAACGACAACCACTGAACTACAGTCTCCTAACTTGGGATAGACACATAAAGAATGTAGCCGGGTTAAACATGTTTATGAACGCTCAACCCTCCTCCTAACCTGGGACAGTGGTGTGACAGCACAACATAAGAACAAACTATAAAAATCAGTTGAAAAAGGCTTAACTCATCAGATCGATACAAAGCAGAAAAACATCAAACATAAACACATAAAAACGTGGCACGGTATTTATCCATCCCTCAAAAAAATTTCCATTTTGTCTCCTTATTATAGTGAACTATATACTACGTTGGTCTGATATATATAAAATAACTGGAAAGTGATTTCAATGATTTCAATGATTTTAATGATTTCAATGATTTCAATGATGCAAGAAAAACAATGTAAATTTCATACTCAATTGACTTATATACTTCAGCCGTTATAATGGGAGTATTGGTCAGATATATACTTCAGCCGTTACAATGGGAGTATTGGTCAGATATATACTTCAGCCGTTATAATGGGAGTATTGGTCAGATATATACTTCAGCCGTTATAATGGGTGTATTGGTCAGATATATACTTAATTCAGCCATTACAATGGGTGTAATTGGTCAGATATATACTAAGCCGTTATAATGGGTGTATTGGTCAGATATATACTTCAGCCGTTATAATGGATGTAATTGGTCAGATATATACTTCAGCCGTTATAATGGATGTAGTTGGTCAGATATATACTTCAGCCGTTATAATGGATGTAATTGGTCAGATATATATACTTCAGTCGTTATAATGGATGTAATTGGTCAGATATATACTTCAGCCGTTATAATGGATGTAATTGGTCAGATATATACTTCAGCCGTTATAACGGATGTAATTGGTCAGATATATACTTCAGTCGTTATAATGGATGTAATTGGTCAGATATATACTTCAGCCGTTATAATGGGTGTATAGGTCAGATATATACTTCAGCCGTTATAATGGGTGTATTGGTCAGATATATACTTCAGCCGTTATAATGGATGTAATTGGTCAGATATATACTTCAGCCGTTATAATGGGTGTATTGGTCAGATATATACTTCAGCCGTTATAATGGGTGTATTGGTCAGATATATACTTCAGCCGTTATAATGGGTGTATTGGTCAGATATATACTTCAGCCGTTATAATGGGTGTATTGGTCAGATATATACATCAGCCGTTATACTAGATGTATTGGTCAGATATATACTTCAGCCGTTATAATGGGTGTATTGGTCAGATATATACTTCAGCCGTTATAATTGGTGTAATGGTCGGATATATACTTCAGCCGTTATAATGGGTGTATTGGTCAGATATATACTTCAGCCGTTATAATTGGTGTAATGGTCGGATATATGCTTCAGTCGTTATAATGGGTGTATTGGTCAGATATATACTTCAGCCGTTATAATGGATGTATTGGTCAGATAAACACTTCAACCGTTATAATGGGTGTATTGGTCAGATATATACTTCAGCCGTTATAATTGGTGTAATGGTCGGATATATACTTCAGCCGTTATAATGGGTGTATTGGTCAGATATATACTTCAGCCGTTATAATTGGTGTAATGGTCGGATATATGCTTCAGTCGTTATAATGGGTGTATTGGTCAGATATATACTTCAGCCGTTATAATGGATGTATTGGTCAGATAAATACTTCAACCGTTATACTGGGTGTATTGGTCAGATTGTAAATTTGTCTAAAATTGTATTTTGTATTGAAGTAATTAAACAATAACAACAAAAAGGGGGTAAGGTTTCTAAATATACATAACACTATATTTGAATTGAAGGTATATTTGAAGAAAATAGACCGACAAAATTTCAATATATATTGCAACCCAAGGTTAATTGGGATGTATAAACATGGTCATCTTGGTCTTCTTTGCCAAAGAGGGGTGTCTGTTGGGCTGTGTGGGATGTATAAATACGCAACCACGTCCAGTCGGTATATAAGGACGCTATTATCCGATGCCTCGTAAAAAAAACACTAAATACGTTTAGAACCTTTTTTCGACAATTCTTTGAGGGGTCCGTAGATGGCATTTGTAAGGCAAATTTATTCTCCTATACAACATATTATTATTTTCCAGTGGCAGTCCAAATTTCCCGCCTTGTATCCCTGTCGTCCAACCCTTCAAAAACTACCGATTTTATTAATTGTTAATACTTCCTCGGTCAAGAATATGCATAAAATAGTTGCCACTGAAGCAAGACTTAAGCAAGACACACTCAAATCAATGCATATTGGTAAATACGATAGAAATCTCTTCAAAAGATTCACATTAGGACAATAATTGCCGATTTACTATCAAACTGATTTGGAACAGGCAAATATTAAGGTTAAAATCCTTTCATTCTCTGAAAGGTAAACATTAATTTACCTGTTCCGCGTTGACCTTTCGTCCTTTTGCTGTAGTTTAAAATCGATTGATTGATCGTTGTTACGTCCAGTGACAAATATTTCATGCATATTCAAGAGAGAAAATTAACAATATTAAATTCAATAGATTTTGTGTAAAGTCGGTCGACCGGGGTGGGCTATTGTCTTGAATTTTCATATGACTTTCATATCAGTCCACCTGCTACTTCATCTATATATAAATGTCAGGAACAATTAATTGTAAGTAGATAACTATAGAAGATAATTCGCTTCTTGAAACCAAAATGAAAGTAAAGTACGCACGAGGTACATAAACTGATTATGTGAAGAATCCGCTCCTAAAAAAAATGATAAAAAATATACATTTAGTTGTATCAACATATATCTACAAATGGTCCAAATAATGACTTGCGAGCGATGTATGTATAAATAAAAAAAGAAGATTTGATATAATTGACAATGAGACAACTCTCCACCAGAGACCAAAACAACTATAATAGATATAGGAAGATGTGGTATGAGTGCCAATGAGACAACTCTCCATCCAAGTTACAATTTATAAAAGTAAACCATTATAGGTCAAGGTACGGCCTTCAACACGGAGCATTGGCTCACACCGAACATCAAGCTATAAAGGGCCCCAAAAAATTACTAGTGTAAAACCATTCAAACGGAAAAACCAACGGTCTAATCTATATAAAAACGAAAAACGAGAAACACGTATGAAATTATACATAAACAGACGACAACTACTGTAATCAGATTCCTGACTTAGGACAGGTGCAAACATTTGCAGCGGGATTAAAAGTTTTAATGGTACCAAACCTTCTCCCTTTTCTGAAACAATAGTATAACATCACAACATAGAAAAACACACTATAAAATATCAATTGGTCACCGTACGGCCTTCAACAAAGAGCAAAGCCCATACCGCATAGTCAGCTATGAAAGTGTAGTTATTCTTCAAAGTAAGATCAAGCTTTTGCACAAAAACATGAATATCATCATTCTTTTACAGGCTAATCTATAAAAAAGCTTCAAAAGCAGAACCTTGTTCTTTTACATTTAATTTTGAAAACTCATCAACATCATTCATTTCGTGATTTGAAAAACAGGCACGCGGTTTATTGATGATTTCTTGATTGCCAGATCTAGAATTGATTGAAAAATCTTATCAAACTTTCAACTGGTGCCATGGTTTATTAAAAATTAAACATATTTTACAGATTATGTACTAGATGAAATTAGATCACGCCCGGTTTTTTGTGGGATTCTTGTTGCTCAATCTTTAGTTTTCTATGTTGTGTTTTGTGTACTGTTGTTTGTCTTTTGGTTTTTTTTACCATGGCATGCGTTTTAACTTTGTTTTCGGCTATGAGTTTGAATATCTCTTTGGTATTTTCGCCTCTCTCTTATAAAATAGACTAAGTCTTATAGTTGTTAATTTCTGTGTCATTTGGTCTCTTGTGGAGAGTTGTCTCATTGGCAATCATACCACATCTTCTTTTTTTATATTAATTGACTGATTTGTATTGTTTTCTTTTGTACGTTCACTGATCGAGATAAAAGTGGGGTTGAAATACCAAAGAACAAGTTTAACCCTGCCACATATTCAATAGTTTATGATTGATTTATTCCCATGCAGTCTCTTTGTCCTTCCCATTGGGGTATTCTTAAGAAGATGCTCTCCAAAATCATTTGTTTGTATCATATTGGTGGCACTATAAATTTCATGCTGAAAGAAACTGTTTGTGATATATTTGGAGATTTATGTTTAAAGTCCAGTGGCAAATATTAAATGATGATCAGGACGATTACGATAATATTATTTTGCGATTAATCCTTTGGACGATATAATATATGTTTAATTTATCATAATCTCTGCAAAAAGAAAGAATATAAAAAGTATGTATATACATATATCCTTATTTTGAAAATTTTGTCTTTTTCTTTCTTTCTTTTTTTCGCTCTTTATAATTTTTAAGAAATTATAAGAAAAGGATAAAATGTTGTTAGTTCTTTTGGTCATGTTTAATTTCAAATTAGTTATACATGTGAAGCGGTTCTCTAGACATTTCAAAATAAAAACCCCCGTCCTGAATATTTGAGAAATATTTGCAACTGTCCGGTATACAAACATCGTTAAAACATCGATCAATCGATAATTCTTATTATCGTAATCGATTATATAATTATCATTTATATATTGTTTACGTATATTTAATGAAGGTAATACTATGAATCCTAGTAGCTGTACTTACCTTTTAACTTTGCAGTATAATTAAAATCAAATAATGTTAAGAGCACAATTGAATAAAGAACAAATTTCACATCGTAGAAAAACATTTTTCAATCCATAAAAAAACGAATTCAATATTCCACAATAAGTTGTATCCGTAAACACAAATTAACATAAACTCATTAAGATAAAAGGTTATCTTCTTTAACCTTTGATTTTACATACATCGCGAAGTACTATAAAACATGTGCAAATGTTTAAAGTGGATTGCCTACTTTATTGTGATAAGTTGGAAGCATGTGACGTGGTTATGCGCGTTAATCGGAAATCTCCCCAAAACACCTTGAAACAATTAACAGTCACAATTATATAATTATATGTATCTAAGTGCATCGGAAGGTAGTATCATTGCACTTTACTTTCTCTGGATATTAATTGGAGGTTTTGTTAAGTGCAGACTCCTTGATTACGTAATATACCTAAGTATCACATCATAGTATAGTGTATATATAACCGACTTTTAAAACAGAGATAGTTTGTGTTGAAATTTTGTATAAAAGTTTTCTTACGACATAGCATGAGGTTGTAACTTTCTGAGGTGTTCAAGACATTTTAGCTGTATGGAATTTACTTGGATTGATTAATTGTTGGTTGCTTATCGTACAGTGGCAAATATTTCATGCATGTTCAAGACAAGGACAAATTAACAAAATACAATAGGTAGGTCCTGTAATACAGACCTTCCGTGATGAAAGTCGGGAAAATATGGACTGCCAATGGAAAAGAGGATATATTGGATAGGGACAGAAAGTATACCTTGCAACAGGCCACCTACAGATCCCTCAAAAAGTTGTTGCAATGGTTCTTAAGAGAGAGTGAAGCTATCTCTTCATATTCTACTTGTAAGTACAAGGGCCAAAATATAAGTGTAAAGAAAAATAATACATATGAGGGATAAAAGTAATCACCAAAAATACTGGACAGTACATCAGACCAACACCGGCCAGACTAACCTGAAAATGTAACGGACATGCAAACAAACACTAACAAAGAAAAAACATACGGTCCAGATAGCCCAACTTCGTACATGCACAAAATGTAGTGGGTTAAAACAGTTTTACACGAACATATCATCTGGAGCATATATATCGCAAAATTAAAATACACAATCAAACAACTTTCACAGTATGCATCAACCAATAGGATGGCCACTTACTTGAATAAGTACCGGTGGTTGCTGTCGTATTTGATTACTTTTACTTTTTCAATTGTAAAAAAAATAGGCTAATGGTTTTCTCGTTTAAAATATTTCATTTTTTTCATTTCAGGGATTTTATATGACCGGGGTATATATGATTAGTTTTGCTTATGGTTATATATAGGCCACACGGTCACCTATAGTTTTGACGCTGATGAATAGTTCCCTCATTAGCCATGATACCACATCTCCTTATTTTAAACGGATATAAAAAAAAACATGCATATAACTTTGGAAAGCAGGCTCAAAATGTGTTTGCTACTACAGGAAGGAAGAAAAAAAAACACAGAGCTAAGGTGTTATTTGCTGAACTTCCAGTGGCAAATATTTCAACATGTTAAAACATATCACAAATTAAAAAGTCCTTCAAATCAAAGATACTGTAAAACTTTCCGATCAAGATGTAGGACGAGAAAAATGGACTGCTACTTGGAAAAGAGGAAATAATTGGATATGGACAGAAATTTGTTAATCAGTAATAGTGATTATTTATCACAATTGATTTCCATATCATTTAGGTAGAAAAAAGTATTTTTTCATATTAATAAAAATATGATAGAATAAATTGTGTGTCACTTGTATTCATATCGTCTAAAACGTAGGTTACTTTCTCTTTGATGTATACATCATACTTCTTTACGAAATCTACATTCTTATTGATAATCAGTCATTCTCGAATTTCAACTTACTATACGCCAGGACATATATTTTTATCCTGCAATCGACCTTTCTACTATACTAATAAGGTGCACAGATAACACGAAGCGATAAACGTATACTAGTCTAGTATAATAGTCTCCTGGTATCACACTTCTAGATCTGTTGCGAGCGAACGGTTATGTCAAATTACTGTTTACATCACAGTTCAATTTGGGGTCCTCGTTGCGGTCCGCGTTTAAGTCATGTCGATTTCATTCAAAAACAAATTCAACGATTGGGATGGAAAAAAATGTACAAAATCAATTGACGGATAAAGACAATAACTGTTTTGTGTCTTTAGATATCAGCTGTGTTTGTACTCTGCTCGAAACAGGAGTAATATAGCTCGCTGAAGCTAGCATTCCACCTGTTTCTTAGCCTCGTACAAATACAGCTGATATTTAAACGCTTTAAACAGTTATAATTGTCTATTTAACCTCTCTATACAGAATATCTGTTAATGGTTGTTACGTATAATTCTTTGTGCATCTACAAAAACACGAAGACTATATCAAAGATCAGATATATGTATCAGTCTTTGTGTGAAACAAACATGGACTAATGTAAAAGGCGAAGAAATATGTTTATACTATAATGCACAAAGAGATGGATTTTTTGTACTACATTATATAATTAATTTTATCAAATGAATTCTTTAGTACCCGATTCATATCTCTGGTGCTACCTCAGTGTCTCATGGTGGCGTTCGAGGGGTCCGTGTTCGATCCATTTCAGGATAAAATCAAAGACTTGAAAAATTGTATCTGTTGCTTCTCACCAAGCGCACAGAATTTAGGTGATATATCTATAGCTAGGACTACGGTCGGTGGATATCAGAATCATCTATAGGGTGACATATCTTGCTGCTGACTGAACATTACCTTGTGAACTAGCACGTTGAAATCCGGCTCTGTGTTTGTCGGTCAAGTACATATTAATAAAGCATGCGCGGTTCATATTCAGATATGAATGGGATATTCACCACTGGACGTTAAACATCAATCAATCAATCATCCAATGATCATCATCAAATATCTAGTTTCACAGTTACATATGTTGTTTGAAGAATATACTTATCTTATTTCAGAATACAAAATTAGTATATGGCAGGATCTGTTAAACTTCATTGTCGGATACGATTTATAAATGATCATATTACCCTTCAACTGTGTTCTTCAGGTCGTACACGTGTACAGCTAGCGTGATCGACGTCTGGCAATCTAGCAAAAATTCGAGTTTTAACTTTACCAGTGCTAGGGTCCTCTTGAATTTGCAGCTTGGTGAGAGGTTTTGTTCCATGATGAAGGTATCGCTGTTACTTTTAGCTGAAGAACAACAATCAACGCGTTGTTCCTCTGTTTGGTGCATGTTTTCTTGTGTTTTTAGTGATTATGTGTCTTGAATTGATATACACTGGATCCTTTCGTTTCCATTACTTTAAGAAAGTTTGCCTTTCCGAGTGTGCTGTGTCAAGGATTTGTATAGTCTCACTATACAAATCCTTGGCTGTGTGAATACTGGAAAAAGTTTCTATATGCTTGAGATGTATTACTTTTTTTTTTTTTACAGTTATCTGTGTTTAAGTAACTTCTCTTGTTAGCGCTATTTCGTGTTTTTCATTCTTTCATTTTGTTTATAATTGTTGAAAATAAGTAATTGAAATATAATTCTGTAATCCAATTGCATGTATACTTGTTCCGGACCATATGAGTACTGGGACCATACGCGTATGGTCATCACCATATGTATATACTCTATACAGAATACATGTTACTGTCTTATGGTCGGTCCGACCAAACTCGTATGGTCGGACCATATAAGTATATACTCGTTTGCTTATAAACGGGACGGACCATATGAGTATTTAAACCATATAGGCCGGACATATAGGTATTGTTTGCATAAATTCTAACTCCCTTGATTCGCACTGGAACACAATTAAAGGTTGTTATCCAAATCAAAATTTGCACTATTTGCTAACTGGAATCCTATCAACTTCTGTTATTGTAAGATCGTATTAATAGGAGCAAAAATACACCAAATCACTAAAAACAATTATAAGTATAAAATTTTAAATGCGGTTTTGGTGAAGAATAAAAAGTGACTGGTTTTGGACCAGTGAATGCATGGTTATATATACTGATTTATCGACCGAGTTACAGTTTTCGATATTTTTAATGTTAATAAAGTTAAAGCGTGAAATATAAACAACTAAATGAAAATTAGGAGCAAGTCCAAAGAAATAAATTTAATATATAGTATGGCATTATTCTGGCTATTTAATACGAGGTGCACCATGGTTGGAGTAACATGCAGAATACAGTTTTGTCAAAGTTATCGTTCGTTGCTCCAATAGATGTCGTTGTCGTTGTTATTTACATTTTACAACAAAATATGGCTACGACAACACCAGGAACACCTGACAATGAGGAAAAAGATAAAAGCAGAAAACCTAAGGGTATAATGACAGAAATGAAATATTAAACAGTACCTACTTATTATATAATAACGTGAAAGAAGGTTTTTAAATATCTGAAAACGTCATTAATCAGTGAACATGAAATATCAATAATCGTGCATCACCGGGAGATAATTTATTGAGGTTTGGCATGTGTGTCAAAATCTAGGTTTTCCTGGGTTGGGTGGGGTGATAAGGGGTCAGGTACTATGTATTGTGTGGTGGTAGGGATGAGCCGCAGAAATGGGTAACTTTTTCGAGCTTCATGATATATGATTTTAAGGTTCATCATAACAAATGAACAAATATGGCCGTATTTTCACCCCAAAAACTACTCTGTGTACAGACTTACCTGTGCAGTTTGGAAAGTTTTAAGGCCTGGCATCCACTAGATATATAAAAGTTAAATTTATTTTGCATATCAGAAAGATAAAATCTTTTTTGGATTATGATGGGCATTTTTTTCCGTTCCTGCAGAAAGTGTAAAAATAAACTAAGTTGGGATATAACTTTGAGATGCTCCCTCTCAGGTAACAACTGATTTGTATTGTATTGATTGTCCTTGATTGGCATGGACAAAAGATATCTACACATCTATAGGTGAGTTAAAGGTAGTAACTGAGTGGAGAGTATCAAATGCAATTCAGGTGTTTGTTTATTTTTACACCTTCTGCAGGAAGGAAAAAAAATGCCCATCATATTCAAAAAAAGATTTTATCTTTCTGATATGCAAAATTAATTTAACTTTTATATATGTAGTGGATGCCAGGCCTTAAAACTTTCCAAACTGCACAGGTAAGTCTGTACACAGAGTAGTTTTTGAGGTGAAAATACGGCCATATTTGTCCATTTGTTATGATGAACCTTAAAAGTAGAGAAATCAAGATAAAATATATGACCAGGTTGATTTCAGATTGAATCATAAGTATCTGAAACTGATCAGATGTCAATTTTTTCACAGATGCGATTAAAAGATTAAAACTACACGCCTCACATATTTGTCAAATCTTTTTCTCTCTCCATCATGCCCATGAAATAATGTAAGCACGAGAGCTGAAGGTATATTTTTAGTAAAAAATATACTGCACTGGCTATGATTGCCCGCATAAAGTAACAATAAGAAATAATTAATGTTACTTCCAAGACTAATTGTTGAAATGTATTTTTGGACATGGACCTGATTTCATACGGAAATTGCAGGTAACAATATCATTTTTCTTTTGCTACATCATGTACACATGCAGTTATTTTTGCCCATAAAATATATTCAGATAGACACCGAGGTAAAAAAAATGGTTGTTGTGCAAACAATCTGTGAAATAGATTTAAACAATTAAATTATGATGTACAAAACAGCAACTATGATTAAACTTCTAGATTTATAGAACCACATCATGAACATGACGTTCACCATTGCCATTAAAAAGTGGGGGTATTATAAAAACAACTCGCTATTCTCAAGTATGGATACCAATGAGCAAGATGTCTAATTTGTGGTTGGTGAAAATTTATATCCTTATATCCTTTCAAGATTTAAATGATATACATGTAGTTCAACGGTTCGAAGATGCAAATTTTGTGCAGTTACAAATGTATGTAGAAGTTCTTGTAAAATTCCTGTTTGTCAACACAAAACATATTATATATAAGTGTGCTTTCAATTTTTCATTGCTATGTTCATTAAATAATTTTCTATTTGTATAAATTTCTTCAAATATGTAAAACAACGCTTACGGGACAATGGCACCATGGGCAAGAAGACAGTAGAAAGAATCCTGATGCTACACACTGACATACAAAAAGGACATATATTGCCATTGTAAAATTTTGCAGTTAACAATAAAAAATGATACTCTTGTTTATATATGCAATTTTTTTATTAAATAGGGCCCCTGTCCGCAAATTTTTTTTGTCATTTAGTCTCTGAAGCAACAATAATTATTTCTTATTGTTACTTTTTACAGGCTATTGTCATGATTGTAGCCAGTCCAAAAAATATATGATAGAGTGTGAATTTTTATTATTCAAAATATATGGAAAGGGTGGGGTACACAATGGCTGCTGACCCCTACCACAAAAAGGTCAAAGAGGCTCCTGCAGCTGCATATTTACTGCCATGGTCAATACTAATAAAGTGGTCAATACTAGCAATTACTGGTCGATTAAAATTTTCATCTACATGTATGACAGATTTAACTATCAATTCTGGTAAAACATTGGTTGATAAGGGAGATAATTTTAGGTACAAAATGTAAATATTAAATTGCTATAACAATTATTTCAAAATGAAAAAATCAAGCTATTTTTACTTGAAAAGGTTTGATTTTTGCAGGTGACTAGATTATCAGAAAACTATCTATGGCTAACAGGTGTCAAAAGTTTAATTACTTCATAACACATGCCTCTGAATAAAGGTTGACATTTAACTGATAACAGGAAAAAAGTAATGTTAGTTATTTTTGAAGACTTTTTAATACAATAAATAAATTCCTGATCATGACCATTTTACTGTATGATAAAAATCTTTTAAATGCAGGAAATGGAAAGTTTGAAGGATCTATACTCTTATGGCTGGTGTTGTTACCTTTATCTTATTTATTTTTATATAAATAACACATAGCTGAGAGGGTGATAGAGCAGATTGTTACCCTGAGAAAACATTGTCAACTGAGGCGAAGCCAAGGTTGACAATGTCAACTCGAGGGGTAACCATCTGTTCTATCACCTTCTCAGATATATATGTGTTATTTAATTTATTATACTGAATGTTCTGTGTCTTTTAAATTTCAGATTCAAAGTAATAAACTATGATGTCTTGTACATAACAACCATCCGTATTTAATAAAGCGCACACTTGATCAAGCGTCTCCGTGAAGGGTAATAGAGTATTTACCACAGGATAGAGTAAATTGTCTCCCTCGTATTAACCAATCAAAATCTGGCATTTTGACATGAAGTATGATAAATTCTAATAATCACTTTTACACATGTAGCAGATCTGTCCACATACATGTACATGATATAGAATTTCAATTTACATGATTAATATTAAAAAAGGGAACATTATTAAAATTCTGATAATCATGATAATGACTTGACTACTTTCATATTTTCATGACTACCGGTAACCATTCGCTAACCCAGTAACCATAATAATATCACAGGACAGTAAGTCACAATTCAGTTTTGAGAACAAAATTTCTTTGAATAAGAAAAATACAAAAGAATACTGCCAAAAACCACAGAATAATACCTTCATTTGTTTTAAACTTTAGATTTAAAGTAAATTGGTTTTTTTTTACCTTATATCCACGGGCAGTGCCAAAGTATTAATATTAAAAGACAACCCAAGTTTTGAAAATTTTTAATGTATGAATGACTATGTACATGTACATTTTGTATATATTGTAGATACAAAATTTAAACAACAGAAACTCCCAGCTTGGCAGCCAATTTTAACTGCAGGAACTGTATTACCAGCCTTTTTTGCCATCGGTATTGCTTTCATTCCACTGGGTGTAGCTCTCTATATAACGTCAGAAGGGGTAAGTGCATTTGTACTTAACTTTTTAAGGTGGATTCATTTATTTTCATAGGTACCAATTTTTGTGGATTGAGGAAAACTCAAATTTTCATGGATATTTGATTGCATTGTTTTCCTAAAGTCTGCATAGAATTCTATATAAATATGTAATTCGTTGAACATATAAATTCGTGGTTTACCTATAGCGGCAGCCACGAAATCCACGAAAATTGGTATCCCATGAATATTGATGAATCCACAGTAATGCATATTAAATTCATATTGGAACTCTTATGAAATGCATGCATGTACAATATATATATATGTATATCATATAAGAAATTTTGTGAATCATACATGTACATGTACAAGGCATGCATGACCATGATGACATAGATGATTATTGGACTTGTAATATTTTTAGTTGTTATTCACAAAATGTATAAAGGCAAAAAATGTATTCTTTATAATCCTTGATACAAGTTATTATTGAATGGATATTGAAATACTGCTGATATAGTTTCTACTACCATGACTACATGTATATATATATAAATATAGCTACTATCCAGTTGAAAAGAATACTACAAGTAGCATGGTAAAAGATTACTAAACAATGATGATTGGTCAATGCTGTGTAACAAACTTTTAAAAGACCTTAACACAGGAAAAAAAACCAAGATTCTGTCACAAACAGGACGATACATTTTTGTACATACATGTATATGATGTAGTACCCTATATACATGATATATAGCTACATGTTTATCTTTAACACAAACTGTACGAATATGGCCTTTGTCAAGATTCTGACAAATGTGTCAATGCTATTATATTACATTAGATAAGAAAATATTGCAAAGATTTGAAAAATAAGCTTAATATTCAAAAAGTACTGCTAAGATTGCAATCTGCTTGAATTTCAAGATTATGTATTCGTTACAAAAATACGTCACTGTTCATGCTGTTTGTGATGTCCTGTGTCTGTCGTTAATGGAAGATGTTCGTTGTTATTCTGTGGTTTACATGTTGTAACAATCTTATATTATTTATTTGTGCGTTTCTCTGTGCTGAGTGTTCTTGCGTTTGTTTGTACTGTATTTCTGTCACGTAGTGTTGTCATTTTAGCGATATTTTTTAACATTGCCATATAAGCGGGAGGTTTGGCTAGCCATAAAACCAGGTTCAACCCACCATTTTTTCTTAAAATGTTCTGTACCAAGTCAGGAATCTGGCAGTTGTTATCAAATAGCTCGTTTCTATGTATGTTGGCATTTGTTTTAGTTGCACTTCAGTGTTTCTGTTGTTCTGTTGTTCTGTTGTTTTCCTCTTATAGTTGATGTGTTTCCCTCGGTTTTAGTTTGTATAACCCAGATTTTTTTTTTCTCAGTCGATATATGACTTTTGAACAGCAGTATACTACTGTTGCCTGTTTTTAGGACTGTTTCTTTAAAACATAAATAGTACCTAGGGAGGGCACTTTAGAAATGGGGTAACCACCGATAGAGGAAAATATAAATTTCAATTACATTTCCTCTATTCAAAAACATAGATGACACCCACCCATAGTTGAAATTTGGAAGTGCCTTCCCTGGGTTCCATCTATTTTTTTATGGAACAGCCCTTCAAAGTTTAATTTTACATGTGCTATTTATCTTTTTCAGATACATGAATTCACATATGACTATACATTTTGTGAAGACAAGAATAATGCACCAACCACATGTGCAGCAAAATTAGAGAGTATTGGAACAAACAATACAGGCTATGTCTGTAATTGTGAAGTGACCTTTGACCTTAGTGAAGACTTTGAGGTTAGTAGCAAGAAAATATAAATTATAATAGCTACTGAGAATACTACTAGTAGAAAACTCAGGTGACATTGGCTTTTACCATGTTTACAGCATTAAAAGTACAACGATTTAGTAAAATTTATGCTTGTCGATATAGCTACACTTCCAGAAATAAGTAACCATGTGGATTTCTGTTTGATCACAAGACCCATTCATGAAAACTGTATGAGGTCAATGTATTTGATAATGTTGGATGTAGGCAGAAATGCATTTAATTCAGAATTTTTACTAAATATTTTTTCTTTAACTTGCATTGAGAGGACATGTCTGGGCTGCCTACTTTATGAAGTCTGTTGGAAGAAAGCAAAATCCACCCTGTTTCCAGGGTACGTGTACTACAAAGGAGCCCCCGAAAAGATTGCGCTGCAAAAACAAGTTAAATGATCTCCACTAACATGACTAATGTGTAATTGTATGAATACAAGGAGATTTGGGTAATTTGTCAATTATACAGCTACCCAATGACGAAAGTAACTAAAAAACTATATTTATTGAGGGTTACTCTTGTAAATAAAAGGACATGTATGGTATATGTATATGTCTATAATGGTTTACTTTTACAAATTGTGACTTGGATGGAGAGTTGTCTCATTGGCACTCATACCACATCTTCTTATATCTATAGAGATAGCTACCCAACAACACAAAAAAACTAAAAAATCCTACATTTTATTGGCAGCGTCAATATTTTGGTTCAGTCTGTTGTTAAAATTTTTTTTAGACATCAATAACCTTGTCAAATCTTCCTGGAATGTTATGGAATTTGGAGCTTTTTTATGATTGTGTAATAATATCTGAATCCAAATTTTGAAAATATGTTTTTATTACTTTTTAAAGTATTTTAAAATTAAAGTAGGTAAGAAACATGGTTCTGTGGAACCCTTTACAAATATTTTATTAGCATGTTCATGTATTTTTTCTTTAAAGGGAGACGTATATTTATACTATGGACTGTCAAATTATTTCCAAAACCATCGTCGCTATGTAAGATCAAGGGATGATAACCAACTCCATGGAGAATCAGTATCATCATCTAGTCTGAACACAGACTGTAAGCCATACCTAAACAAGGACATTAACTCCAGCTACTCACTACCGATTGCTCCATGTGGTGCTATTGCAAATAGCTTGTTTAATGGTGAGTTACCCAGCAACATGGATATAGAATGGGCGAAGACTTTAAAAGTTTGATTCACTTGTGTCTCATCCCTTTTGCATATTTATTCAAATTTAATATGTTAAAACAGTTACAGAGCAGTTAGGGAGCTACCATTTGAATTTTATGGGGGGGGGGGGGGGGAGCTAGGATGAAAAATGTTGTCCTGCATTTTTATTTTAGTTGTAATCTCTGTCCTACCTCTTTATTTTTCACTCTATTCGGTCCTGCCTTTTTTTTTATTAGTTTATCCTGACTTTTTTTACATAAAATGTCATCCTACCTTTTCTTTGCCAAGTTGCTCATCCTGCCTTTTTTATTTACTCAAAACTCCTGTCCTGCCTTTTTTTCAAATTTCATCCTAGCCCCCCATCCCTAAAAATCAAATGGTAGCTCCCTTACTGAATACACATTATCTTTTTGAAATAGTTCTCCCTATTGGAGATTTTGAGAGATTAGAAAATCTAAATTGCTTAATTTTTAAATTTCATCAGTAATGTTTAATGTAAAAATTGTTAGTTATTCAGGCTTATATGTCATGAATGTGGATTTTTATAAATTTTAGATTTTACTTTTCCGAGTTATGTGGTTTTATTCATTAAAAAAGGGGGATTTTCCAGTTTTCGGACAATAACTCAAAAATGCTTTGAGCAGTTTTCATGAAACTTTGGTGAATTGTTTATATCTATTGACTTAAGCTCCCTTTCGATTTTTGTAAATTTTCGATTTTACGTTTCCGAGTTATGGGATTTTATTCATAAAAAAGGGGGGATTTTCCAGTTTTTGGACAAATAAATCAAAAGAGCTTTGAGCAGTTTTCATGAAACTTTGGTGACTGGTTTATTTCTATTAGAATAAGCTCCTTTTAGTTTTTATTTAAATTTCTGATATGACATTGAGGAGTTATGAAACTATTCGTTGAAAAAACGACGGGCGTATCATGCACAGCTCTTTATTTTTACCTGCCATGGTGGGAGTAGGACAAATGGTGGACAAAACTTTTAAGTGGTCCCCTGTGCCTACTCTATGTACATTGCAGTAGACATGCAATATTTTTTTCTTTCATTATATAAATCTTCCACATACATGTACAATACTTTGAAAAATTTTCTCACTTGTTCCAGTTACATTTGTTCTTTTGAAAAATCAGACAACAGTTTACATGTTCTAGGAATATTTTATTACTTCTAATGCCTCATATTTATTTTGTTTTTAACAGATACTTTTGCTCTCAAATCTAGTGGTACAGAAGTTACACTACTGAAAACTGGAATTGCGTGGGTTTCAGACAAGAAAGAGAAATTTAACAACCCATCAAGTAAGTCAGTATTTTGATAGCACAATTCTTTATTCAGTTTCAATTCAGTTAACACCGAAATAGATTAAATAAATTGTTTTGTTCAAATGAAAAATCTGTTCTCACCAAGCATGCAAGTTATTGATGTACAATGTATTTGATTGACTGATGGTGATAAACACAGCTTTCACAACTATTGGTTATATTATGGCAGACAGTTTGTATTGTGGAGGAAGCTGGAGTGCCTAGAGGGAACCACTGACCTTCGGTAGGTACTGGTAATCCTAGTCAATTAAAATTTGTCCAACGCACCAGCCTCTTGAACTAAAATACACAATAAAAAACATGCATGTGCAGCTGCTTACAAAATAATAAATATATTTAGCAAGGAAATAAAAAATGGCACACAATTTAAAAATAGCAAAGTCAGAATATGAAAACTAGACCTAGCAGGGTATGTACAAAAAGCTTTCTGGGAGCAGTTGGTCGGGTTCACTTTATATGCCCCCGTAGTAGTGAAGGGGGCATTTAGTGTTACCCTTGTCCATCTGTCCATACGTCCCAAAATTGGTTTCCATTCTCTAACTTTAGTTTGCCTCAACCAATTGTTATGAAACTGATGCACAATGCTTATTACCACAAAATACAGATCGGGTTTGAATTTAAGTGGCTTCACTTTTACAGTTCTAGAGTTATGCCCCTTTACAAATGGAAAAATTACTGAATTTATCGTTTCCTTTCTCTAACTTAAGTTTGCCTCAACCAAATGTTACGAAACTTATACACAATGGTTATTACCACAAAACTCAGATCAAGTTTGAATTTGGGTGGCGTCACTTTTAACGTTCTTGAATTTGTCCCTTAATAACGTTAAGGATACATTCTCCATTTATTACTTATTTCTTCAGGTTTTAGTGGATTCACCAACCCACCAAACTGGAATAACAAAATGGTAGACCAGCTTGACCCATCTGATTCATCAAACAATGGTTATGAGAATGAAGACTTGATTGTTTGGATGAGAACAGCTGCTTTACCTAACTTCAGGAAGTTACATAGACGTGTATATCACAATGGTACATTTACAAATGGTCTACCAAAAGGGACATATACCATGGAGATTGATTATGGTAAGTAAACACCTCATATATATAAAATTTGACACCTTTTAAAATCACTATTTTAGATTCTGAAGCACTTTGGGCAATTTAATCGTACATATCTCAAAATGAAAATAATGCCATGTTATTGGTTGAATTTTCTTGTTTAGGACATACAATCACTTGGTTTTGGTGTACATTTTGAAAAATATTACCTAGCATGCACTTTATTCTGAATGGTAAATGGATTATTTGACATCACATGACATCATATTGTTAAATATTGTGTTAGACAAGCTTTAACTAAAAAAGGTCAACAGATTCTGACTTGCACAAGATAAGAAGACCAACAAAAATTTTTGTAAACAACTTTGATATTAGTATCGGGGCCTAATCTAGGATTTTGAAGAGGGAGAAGTGACTTCTCCTTCCATGAGAGAGAAGGGAGAAGTGGTCAGTTTTGGTTGCATCGTGTTTTCAAGCTCATCACTAAGGAAATTGTTTTAAATTCAATACATGTACTTGCAGTTTTTTATACGACCGCAAAAATTTTTGCGGTCGTATATTGGTATGACGCTGGCGTCGTCGTCGGCGTCGTCCGAAGACACATTGGTTTTCGCACTCTAACTTTAGTTTAAGTGAATGGATCTCTATGAAATTTTACCATAAGGTTCAATACCACAAAAGGAAGGTTGGGATTGATTTTGGGGGTTATGGTACCAACAGTTAAGGAATTAGGGGCCAAAAATAAGCATTTTTGTAACTTCCAGACATAACTTGTGTGTTAGTGTATGGATCTCTCTGACATTGTACCAAAATGTTCCATATCACAAAGGGAATGCTTGGATTGATTTTGGGGGTAATTGCCTCAAAATATTAGGAATTAGGGGCCAAAAAAGGGGCAAAAAACAAGCATTTTTCTAGTTTCATGACAATAACTTGTGTGTAAGTGTATGGATCTTTCTGAAATTGTACTACAAGGTTCCATATCACAAAGGGAAAGCTGGAATTGAGTTTGGGGGTAATTGCCCAAAATGTTGAGGAATAAGGGGCCAAAAAGGGGCAAAAAATAAGCATTTTTTCTAGTTTCCAGACAATAACTTGTGTTCAAGTGTATGAATCTCTCTGAAATTGTACCACAAGGTTCCATATCACACAGGGAATGCTGGGATTGAGTTTGGGGGTAATGGCCTCGAAATTTTAGGAATTAGGGGCCAAAAAAGGGGCAAAAAACAAGCATTTTTCTAGTTTCATGACAATAAGTTGTGTGTTAGTGTTTGGATATTTCTGAAATTGTACTACAAGGTTCCATATCACAAAGGGAAAACTGGAATTGAGTTTGGGGGTAATTGATCTAAACGTTTAGGAATTGGGGGCCAAAAAGGGGCCAAAAAACACATTTTTCTAGTTTCCAGACAATAACTTGTGTTCAAGTGTATGGATCTCTCTGAAATTGTACTGCAAGGTACCATACCACAAAGGGAAGGCTGGGATTGAGTTTGGGGTTGATGAATCATAAGGGGGTTCAAAAAATTGGGGGGGGGGGATTTTTTTTTTTTTTCCTTTTTTTTTCTTTTAAAATTTTCCATTTTAAGTTGGTTATTTCTGATTTATATTTAAAAGCAAATAATAATGATATGGTAGGAGATACACACCAAACAGGATGTGTAAATTATTATATAAGTATTGTGCAATAGCAAGAAATTTTCAATTGCACAGTATTGCACAATAGCAAGAAATCTTCAATTGCACAGTATTGCGCAATAGCAAGAAATCTTCAATTGCACAGTATTGCGCAATAGCAAGAATCCAATAGCACAATATTGAGCAATAGCAAGAAATTGTCAATTGTGCAGTATTGCGCAATAGCAAGAAATATTCAATTGCACAGTATTGTGCAAAAGAAGATACTTCGTATAAATTGCTTATTTCTTGACCAATTTCAATGGGGTTTTATTCTTGAATTCTTGGGGTTCTTTAATATGCTGAATCTAACCGTGTATTAAGTTTTTGGATTTTCGGGCCCCGTTTTTAAATTGGTCCACATTGAGGTCCAAAGGGTCCAAAATTAAACTTTGTTTGATTTCATCAAAAATTGAATTATTGGGGTTCTTTGATATGCCGAATCTAACCGTGTATTTAGATTCTTAATTTTTGGTTCCGTTTTCAAATTGGTCTACATTAAGGTCCAAAGGGTCCAAAATTAAACTAAGTTTGATTTTAACAAAAATTGAATTCTTAGGGTTCTTTGATATGCTGAATCTAAACATGTATTAAGATTTTTGATTATGGGCCCAGTTTTCAAGTTGGTCCAAATCGGGGTCCAAAATTAAACTTTGTTTGATTTCAACAAAAATTGAATATATGGGGTTCTTTCATATGCTGAATCTAACCATGTATTTAGATTTTTGATTTTTGGGCCCGTTATCAACTTTGTCCACATTGAGGTCAAAGGGGTCCAAAATTAAACTTTGTTTGATGTCATCAAAAATTGAATTCTTGGGGTTCTTTGATATGCTGAATCTAACCATGTATTTAGATTTTGGATATTGGACCATAATAGGTGAATGTCCAATTTAAAATTTTTAAGTTCTTAGACCACATTCATTCTGTGTCAGAAACCTATGCTGTGTCAAATATTTAATCACAATCCAAATTCAGAGCTGTATCAAGCTTGAATGTTGTGTCCATACTTGCCCCAACTGTTCAGGGTTCGACCTCTGCGGTCGTATCAAGCTGCGCCCTGCGGAGCATTTTATTCATGTTATTGTACACAATGTATATATAGAAAGTTCTTAATAAAAAGGTTTAGACAATATATAGTTGTTATTTATTTATTGATACCGTAATGTGTTCTATATAAATTTGTTGATTGGGACATGAGGGAGTAGCCTAGTAATATTATCAAGATTATGATGCATTTAATTCATGTGCATCTGCCTCAATTTATTTTTAAAACTCCAGAAAAATATGATGAATTTCACACGACTGGGAATTTAATTTATATCACCACTTGTCATTGTTTTGTAAAACATTTTTGAATGTCCAGGACATTTATGTTAGTTGTAGTAAATTGAGATTATCGTTAAAGATTGTAAGTCTATAAATGAAAATATCTTTCAATCTCAAGTTAATTATCCAATAAAGAGCTAATTTCTATCATTTTTTAAAAATATCATCCATATCAACGAATTGGTCATGAAAAAAAATCCACTGCTGATCACTAAATTATCTGGTCGAGTGTCGTACGTTTGCAATCACATTATCCATCAGCTGTCTTTCTACCTTTTATATTTCAATTTTTGTTCAATGAATATAATAAATCTACCCTTAATTCCCACCTTTTACCTACCGAATAGTAAAATTAATCGACTCGTGTAGGTAATAAAAATAAAACAAATCAGCTGAGTGATTACGCAACATCCTCAGATGAAAATCATCGTAAAACGATAACTTAAACAGACGGTCAGTTTTCCGTTTGAACAGTTTTGAAAGTTATATCCGAGGATGTTCAAATTCGCCGTTGTATTTATTTAATTTGATTGTTTACAGTATTAGTCCTGGTTTGTTTCGAAAATCTCGATTTTCCTTGTCAGCCGCCATTTTTTTTACCTGTGAGACTTGTCAATCACAAGTTGTCTCCCTTTTACCGATTTTGATAGCGATTTGACTTCGCTATGAAGTCAGTCGGCCGGCGAGATTTAGCGATTTTCAAAATTCTTTGGCGACTTAAATCGTCATTTCGCCGGCAAGATTATGGCCTGAGTATAAAAGATTTTTAAGTGTTACTATTTTTACAGCGTGAAAACAATATTTTAAAACTGTCCTTCCTGTCTAAAGTGAAGAAAAAAAAGCACTACATAATTGGTGTGCATGTAAAGCTCTTTTCTGGAACTCTCAAACACGAAACTTTTAAAGCCAAATATATATAAATACCTGACTAAGTAAAGAGCTATATGAGCTATATGGCGAGAAGCTTAAGGGTCCTAAAAGAATAGTCAAATTCATGGAAGGTCAACTTTGCCTGAGGGAGTAACCCAAGTTGGAACTGTAAATGTGTATGTTAATTTTCTATTTTTAGCCTACCCAGTGACATCATTCGATGGTAAGAAGCTGTTTATCTTGTCAACGACATCATGGTTAGGAGGGAAGAATCCGTTCCTTGGAATAGCCTACATGGTAGTTGGAAGTATCTGTATACTCCTTGGTGTCGTATTCCTAGTCATACACATCAAATATGGCAAAAAGTGAGTTAATTATGTTTCTGCTATTTTGAAAAAAGAAAAAATTCATGCCATACAAATACTACATGCATATGACATGCACCTGACACAAAATATGCACTTGCCAAAAAAAATGCTACATGCATATGACATCATGGCTTCCAAAACGGTCATATATTCCGGACATTTATAAATTTACCGGACATTGTCCGTCTGGGAAAAGCATAAAACGGACATCTACTTTCAGTTTTCAAGGCTTTCTTAAGAGACGGTCAATACATTTTAACATAATTTAAAAAGTTTATGTGATCTTTTTGACTCGACCTTTTGCCTTTAAACAGCCACACATTTCCGGTCATAAAAGTGACATGATGAATAAGTACTATCAAAAGAAACCCAACTTTAATACCTTCTCATTTTAATCAAGGTTAATTAGTTGTCAGACAGCTGAAATTTACCTGTTCAGGCGACAGGTTAACTATTTTGTACCAGACATTGATCGGTCTATTCAAAGTTATTTTCTTACATTTCAGCTGTCTGCATCTAATTAATTTAGTCAAAAAGATTGAAATGATCAGAAATACGTTTATAAATATGATTTGAGGAAAAAGTTAAAAAGGTTTTAAACGAAAAATCGTCAGAACCACATTGTTTGAACTAGTACACACATGCGCATGTGTGTATGTGGGAAATTTAATTATGCATCCTAATTCTTCAAAAATGTTAAAATTATCATTGATACCTTTATCTAACGTTCATTTCAAGTATTTTCTTGAAGAAATAACGTGGAAAGAGCTACTTTAACTCAATCATGCTTTGTAAACGTACACGGATTTTACGTATCTGTCTCTGGTCCATGTTTTACCATTGTCAAGTCAACATCCGGTATTAGGAAAATGTGATTTTTAAAAACAAAAGTAAAGTTTTTGACAATGTTATTTTGCACAAATAAAGAGTCTAAGGCAGATATTAGTACACTGATGTTGCACACTTCGAATGATGCACTGTCAATTTAACAGTTTACATCAGAACATCGAATTTATATCAAAGTAAAATTTAATATCGTTTTTTTAATGTCAATCATTGGTTATATGATGTCCAACTGATTACTATAATTGCCTTTTGTTACTAAGTCTTAAAGGATTAAAATCGGGATCAGACATAAAATGTCCGGCTGGCTCAAATATTTTTTGGAAGCCCTGTATGACATATATTGCACTTGACACAAATGACTACATGCACTTGACTCAAAATCACATTATGAACTTGACACAAAATCACTTCATGTTCGTGACACAAAATCACTACATGCACTTGACACAAAATCTTGACTCGAAATCACTACATGCACTTGACACAAAATCACTTCAGGCACTTGACACATGTTTGAAAAATACCAAAAGAAAAGAAACTTCATCATAAAATTACAGTGAGGCCTTCAGCTATTTAGCATGAAAAAAAAACCTCCCACCTCACTGGAAGTTCAAGACAACATCTAGCACGGGATTTAGCAGAATTCTTTGCTAGGAGGACTTTTATGTTAAGTTTTTGAGTCATCAGCCCATTTACATATCAATAACCTTCAGAAAGAAATTTGTTTAATCTGTATTATTCTCAACCCAGACAATTGTTATTTAAATGCCCTAGCCTCTAGGCTGTAACTTTCAAAATATGTAAAAGAAAAAAAATCTGAAGGACCTGGGATTACTGTAGAACCCTTGTTGAATATTTTATTTATAGATAAAAAAAATCACTTTTACCATTCTTCAGTTATTTCCCTTTATACAAAATGTAAAGTTGCATCATCTGTGTCAATGGACAAACAATCCATTTACTTAAGTCATTTTTCTCTATTTATAAATTTTGCCTATTTTTCTCTATTCTTTATATTTTAGCCCACCATTACTCTCTATTCTTTATATTTAAGCACACCATTTTTCTCTATTCTTTATATTTTAGCACACCATTACTCTCTATTCGTTATATTTTAGCACACCATTTTTCTCTATTCTTTATATTTTAGCACACCATTACTCTCTATTCGTTATATTTTAGCACACCATTTTTCTCTATTCTTTATATTTTAGCACACCATTACTCTCTATTCTTTATATTTTAGCACACCATTTTTCTCTATTCTTTATATTTAAGCACACCATAACTCTCTATTCTTTATATTTTAGCACACCATTTTTCTCTATTCTTTATATTTTAGCACACCATTACTCTCTATTCTTTATATTTTAGCACACCATTACTCTCTATTCGTTATATTTTAGCACACCATTACTCTCTATTCTTTATATTTTAGCACACCATTACTCTCTATTCTTTATATTTTTGTCCCATTTTTTCTGTAGTATTGGCCCATTATTCTCTATATTGTAAACCCCACCAAGACCCTCATATAAGAATAAATGTAAGATGTTATGACATATATTTTATTTTTCAGACCAACTGATATGATCAATGTGAGCAGTAGAACACCATTTTAAAAGAAACCAATTTTCATACAAGACAATCAAGTTGAGCGGGCCTCAAGCTGTGTGTTATAGAAGACATTTATTATGGGATTGGGATATACAATCTGGTGGCAGTTATTAAATTAATGAAAGTTGATTAAAAATGGGGGAAAATCATTTAATCATGTTTGTACATTATCATTTTGAATGGATCTGAAATCCAAGTTGCAATTTCTGTAAAAATATTGAATTTAGCTTTTTACAACATTTTTATGCTTTATATGAACGTGACCAGTGAAATAAACTTTGTTCCAACGAAGGGCTGTTCTATTTAAATTAATTTTGGGGGTAAAGAATTTAAATAACAGTTCCCTAGGTGAAATTAAACATGTTTCTATTGACTGTATAGTGACTGTTGCCATGGAGACCAGTTTCAATTAGTGCAATGAAAATCAAATTTCAGACAACTACTGTCAATAGAAACTTGACCAATCTGATTTAAGCTTTTGTTATGTCGACCTGTTGACTGTTATGTCGACCTGTTGACAGATGATGACTATCAATAGTATTTTTCAACAGAGTGTATAAAATGTTGATATGTAGTGTTCATGTCATTTTTATATGCATGCTGTTAGTAACTGTATTTACTTTTGCATACATGTACTGTAAAGATGAAAATACTCATATCCATGAGTGTTCACAAACTTAAAGAACTGTTGTTGTGGTAGCATGTGTATAAAGTTAAGCTTTGATGTGATTTTAATTAATGATATTCTTTAAATTTCTAAAAATTTTAAGAAAATGCTTGTTCAGTTTAAAGATGTTTTGTTGATTGTTATATCAAATGTACAGTCGATCCTCGTTGTGTCGAACTCGGTTGTGTCGAAAACTTGGATAAGTCGAACTCAGCGAACTGATTCAAATTCTCGGTTAAGTCAAGGTAATTCCAAAGTCCTGTCGCTGTAAAATTGATGTAAATTGATCCAGATGTCTCGAAGTTCAAAAGTAAGAAATTTCGATAAAAAATTCAAAAGGGATGTTTAACCTGATAATTTTCATAAGTGATTAAATCTGTGAACACATGCTTATTTTTTATAACAGTTAAAATGATATGTTTATGGTGACCTGTAATTAACACCTTTGTTTATCTCACACTCGACCACAGATGAGTCGAATACCTTCGTCCGGTCCCTTCGACTTCGACACAACGAGGTTCAACTGTATGTACAGAAATAATCTGATGTACACAATTATGTATATGTATGTTTTTATGTTCAAATGACTCATGTTTCAACAAACACACCCTACAAATATTTTTTGGCTAACACAAATTTTAAAAGATTTCTGTAGAAGTCTTTTAGACTGTCAGAACTTTTTGCTAAATGTTGTAGTTGAAAACAACATATTTATTTAGTCATAATACAGGGATAAGTAGGATTCATTTTATACAATACTTTTATGTTTTTAATCTGAGCTTTAGATATTTTTTATGTTGTATATCTATATGCACTAAGATTTACTCTTAACTTTGGATTTTTAATTACCTTGTGTTTGAAAATATCATGGAATGTGAATTGTCTGCTTAGGGAACAACCTTTTAACTTCAAGGGGGAGGGGGGGGAAGGGGGGTTATGGTTTTTCCTAAAAAAAAATATTCTGATCCCCAATTTGAAGAAGAAAAAAAATATTGTGGTCAAGCAGATGACAAAAAAAAAATATTCTGAATCCAGATTTTCCCCATACCTTATAGTGTTAAATTTTGAAAAAAAATAATTTGATTGATAGTGTAGAAAAACTTTAAAAAAAATCTGACTCAGTCAAAAAACCACAACCCCCCCCCCCCCTTTTTGAAGTTAAATGGTTGCTCCCTGAAAGATTAACATATTTAGAACTGTAAATTCAGAAATTATTGAGTGCATTTATTATTGCAATTTTGTCATTTTAGACCAAAATGCTATTATAATTTTTGCTTTACTGAGAAAAAAATCCCGCTTCATTCATATAAAAAAAAATCCATAATGCAGGTTTATATCGTTGGGATTACAACCCTGTCGCATTTTTCACAATGATAAAATAAATCGCAATAATTTCCAAATTTACACTAGATTGTTCTTTTTGCTGCTGATGCTCATATTTAAATTTAATAAGTTACTGTTGTGCCTAATTTGATAACAGATGTTCCTTGAGCTTTTGGATAGTTTTTCGAAGACCTTCTGCTAATAGTTAATGACAGTATACAGTTTGTTAGTGCATGAGAACAAGTGTCATCTGTACTGGGTTAAAGAATTTTCCATGGTATTTTTAAATGCTGTGTATTAGATAATATTACAATGACCATTAAAATGAGTTAAGGATGTTTGCTCCTCTAGTTTTTTAATTTTTGCCAGATTTTCGGAAATCCTCTGGTTTCATCCATGTACAAATGTATTTCCTTTAAAAAAATTGGCCCGCTAACCCTACTTTTATTTTCATAATTTTATTATGTATAGTTTAAAAAGCCATATATTTGAAAATCGTTATTTTTGCATAGTTTTTGCACTTTAAAGCGGTCAATGTTAAAATCAAGAAAAATGTAGAGAGAATTATTTTCCGCCAAATTTTCAATGGCTTATATCTCGAAAACAAGCAAACGGATCATTCATTTTTTTTCTGCTTTTTTAGTTCTTTATTTATATTCTATCATTTTAGAACAGTCTTTTAAAAAGCTTGTTATTTTGAAACAGAGTAGCGAACATCCTTAAATCTGATGAATACATTTAAGCTAAAACCAGAAGTAAAAGTCTTTATTGTGAAAAAAACCGAAACAAATACAATACAACAATAATTTTTCAAATTTTCAAACACTAACAGCTACTTTTAATAAAATGATATTGAAAAAGGAGATTCTTTTTTCAAAACTTAAGAAATTTGAGCCTTGACCCATCCCAACTCTTTCAGAGAAATATGAAGTTGTTACCCCCTATTTTAGGAGACTTGTCTTAATTATAAAGGTGGTCCAAAATGTCTTCAGAATGCTCATCTGTAGACCACAACAAATTGTAATGTATATTAGTCTGTGAGTACTTAGCAAACAATGTAATTTTAGTCGAATTATATATTTTTCAAATTGTATGGTTTAAATATTTTATTTGTTGTGCATAATTTGTGAATTTAAGTGGTCAGTTGATTTTTTTCAGCATGTACTAGACCTATATTAACATTCCAAGAATCTCTGTTGTTATTTGAACCTTGCTTCAATTGCAATTTTCAATATTTTATCATTGAGTTTTGACATAAGTTTCAGGAATGAGTATTACCATGCAAAACTAATTGCTTAAATATCATTGCTTATGTACATAACTTGTCCAGTTTTTTTTTTTAAATAATTCTTCCTATTTTTGTGTTAAAATCTAAAAAGAAGATATTTTTAGAGGGAGAAAGATGCCTCAAGTTTTTTCATTTGAAATGTACGGAAAGAATTTATGTTCAATTATTTAACAAATTTTTAGAAATTAAATTTTTTTAAAAATATTTTGACTGAAAGTGTATTTGAAATGCAAGTTTTTAGAAAACTATTGAGAAAAATAGAGGTTATTGAGCAAAATTTTGTAACACAAATGTTAAGGAAAACACCTGAGGGATATAGGTGTAATACCATCAAATCATAGTACGTCACATTTGGTTGCATACGAAAAAGGGTTGAAAAAAAATATTCCCTCCCTTGAATTTGATAGGAAATTAATCCTACATTTCATTGCAGTAAAAAATTTATGAGTCATAAACATATATCTTGGGTGTTTCAAAGCACCATTATTTTTTTATTTGGTGTTTCTATAGAATATTTTGGAAACTTGAGGTAACATGGTTACTAAAGCTTGTACACAGGAAAAAAAGGGGTGAAAATTTGATTGGTTAACTTCCAGTGATGGTTATTTTCTTATTTGCAATGAAATGTTATGTGAAATTTTGTCTGTAGTACTGAATAGGATAAAACTTTACTGATGCCAAGTATTTCTTTTTTTGAAACAAAGATAAATTCTGCAATATTTTTTTGAAATGTGTAATTTTAACAAAATATAATTGGGGAAAATCAATGATGGTATTATTCCTATAGAAAGGTTGAAAAGAAGAGAGTTAAATATCCTTGTATGTCCAGCCAGATTTTGTGAAAGAATTTGCGTTCAACTGTAGAAAGATGTATAAGAAATTACAAGAAAAGTGTATTTGTAGAAAAAATATTGAATTAGAATTTATAATACATAGCCTAGGAATCACCAGAGGGACAAAGCAAGTTGAAAGTAAAAAATCCTTATACAGTCGACTCCACTTAATTGCATACCGCTTAATAGCATAATTCGGTTAATTGCATTATTTTCTCCTGCACAAAACCATTTTCCATTCATCTGATGATAAATTGTCAGGTTATATGCATAGCTCTACAAGTGGTCTTTCGGTTAATTGCATACAAAATAATCGCCAGCTAGATATGCTTAGTTAAAACTGACGAGATTTTTTACCGGAAACAGCAATTTGGTGAGTATATTTTTCTTGAATGCATCATTATTTTCTTTTTTATTTCACATTTACTTTTGTGTTATTATAATAATAATATTTTTGACTCATTAATTTGGCCTTTTGGATAAATGCATACTCCCCTTAATTGCATACTTTTGTCTGACAAATAGGCTATGCAAATAACCGGAATCGACTGTATATATATTCAGCTAGATTTGAATTACAGAAATTTTCCATGAATAAAAGTCACATGATAAATGTTTGCTATAATGACTTGTAATATAGGTTAAAACTTTTACATTTTTAAGATGAAGACTATGACATAAATTATTCAGTTAATAATTTTGTTAATATAAACCACTAAACTATTTTATTTTGTTTATTGATTATTTCAGATATTTATAAGAGGGTCTGGATGGGGTTTACAGAATTGTAAAATGAGAATACTGGACCAAAAAAAAAAGAATAGAGAAAATTGGCTTTAAATTTAAAGAATAGAGAATAATGGACAAAATATGAAATAGATATAGATAGAAAAATAGCCCACAAAAGTAAAGAATATAGAAATGTAGGACCCCATCTAGACCCTCACATGAAGCTCACATTTAATTTATTTCTGTTATGATTGTTGATAATTTTCAATTTTAAATAAAATAAAAAAAATTCTTACACGTTTGTTTTCATCATATATTAATCCTTATGTTAACAACCAATTGATTCTACTGTGTAACAAAGATTATATAGACCTAAGCAGCAATAAAACATAAAAAAAGTGGACTTATATTGAAATAGTTGAAAAGACAGCTCTAAGTCTACAAAAGCTACAGGACTTCATGAAACTAATTCAATCAGAAATTTGTCGGATCCAGGGGAAGTGGCCATACCCTTTGATTGCCAAAAAAAAAGAAAAAAAAGAATGACATGTTTTTCACGATTTGTATGATTTTTGTCTCGCCTTGACAGAGTAAAAAAACGAGGACAAAGGTATGCTGTTTCCTGCATCAGCAGTGGTGACGGTGTCAAGAATGTATTAGGGTTTGTGATTAGGTCAGTTTATGGGGAACCACTAGTGGTTGGTCAATGATATTTGGTATGCAGTTGTACAGTATTAACATTGGCACATCTCATTTCCACAGTTGTTATTTGGTCCCGCCCCCTCAGTCAAGGTCTATTGACTCAAACTTTTAGTTAGTTTACATGTACTTGTTTGTGATTAGATCAGTTTATGGGGAACCACTATTGGTTGGTGAATGAAATTTGGTATGCAGTTGTACAGTATTAACATTGGCACATCTCATTTCCACAGTTGTTATTTGGTCCCGCCCCCTCAGTCATGGTCTATTGACTCAAACTTTTAGTTAGTTTACATGTACTTGTTTGTGATTAGATCAGTTTGTGGGGAACCACTATTGGTTGGTGAATGATATTTGGTATGCAGTTGTACAGTATTAACATTGGCACATCTCATTTCCACAGTTGTTATTTGGTCCCGCCCCCTCAGTCATGGTCTATTGACTCAAACGTTTAGTTAGTTTACATGTACTTGTTTGTGATTAGATCAGTTCGTGGGGAACCACTAGTGGTTGATCAATGATATTTGGTATGCAGTTGAATTCACATTGGCACATCTCATTTCCACAGTTGGTATTAAGCCCCGCCCCCTCAGTCATGGTCTGACTCTAAAATGTTTAGTTAGTTTACATGTATTTGTTTGTGATTAGATCAGTTTATGGGGAATTATTAGTGGCAGGTCAATGATATTTGCTATGCAGTTGTATTAACATTTGCACATCTCGTTTCCATGGAGATTGTTTGGCCCCGCCCCTATGTCTTGTTTTTTTTTTACTTTGAAACGTTTGGTTATTAGTCCCATACCGACGAAGTCGAAGGGGACTTTAGGTTTGCACTCCGTCCGTCTGTCTGTCTGTCTGTCCGTCCGGCAAATCAGTTTTCCACACTTTTTTCTTCATGCTTGAAGATATTGATTTGATATTTGGTATATTGTTTTATCATAACAAGTTACAGATCAAGTTCGAATTTTGTTTCGGTCTGATAATTTTGTGCAGAGTTATAGTCCTTAGACTTTAAAAATTCCCTCAAATATTCAGTTTTCAGCGTTTTTTTCGTCATTCTTGAAGATATTGATTAATAATTGGTACATTGTTAGTTCCCTACCGACGAAGTCGAAGGGGACTTTAGATTTGCACTCTGTCTGTCCGTCCGTCTGTCCATCTGTCAGTCCGGCAACTCAGCTTTCCACACTTTTTTTCTTCGTTCTTGAAGATATTGATTCGATATTTGATATATAGTTTTATAATGACAAGTTATAGATCAGGTTCGAATTTTGTTCCGGTCTGATGATTTAGTCCAGAGTTATGGTCCATAAAAAAAATCCATAACTAATGTTAGAGTACTATGTTAAACCATATATCTGTACAAAGGGAGATAACTCATTTTTTAAAAGACATTCTTTGGTAAATTGTTTGAGGAATTTTGTGGCTATATGTTATTTTGTATAAACTAATTTTCTGAATGCTACATGTATATATATATATATTTTTTATTAAGTGAAATCCTTTAATTAGATAATAATCTATTTTTGTCGAGCCTTCGACTTTTGTCGAAAAAGCGAGACATAGCGATCCTACATTCCGTCGTCGTCGTTGTCGTCGGCGGCGTCCACAAATATTCACTCTGTGGTTAAAGTTTTTCAAATTTAAATAACTTTCTTAAACTATCCTGGATTTCTACCAAACTTAGAAAGAAGCTTGTTTATGATCATAAGATAGTATCCAGAAGTAAATTTTGTAAAAAAAAAATGCATTTTTTCCGTATTTTACTTATAAATGAACTTAGTTTTTCTGCCAGGAAACATTACATTCACTCTGTGGTTAAAGTTTTTAAAATTTTAACAACTTTCTTAAACTATCCTGGATTTGTACCAAACTTGGACAGAAGCTTGTTTGTGATTAAAAGCTAGTATCTAGATGGAAATTTTGTTAAAATTTTGTTCCATTTTTTCCATATTTTACTTATATATGGACTTAGTTTTTCTTCCAGTTAACATTACATGCAGTCTGCAGTTTAAGTTTTTAAAACATTTATTAGATTCATAAACTATCCTGGATTTTTACAAAACTTGGACAGAAGATACTTACAATCAAAAGATAATATAGAGGCGAATATCTCTATTAATTTTTTCCTCATTTTTGTTGAGCCTGCGATTAACAGCAAAAGTAGGCGAGACACTGGGTTCCGCGGAACCCTTACGATTTTTTATTAAAGTATATATTTCATTACATTACATTGTGTAGATAAAAGTTGTTGACATTTTATAGATAAGTTACAAATCTATATTAGTTTGTGACAAATGAAAGAAAAAATATTTTGAACTATTAATTATATTTGATTGTAATTCGAAAATAGATATACATTGTATTACATCATATCTAATGTTAGAAGAGTGTTATAGGTTTTCCACACATTTTTTCATCATGCTTGAAGATATTGATTGACAATTGGTATATAGTTTTATCATGACAAGTTACAGAACAAGTTCAAATTTTTGTTTCAGTCTGATAATTTTGTGCAGAGTTATGGTCCTTGGACTTGAAAAAATTCTCTCATATATTCAGTTTTCCACACTGTTTTTAGTCATGCTTCAAGATATTGACTTGATATTTTCTATTTGTTTACACCATGACAAGTTATAGAACAAGTTAGCATTTTGTTCCAGTATAATGAATTTTTAACCGGTAGGGGACTATGTATTGCCATGCAATACTCTCAGAATGCTTGTTTTACCTGAATTATTTAACGGGGAACATCTAGTGACAGGTCAATGATATTTGCAGTTGTACTAGCATTGACGCATCTCATTTCCATGGAGATTTTTTGGCCCTGTACCTTCAGTCATGGTTCATTGACTTTGAAAATTTTGCATAACTTACATGTTGCTATTTTAATTTCAACATTTGCATTTTACTGTGAAAAACAAAAAGGTTAGACATATCTCTGTATTAACAAATGTTTGGCGTTATATGTCCATTTTATGGAATAACGCCCCCCTTTCAAAAACCCTGGTTCCTACCCTGATTTCTGTGACACCCTTCTTGTGGACTTTATCATATCGAGTTGATATGGAATTTCTTTTTTCATATGGATTAAGGAAGATATGGTTTCAACGTCAACGACACAGTAACTCAATGACATAACCGGACAGATAATGAGTAACTTACAGTCTTTGACAATAGAAAACCGGACAGAAAAAGGATAACTTACAGTCTTTGACAATAGAAAACCGGACAGATAATGGATAACTTACAGACTTTGACAATAGAAAACCGGACAGATAATGGATAACTTACAGTCTATGACAATAGAAAAATATATCTATACAATATGTTTAGCTCTCCTCATCCCAGATTTATAAAAGTTGTGGAAAATGCGATAGAAACAGTCAAAGATTTTTATTTTTTTTATGGTTAAATGCGTCAGGAATAAGATCTTCTAAAAGATCAATTAAAAAAGAAAAGAGCTTTAGTTTCATTTTACACTTCGCTATCGGCGGCGTCAACATTAAGGTTCAGCCTGTGGTTAAAGTTTTTTGAACATCAATAACTTTGACCATCATTCATGGAATTGCATTAAGCGTAGACATACCGGGAAACCTTTTGTAATTAAAGGAAAGTATCTAGAGAAAAAGTCTTAATATATATATATATATATAGTCTATCCTAAATTGAGGTAAATTATATGGCCTTCCAAATACCGTTTCCATCCCTAAAATCACTGAAGAGACATTTATTGTCGAAATCCGGATATGGTATACAAATTTTTGCATCTCATGTTAGTGGTATACCATCTTTTCCACAAGTTTATTGTTTTCTGTTTGGTATTAAATTAATATTAAGATCCATTTTGTTAGATCTGGTGATCAATTTATTTGGCAATCGCCAATGGCAGTCAGCAGAGTTTAAGAACATCAGTTGTTCGACCTGTTAGTCAAATGCGTTTTGTTGAAATAGACTTTTTCACTTTTTTTTGTCTTTTGGAATTGTTGTTTGTGCTGTATTTAGACCCTTCTACCAAGAAATTTGTTTTACATGCACACGTATAAAAATTGCGGTTTTTATCCAACGCAATCATTGGTTTGAACGTTGTTTTCAATTTAGACTTATTATATATAATTATCCTTTTTCATTTTTTTTTTGCGTATTTTCTAATAAATGGACTTTTTACAATTAACATTTAGATACAGTCGGAGGTTAAGTCTTTTAGACATCAATAACTCTGTCACACTTTCATCAAATGTTTTGAAACTTGGACAGAAGCTTTTTCAATAGCAGCTGAAGAAAACAAGAGTGATTCTACTATACCATTAATTGTAGTTACTAATTGAGAGAAAGACTTATGTTTGATCACCTCTGTTGACTAGATAAGCATAAACTGAGGTTTACTGTGCATACGTATTGCAGTTTGTTTGTTTATTTAAGGAATGACTGTAATATTTTTTCTGTCTATGAAGAAATAACATCAAAAATGTGGTGCACACTGAATAACCCGCGTAGCGGGTTATTTTAAAGTGTGCACCACATTTTTTATGTTATTTCGAATAGACAGAAAAAATATTACAGTCATTTCTTATAATTTAATTCTAAATTCCATTTTAAACCGTAGTAAACCATGAAAAAACGTTGATGACGTCACGGTCACATGACAAGATTATGTCTATGAGCTGATAAATAAAACAACGTCAGCCAATCAGAAGACGCGTTACATCCAAAATTAAATTATTCCACATTGATTAGAGGTATCGTGGGAGGGTTGAGATCTCACAAAAAATGGTTAGTCCGCCTGTTTGCGCCTGTCCCAAGTCAGGAACGTCTAGCCTATATTAGTTTTGTGTGTTTTGTTAGCAGTGCACTCCTACCTTTTAGTAGTACTCAATCCGTTTCACATATTTTGAATAATACAAATACATACCCTATTATAGATATGTTGGCAAAAAATATATATAAAGCTATCAAGCTTAAGCTATTTCATGGAGAGAAAAATAGATTTGACAGATATTTAATGCATTTTCTATCGCAACTATTAAAGAGAAAAAAAAATCGACTTCTGATTAGTACTTTATATCATATTTTTCATCTTATTTTCTCGACCTTATATATATATATATATATATACATCATTTATCATGAAGCTTATACCTAGTTACATGTTCCTTGTCCACGGCTATCACTCATTACATAATAAGTGTCCCTAACCCACCCACGACCACGATTTTGTCCTCGAAATACTTGCTGCGTGACGTTAGGTTTCGTCAGGTGCTATATGTACAAATCGTACCGTCTACGTTTTGTATTGTATTATTTAAACGAAAGGTAAGCTTAGTCAATGAATGAAGTTGACTAAATAGTACGTGTAAGGCGTTGTGGAAATTATTCTTTTATTATTTTTTAGTTGTTAATCTTAAAATACAGTATGAAATCATATAATCGACGTCATAACATGCGCCGTTGAACAGTCAATCTACCTGTATGTGTATTTATTTATTTATGATAAGACCACATGATTGAATTCATCTGTCGATAGGAGTACAAATGTATAACAGTTTGACCTTATTAAGCAATAACTTGGTCAAATAAGGTCAGTTAACAAATTATTCACTATTCTATGGCTCTGTGATAGTCGAGTTTGGCATATTTATACACCTTTATTGCTAGGATTTCAAACTCCTGTGCATTTATTTCCTTGAGCCAGTTGAGGGCGTCGAGTTTAGGTTAATTTATTTACTCTGTCCACTTGAGAGATCGACCTAATTTATGACATGGTAATACCGTATGATCGATGCAGTCACATTTCGAAATGTAATATATATGTATTACTTAAATTTCAAATTCGTTGGCGATTTATATAGTATGAGTCTAAAATTTATATCAAGGATCTTTAAGATTTTGCAGTTTTGGAACCTGTCTTTGTACATGTACATGTATCGTAATGAAGTATTTTATAAAAAGATTTACATATTGATGTTAATATTGACATTGATCTGTCCGTAACATATAGCGACTCTCCAATGTATACTAAATTATCAAGTTCCATTATTTTGTTGTATTGTTTGTTCGTCGACGTTCATGAAACTTATTAAAGGGCAGTTGTACCAAAAATCGTACCAAGGTATATAGATAATGTCTATATATCTTTACATTCTCACATGATTGTTAATCACAAGAATTGAATTTAAAAGGGGAAAGGTCTTTCTCGATCGATGTCTTTATGCCAGAGTTTATAAATATGTTATGTAATAGGGTGGAAATATCTTGCCCCTGAATACAAAAAGATTGAGAATGGAATACTGAAAACAGACCAACAAAAGTTTGTAATATGGAATTTATTTCCTGTGAATACAGAACGAATGAAAAGTAAAAAAGACCATTTTTTGCATATAGTGTGATAATAATACAGCCACATAAATAATCATTATATGGGTCATTATAAAAAAAACATGCAAAACTATGTTATTTGGTCTTTTCAAGTCAAAAGACATGAAACTATATCAAAATGTATCAAAATAACTATTGCATATGAAAGATATGAATGTTTTGTGATACACTATAAACAGTTTACAGTATGAAATGTTATAAAAACATTCTTAATTTTTTCTCAAACCCTTAGATATAGCCAGAATCAACTGTTATTTTTTACTATAAATCCCTTCAGACCTGAAATAGGGCTATTATTCATATCATTTGTTATTAGAAATTATCACTTTTTATTGCATTTGATACATACAAACATTTTTTTAATGATTTGGAAGGTGTATGTTGGTTTTATAATAAAAAAGTTAACCAAAAGGAAAAGTCTCATTTTTTAAGTCAATGGTGTAACCAAAAGACAAATTGGTAGGATAAGAGTTATCTTTTTCAATATTTCAGCATTTACAATAGTTTCTCCCTTAGCAATGTTACCTGTAAGCATGTTATGCAAAAGAAAACAAACATTTATGTTGAAAATTTAGTAAAAAATATTAAAAGTTAGTACAAGCTATATCGTTATTGAAAATAGTGTCCATGGTGTACCCTTATAAAAATCTTTTTTTTTTTAAATTCCTGAACTTTGAATTATGAAATATATTGATTGTAGAAACATGCACCAGGAACACCATATAAAATAGGGGAATGGAGCCCTTATTTTGTAACTAAACCTAAAATACACCTGAAAATCAATGGTGTTACTGTCAATGGTGAGACCATTTTAATAAAATAATACCATTGACCAGCTTAGTAACACCACTGAATATATTATGACAATCAGCATTTTTTGGTGTTTCTTTCATGTTAAACAAGCAAAACATCATATTATTTATAACAAACAATACTTATTTAACAATGTTTTAACAATATCATGTATTACATATACCAAGTTTTTCAAAAACTGGTGTGTGCTGGTAACACCAATGACACTATTTAGTAACACTACTGACATTTTTAGTTATTGATATTATGTTATATAATTTGAGATTTTTAAGCCTAAGAATTATTTTTTCTTCATTTTCTTTTGCTCAGTGTTCTCTGTTTTGTATTCAGTACTTAATAAAAGTAAAATTTGAAATGTGTTGTCAATGGTGATACTTTTGTGTCATTGGAGTTACTGAAGAGTCAGTGGTGTTACTATATAAAAATGCGATACTTTTTAATTTTTATTCATAAATGAAAGCGTTTTTAGGTTGTATACGAAGGATTAAGCATATTCTTATCATTTCATCTTATACATTATACATATATTCAATTTAAGTGTATTTTTTAGTATTTACAACAGCCATAATTAGGACAGCCAACTTTTTCACGACAATGTATTCTGAAATTTATGTTTAAAAAGAATGTATAGCTAGAGGAATAATGTCAATAAGTAGTAATTTAAACCTTAACAACAAATTGGAACAGTTGTTTGATGTTTAACAATAATATTTAGTACCTAAATGCATGTTTTAAATTGGTAACACCATTGACACGATTCTATCAAAGGATGACCTAAAATTGTTAAAATTGAAGGAACCCTTCATTTTTCCCATTGCATATTTCTGAAAATAGTTGCTACCATACTATAGAATAGAGGGACACATTTAAATGTTTTAAACAATGACATCGTTTTTCCAAATATTACTTCATCGAAATTTGCATGTTTTTTGATAATGACCCATATATGAAATTATTCATTTTTCTTCTATATGTATGTTTCTTGAAAATCACGATAATTTCCCTTTCATTACATACAGGACATATAGTGTATGTTTCCCAAGTTTTTTTTCTTTGCATCAGTTGGATCTATAGATATTATTTCTTTGCATCAGTTGGATCTAAAGATATTATTTCGTTGTATCAGTTGGATCTAAAGATATTATTTCTTTGCATCAGTTGGATCTATAATAGATATTATTTCTTTGCATCAGTTGATCCTATAAAGATTTTATTTCTTTGCATCAGTTGGATCTAAAGATATTATTTCTTTGCATCAGTTGGTTCTATAAAGATATTATTTCTTTGTATCCGTGGTCCTATAAAGATATTATTTCTTTGCATCAGTTGGTCCCATAAAGATATTATTTCTTTGCATCAATTGGATCTAAAGATATTATTTCTTTGCATCAGTTGGATCTAAAGATAATTATTTCTTTGCATCAGTTGGTCCTATAAAGATATTATTTCTTTGCATCAGTTGGTCCTATAAAGGTATTATTTCTTTGCATCAGTTGGTCCCATAAAGATATTATTTCTTCGCATCAGTTGGATCTCAAGATATTATTTCTTTGCATCAGTTGGATCTAAAGATATTATTTCTTTGCATCAGTTGGTCCTATAAAGATATTATTTCTTTGCATCAGTTGGTCCTATAAAGATATTATTTCTTTGCATCAGTTGGTCCCATAAAGATATAATTTCTTTGCATCAGTTGGATCTAAAGATATTATTTCTTTGCATCAGTTGGCCCGATAAAGATATTATTTCTTTGCATCAGTTGGTCCTATAAATATTTTATTTCTTTGCCATAGTTGGATCTAAAGATATTATTTCTTTGCATCAGTTGGTCCTATAAAGATATTATTTCTTTGCATCAATTGGACCTAAAGATATTATTTCTTTGTATCAGTTGATCCTATACAGATATTATTTTTTTGCATCAGTTGGTCCTATAAAGATATTATTTTTTTGCACCAGTTGGATCTAAAGATATTATTTCTTTGCATCAGTTGGTCCAACAAGGATATTATTTCTCTGCATCAGTTGGATCTAAAGATATTATTTCTTTGCATCAGTTGATCTAAATATATTATTTCTCTTCGGAGGTATTTTATGTTTTGATTGTTTCACATTTCAAACATTGGTAGTTACAAGGGTGGATCCACCCATCTTAAAAGAAGGGGGTTCCAACCCAGGAGAAAGGGGGGTTCCAAATATATGTCCCCATTCAAAAGCATTGATCATAAAAAAGGGGGGTTCCACCCCCGCACCGCTCCCCCTTATCCGCAACTGGGTTATTTATATCCATCTTCATTTTTTGTGTTCACTTCATAGTATTTAATAGCAAAAAAAATGTGGTTTTTTTTAAATTAAATAGCAAGGAACTATATTTACACAAACTGCGAATTTCAAATTTTCGACATTGAAGATTCAACAAAATGTTTTAATGATTTTTTCTATGTGAATATACACACGATCAATAACAGTCAGATTTATAAACGAATACTGCAAGGTTTATCTTAAATATGCAGTTCAGACACGTATTTTTAATTCGAACTGTAATGTAAGCAAATAAATTATGTTTAAACTAAACCATGCTACTGTCTGAAGATACATTTATTTATGGCATTGCACTATTCATTTCTTCTTTGACTGTCCATGACGTTAAAATACTAAATCCCTGGGATGTATTTTAGTTGATTTTAGTCTCTGATGCATGATTTTTTATTATTAATTGTTTTGGCTTTTAACTAGCTGTCAGTAACTGCGAGTACTCTCAAATCGTACTTTCTTGTTTATTTGACCTGTTGATACTAATTGTATTGCTTTTTTGTTATTTAATGTTATTCAGGGTTATATCTGGTCTATATACCAGCTTTGATAAGTGTTTGGTATTACTATAAATTTTCACTTCGTACTATGAACATCAAAATTATTTATTTTGTAAAAATATTTCCTTTCTCTATTGGAACTGTACACGTATACCTAACAACAAAATTATTTTCATATACCTGTGCTTAAAGTTATTGCAAATGGCTGATATTTTTGTTCGAGCATATTGTTTTTCTTTAATTGTTTAACATTTCATACCGATATAACATGTTACTTTTATTATTCTTCCCTTAGTTTATTTATTTTGAATTTACATTGTTTCATAGGTTAAATTTATTTGTTCAGTGTATGTTCAATGGTGTTAATATGTCCTTTGATTGAGTTAAGCTATTTCAGTTGATATTTTATAGTGTGTCTTTCTACGTTGTGATGTTACACTATTGTTTCAGAAAAAGGGTGAAGGTTTGGTACCATTAAAACGTTTAAACCCGCTGCATTTGTTTGCACCTGTCCTAAGTCAGGAATCTGATGTTCAGTAGTTGTCGTTTGTTGATGTGGTTCATAAGTGTTTCTCGTTTCTCGTTTTTTTTATATAGATTAGACCGTTGGTTTTCCCGTTTGAATGGTTTTACACTAGTAATTTTTGGGGCCCTTTATAGCTTACTGTTCGGTGTGAGCCAAGGCTCCGTGTTGAAGACCGTACTGTGACCTATAATGGTTTACTTTTATAAATTTTGACTTGGATGGAGAGTTGTCTCATTGGCACTCATACCACCTCTTCTTATATCTATTATATCAAATATTTTAATTCTAAAATCATTGTAAAATTTGATGAAAGTCCTGTTAAATTTGATGAATTTAAATCACACAATTTTACTCATGTGACTATCTCGATGCTCTCAAAGTAGCATGTTCGCCTAGAGTGCAGAAGGTCGTGGGTTCAAACCAGTGCCGATTAATACCAAAGACTATAAAATCGATATTTGCTGCTTCTCTGCTAATAACGCGGCATTAAGGAGCAAGAGCAAATACTGGTATGCTCGGAGTCTGACGTATGTGTCAGGGTATGGTGACATGTTTGCCTGCGAACTGTTGCCTTGTGAACTAGCACGTTAAAATTTTTAATCCGGCCTTGCACGTTAAAAATGGAGAGCCGTGGTGTAGTGGTTAGCGCATCGGACTAAAAATACAAAGGTTCCAGGTTCGATTCCCGTTCCGGGGAGAAAATTTCACACCCTTGTAGATTTCGAAAGAGCAGACTAATGCCGCTATAAGGCAGCACTCGCACCAGCAAAAAAGACAGGGATTCATATAAGTTGTAATAACTTGTTTCCCAATCCACTATAAATAAATATGTTTAAACTAAAAATCCGACTCAGAGTGTCGGTCTAGTACATAGCAGGGTTAATATTCATATTACATTGACATGTTTCGTCCTGAATATGCATTTAATTTGCCGCTGGACTTTAAACAGCATCCAGCCATCCTACTTATACTGTCTTTTGAAATGCTATTGGAAGTTAATTGAATGATTTACTAGGGTAGGATATTTATAACTAGATAAACAATTCGCCTACATGTTTCCAAGGTTACTATCCAGGTTTAAACTAGTTTCTTGTGTGCAGACTATGCAGATATGGTTATTTATATCCATGCATCTTCATTTTTCTGCTCATTGCAAATATTATTAAACAGTTTCAACAGCAAAGCAAACATCTGATTTTTTTATGTCAATGAACTGTTTGCACGAACTGCTAATTTCAAATTTTTGACGTGGAATATTCAACAAAGCCTTTAACTGATTTTAATTAAGTGAATTTTAACAAACATAACGGCCAGATTTCTATTTTAAAAATACCGCAAGGTTTGTCTTATACGCGGTTCAGACACGTATTTTTAATTCCAATTGAACTGTTACATCAATTGAGTAGATGCAAATATTATAACTCTACACAATCTAACTCATTCACATAAAGAAAACCAGTAACATGACAAACATTTAATAATATAATCATCAGATAGTATATAATATTAATAATACAGTTGTTAGTATTTTGCGACTTGTAGATAGTCCAAATGACTATGGCGTTTTATGTGTTTCTTTATTCTACATTGGCTAGAGGTATAGGGGAGGGTTGAGATATCAAAAAACATATTTAACCCCGCCGCATTTTTGCACCTGTCCCAAGTCAGGAGCCTCTGGCCTTTGTTAGTCTTGTATTTTTTAAATTTTAGTTCATTTTTATGTTTTGGAGTTTAGTGTGACGTCCATTTCACTGAACTTGTACACAATTTTATTCAGGGGCCAGCTGAGGACCACCTCCGGGTGCGAGATTTTCTCGCTGCGTTGAAGACCCATTGGTGGCCTTCGGCTGTTGTCTGCTCTTTGGTCGGGTTGTTGTCTCTTTGACATATTCCCCATTCTCAAGTTTATATAATTTTTCTGCTGTGACGCCTTCCTACGATGCCGGAAAACGTCACAGCAAAAAGATAAAATAGCCTTTCAACAGAATTATTTTGACTGTCCTGTAGTAAGAAAGATCCATTAGTACTGGTTATTTCTTCTTATTAGGAGGCCAATACATTGTCAGTGACAAATGAAGAGCTACCAGAAAGAGCAAATGTTTCTGTGTGTAATCTTAAAGTTTTCAAATATTTTAATTACATTTAATCTTTTGTTACACTAAAAACTTTTGATATCAATAGTTATTTGTAATAAAAAATTGATTTAAAAATGTACTTAGGGGACATTAAATAAATCTAGAATTTTCTATTCTATATTCGAATTTGGAAGAGCTCTGATTAACTAAGGAACAAAATTAGCTAAAAATATTGATTGGTTTATATGAAGCTCTTTTTCAAGAATTTTTTTTGTAAAAAAGGCGGGAAAAGGCCGACTCTGGATTATACCTTCTATTTAGAATCTCCTTAAATTTTAGTAAATGACCTTTTATGAGCTATTGAATTTTTATATGAAAGAAAAATGGGTTTTTATGGGGCAAAATATTTTACCCTGTATTGTAGGAAATAAACCAAGATGTCCGAAAATCTGACACAAATTCCTAAACCTCACCTAACATGCCTAAGTACATCATTAAGCGGACTTCTGCATTGTATAAACTTCTACACTGAACATTGTTGTGCATGGTGCTTTATTAACTTAATACTGTTCTGCTTTGATTGAGCTGCATATTTCAGAGTATAACTAATGCTCTTCTGACTATCAATTTTAAATTCTAGACTTTTTAGATATCACATAAGTACATGTACATCCTTAACTTAATAAGTAGAAGTATAAAAAAACTACTTTTCTCACGCGTTAACTCCAAATGACAAACATTACTACATATACATGTATATTTAGATGGTGACGTTCCCTTGTCACCATCTTATGGTGTTTATATATCTCAACTTGTACGATTCGCTCGTGTATGTAACAAGATGTAGATTTTAGCGAGAGAAATTTATGTATTACTGAAAAATTATTACACCAGGGTTTTCGATATCATAGACTAGTAAAAACATTTACTAAATTATATCATCGGTATAAGGACATCATTCGTAAATATAACTCAACATGCAGACATCTTAGACGTTCGGGTATTTCACATCCAATCTTTTATGGTAATATTCTTTACGAAGCACAAAAATGTCAGCATTCACCTCAAAAACTAACAAAACCTTTAAACAGACTTATTAAGAAGGGATATAGTTACGATACTGTTGTCAGGTCATTAAAGATTGCATATTTTGGCTTTAATATTGATTCACTTATAAGGTCTTTGCATCGGAATTAAACATATTTATTCTAAAACCAGTTGTTGGCATGACACGGGCTATGTTCTCATATATTTTATGATGGTATAATACTAAACCCCTAACAGGAGGGATTGTGCCTGATATTCATATGATGAAGACATAATCTTTCAATCAGTTTAATTGAGGTCTGGAGCTGGCATGTCAGTAACTGCTAGTAGTCTGTTGTTATTTATGTATAATTGTCATTTTGTCTATTTTCTTTTGTTTCCTATTCTGACATCGGACTCGGACTTCTCTTAAACTGAGTTTTACTGTGCGTACTGTTGTACGTTTGTTTTTTTCTACATTGGCTAGAGGTATAGGGGAGGGTTGAGATCTCAAAAAACATGTTTAACCCCGCCGCATTTTTGCGCCTGTCCCAAGTCAGGAGCCTCTGGCCTTTGTTAGTCTTGTATCATTTTTAATTTTAGTTTCTTGTGTATAATTTGGAGTTTAGTATGACGTCCATTATCACTGAACTAGTATACATAGTTGTTTAGGGGCCAGCTGAAGGACGCCTCCGGGTTCGGGAGTATCTCGCTGCATTGAAGACCCATTGGTGGCCTTCGGCTGTTGTCTGCTCTATGGTCGGGTTGTTGTCTCTTTGACACATTCCCCATTTCCATTCTCAATTTTATATGATAAGATAACAATGATTTTAGGTAGTAAAGACTTAGTTTAGAGAAAAAACCCGTTAAAATTTCAAGTATCCACAATAATAATCGTTGCATAAAATGCAAAAAAAAAAAAATCACTATTCTACGAAAGCACGTTTGTGCGACTCACGTGTCTGTAACATTATCATTAAGTATGCCTTTGATATACTTCGCAACTTATCTATAGAAGAGCGAATGATGCCCCCGCCGGAGTGCTTATTTTACGATCGCCGAAATTTTATTTTTAGATCACAGAAATGAAATATATTTTTCAGATTGAGAGTACAGATATTATAATGGATAGCTTTAATATGGATTTTTTGAATTCAACATTGCTAACTCCCGACCTACCATCTGATACCGACTTATTCTTTGGTATTGCTGACTTCCCGCTATCTGATAGCCCACCAAATCACTTATCATTTAATTCAATATGTATGTCAGCGCTAGACGAAGAATTATCTTGTAGTTCTTCCGCAGATAGTGGCAAAGGAGAATCGGAAGATTTGGAATCAATTATACATAGAGGGGAATCGGAAGATTCGGAATCAATTATACATAGAGCGGAATCGGAAGATTCGGAATCAATTATACATAGAGGAGAATTGGAAGATTCGGAACCGATAAATAAGGGAGAATCGAAAGATTCGAAATCGGAACAGCCACCGCCAAAGAAAAAACATCGAAAAAACCAACCGCCTGATGCTGAACATCTTCCTCCATGTAGAGTTTGTGGAGAAAAGGCATCAGGACTCCATTATGGCGCTAATACATGTGAACCATGTAAGGTAAGTAACTTACACCATTTAGAGTTTGTGGAGAAAAGGCGTCAGGACTTCATTATGGCGCTAATACATGTGAACAATGTAAGGTAAGTAGATGCATGAACATGAACTCAATTGTATAGTGTGACGGGATTGCTTCCCTTAGTAAATGTGTTAGATACTTAGTCAGTCGTAAGCGCTTGAGCAAAGGAAGTACTGATTTAGCGCTGTCGGTATACGCGCTGCCTTGTAACACAGAGGTCCCGGTGCAAACAAGCAAGCAATCTTTTAAAGAAATTTATGCTCTCCGGTTACAATTATATAGTTTAGCATGTGGCATGGATTGCGTACTGTTATATGACACTGGAACATCTAGTACTTTTTACTTAAGACTTAAGGAAAGGAGATCACATCGTCCTCATTGTTACACAAACTGAGGTTTTATTAAATAAGTTAGACGGTATTCGTTAGTGGTAGACCGGGAACAAAGATCAATGTATTCTGTTGCAATTAGTTTCATTAGCTACAACTGAATGAAATGCACAAAGATTATGCACTGATAAAAACAAATTATCAACTCTTACAGAACTGTTATCTATACTTTGACGTCATGAAACGGGCTTATACAAGTATACACATTTTGTTATCACTACTATAAAAATAAACTAACCGTTTGAATGGTTTTACACTAGTCATTTTTGTGGCTCTTTATAGCTTGTTGTTCGGCCAATTAAGGCTCCGTGTTGAAGACCGTACTTTGACCTATAATGGTTTACTTTTACAAATTGTGACTTTAATGGAGAGTTGTTTCATTGGCACTCATGCCAAATCTTCTTATATCTAACATACAATATTAGAAGAGAATATACAGTTACTAGGAAACCATTTCATGTCTGGGATAATTATTAATACGATTGTATTGAATGTCATTTAATTTAATGATTAAAGAAAATACCCCTCTTTGATAAAAACGATGTCTGACGAGAGATCTTACACGCTAACCATGTTAACTCTAAGAGCCTTATGAGAAACGTGAGAAAATGTTTTTTCTTTCGAAATTTGGTTTTTTACTTTTACAAAACATACAGTAACTATGGCTTACAATATCAATACTTCAAACAAGAAATTTATGTAATTTGTATGGAACGCCACAGCTGTCTTATGTGGAACTCTGATATTACTTTATGTTGTTTTATTATTACTTGATGATATTTTGTCTTTACTTAATATGGTTTTGACATTACGTAATGATGTTTTGATATAACTCAATATGGAATAGTCATTACTTAATGATATTTCGATATTACACGATATGGTTTCGTATTGATTTGATATAGTTTTGTCATTACTCAATATGGTTTTGTCATTACTCGATGTGGTTTCACCATTATTTAATGTGGTTGTGTCATTAGTCAATGTGGTTTTAACATTACTTGATGTGAATGTGACTTAACGTTATGTAGTTGTTTCATTACATGATGTGGTTTTGTTATTTCGTAATGATGATTTGCCTATTCTTTATATGGTTTTAACATTACGTAATGATGTTTCAAAATTTGACGATTTTACACTACATGATGTGTTTGTTTCATTATTTGATGTGGTCCTGTCATTCTTTGATGTGGTTATCCCATTACTTGATGAGGTAAAATCACGTGACCAATTCGGAAAAACCTGTTCTATTTTTAGATAGATTTCCATGTTGTATGTGCCTTGGATGAGTGTGGCCATCCATCGAATTAGAGTTCAAATTAAAGTTCGGGTTACTGTTTGAGTTAAATTTTGAGTTAGACTTCGATTTCGAATTAAATTTGTTATTATAATTAAAGTTTTAGTTAGCATTGAGCTTCGAGTTGGACTTCGAGTTTGAGTCACATTTAAAGGTAGAGTTCGAGTTACAACATTAAATTTGAGTCACTTTATGAGGTAGAGTTTTAGTAAGATTCGAATTTAAGTCTCATTTAGATTAATTAAGATTTTGAGTTGAAATTCGAGCTATCTCATATGAGTTCGTAATTAAATTTTCTATCGCGGAACAAGGACTTTTGCTCGGGCTTCCGAAAAGGTATGCGTACAAAAGATAAACAATGTTACAGTATACATAACGCAACATAGAAGTTGAAATAAAGTTAGATGTGGTGTGATTGACAATGAGACAACTATCCACCAGAGTTAAAATGCAGTGGATATAAGAAATTATATATAGGCAACCGTACAGCCTTCAACACACCGTATAGTCAGCTACAAAAGGCCACCATGCACCATGTGAAAAAATTCAAACGAAAAAACAAACGGTCTTATTTATAAATAAACAATCTACAAAAAAAATGACATACATTTATACAACGACAACAATTGAACTTCATGCACCTCTGTTGGGGCAGGTACATAAAGAAAGTGCACGTGGCGGAGTTTAACATGTATGTGAGCGCTAAATCCTAACCTTACATCGGACTTTTACAGTTGTGTAACAGCACAACACGAGAACAAAAATGTAAACTAGACAAAATGATGCCCCCGCACTCAACTCATTTAACCGCTTATATCCCAAAAATGACAAAAAAAAGTTCAATTATCTCCCAAAAGAGCAAAAGATAATAAAAATAAAAACCCTGACCACATGCACACCTTCAATATATGTACAAACAGACAGTGAAGAGAAAACTTCCTAGAATTCAAACTGTGGGAGGAGTTATGCGGAATAACTATATACCCATAATGGGACGGACGGACAGACGGACGGACAGACGGACGGACGGACGGACAGAAGTAAAACAATACGCCCCCCCTGACTTTCAGTTGCGGTGGCATACAGAACAGTTTCATTTGGCTGATTCAATAGATCGGTATGACTGGGTAATATAAATCCATCGGGGTGATCTCGGATGCTCCAGAAAGGCACCCGTCGTGTTATTCGAGAAAGTACAAACCGAGTGATTTGGTTTTATTTGGTAGTTTACATTCAAGGAAAAGATGACGGTATTATGGTTACGACCACTGGAACATGTCCGTCGTCACATGTGAAACAGATATTCCAAAAAGTTTATTTTTCAATTAGTGCGAGGTAGATCAGGGAATTCAATTGATAAATAAAAGATTGATATTCGTATAAGTTCAAATGATCATTTATGCTAAAAAAAATTCGGAGAATTCTTATTTTATAGTATTGATGCTTTGTCGCTTAGTCCGAGCCCCCCTCCCCCCGTTTCCCCGTAACTTTAGTGTGAGTAGATTTGAAGTGTTTCATTTGTGAACAATAAAGTTCAAGTCTTTTGATTTGTGTCGAGCCTGCGACATCAATGTATCGGCAGTGAGACACAACAAACTTATATTTCGTCGTCGATAGTGGTGTCGGCGTCTCCATCTCCATTTTTTTTTTTTATTTATATTGAGTTTAACCTTTCATTTTACATGTTACTAAACATGTATGCCATCATAATTTTGTACTTTTAGAATATCATACTGTATTTGTTTACCTCGACTATTGTATCTGTATTTATATTGTATGTTTCTCTGTAAACTTGTATTTAGTTTTAGAGAATAAAGTATCTATCTATCTATCTATAGATCGTTAGGTTTCTAGTTTTTTACATTTTTCATTTCGGGACCTTTTATAGCTTACACTATAGGGTATGGGTTTTGCTCATTGTTGAAAACCATACAGTTTTGTTTTAGTTAAATAAAACCGAATTAAACTGTTTTGACATGATAAATTTGTAAACCTGCATGAAGTGTTTTAAAACTTGTATAGAAGTTATTCCTCAATTTCAAGAAAAAGCATCTACAGAAAAACATTTTTTTTTTCGATAAATGTATAGATAAATGTACAGCCGATCATCATGACGCTTTTACACTTACATCAGCAATATCAGGCGAGACACAGGGTTCCGTGGAATATTTTACAAATTTATTACAAAAATACTGCTTCCGTTTGAGAACTTAGGATAAAAACAACAGGACCAAGTGGTTTGGGGATATCCCAATTATGTCCGAAATACTGTAAACTTTTTAATACTTTCTTTCTTATTATTATCTGCCGTTCCCTTTTTTCATACCAAATAACTCTGAACAACCACTCGAACTTTAATTTGAACTTTAACTCAATGGATAGCAATACCCATCCAAAGCACATTAAACAAACGATATATTGAAATCTGTTTAAAAATAGAACATATTTTTTCCGAATTGGTCACGTGGTTTTACCTCATCAAGTAATGAGATAACCACATCAAAGAATGACAGGACCACATCAAATAATGAAACAAACATATCATGTAGTGTAAAATCGTCAAATTTTGAAACATAATTGCGTAATGTTAAAACCATATAAAGAATAGGCAAATTATCATTACGAAATAACAAAACCACATCATGTAATGAAACAACTACATAACGTTAAGTCACATTCACATCAAGTAATGTTAAAACCACATTGACTAATGACACAACCACATTAAATAATGGTGAAACCACATCGAGTAATGACAAAACCATATTGAGTAATGACAAAACTATATCAAGTCAATATATGAAACCATATCATGTAATATCGAAATATCATTAAGTAATGACTATTCCATATTGAGTTATATCAAAACATCATTACGTAATGTTAAAACCATATTAAGTAAAGACAAAATATCATCAAGTAATAATAAAACAACATAAAGTAATATCAGAGTTCCACATAAGACAGCTGTGGCGTTCCATAAATTTGAGTGAATGTTACAGGATAATACAAATATAACTAATGTATTTCAGGGTTTCTTTCGTCGCAGCATAGTCAAAATAGAAAAGAAGAAGGAAAAATACGTATGTGCTAAAGGAGATGAATCATGTAAGCTTGGAACTGGAAAACGGACAATGTGTTCCTATTGTAGATATAAAAAATGTCTAGATATAGGAATGTCACACAATGGTAAGAAAAATGTGCTTATATCGAATGTTCATGATTCATTCGTCGAGTGCTTCTTGGTTGTTGCTACAAAACATCAGGTCATCGCGAGGTTTGAAATGTCCGCTTGGTTGTACACGGGATGTATAACTACATAGAAAACGTCAGTATGGTGACCTCTAGTCTCAGTGGCGGATCCAGAAATTTTCATAAGGGGGTGGGGGGCACTGACTACCTAAAAGGGGACCCGCTCCAGTCATGCCTCAGTGTTTCCCTATATAACCAACCAAATGTTTCCCACAAAAGGGGGCCCGGGCACCCTGCCCCCCCCTTAAATCCGCCTGAGTCTACTTTTGATAAATTTTATAACAGCGCAAGACATAATGCTTGATCATCTTTTGTGTGTGTATAGGAAAAGGGGAAGGGTAGGGCATGGTTCAAAGAAAATGACATTTTTAATGGTTGATTGTTACTTTCACGAGAACTTTTTTTTTTTATTTAGAAGGGATTTAAAAAAAAAATGTTTCCATTACGCATTAAGGGGGAAAACCAACATTGGAGTCAATAAACATTTATTATTCCTGAATATTTTTTGAAAAATGTTTTCTTGATTAAAGCAAAAAAAAAAAAAAAAAAAGTTTGATCCAAGTAAAAAACTCATACCCCAACCAACATCCTAAGATATCTGTCAGACTTTTAACTCGTAGTCATCTTTTTACAATATTTCAACTATTTCTACTATTGTCTAATTTCAGCTATTAAAATTGGAAGGTATACCCACGAAAAGAGAACCAAAGATATAACAGAGGTCAGAAAGTTAAAACTAAAAGAAAATCAGACAGTTGATACGACATCACTTGATGTAATGGAACAGGAAGTTGATGAATTAGTGGCGCGATTGATTGTTATCCAGGAAGAATTCTGTGCCGATTTTAGAACATGTTTTCAACCAGGTGGCCTTCTTGAAAAGCATAAGTTTGTTTATGTATGTTTAGTTAAATGCGACTTATATATATATATATATAGAGCTAAATACATACTGAGAGGAGATGGGGCCATTTTTTTCTTTTTCACTCCGAGGGTTAAATTAAAAATCGTGAAAACCTATGAATATATGCTTTTTAGTAATAAGACCCGTCACGGCCAGGCTTGGGTAACTGGGTAGACAAATGCTCACATTAAATCTGTACCGGTACTGTGTGTTACATGTCCTCCTTTACACCATAACCCATGTTGGTGCTCCTACTAAGGAAGGAGGAAGATACAGAACATACATACATATAATAAGAGTCCATATAGTATTCTGTTTTTTGTCGTTTTTTTATAAAGTACCATAGTGTATTGGTTTTGCTCATTCTTGAAGGCTATACGGTGATCTATGATAGTTGCTTACATAATCCTCATCAGCGGTCTCTTGTGGATAGTTGTATCACTGGTAATCAGGGGCCTCGGTGGCCGATTGGTCTAAGTAGTCGATCTACTGTATCACTATGCACTGAGATTTTGAGTTCGAATCCCGCACGTTCGACTCCAATCAATATTCGCTAGGATTGTCAGTTTTTCTGTCTTCCTCCATTTTTTTTGCTGAAAGTGGAGATACAAATTAATCAATCATTGGCAATCATATCACATCTTAATTTTCATATTGAACAATTATACCTATTCACATGAAATCAAAAAGTTATTCGTCAATATTGTTTATTTTCAATTTCATTTTTTCGAAAGATAATGCTATCAGGACTCGAAACCGAAAACATGATTGATTAAGCCTGAATTGCATTTTCAAAGCTTTCAACTTCGTCATTTATTTTGGCCGTCCAACTGTTTTGATTTGAGCGCGTGTGACATATTAAACTTTGATAAAAAAATGAAGTTGTGGCATGCTTGTCAATGTGACAGCTATTAGACCAAAAGACAAAGATGTGAACAGATATAGATCACCTTACGGCCTTTAACAATAAGAAAAAAAAACGTACCGTATCCGTATAGTAATCTATATTATAAGTCGCCGGTATGACAAAAGACTTGAATAATTCAAAACAGAAAGCCGACGTCACGGACCGTTTTATACAACAATAAATGAAATACAAATATTGCAGATAGCAACCTAGAACAATCACTTGGTTGCAGGTTGCTGGTTTGAGACATACATACACACACACAATGTGTTGAGGTTTAATATTATTGAAAGTCATTATCTTTGGTGAGGTTTTAGTTACACCAATGTTATGAGTGAAAGAAAATACAATCAAACAACTTTCAGTCTCATTTTTAAACGCTGTATATCAGTTTGTCAGTCATCAAAATACACTGTTTGTTTTTATTTATTTTCAGGAAAGATTCAAACTAAAAACGGAAACATTTGGTAACCTTGCTGCAGTACCATGGAGTACTTACAATGAATTCCTATCTGCAACTGGAATGGAACTTGACGATAGAAAAAGTCGGATGAACATTATAGCAGCACGAATGGAACAAGCCGTTCGGAACATGGTTAATTTTGCAAGAAATATACCGGGTTTTTCTGATCTTCAGACGCCAGATCAGCTAGCTTTACTTAAAGGTAACGAATAAACATATATATTTGCCATGAAAAAAAAAATACCATTCATTAAAATTTCATCCAATAATTGAAAAATATCAGAAATAGGTCAGTTTATAAAGCTTTTTATTGTTTTTGTTTCGTCGCATTATGAATTGCTATCCAGAGGCGTCATCGGAGAAAAAATGTCTTGAAAAAAACCCAACTTAACTCTAGAATATCGGTATAATAATAACTATAAACATCATAAATTGTGTATCATGTTGTTTGTATGAACCGCTTATAGAATCATCCAAGTACATCACGAGTCAAGTGATTTTTGTAAGTTTCAAGCTGCCATTTTGGTGTAAAACAGTTTCATTTTTTTAATGGCCCAGGGGTTCCAAAAGGGATATACTTCATTTTCGGGGACAAATATCAAGACATGACTAATAAAAATTACTAAATGTTTGCTTTCCAACTTAATTGATGCAGGATGAAAAAATAATACCATATAAAAGTATAATTCTAAAGTTTCATCCTTAAAACTCTAAAAGTTCAACTTGGTCTTTTATGGTTTGTTTGCTTTACTTCTTACTACGCTATATTTTGTGCGCGATTTGATAGAGTTTGGATTCCCATGGTGGTCACTGAGGAGACGCATAATTAACATGTAATAAAACACGCAATTGTGCTAAGGCTTTTTTTTTTATATTGGATGGTATATAAAAAATGGATTAACGAGATTAATCCTGTTGCTGCTATTATAAAAGAAACTAAAATTGAACTAAAAAAAAAATAAGACTATTTTTTCTTGGTTATATTTCCTTTTTCATTAAAATATATATAACATGTTTAAAGAAAAAAATTACAAACGTAGCGTAAACGTTATAGAACTGATTAAAGAAATGTGCATATAAGTAAATCTTTTGCATATTCCATAAGTAAATCTTTCGTATATTCCATATTAAGTAAATTTTTCGTATATTTCATAAGTAAATCTTTCGTATATTCCATAAGTAAATCTTTCGTATATTCTATAAGTTAATCTTTCGTATATTCCATAAGTAAATCTTTCGTATATTCCATAAGTAAATCTTTCGTATATTCCATTTCAGCTGGTTACTTGGAATACTGCCTTATTGGAGGGCATACTAGAGTTAACACAACTCTCAAAGTATTTGCAGGTGCTCTTGAAGTACCAATATTCGGATTACATTTTTCTCAGATTACACATTTGGAACCAAAAGTCTTAGACCAGATTTTAGATTTTGCCACCAGTTTTCAAAAGTGTCAGTTAACAGTCGAAGAAGTTACACTTGCACGAGCGATTGTCATTACATTTAGTGGTATGGATATTACAAGATCTAATTATGTTAAACCAATATGATATTATAAAGAGCACTTCACGGTTAATTTACCTCTCTGTTTCTAATTTTTCTTCCACCGTCAGTCTGTGGTTATTTTGTGCAATGTTATACGCTGTAACGAGCGAACCCATTTAGGGTTATACCGGAAACCTGTGGTAGGCGCGCACATTGTGTAAGATGCACTTTAACCTTCGCTCCGATGAGGGCTGGATAGGGGCCCTTCATTTCTGTATTTATTTATTTTGTTTATGCCATGTTGCTTTAGTCTTTATATTTTGTTCGCTCATTATTCCCTAGTCTTTATATTTTAGCACATCAACAATATATTCCTTTGTCTTTATTTTTTTAGTCCATTTACTCTATTCTTTATATTTTTTGCTCATTATTCTCTATTCTGAACCCCCTTTCCGATTCCACAAGTCCTAGGTTAGTCATTGAAGGGACCATTGAAAAAAGATGTTATATAGAAATAACAATGTCAAAATCGATTAATGAAAACTGCCAATTATGACGTACGACTTTTATATGGTACGGTGGCAATTCGATTATACGATATTGTTATTTTATTAGAATCTGTTATGTTTTGAATGCTCCAAGAGATTTTAGCTTACCATATTGATCGTTATATTGTAAAAAAAAACAACTTGAGCGTACTGAAATCCTATCATAGTTTTATATATTTTAATACTATTCCATCATCCCTATCTGACCTACAAAAAACTTTACATACCAGGAGATGTTTAACGACCTTGAATACCCATGAGTGTCTCGCTCGGCCTGCAATCTTTACATATTAACGTCTCTGTTTTATAAGGACACATTCTTAAAGGGACCCGACCACCTAATGGAATGTCGATCAAGCAATTGAACTTGGAAATAGTTGAGAAATGCACACTAACTTTCCAAGTTTATGTAAATAAAATCAACTATATTTCCAGTGTCTATGAAAAAGCAAGATATGGTTAATTCATTGATCATATTTCATAATTTATAATTTTGTGAATAATAAAAAAAAATAATTCCTTTTTTCAAAATCAAGGATCTTTTACAAAATCACAGAGTTAATTGGGCACACATGATTACATTTATTGTCATAAAGTGGTCTTCATGCTGTGAAACTTAATAATGTTAATATAAACGTCTGTTCAACGGAATAAACACAAAAAATGAGGAATTGTTTAATCCTGTTTGTCCTTAATAAAGATTGTTTCTTTTCAAATTCTTTAAGTTTTGAAAAAAAGAACTATATTTGGTATGTGCGTACCTTGCGAGGTCCTCATGCCCGTCATATAGTTTTCACTTGACCTCGACCTCATTTCATAGATCAGTGAACAAGGTTAAGTTTTGGTGGTCAAGTCCATATCTCAGATACTATAAGCAATAGGCCTAGGTCTAGTATATTCGGTGTATGGAAGGACTAAGATGTACACGTCCAACTGGCAGGTATCATCTGACCTTGACCTCATTTTCATAATTCATTGGTTATAGTTAAGTTTTTGTGTTTTGGTCTGTTTTTCTTATACTGTATGCAATAGGTCTACTATATTTGGTGTATGGAATGATTGTAAGGTGTACATGTCTAGCTGGCAGGTGTCATCTGACCTTGACCTCATTTTCATAGTTCAGTGGTCAAAGTTAAGTTTGTGAGTTTTGGTCTTTTTTTCTAATACTATATGCAATAGTTCAAATATATTTGGTGTATGGAAATATTTTATGATCTATATGTCAGTCACGTAGGTTTTATTTGACTTTGATCTCATTTTCAAGGTTCATTGCTCAGTGTTAGGTTTTTGTGTTTTGGTCTGTTTTTCTTAAACTATAAGCAATAGGTCAACTATATTTGTTGTATGGAAGAATTGTCAGCTGTACATGCCTGCCTAGCATGGTTCATCTGACCTTGACCTCATTTTCATGGTTCATTGGTCAATGTTTAGTTTACTTGGTTAATGTTAAGTTTATGTGACAGTTGTAATAAAGCTTTATATTTAGGACTATCAACACAATATCAATGATTAGCAAAGAAGGCGAGACATTTCAGCGTGTGCACTCTTGTTTATGAATAATTAATTACATTTTTTATATTTTTGTTTTGACAGATAGATGTGTCTTACAAGAACCAGAAAAAGTTGACAAAATCCAGATGAATTTAGTCAATTGTTTACGCTGTATCGCTAAAAAGAATCATAAAAATCCTGACGAAAGAATATGGCAGATATTTGACAAATTTATGATACTTCGAAGTTTATCCGAGCATGGACCTGAGATTTTTGCCAGAAGGTCAAAATGGGATGCTGTGAAAGACCGTCCTCTTCTACTAGAAATGATAAACCCTGAAAACCAACCAGCCTAACATGGGTTATTATTTTTTTGGAAGATTTTTATAAAAAAAATATTTATGTTATATTGAATGAATATTCACTTTTTGCATATTTCAATCGGCTATTGACAATGAAACCAGCATAATTTATTATCTACAAAACATTTTATTGATGTATCAATATTGTTCTAAAACATGACATGCATAGTCTCAGCAGTTTCAAATTGAAGCTATGTTTTCTGATATTTGCAGTTATTTTATTTTTAATTAGCAAGAGAAGAGATCCATTTTTGAATTTTATTGAAGAAATATTGAAAAAGAAAAGTAAATTTTTAGATTTCAAAGAGTAAGGAATATTTTCTAATGTTTTTTTATTCCATTTTTTTTGTTTATTGTTTGAAAAAGTGAGACAACTCGTAGTTAAGTGAGATCGTTTTTTCTGTCAATGCAAACCTTATTTAAGTAGTTTTTCATATATCTTAGCTATTAAGAATTTGCCTTTTGCAATCATCAATTTTCAATTACATTTGTTTTCATCATAAATGTTAAATAACAAGTGACAATTATTTGCCAGGTCTCGCACAATACACGAGATTGCATTTTTATACCATTGGCAACATATTTGTTTTACCTAGTAGTTGGTATCTGAACAAAACCAGTGACGGATCCAGGGGACGAAGAGGGCGTACGCCCTTTATATCGCCAAAACAAAACATCTTTCTCACAATTTATATGATGTTTTAGCAGAGAATCGTCACTGAAAAGTGAGCTTTTGATGATAAGTAAATTATTTGTTGTTGCATCAATATCAAAATGTCGAAAGAGTTTAGAAAATTACTGTCTCATAGGACTGAAAACGGCATATTGCAGTTTTTGAAAGCATTTGTAACAATCACTACGCTTTTTACCCAAATAAATTTTAGTTGAAATAAAATTTTTAATCATTTACTATTTCTGTCTGTATATTATTGTCATTATTGTACATGTTACCCAAAGGATAATCAGTATACATGACATACTCAAAACACAAAATGTTGCCAAAGGATGACCTAAGATACATATATGTAATACTTTAAACCAGAACCATTTCCCTGGATCTTTGACATAGTTGAAAATCTTTTAATTCATCGTTTCAGAATCTAGTGAATTTTGGGTAATGTTTTCACAAGCGTACATCAAAACGTCGTGATTCGCTTACAGCGTTCTAAACAATGGGAATTCAACCAATGACGCGTCGTAATTTTCATTTTGGGGTATAGACAATGAAATTATCCACACTCCTTTAGGTTGTGAAACCGCGAATTGACCATAGACATATACAAAATGTATTGGTTATGCTTGATGCCAGAACCTTTTTCGTTGATCTTGGACCTTAGGAAAATATGTAGGGCATTCTCAATAATTCCAATTTGTCAATCATTATTAAAATGTAAGACAGCAAACTCTTGACACAGATATGTTTGCAATTTAAAAAATACAAAATGGCGTTACAAAATACAAGCTGCCGGTGATGTAAAGGGTGTATTTTGTCGAATGCATTAACACGAGGAAGTTATAAATACGTCAAGCGCCACTATATGTAGCAAGGATATAGAAATAAAGACCAGTTTAACGTTAGGCAGTAATAACCTTGACTATAGGGCTAACATTTAGGATAAAGAGGAATAAGCTAGCCTTTTCCACACTTTGAAGGTTTTACTGGTAAAGCCTTTGTGTTCCGTCTTGTTTATACCATACGTCCATACGTAGCCTATTATAAGCGAAAAAAATAAAATACCCCTACTGAGAATGTAATTATTCTTCAGTGACAGTTAATGTAATTTGGTCTTTAATAAAAGGTAAATGCATTATATTTTATTAGTCTACTTTTAATTTGTGTCCCTTGAATTTAATCAATGGTGACAGTTTCAAGTCCATTGGCAAATTCTACAAGAATAGACAGGGGAACAACATGTTTATGAAATAAACAATTGCTGCTTGTATTGGACCAAGTCGGAAATCTATATTTCACCTTTTTTTAGGGTATCAAATTTCATAGCATCAACACGCAAAAGTAACATTATAGTTTTGAATATTATACATATAAAAAGCTTTTCCATTATAGATCACGTTTAAATATTGTAGTAGTAATGTCTCTAACAAGCATGTTTATTTCTGGGATTGTGGTCTTTTATATGGTAACCTTCGCAGGTGCGACGAGTTCTTGCCGAACAGCAGACGGTTAGTAGGTAAAAAGTTTAGATGATTACCAACAATACTAATTCAAAGCAGCAACAATTCCGAAACAGCTAAGACGGACAGCACGAAATAAATTAGAAAACTAAAGCTTTACAATTTGTATTCTGATAAAGAATCATATCGAGTGGCTCCTATAAAACTGAATTTTAAGTGCTCTCGAACTGGTTTGTCTTCATTTAGTTGAAGCACCAGTCTTCTTGATAATCAAATCAATTGAGTCGAAATCTAAATAGATGAATGAACGGGTGTGTGACCTTCAAGTTTGTAACATTTTGCTGATGAATTCAGCTATGAAAAATAGCTAGATAAATATGATTATTTATATTTGTTGTTATTCCGACAATATTAAAGTCAAGAGTTTATCTCAATAGAAACTCTACGATAATTTAATGTATCGGTTCTCCTATATATACTCTGTTTAACAGGCTAAGACGTACAACACGAAATAAATTCGTAACTAAAGCTGTACCATTCCCAATTGCAATCTGATAGAATAATATCGAGTGGTCCTATTGAACTAATATATCGAGTGCTCTCTAACAAGTATGTCTTGCTTTATATGTGGAACCATTTAAAGTAATTGAGACAAAATCAAATCAAGATAAATTAACGGGAGTGCGACCTGTAATTTTGTATCATATTATAAATAATGTTAAAGCTAGATTAAAATGACCATTTAGTATTATTGTTTTACCAACAAATTGCTCAGCTAAAAATTAATCTCAGTAGAAACTCCAATGTATTTCAATTATTCGGTGTTCATACTGCCTCTATTACTCTCCTGAGTACTCCAAAACTGCATATCAATGTGTTGTTTACGTCAAAGACTTTCATAATGTATGAACCCACTTTGATAAATTTGATTGACCCAAACTGATCAATCTATCTTCCGAATTACTGGTGCAGTAAATGTTTCTATCCAACAAAAACACAGTCAAAATCAATCAAAAAGATCGATTATCGGATTTTCATCATATTGATATTGTACAATATCAGCTAATGGACAAAATATATCAATACTTTTTTGAACTCGTTCACTACAGTAACTTGACACAATCTTCATAAAGTGACTCGTATCTGATATTTTACTGTATCAATATGCAGGCAACTCGAAAATCGAAACTGAATAAAACGCTAATATAGTATAACCTTGACTATATACATCGGGGTCAATTACGTATAAACTTCAATAGTTTCGTAAAAAAACTTAGTAAATCACAGTTGCAACTAAAAAAATACAATATCAGTTTTAGCTTTAGTTAGGTAGCTATAAATAATTGCATGTATTCTCATATAAAAACCTAATGTATTCGTTACAGAAAACAACCATTTATGCAGTTTGCAATTGAGGTAAATTAAAAAATAAAAATAAAAACACTTTTGAACCAATTTCAGGTCAATATGATGTCACTGTGAATTATCGTGGTAAAAATGGTCAAGAAACTTCTAAATCTACAGTAATTGTATTTTACGCCTTCATGTCAAAATCAATTAGGAGCCCGGCCGTTGGTCGCCGACTGGTATTTGATTTAATAAAGACAAACCAAGGTGGTGGATATAATCGCCACACAGTCGTGTTTACCTGTCCAAGGAATGGGACATACGTTTTCGTGTGGGTTAGACTGGTTTCTGCATATCATTCCTTTGAGTTTATGATCAATAATTCTGTGTATGGATCAACCTACATTTATAACAAATATACCGACGGTAGCGATAGTGGTACAGTCGTTGCGAATGTGTCTAAGGGCGATAGTGTTTATGTTCGTATGCACTCTTCCTATAAAGGTATAGGTAAATTAAATAGTAATGAACACGGCAGACCCGCATTTTCTGGTTGGTTACTGAACTAGACAGTTTTATTTAAATAAATGCATTCTCTCAAATGTTTTTGATGTTTATAACGTAGCATTCCAGCCCGAATATAGTGGATTACCTTAAGCTATTGCGTAGTACATCTTTGCTAGCCAAGATTTACCATCCAGTCCCTTCTTCGCGATCGAGAAGGACAGGTGGGATTGATGCGGATCATAATCCTTGGCCAGCAAAGATGTAAGTAGAACTGCTTTAAATTTAGTTCGAAAGTTGAACAGAATTCAAACATTCAGTTTTTTTTATACAAATAAAATATCTAGTTTGAGTATTCTTTGTAATGCAAAAATTCGGCCCTATCTGTTTTTTTAATTGTTCAATCATTGAAAGTTTCAATTTGCATTTGTTAAGACAATGCCGCATAAATCTTTATTTCCATTTTAAATTCATAACTAGTTTACACATTTTATGGGACAATATATCTATTTCAATCTGCTATTATAAAGATTACTTGTTTTGACCAGCATCAATTAACGCTATCAGGTTTTTTTTTTGTTCTACAATGCAGAACTATCTAAAAGCGACCTCCCTCTCACTGGATGAATTTTAATGATAACTACGACAATCAATTACAATAGTTTCTTGTAACACAGAAAACATGATTATCGATTGTTGTTTAGCAAAAATACAATACTCTTTAATCCAGAAAAATGATTCATACACCTAGTTATCATTGTATTATGTTCATTTACTAACAGTTGATAAATACCATTGCTGTAAGCGCTGTTAGTCTATGGTATCACGAGACAAGTATACGTAGTAAATACTACTAACTTCCACATACAAAGATGGCCTTAAACTGAATTCAGATAAAAATAGACCCCTTTTAGTCATATTGCCAAAAAAGTTTTCAGGTTTTAGACATCATTGGCTTTCATATTTTTTGGTTTGAGCGTTCCTGTTGATGCTTAATCCTGAATAGTGCTTTGTACGCAGCAAATAAATACTGTCATTTTACTTTTTTAAGATCAGAAATTAACAAACTTTTCATAAGAACCAATTGGGTATTTTCTTAAAATTAATTCAATTAACTATATCTACGAAAAATTTACTAACACTAGAATATTAGGCGATACACAGATAAAAAAGATTGTACAAAAAGGCAATCCAAAATTTCTACAGAAACAGAGGGACATCGTTCTATTTAGTTTGTTAATTTGCTACTTTTATGTTATACGCCCTACCTTCTCCTCAAATGTATTAACACTTTATTTTCCTGAATAACAGTCGTTATTAGAATCTTTTCTGTCAATATAATTGTTTCTCTTAAAGATAATTAAAAATATATTAGACATTAGAACTAAAACCCGGAAACTGATATATTGAAGATCATAAATTCTTACTGCCCTCTCCCAAATACATAATATGATAATACGACATCATGACACCTGTTAGCAGTGTTGTTTTTGATATGTTTTGAGCTCACAGTAACCAACCAATTGAGTGCTATCTAGCTGCCTTTGCCATGATAGCTAGCTCCCTGTCGAAGCAAGCACGTCTTGGTCCTAACAAATTTAAACAAAAACTGTTCCCAAGGGATCAACTTGGATAATGATCTTAAACATACTTAAATAACTTTACATCACAACATTTTGGCTAGATCATAGATATATGTTTACGTGTTATGATTGATATCAGAACCTTTATCGTGAATGTGGAAAAATAATTTCAAATTGTCAAACCTTATTAAAATGCAAAACAACAAACTCAAAACTTAACATGCATGTCTTTAAATGTACACTTCTGTAAAATCCATATTCTGGTAATAGTCACTTGTTTTTGTTTTTCTCATTTGACAATAGTTCGCTAAATATCGTTACTTGAAGCCTATTTATTTTGACAAAACAAGAAAACCGATGACTAGAGATGAAACATATAAAAATGTATCAAAAAAAAAATAATCATTACATCATATCAGATATAAATCTTAACACAGATATGTATGCAAGTTATAAATACAATGTGGCACAGCAAAACACAGCAGTCTGGTGATATACGGGTGTGTTTTGTCGAAGGCATTGTTATCAGGATGTTTTAAATACGTTAAGCGCTACTCAAGGTAGTAAGGATGCAGCCCATTTAATTTCATGCAGTAGTAACCTTAATCACAGGGCCTATATTTAGGATTTGCTAGAGGAATTAATTTGCAACCATAACTACTGAAGGTGTATATGGGTAAAAATTTGTCTAATAGATAAAATAAGATGAGGTATGAGTGCCAACGAGACAACTCTCCATCCAAGTCAAAATTTATAAAAGTAATTAAACCATTATAGGTCAAAGGACGGTCTTCAACACGGAGCCTTGGCTCACACCGAACAGCAAGCTATAAAGAGCCCAAAAATTACTTGTGTAAAACCATTCAAACGGGAAAACCAACGGTCTAATCTATATAAAAAACGAGAAACGAGAAATACTTATGAACCACATCAACAAACGACAACTACTGAACATCAGATTCCTGACTTAGGACAGGGCAAACAATTGCAGCGGGTTTAAACGTTTTAATGGTACCAAACCTTCACCCTTATCTGAAACAATAGTGTAACATCACAATATAGAAAGACACACTTTAAAATATCAATTGAAATGGCTTAACTCAATCAAAAGACATATTAACACCAGTGAACATACACTGAACAAATAAATTTGATCTATAATACAATGCAAATACAAAATAAATCAACTAAGGGAAGAATAATTAAAGTAACATGTTATACCGCTGTGAAACAATTTAAGAAACACAATATGCTTGAACAAAAATATCAGCCATTTGCAATTACTTTCAACACAGGTAAATGAAAATAATTTTGTTGTTAGGTATACGTGTACAGTTCAAATGGAGAAAGCAAATATTTTTACAAAATAAATAGTTTTGATGTTCATAGTACGAAGACGTGAAAATCTATAGTAATACCAAACACATATCAAAGCTGGTATATAGACCAGATATAACCCTGAATAAGTAAACATTAAATAACAAAAAAGCATTACAATTAGTATCAACAGGTCAAATAAACAAGAAAGTACGATTTGAGAGTACTCGCAGTTTCTGACAGCTAGTTAAAAGCCAAAAACAATTTATAATAAAAAATCATGCATCAGAGACTAAAATCAACTAAAACACATCCCAGGGATTTAGTATTTTAACGTCATGGACAGTCAAAGAAGACAGTGCAATGCCAAAAATAAAAGTATCGACAGGCAGTAGGATAGCTAGGAGTTAACCTCTTAATAGATCAAAATGAACGTGGGTGTGTCTTTATACATCCCGTTTGAAAAGAATACAAATTTAGTTATGTTTTAATTTGCTGATGACAAAATTGATATTAGTGCCAATGTAAACTATATGCAAAGATCTAATTACAACATTGGTAAGATAACATTTACTAATAAGTTTGTTTAAAGGTTCGATGAGTTTACACGGATCACATAGTGATTTCCGAGCTTTAAGTACAATATAACCGTAAAATTTAGGATGTGAAATACCGTTTTAATCAGTTTTCTACAGGTACAGCCAAATTTACTAATCAAATCTTTGTATTTATGAAAGAATTTAGTAAAAGTTTTACGTAATTTATGGTAACGAAATCCCTGACTTAATAATTTACCAGTGATGCATTGATTACGTTCGTTAAAATATGTGACATCACTACACACGCGGGCATAACGAGTTGGGATATATAAACACCGTATGATGGAACCAAAGGAACATCGCCGTCTAAAAAAGGAAAATTAACAATAGGGAATGAAAAGTCGTATCTTTTGTCGTAAATTATAGTATGGAGTTTTCCTTTAGAGATTGAAATGTCCAAATCTAGAAAAGGACAACTACTGCTGTTTATGTTAGATTTAGTTAAAGAAAGTTCGTTTGGGTAAATTTCGGTAGTATATTCAGAGAACTCTGGATTTTTTAACGCAAAAATATCATCCAGATAACGGAAGGTAACTCTACATAGAGTTTTCTTATTTTCAGTGACAGTTAATATCCTTTGGTCTTTGGTAGCTAGCTACTTTTTGGCTCCTTGAATTTGATTAATTGGGGATATTTTCAAGTTCATTGGCAAGTATTACAAGAATAGTCAGGGGCACAACGTGTTTATGAAATATACAATCGGTGTGTGTGCTAAAACAAGAATATATTTTGCCCACGTTTTCTCGATATCAAATTTCATATCATAAACACGCAAAAGTAACATTATAGTTTTGAATATCATACGTTTAAAAAGCTGTCTCGTTGTAGATCACGCTAGAATATTTCAGTCGGTATGTCTCTAACAAGCATTTTGATTTCTGGGATTGTGGCCTTTTATATGGTTAACTTCGCAAGTGCGACGACGAGTTCTTGTCGGACAGCAGACGGTAAGTACATTAAGTCTAGATGATCACAAACAATACTCATTCAAAACAGAAACCACTCAGAATATGCTAAGACGAACATCTCGAAATAAATTGGACAACTAAAGCTTTACAATCCGCAATCTGATCATATCGAGTTCTCCGATTAAACTGGTATATCCAGTGCTCTCGAACTAGTATGTCTTACTTCATATGTAGCACCAGTCAATAATTAATTAAGACGAAATCAAAACCAGATGAATTAACGCAACTTCAATTTATAGCATAATGAAAGCTCTATAAATGGCAAAATAAAAATGATTATTTTGTATTGTTTTTATACAAGTAACTTGCAATATCTAAATAGAAACTCCATGGGTATACACTTAATCGGCTCTCTGCCTCTATTACTCTGGCGCTCAGCTTCTAAAAAAACTGCATTGCAGGGGTTATATTTTTTCAACAGGTTACCTAGTCTTTGGTACACGGTCACTGAAGTATGAGCAATTTAAAGAAGTAAAATCAAGCTTATAATCGGTACAATTTTGGGAGAAAACGTTTTGTTTTATGTTTTCTATACACGACACAAGTCGTCGGAAAACAGTACACTTTTCCCCCTAATTGCACCGATTATATGGTTTATTTAACTTCTTAAAGATACTCCTTTCTGACAGGCTACGAGGAGGTCCTACCACAGAGTAGGTAACCTGTCGAAAAATTACAAAATCATGAATCATAAGTCGGTAACATGAAATTAGTCTAATGATAACATTTTACGATCACAAAAAATACATAGTCAAATATAATCGAATAATCGACAAAATATTTGCATTAATTTATTTTTATATGAAAGTCTTACGTAATGCGTTTATCAGAGAAAACAACCATGTTTGCAGATTTCAAATTGATGTGAATTAAAATTAAAAAAAAAACAAACTTTTAAACAATTTCAGGTCAGTATGATGTCACCGTAAATTATCGTGGTAAAATTGGTCAGGAAACTTCGGATTCTAAATCGACAGTAATAGCATTTTATGCCTTTATGTCAAAATCAATCACGAACCCGGGAGTTGGTCGACGATTGATATTTGATGTAGTAAAGACAAACCAGGGTAGTGGATATAACAGCCATACAGGTGTGTTTACCTGTCCAAAGACCGGGATTTATGTTTTGTTTGGGTTCTTAGATTGTATTCTGCATACCATTCAACTGAATTAATGATCAATAATTCCGTATATGGATCAACCTATCTTAATAACATCAATCGCGATAGCAGCGTCAGTGGAACAGTTGTTGCACATGTGTCGGAGGGCGATAGTGTTTATGTTCGTATACACTCTTCCTACAAAGGAGCGGGTTTATTAATCAGTGATAAACACGGCAGACCAGCATTTTCTGGATGGTTACTAAACTAGACAGTTTGTTTTGAATAAATGCATTTCAAAATATTTACAAGAGTTTCTTTTAGCTCAGATTACGATATTGTCTATTATTATTCAGCAAATATGTCAAGCTTTTTAATCCAGAAAAGTGTCACGGCCACCAACATATTTATTTTATTATTTTGATTTTAATAGCACCGGATAGATACCGCTGCTGGCAGACTGTTATTTTCGAAGGTATCATACGCTCAGTAGTTATAATCAAGAAACTAAGGCTCCAACTGCCATATAAAAAAATGACCTTTAAAGAGTAAATATAAATGTAAATAGGTCCCTTTCGGTCATAAAGCTACTCTAGTTTTAAAGTTTTTATACATCCCTGGCTTTCATGTTTTTTGGTTTGACTATTCCTGTTGATGGTGAATCAAGATAGCGCTTTTAACCCACCACATATATATAGTGCAATCTTTTTAGACCGTGAATTTACAAGTTTCAAAATGAACCAATTGGGTATATTCTTAAAGGTAATTCAATTGACTAGATTTACGAACAATGACTGCCCCTAAATTATGAGGCCATGCAAGGTAAAACAGTAACAGTGCCTTGCAATAGTCGATGCACGGAGATTTCTGGTTAATTGTTGTAAATGTTGAAAACACTTAATTGGTATCTATGATGAGTTTATTTAAAGACATGACGAACGGAGTTATCGTCGTTCCTGATTATATCTTTAACAATTTAGATCAACTATCTATATTACCATATCTATTATGTTCTTGACAAACTTATACAAAACAAAATTTCAGGGTAAACATGAACTTGATCAATGCAAAGAAATATACACTAAAACATACGCTTCTGTTCGCAATTCTACGGACAGTTACATAGAGGACCTCAGTAGTTTCACATTTTCTATAGATACAAGGTTTAATAATTTTCTGATGTTTGGGGAAATTCATCATCTCGAACTTATAATATAGTTTTATTCTTAATGTTTTTGTTAATATTAGATCGAAGGAAGAATTTGTTCCTCGTTTTCACGTATACATTGTCGGATATTGTTTGAAAGGCCTGGCTTCTCTAGAAACTATATATTATCAACCCTGTTGTATCTCGTGGTTTTAATCATTCATACAGAGTTTTATGAAGCACTTTCCAATAAAATTCAAATCATTATACATTAAGTTAAATCGTTCATTTTGTAGGCTATTTTAATATTCAATCTACAATGCTAATTTTCTGTTTGGGGAAATTCGTCATCTTCAACAAACTTATTAAATTGTTTTATCCTGAATTTCTTCTTAATATTACATTTAAGGAAGAATTGTTCCTCGTCACCCCTTTTGTATTTCAAGGTTGTGATAGTTTTATGAAGCACTTTCAAGGAAAAATCAAATCCTTGTACAGTAAGTAAAATCCTTTATTTTGTAGGACATTTAAACATTTTTGAGGTAAAAATGAATCATTGATAGTACTTAATCTACTATGATCAAGATATTCTATGGCTTAAAATCCAAAATATAAGAAAAATCATAATGAACATAAACGATTGGAAAGAAGGAAAAAAAAAAGGAAAACAAATCAAATAAAAACAAAATTTCGCTATTATTGAATCGTAATCGCATATGTCGTGAACAAAAGAAGGCCGTACGTGACCTGTGGTTGCTTACATCTACGTCATTTGGTCTCTTGTGGATTGATATCTCATTGGCAACTACACCACATATCATTTAATATTAAAATTATGTACAAAACATTTAGGTTGACCTAAGAATAATAATATGACGAAGAAGCAAAATGAGTGTTTTAAATTTCAGTATACATACCAAAAGAAATCGGAGATTGCGAATTATCAATCGGCTACAGAATGTACCATAAGAGGATTTAATTATCATTTCTTTAAATATACTGTTTCTCTCGAAAAAAAATGATATATAGGTATTTATCATCCTTTCCCTTTATTGAAATATTGCAAAGCGTACAGGCTTGATATACCCTGAACTATTTAAAATTGTTCTTTCTTTTCATGATGAGACGATTTTACATATTTACTGGCCTCACACAAATAATGCCAATATCAATTGAATTTTATAAGACTTCATGAAACCTGTTAGGAGTGTTGTTCTGATTTTTTCAATGGGCGGCAGTAACCAACCAACAGTTTAAGCTGCCTTAGCCATGTTATTTGATTTCCTGTAGAAGCAAGCACATTTTGGTCCCGCTTTCTAATAATGGGTTGTATCTTTTTCCTTGCTCAAGAGTGTGCTCCTATTAGTATTTACACAATACAGGTTTTGCATATATAGTGGTTCTGTAGATGTTTATAATCATTTTGTTTATGTGTTATATTCCCTCCCAAGGCCCTTATTTTGTGAATAAAATAACATAAATAGTACTAATTAAAAATCACCAGATGCGCATTTCGGCAATTAATGTCTCTTCAGAGATGCTCCTAGGCCACAATTTTGAATATCCAAAATTTAATACAAATGTGCAAACTAAAAACGAAAAAAATCCATTTCATTCTATTATATTATGAGTTTTAGTTTTACGACATACTTTACCGTATGTCGTAAACTTAAACACACAATAAACCTTCAAAAGAAAAAGGGATGTTTTTGCGCACGTACCACTGATTTAATTAATCCCACCACATTGCATGCCTGCACCGAACCAAACGACCTGGATCATGTGTTATTCGTTGATGTTTGTCTTTGTTTGTACCTCATGTTTTTTTTCTGATTGAGTCGTATTCTGGTAGATGGTGGGGTCTGTTGTGCTTTCAAGTCTGATTGGCAATTCCCGTTATAAGTTTTTTTATTCGAGTGTCTCTAATGAGTCTTTTGTAGATGAAAAGCGCAAGATTAAACGATGTCTTATTTGATGCAAACCGAGATTACTATAGGATTGAACGCCTTTCTAAAGAAATTTATTGGTGTATAAACTGGACTAATTCACTCACAAACAAATAAAATTCCGACGGGTTCTTATAACAATTTTTTGATAAGTGCCAATCTAAAAAAGATTAATAGGGAAAAACAATTGTGTTATCACTCCTCCAACAGTTACAGACTTTGCATAGAGATTTTTTCAACCCGAAATAGGTTAATAGATGTATTGATATGCATTTGCATATAAGGTCCGAAGAAATTTTATGATATGTTTGTTAGTAACATGGTCTAGTTTATACCCCAATAAATTCGTTTAAAAAGGCGTTTAATCCTAACAATTCTTTAGTTTCCCCATCCGTAACCTCTAACACGCGTAAATTGTATATTTGTGTCATTTAACTGGCCTAGCGCATACATATATTTTTTTTGTTAACGCAATTAATGTATTCTATGAAATTTGCTTTCTGATAAAAAAAAATAAAAAATATCTTATTATTATTCAAATGGATGTTTTGTGTTTATTATGTAATGTAACGACAAACGCGAAGTGAAAATACATATTTTTAAAGTCGAGCTGGTTTGTGTTTTCATCGCCGCCTTCTTATTCACATAGGTTACCAAAAGTAGTTCCGTCAATGACGTCTATCGAAAAATAAATAACTTTAAGAGCAACTACCGGTAGCTCTCTCGACCAATCATATAAACGTATTCCCTAATAGGCAAATTATACAAGAATTATTGCAGAATAACTGATTTCAGTACTGCACAGGTATAAATTATATTCCCAATCGTTTTATTTTATTTTTAAATAAATCTTAATTTAGCTAACGCAAACCGCGAGATGATCTTAAAATGAAGAGGGATGTTAACAGTTGAGCTACGTCGGATAGAAACAGACCTTATGCAAGTGCACGTAAACATGTACATGTATAAGACTTTGATTGATTTTGGAACATTGAAATAGGAAATAAAAGATGAATTTTTGTCTGTTTTGTAGGGTTCTTATAACAATTTTTTGAAAAGTGCCAATTTAACAAAGACTAATGGGGAAAACAATAGTGGTATCACTCCTCAAACAGTTACAGACTTTGCATAGAGATTTTTCAACCCGAAATAGGTTAATAGATGTATTGATATCCATTATTTGCATATAAGGTCAATTTCTATCCGACGCAGCTCATATAATGATTTTTTTTTTTGAAACATAATCGTATATAAGATAATGAAATTATATATCCATGCAGAGGAAGGCGCATACACGCCCACTTCACTGTACATAATCGATCCATCAAATCCAATTATAATCAGGGGAGGGCTTGTTGTATTAATATGACTGATAACGTTAAACTTTCATATATATGTTACATTAACTATTAGATAATGTACGTATGCATTCGTTTTGCATATAGATTCATATAGAATGATATATTTCATAAAAATATTTCTGTGTGCATCCGTAATTTTGATTTTTAATCATGAGGCCTTTATGGTTTTAATTTTAAATCCAATTCAAATTTCCTAAAACAATCTCATAACTCAAATTACCATCTTTGGCTCATAATATTATATTACTAATACATTTAGTCGACAATATGCTTATGTGAATTACATCTTTCGCTAAAAACAAATCATTCAGACAAATAAAACAATTATTATTATAAACATTTTATAAAATGCCTATTGCATTAATCATCGTATCATTGATCACAGCGAGATTAAGGAAGAAGATGGTGTCTTGCTTTGCAATGAGAACAATTCAAAACAAGGCAAACAACCATAAACGATACTGGACGTGAGAAAAATGCTAGACACTTCTAGCAGTCTTCGGGAAGATGAAACACGTATAATTAATTCGCTAGCTACTAGTATCAGATCTTGGGTTTATCCGAGTAAACAGTACATCAGCACATTGCATATACATTACTTCAAAGTTTAACTGAAAGGTATTATTAAGTCAATATACAATGGTCGCGGCCAAATCCAATTGTTTTCGGTTGATGATTTTGCCATTACAATAACCTTGCAGTAGCAATTTTTGTCAATTAAAATTTTCGTTTTCAAAACTATTTACTGAAATTTTGAAATTTGACATCCCGACCCGCACCTTTGTCGCTGGCAAGTGTCTGACATTGTATATTCTTAAGGATAGCTAAGTTCGATTAGTTAACTATGTAACGGTATGTTAGAAAGTGATTAAAAAGTAAATTAACAAAAATACCGAACTCCAAGGGAAATTAAAAACGGAAAGTCCTTTATAAAATGGCAAAATAAAAGGTCAAACACATTTAACGAATGGAAAACAACTGTCATATTCCTGACTTGGTACAGGGATTTCCTTATGTAGAAAATGGTGGATTAAACCTGGTTTTATAGCTAGCTAAACCTCTCACTTGTATGACAGTCGCATTAAATTCCATTATATTGGCAATAATTTGTGAGCCAAACAAACAGACATAATAGGTAAAAACGTCAAAATTTGTGGTACAGCAGTCAACATTGTAATATAATCTTAATCACTGTAAAACAAATAACTGTTTCAACAAAAAAAACACAAAATGGCATATAGACAAAGTACATAAGCAAACATGAAAGACAAGAATTCAAAATTGACCATAGCACAATAACACAATGGCGGGATGTATAAGTACCGAGCCACGTCATGGGTATTAAAAAAAATAGAATGGTTTTTCCTCCTTGTGATATGAGTATTAGCCTTAGCCTTTTTACGAATGAACCGTGTACTAAATTTTTTACTGGTTTAATGAGGGTGTGGATGGGGGTTTACAGAATAGAGAATAATGGGCAAAAAATATAAAGAATAGGGGAAAATGGACAAAAAAAAAAAGAATTGAGGATAAAGAGTTGCTAGAATACAAACAATAGAGAACAATGGACAAAAAGTATAGAGAATAGAGAAAAATGGCCTAGAAAATTAATGAATACTGAAATGGAGGACCCTAACCAGACCCTCTTTAATGTGTTCTTACTCTTATTCAAGTGATTGATTATTGATTATTCAATAATAGTAGTTTAAATATGCTACTTATAACAACTGTTATTTCGGATATATCGAGGCGGTCATTTTGTAACGACGGATGAAGCCGGAGAGACGGGAGAGATCCACCGAATATATCAGAATTTCATTCATTTAACATTACCTTTTACCCAAAAGCATAATACAGTATAACTGTAATGCTAAAAACTGTTGCCAAAGGATGTTTTGCTGAATCATAGATAAATATATGTACGTATTATGAGAGTTGACGCCAGAACCTTTTCCTTGATCTTTTCAACTTTAGAAAAATATGTAGGGCATTATCAATAATTTCAATTTGTCAAACCTTATCAAAATGTAACTAACAAAGAAAGAAAAACCTAAAATTGAGGTTTTAAACTTCAAAAATGGTTCTCCAAACCAAATATCATTTAATGTATATCAGACTAGTTAATATTGACAGAAATGTATGAAAGATAAGAATACAAAATGGTAATAAGAAGCACAACAAGCTGATGCTGTAAAGAAACGTCTGTTGTTGAAGGCATTGACAAACGGAAGTGTTAAATACATAGAAATGCAACATATTCTAACTTCAGGCAGTATTAACCTTGGTTTGCATTTAGGTCTTGCAAGAGGAATAAATTTGCAATCGCTTCCACTCTATGAAGGTTTCTATAGGCTAATCCTAGGGTTTCCGCGTAGTATTTGCAGGAGGGATGCATTTGTAGCCACTTTACTCTTTGAAGGTGTCCGTAGGTAGCCTATTGGAAACGAAAATGACCAACCCTATCCAGTATGACCTTATTTTTCAGTTAAAGACTTTTGCTGTTTGGTAGATAGTTGTGTTATTGGCAATTTCATCATCTTGATTTAATAAACATTTAAGATGAATACATATGTCTACTTTTTGGCCCTTCAATTCAATCAATTTAGACAATTTCAAGTCCGTTGGCAAATATTACAAGAATAGTCATGTTTACGAAAAACTAGTATACAACATGCTGCTTATACTAGACCAAGATGGAAATATTTTTTTACTATTTTCGCAGATTCAAATTTCATAGCATAAAAACGCAAAAGTCACATTACAGGTTTGAATATCATACGTATAAAAGCTGCTCCATTGTAGATCACGACGAATATTTCAGTCGTTATGTCTCTAACAAGCATGTTGATTTCTTGGATTGTGGTCTTTTATATGATTACCTTTGCAGGTGCGACGACCTCGTGCAGAACAGCGGACGGTATGTTGGTAAAGTCTACAAAGTAACATAATAACAAATAAAAAACCTTTTCAAAAAGGTATGGGGTGCTTCGCCGCAAAATAAAATTTACGTGAGCTTTTGATTTTGTATTTTTGTGATTTCATGGTTATTATCTAATGGCTGATATAATGATAATATTATACACATTATATATCTATACTACTAAAATAACGAGGTATAATTTGTTAGCCGGCATGACGTGAAAACAACGAAACAAAGAATTCAACTTTATATGTAACTAATATAGGACAATAGTGTTGATTAAAAAAACACCATTCCAGACCCTATTGTTGTCCACATAATTAATATTACCAATAATAAACACGTTCCTGGTCGAATCCGATACCAATACCAATAGTACCTGTTACCTGTTACCTAATATGTACATCTGTCAAGCGCACCACTAAATGGTGTGTTTAGGATTTTCTATATACACGGGTCATAATAACACCTGAACTTCGTCATTATAAGGGATTGACACTATTAAATTCAACCATTGACTAAACAAATCTACAAGTAGTTTCCGGTTGTTGTAAGAAAATCAGGACGGATTCATACATGAGAAAGATTTTGAAAGCAGAGAAAACTTTGCACCTTATAATCAGCATGACTTTATCAAATGGCACTGCGAATACTAAAAATCCAGGCTGAAAATAAGGCGTATGTACTTAAATTCAGTCACAGACCCGCGATGTCACTGGTGTGTTCTAGTAGGTTATATTAAACTAATCGTGTTTTGCAGATTTTGCAAAGGGAAAGCATTATAATAAATGTATCAATTTTGACTCTCAGCGCTTATCCAACTATATGTAATACCCGATAGCAACATATTCATCGTTACACCCCAGTTCTATTGTTATACTCCATAGTTTCTATTTCTGAAACAAGTGTAAATTGAATAGATCTATTGTTACGAATAACAATGGATTTTGACCACAGGGTGTGACGAGCGGGGTTTCTGGAAACCCCTGCTTCTACATCCAGCAAACAAAGTCCATTGTTATTCGTAACAATAGAAATTGATTATTTTTTAAATAGCATGAACATAAGAAATTACTAATAGTGTTCACTACAAATTATTTCATGATATTAAAAAAACACATTTTAGGAAATTCCAATAAGCATCTATATGGAATACAAAAATAATCCTTTAAATACTCTTTTGCTTGAAGGCATTTTTTTTTATCCTAGTCATATGTCTCCATTCTAAGCATTGGTCTTTTAAAAAATGGGGATTCTTACTCCCGGACCACCCTCCCCCCGGTTACCCAGTGGCCGATCCGGGGTTGGGGGTTCTGCGGGTTTGACCCGACTTTTATTTAAAAGATCAATGCATTTGAATGGTTGGACCCCCTTTTTTTCTCTCGAGTTTGGAACCCCCGGCTGGATCAGCCCCTGATTGCCCCCAAAAAGGGAGTTTCTCCATATTAAATATTATATGTTGAGCGTGTCTGGTAGTCGGGTTTCTAATGCAGACACACCTATCCCTTAGTATGTTCGAATATGAATGTTTGTTTATTCTCGAGAAGAGGGATGGGGCTTTTGTTTTTGATAAAATCGTAAGATATAAAATACAGTTATGATTACCTTTATTAAACTCTTCTATCAAATCCAACGCTTGCAACAAGGTGTCGTCCGTCTTATACCCGTCCATATTGACAACTGTATACCAGGAGCATGACCCTTTTTTTTGTTTTTAATAAGAATACACGAAACAGTCAACCTTGACCTGCTTATCCATATTAGCACATGGATTTAACGGGAATATGCAAAACAACTTGACATTTGTAAAATATACTCACTTGTCAAAGTTTGAACGAAGATAACCAAAGAAAGGTTACTAGTGGGGTTTCATGTAATAAAAACATATTCTTATAAATCTTGGTTTGATATTGTCAATAAATATGCTATCGTTTTTTTGTTTGTTTTTTTTTTCATTTAATAATCAATGTTTACAAATATAGGGTTCAGAATGGGGTGTAAGTTAGTTATACACCTCGGGATACGGCGTGTCTGGATAAGAAACCCCTCCGACCTCCGGCCGACGGGGTTTCTTATCCAGACGCACCTATCCCTCGGTGTATAACTATTACATTGGGTTTAGAAAAGCCATACTGTTAAGACGAAAGACGAAATTAAAACAAGATAAATGAACGGGAAAGTGCCTTCAATTTTATAGTTTATTGAAGATAATGTCGTCAATAGAAACCAGCATGTAAAAAAATATAATTGAGCGTTGTTGTTATACCGTCAAATAGGGAGGTTCAGTCAAGAATTTATCACAATAGAAACTCCACGATAATCCCATTTGTCGGTGGTCCCTCTTCCTCCGTTACTCTAATGAGTTCTTTGTTAAACGCATTTCAAGGCTGTGTGACGTCCAATCTAATTAAAATATATCTCTCTGATTTCGTTATACGCAAGTTAATAAAGGTCAGAATTTTAATCAGATTGTGTGAAGTCCAATACGTTGGTTCTGTATTGATAACTTTGACCGTCAATTATCATAACGTTAAAACTCACTTTGATAAGTTTGACTGACCCAAACTAAAAACCTTTTCCCCCGTTTGCTGATGAGAAAAAAACAAACTTTCTATAATAAAAATCACAGAGTCAAATGCAATCAAATCGATCGATCATCTGACTTTCATCATATTAATATTGTACAATGCTGCTCGACAAAATATTTCAAAGCATTTTTGAACTCGTTCGATACGATAACTCGAAACAATTTTCATATTGTGACTCGCAGCTGATATTTTGCAGTATTAATATGTAGATAATCGATACTTACTTAAGTGTCAATCTGCCTACGAATCAGGCAGTGGTGAAACATGACAAAAACCCACTCATGTTTACATTAATTGTAAGTTCAAAATGTTTAATGGTGCACGAAAATAACATTCGTTTCCTTTTTCTGTTCTAGTATTTCAAGATATAATTTGGTTGAAATGCACTATAAATTAACAAATAAGGTGAGGTAACTCCTTTTTTGCTATCATTCTAACAACAAGTTATTCAGAGATTTCTCGAATTACCAGACACACAGAAACGAAAGACCTACCATTTCTAACTAATGAGGAAGGTGACTTCAAAAAATGATGGTTAGAACGGCGGGTTTTTTTTCAGTCATGTTTTAAAATTCCTCTAAATTGCTTGTTTCTTACAAAGATTGGCACTTAAACGGACAATGTAATTTAACATTACCTATATTCATCGAGATCAATTTATGTGTATCAAACTGAACCATTATAATTAATTGATTAAATGACAGTTGCGAATGAAAAAAATACAGTACTAGTATCAGGGTTTGCTTCTGTTAGCTTACTTTAACTATTTGCATCAATTTTTATACGAAAGTCTTGAGCGGTGAACGTGATGCATGCATTAAAGACAAATACCATGTTTGCAGTTTACATTTGATCTAAATTTAAACAAATCAAACTAAAACAGTTTTGAACAATTTCAGGTCAGTATGATGTCATTGTCAATTACCGTGGTAAAACTGGTCCAGAAACTCCTAAATCGAGAGTAATTGCATTTTACGCCTTCATGTCAAAATCAATCACGAGCCCGGGCGTTGGTCGCCGACTGGTATTTGATGTAATGAAAACAAACCAAGGTGGTGGATATAACAGCCATACGGGCGTTTTTACCTGTCCAAAGACTGGAACATACGTTTTCGTGTGGGTTGTAAGACTGGGTTCTGCATATCATTCTTTTGAGTTGATGATCAATAATTCCGTGTATGGATCCACCCATCTTTATAACAATGGTACCGGAGGCAGTGTCAGTGGTACAGTTGTTGCGCATGTGTCGAAGGGCGAGAGTGTTTACGTTCGTGCGCACTCTTCCTACAAAGGTTCGGGTGTAATAAATAGTGATACAAACGGTAGAACAGCATTTTCTGGATGGTTACTGAACTAGTTTGATACTAATAAATGCATTCTCTCAAAACTGTTTTAGGCTTATTACATAGTATTATCGCCAAAATATAGTGGACTACCCTCAGCTATACAGTAAAACTGCTTTTCATTTATTTTGGCAGCTCAATACAATTAAAACGTTAAGTGTTTTATCGGACTAAAGTAAAACTTGTTTTGATTTTCTGTTAATGCAAAAATACTGCCACTTTTTTAAATTGTAAATTCATTGAAAGGTTCATTTTAATTATTCTAGACAATGCCGCATAAAAAATTAATTTCCATCTCTCATGCAAAACCAGTTGACACATTTTGTGGTTGAGGATATTTATTTCAAGCTGCTTTTGTAAAGATTATTTATTTACACTTACTGCAACCCACTTCAGATTGTTTATTTTCAAACCCAACCCACAACTTATAATGTAAATAATGCATGGTTCTATAAAAGAGACATCTCCATCGATGAATTATAATAACAATTACAACAAATATTTTAACCATAATATTCACAACAGTTTCTTATAGCCAAGAAAACAAGATTATTGATTATTGTTCAGCAAATATGCCATGCTCTTTAATCCTGAAAATGTTTCGGACACACCATATCTATTGTGTTATTTTCATGCTGGGTCGATATACGTGGCTGAAAAACGATTAGTCTCCGGAGGGAATCGTGAACTCTGTAGTTATTATCTAAAAGAAATGCAAGGTTTCAAACTTCCACATGCAAAGATGACTTTAGAGTAAATATAGATTTGAATAGGTCCCTTTTGGTTATGTAGCTCCACCAGTGTACAGGCGTTTATACATCCTTGGCTTACATATATTTAGGTTTGATAAATCTAGAAAACAGAAATTTTGCCTTGTAACAGTCGAACTACGGACACTTGCGGTGAATTGTTGCAAATCTTCAAGACACTTTTAAGTGATATTAAAAAAGGAGTTACCGTTCCTGGTGATATCGTTAACAAATCAGATCAAAATTTTTAATTTACCATATAAACAATGTTTTAGACAAATTAATACAAAACAAAACAAACTGTCAAAGCATACACGAATCAATATTAATGTCAAGAAAAGTACAAAGAACAAAACATACGCTTCAACCCTAATTTCTATGGACAATTTCAAAGATAATACATCAGTTTAATATGTATCATGGATACGGCGTATTCGTCATTTCTGTAAAAATGATTATCGTAAAAGAATACATTAGATATTAGGGATTTCTCATCATACCCTTTATTAAAATGTATGAAATAAAACAAAATCTGTAAATGACATATTCAAGTTCGTAGCTTCTTACATCTTTTAACAGCAAGGCATATACAGGCGTTATATATACATTTATTTTCTCAAAATTGTTCTGTTTTTTTAATAATCTGACGATTTCAAGTACTCACTAGCCTCTCATAAATACTGTCTATTTCAAGTAAATCTTTAACGAGACTTCTTGAAACCTGTTAAAAGTGTTGTTTTCTTATCTTTTTTATTTAGCTCTGTAACCAACAGTGGTAGCTGCCTTTGCTATGTTGATTGTCTTCCTATAGAAGCAAACATATGTTGCTCCACTTTCCAAATATAACATGCCGTATTTGCTCAAGTTAGTGGTCATTTTATTGGTAGATACACACTGTTTTCTATTGTGTTTTGCAGTTTTACGACATACTAGACCAAATGCCTAATTATAAACCGGCAAAAAAAGGGTGAGTGTATGCGCAAGTTAACGTAATTCAATTAACAGAACCACATTGTGTACATGCCTACACCTAGTTAGACTATCTGAACCATGTGTTGTTCGTTGTTGCTTTTTTGTGTACGCAAGATATTTTTAGGTTGAGTTGGTTGTAAGTTGTTGCTGTGGTCTGTTAATTGTACTTTCCTGTATGTTTGGTAAATCCCGTTTATATTCTGTTTACAGAGGATGCTTTACAGAGTTTTATGCACTTCTTTTTTGGTATTAAAACGGTTTTACAGCCGATAAAATAGGGTTACGCTTCTGCAAACTCATTGCTAGATTAAACGATGTCTTATCTATCATACAAATCAAGAATACTACAGAATAATAATTTAAATACTGAAAGATGATAATTTGTATAACTAAATTATTGAAACAATAATCATACAACGATCATGAAATTTAGTAAGCATGCGGAGGAAGGCGCATATATGCATCATCGATCCATTAAATACCCTTATTATTAGAGACTTGACGTATTAACATTACTGATAACGTTAAAACCTCATTCAGTTTCATTAACTTCTAAGTAGATTCAAATAGAATGATATTTTTGTATTTGTCATCAACATCTTCTATGTGCATTTTTAAATTTTTCAATAAAGAACCAAATATAATCGACTGTTCATTTATACTATGGACATTTTTTTATAAAGTTTTCGATTTTTAAATTCAAGTTCGTTGGAGATGAAAACCAACATACTTACTTACTTACTTAGTCCTTGCTATGCCTTATGGCACATAGGGCAAGGACAAGTTTCCTCCATTCTTCTCGGTTGTTTGCTTTTCTTTCCACTGTGCCCCAGGTATATCCTCTTTCCTTTAATTCATTTTCTATGGTGCGTCACCATGTTGTTTTAGGTCGTCCTCTTTTTCTTTTTCCCTCTGGTGTCCATCTAAGCGCTACCTTGGTCATGTCTTCAGATGGTTTGCGTAAAACATGACCAAGCCAACTCCATCTCTTTTGTATCAGCAAAGTCTCCATGTCCTTGGTGTTGGTAATCTCATATAGGTCTTTGTTGGAGATTTTGTTTGGCCAGAATATTTTCATTATCTTCCTCAGACATGTGTTATGGAAGCTGGAGAGTCTGTTGATATCTTTCTCAGTTATTCTCCAGCACTCTGAGCCATATATAAGTACAGATAATACACAGCATTTATAGAGTCTGAGCTTGGTCTTCTTTGAAAAGGCTGTTGTGTTCCAGATGTTGCCTAATCTAATGAATGCTTATCTAGCTTTTCCTATTCTGATCTTTATATCTCTTTCAGCACCACCTTCTGTTGTTATACAACTTCCTAGGTAATTAAATGAGTCTACTGTTTCCAGCTGTTTTCCTTCTACAAATATGACAGGGTGTCTCTCTGTGCTGAAGTACATTAACTTTGTCTTTTTGGCATTGATCTTAAGTCCAATTATTTTAGCATTTTCTCCTAGCTTTTTGGTCTTCTCCTGCATATGGTCTTCGGTATGCGATAAAAGTGCTAAATCATCAGCATAGTCTGTGTCCTCAAGCTTGGTTCAAAGTGTCCATCTCAGTCCGGTTTTACTTTCTGCTAGGGTCGTTCTCATCACCCAATCAAAGCCAATTATAAAAAGCACAGATGACATAACACATCTTGCTTTACTCCTGATTTTATAAGGAAACTAGTGTCAGCTACAGAATTGATGGTACATGAGAAGTTTGTATAGAACTGCTTGATGAGTTGCACTATCTTACTTGGTATTCCATAGTTTCTTAAAGTTTCCCAAAGACTTTCCCGGTGTAAGCTGTCAAAGGCTTTTTCGAAGTCCACAAAATTTACAAGTAGTTTTTTCTGCCACTCATGGCACTGTTCAAAGATGTTTCGTAGGACAACTATGTGGTCTATGCAACCTCTACCTTTTCTGAAACCAGCTTGTTCTTGTCGTAGTTTCTTATCAACAGCGTCTATAATTCTTGATATAGAAATTATGCAGAAGACCTTACTTGGAATGGATAGTAAGGTGATTCCTCTTCAGTTGTTGCAGTTAGTTATGTCTCCTAATTTTGGTATTGTTATGATCTTGCCTTCAGACCAACTGTTAGGAATAACAGCTTGTTCCCATATTTTCTGGGATACTGGGTGTAAAGTATCAGCTGCCTGCACTGGATCTATCTTAAAAAGTTCTGCATTTAGTTGGTCTATCATGTCTATGCCAGGTGCCTTTTTGTTTTTCAAGTTTTTAATGGCTTTCTGTATTTCTTGTTTTGAAGGTGGATCTGTATCTATTTCTAGGTCTATGGGTGCTTCAGGAATAATTGCTAGCTTGTCTGGATCTTTTCGGTTAAGAACCTCTTGAACATGTCCCTGCCATCTTAAGTATTGATCTCGTTCTGTTGTTAGTATATTGTTGTTTTTGTCTTTGATTGGCATACTTACCGTAGCTTTTTTACCACTTAGTTGTTTAGTTACTTGGTAAATCTGTCCCATTCTCTGATTTGAAGCTGCACTTTCTGCTTCTCTTGCTAGGTTTCCATAAAATCTCTCTTGTTCTTACGTGTTGCTGTCTTTACCTTCTTGTTGCATTCTGTATATTTTGTTCTTGAAGTCAACATGCTTGGATAAAATATGTCGTTTGTATTTGTTAATGAAATCTTTTTAGTTTAACAGTTCTGAGAGTATATTGCAATCTGGACTTTTTATTTACGAAGAGAGACTGTTCTTCTAATTCCAAATTTTCTTCACCCCAAGTATGACTAAAGTATAAAAACAATGTTAACTTTTTGTTTGCAATAAAGGAAACCCCTTGCCAAGTGGGGCGTCCTTTGGTTATACTGAATGTATGAATACGCAGCCACGTTCGATCCGAAAAAAGACATTAAATCCGATGTCTCGTGTAGAGAGAGAGTGGCACGCTTGCAACAATATTGTAGGGGTGTAGGTGTTACCCACACTTGTTTACTTATATATTTGTTCCTCTTAACAGAAGTTCCTCTGGAAACTTTGTTATAAACAATGATCTAATATGAACAAATATTATATCTACCTTTTATTACGTCAGGATCAAGTACCGTAATATTTTTTTTCCAGTGGACACAATATTCCATATTAAGAACATATATTATAAAAGAATGTCTATTCTATGACAGTATGTTGACAGGCCAAATTTCTATGTTTATCCAATATATCCTCATTGACAGTACAAATTTTCCGCTCTCAATCCCGGTCGATTCCTTGAATACAGGAGATACCTTTGGTATTAATTATTAATTTGTTTTCGTCCTTAACATGCATGAATTATTTGACTGGAAGTACAGAAAACAGCAATCAATCAATCACATTCCTTTTTAGCAAAGTGTTTGTTTATGATAGAGCGAGGCCACACATTTTATTTGTAAAGCAAAATATTGTAAGGTTGTTGATTGCCTTATATTTATAGGATAATGATATTTATTATATACATGTACCAGTTTGGAAGCCGGTTATCTTTTCCATTTCTTTGTATGAAGTAGATTTTCGATTACAGCTTGTGTCGGCCTGTTTAGGTGTCGGACTAATGGGATGTCGGGTCAATCGGGTGTCGGACTAATGGGGTGTCGGACCAATGGGGTGTCGGAATAGCGGGGCGACCCTGGTTATTACCACAAAACTCGGATCAAGTTTGAATTTGGCTGGCGTCACTTTTACGGTTCTTGAATTTGTTCCCTCATAACGTTATATGCTAGCGAGGGCATCATCTGTGTCTCATGAACACATTCTCCATTTATTACTGATTGTCAGGTTTCAGTGGATTCACCAACCCTCCAAACTGGAATAACAAAATGGTAGACCAGCTTGACGCATCTGACTCATCAAACAATGGTTATGAGAATGAAGACTTGATTGTTTGGATAAGAACCGCTGCTTTGCCTAACTTCAGGAAGTTACATAGACGTGTATATCACTATGGTACATTTACAAATGGTCTACCGAAAGGACAAATACCATGGAGATTGATTATTGTAAGTAAACATAAATATATAAAACTTGACACTTTTTGAAATAGCCACTTTAACAAGCTGCACCAAAATCTTTTCCAACTACTAGTTAGAAGACCAATAGTCCAAAAAATTTTCTTATGTGTCTAAACAAGTATTTTCAAATACTTACTGGGACATCGGACTAGTAACAAATGGTGCAGACTGCTTTAAGATCATAAGGACTAAGGGCAATTTAATCGTACATACCTCAAAATGAATATAATGGCATGTCTTTGGTTGAATTGTCATTGTTTATTAGGAGGTATGATAAAAATGTTTTGGTGTACACTTTTAAAAATATTACCCAACATGCAATATATTCTAAAACGGTGAATTGATTATTTATCATAATATAACATCATATTGTCAAATATTGGGTGACATAAGCTTAATCTTAAAAATGTCAATAGATTCTGACATTTAACTCGACAAACTGTTACAAATATTTTTGTAAATAACTTTTGGATTAGTATTAAAGATTTTTAAATGTTCCGATTTTACAGGGTGACAACAATATTTTAAAACTGCCTTTTCTGTCTAAAGTGACAAAACACTACATAATTGGTGTGCATCTGAAGCGCTATTCTGGAACACTCGAACCCAAAAGATTGAAAGCATTTGATATATAAATACCTGAATAAGAAAGGAGCAATATGAAGAAAAAGGACCTAAAAAGAAATAGCAAATTCCTAAAAGATCAACTTTGCCTCAGGGAGTAAACCCAGTTGGAACTGTACATTTGCACATGTTGATTTTCTATTTTTAGCTTACCCAGGGACATCATTCGATGGAAAGAAGCTGTTTATCTTGTCAACAACATCATGGTTAGGAGGGAAGAATCCGTTCCTAGGAATAGCCTACATGGTAGTTGGAAGTATCTGTATACTCCTTGGTGTCGTATTCCTAGTCATACACATCAAATACAGCAAACAGTAAATTAATTGTGTTTCTACAATTATGGAAAAGAAAGTTGATGCATCAGTACATGACACAAAATCACCACATGCACTTGACACAAAATCACTAAATGCATTTGACACAAAATCACTACATGCATTTGGCACAAAATCACATTATGCACTTGACAAAATATCACTACATGCATTTGACACAAAATCACATCATGCTTGAAAAATACACAGAGCAAAGAAACCTCATTATAAGGTCACAGTAAGGTCCTTAAGCAAAGATTCTCATCATGCTAGCACTGCGATTTCAATACAACACCTAACTCCAGTTTTAGCTGAATATTTTGACTGGACGATTGAGTCATCAGCCCAGTTTACATATAAATAATCTTGAGGAAGAAATGTATTTTATCCCAATCATTCTCAACCCAGACATTTGTTATTTTTAAGTCCCCACCGCTAGGATGTAACTTCAAAAAATGTCAAAATATTTTGGTAATTTTAGTATGAGAAAAGCTTAAGGACCTGGGATAACTATTTAATCCTTGCTTCATTTTGAGATACAAAAATTGTATGAAATTGAAATAGAAAGACATATTTTTTTTGCTTGTTTCTAAGATTAGAATTAAGTACCTGTTTTTGCACTTCTAAACTTCAGGGAATCAGTGAATTTTTCATTTAAGGGCTATTCCATTTGAAATAATGTAGGATGTTAAGAATATAAGTGACTTCAAAATTTTTTAAATATTGCAAACCTGAACTACAGGCTCCTAACTTGGGTCAGGCACGTAAAGAATGTGACTGGGTTAAACATGTTTGTGAGTGCTAAACCCTACTCCTAATCATTTTATTTGTAGGTATGATAAAAATGTTTTGGTGTACACTTATTTGTTTTTTGAGAAACTAATCACTACTTACTAGACCAATCCCATTCATGGAAGATATGCAAACCATATAAGAATTAATGTACGACGATGTTATGATATATATTTTATATTTCAGACCAACTGATATAATTAACGTGAGCAGTAGAACACAATTTTAAAAGACACCATTGTTACAAGACCATCAAGTTGAGCGGGCCTCAGACTGTGTATTATAGAAGACATTTATTATGGGATTGGGAAATACAATTTGGTGGCAGTTATTAAATTTATGAAAATTAAAAAAAAAATGTGGGAAAATCATTTAATCATGTTTGTACATTATCATTTAATGGATCAGAAATCCAAGTTTGCAATGTCTGTAAAAATATTCATTATTGTCTATAAATTGTCTGGTTTTGAACTTTGAGTGGCAAGTGAAATAAGCTTTCTTCTATTTAAGAGCTATATCATTTAAATTAATGTGGGAGGTTAAGAATCTAAGTGACTCCACCCACAACCAAATTGCTTGAAGTCACTTGCATACATCAATTGGACATACAACCATAAATGACCTTCAATCTATGTCCAAAAATAAAACTTTCCTTCTTGCCCTCCCCCATTCATTCTATTGGAATAACCCAAATCATTTTCTGCCCTATGACAAGACAATTGCATTGGTGTTTTCAGGTAGATGTCTATATATTCTTTGAAGATTAATAGTGAGCAATGTAAAAATTACTGTTGAAGGTTTGCACTCCAGTTTTATATTGGCTTGCCTTGGTATAATTTAATGGAACAGTCGCAGAACTTTATGTATGTATAATCTGAACAAAAGTAACATGATCAAAATTATTTTTTCAAAATTCCATGTCCTCTCCAGAAATAAGAAAAGTGTTTAAAGATGAAAACTAAACACAATACGTTTATAAAAATTTAATACATGCAGAAAACTTTGTTATCTGTTCAATATGATCTAAGCTTTATTCAGTTATGTTGACTTGTTGATAGATGATGATTTTCAATGGTATAATTACACAGTGTATAAATTGTTAAGATGTAGATTTTAGGAAATTTCTTTTGCATTTATACATGTACAAATATAAAAAAAAAATACTCATTTCCATGAGTGTTCACAAACTTAAAGATTTTTTGTTGTCGTAGCATGTGTATAAAGTTTAACTTCTATGTGATTTTAATTAATGATAGTCTTTACATTTCTTAAACTGTTAAGAAAATGCTTGTTCAGGTTAAGATGTTTTACTGATTCTCATAACATGCATAATGTTTGTACAAAAATAATGTTTTAGCTGACACAAATTTTGAATGATTTCTGTAGAAGTCTTTTAGACTGTTAAAAATTGTGGTTATATATTGCAGTTAAAAACAACACATGCATTTACTCAGTCATGCTATTCTGTGATTCATAGGTTTCATTTTATACAATAATACATGTTTTAAATTTGAGCTTTAAATTTTTGATGTTGTATAACTATATGCAATAGAAATTACTTTTAAATCTTTTGATTTTAATGTGTATTTGATAATTATTATTGCTTTTAAGTCATCTCTCCATTGTTAAAATTCTTAAATCACATTGAAGGTTTGGTATTATTACAAGTCAGTATGCCTGTATTTCATATGATACAACAAGAAAGCTATAAATGACAAAAATTAAATATTTTAAGATTCTGTTGTACCTGGTTTATTTCTCTTCTTTACAAACAATTTTTATCTGCAGGACTCCCAAAATTGTTATGTATGTTTGACAATGTAATTTTTGATAAATAATAATTCGTTTCAAAATATATAGTCTAAATGTTTTATTTTGTTGTGCATAAATTGTAAATTGAAGTGGTCAGTTGATTTGTTTACAACATTTACTAGACCCATTTTAACATTTCAAGAATCTCTGTACTTACCAAAACCTTGCATGTTTTTGCAATTAAAAACATTTTATCATTGAGTTTTTGACATAATAATTTTCGGAAATGATTATTATCATGCAAAACTAACTATTGCTTAAATATCATAGCACGTAGTACATAGCTTTTGTACATAAATAGTCCAGTTTTCAAAACTAATTCTTTCTTTGCTTGTGTTCAAAGCTAAAAAGAAGATATTTTGGAGGGAAAAAGATACCTCAAGATTTTTCATTTGAAATGTATGGAATGAATTTGTGTTCAACTGTATAACAAATATATAATTAAGAAATAACAAAAAGTTTCAAAATATTTTAACTAAGTTTATTTGAAATGCAAGTTTTTAGAAAACACTTAAGAAATATAGAGGTTATTGAGCAAAATTTTGTAATGCAATGTTTAGGAAAACACCAGAGGGGTAAAGAAATGTTCAAAAATAGGCAGTCAAATACCCTTATATATTCAGCCATGCAGATTTTGTTAAAGATTTTGTGTTAAACTGTAGACCATATGTATTAGTGAACGTCAAAATGTTTGACTAAAAGTGTTTTTGAGAGTCATGGTTGTAGAAAACATTGAGCTAAGTTTTGTAATGCTTAGCTTAGGAATCCAAGGGGTGGCCAAGGAAAGTTGAAATCGTATATTGAGCAAGATTTTCAAAATTGGGGAGGGAAACTGAAACAAAATATAATAGTAATTAATGTTCGCTGAATGAAAGTTACATGATAAATGTTAGCAATAGTGACTTGTAAATCAGGTTAAATCTAGTACATTTTTAAAGATAAAAACAATATCTAAAATATGTCACTTCATAATGTTGATGGTAACCAATATATCATTTTATTGTATATTTATCAGTTTGAATACTGTAAATTCAGAAATTATTACATGCATTTATTATTGCAATTGTTTAAACAATCGACACAAATTCGAGTTTAATTAAAGAACCTTTGTGAGGACGTTCACATACTCCACGCCCCCACATTGTCACTGGACAAACAAAATCTCACCTAACTTCTAAGTTCAAAGACTCATAACTCTACAAAAGTCAACTGATAAAAATTTTCTTGTGGATATGCACATGAGTTGCGATGACAAACTGTTGCAGTAGTATATTGAGGCCAATAAGTTCAAAGGGCATAACTCCAAGAAAAAAATTGAATCATAATTTCCTGTCGATATGCACATCTACATAGTCTGTCCATATTATCTACAAAGTTTCATGAAATTCTGTTGTGTGGTTACAGAGAAGTTGCGACGACAAACTGTTGCAGTAGTATATTGAGGCCAATAAGTTCAAAGGGGCATAACTTCTAGAAAAAAAAATTGAATCATAATTTCCTGTCGATATGCACATCTACATAGTATGTCATTATCTACAAAGTTTCATGAAATTCTGTTGTGTGGTTTCAGAGGAGTTGCGATGACAAAAACAGGACTGACGGACGGACAGACGGACGGACGGACGGGTCAAAAACATTATACCCTTCGCAACTTTGTTGCGTGGGGTATAATAATTGCTATTACAGGAAATACTGCATACCAATAATGCTATCAAAATTTAGAATATGAGTTTTTATTTTAGCGACACCTTAGTTGCAATTTTTGCAATAATAAAACACCGCAAAAATTTCTGAATTAACAGTTTATAAAGCTTACATTTGATTAATTTATTTCTGTTATGATTGTTGATAATTTTCAATTTTCAATAAAATAAAAGAATTCTTACAAGTTTGTTTATTTCCATTATGAAACATTATATTAACTAGCAACTCATCCTACTGTGTAACAAATAGTGTATACCTTAGCAGCAATAACATAATAAAAAAGTGGACGTAGGACATTATAGACAAAGGTGAAATAGTTGAAAAGACAGTTTATTGAATTTTTGACATAAAAAGTCCACAAACACTTAAAGACTCGACAACGTCTATCCAACAAAAATAAAGGCGCTTCTGATTAGTAACCTAATACAGCTCTTTAGAGGATTTTTTTTTTTTACACCTTAACTACTTAAGTTTCTAAAGTGAGTGGCTTTTGTGCAGAGCCGAAAAGTCATCATGCTTAGTGAGTGGAGAAGCAAGAAATATCAAATTTTCTCAAAATATTAAGGAAAATGTTTTCATAAATATGTATAGCGTTTAATTAAAAAAAAAATCACAGTCATCAGTACGACCAATTACCAGGTAAACTTGTAATAGGCTACCATCTTCTAGAGGTGCCACTCTGACTTAATTTGTCAAATGATAATTTATGTACAAAAGAAACACATTAAGGGTCAAAAACTGTTCCTTGTGGAACTGAGTTGTGTTTCCAAAAGTTTCATCTCCATTTGTTACGCATTGTTGACGTTGCTTTAGCCACGCATTTACTCCAGTTTTTATATTTGTATTCCATAATGCTCTAGTGAACAAAAGGCACCGTGTTTGGTATAACATCCATAGGCACTTTCCTTTGATTTTTTTTTTTTTTTTACCTATATACCTTTGCATTAGAGACATGCGCCTGTGATTACATGAATACTTTGCTTAAGTTTAACATTCAATAGGTTGGTTCCTATCATAAAATATTCAGTATTGTCAAACCAGTCCCGCCGGGTACCAGTCTAAATATTCAGTGTCATATTTGCTAGCACTTTGTAACCAAGATTTTTGGCTATATCATCATTTGTTATAACAAATTGAGGGAAAGACTTCCATTTGACGCAACAAGAATAAGCTTAGACATACACGAACGGGGATTCAAAAGGAAATCTTGTCGACAAATGGTATGCGTCTCTTTATGCTAACACATTTTTACTATCCTTAGTTTTCCAGTGACTAAAAAATACCGTCCACTTGGTTCCCTTTGAGACCTATTCTAAGGTCCATTTTGATCATATAGCTTGCCATTTGTTCGTGTCTCATACATCCTTAGCTTTCAAATGTGTAATGGACCTAAACTTTTCTGACATGTTTTATTCAAAACTTTCCTTATATTAGTATTTACTAGCACTTGTTCGTTACAACTGCTGGTGGACTGAAAATGACTCCTTAGGGTATCATCAACTCAAACGGTAAGTTGTGCTACGGTATACCGACATGATTTATAACAAACATTCGTAAATTCTTTGTTGATAAATTTTTAGAAATTATTAAGAAATTAAGGTTCCAACTCCCGCAGGCAAAGTTGACCTTAGATAAATCTGGCTAATTTTCGAGTCCCTTTTGGTCTTTTGGCTTTCGAGCGTTCCTGATGAACGAATATTCAGAAAAACGCTTCGGACGCACGAAATTAATAATAGAACAAGTATAATTATTATCATAAAGTGTTATTTTCATTTGAGTTATTGTTGACCTGCTTTTTTATAGTCCTTAAAAGGAACGAAATATTTGCCACTGGACGTACCAACTTTCTTCAGATACTTGCTGCTGGACGTTAACTTTCATCACATACTATAACTATACCTAAATATACATGTATTTCATTATCAAATGCTTCGTACGGTATAGTAAGCTCAGTCAATGAATGAAATAGTTGACTAAATGGAACGTCCAAGGCGTAATGGAAATTATTATTTATTGTTTAGTTGTTAATCATAAAATACATAATTTATGAAATCATTTATCCTACGTCATAACAAGCTTCGATACACATTCAATCTACCTGTATGTGTATTTGTTTATATATGATGAGAGCCATTTAAAAATCTTTCGATAGGAGTATAACAGTTTGACCGTATTAAGCAATAACTTGGTCAAATGAGGTCAGTAAACAAATTATTCACTATTCTGTGGCATTTATTTCCTTGAGCCAGTTGAGGACGTCAAGTTAAAGTTATTTTGTTATAAATTATGTTTTTAGGTTGATATTTTACAATGTCCATTTGAGACATCGTTCGTCCTAGTTTACGACTTGTTGTGATCAATGCAGTCACATTGCGAAATGTAATATATTTTTTTATCTTTTATTCTACAAATGCTAAATGCTTTAGCAATATATGTTTTATATCAAGGATCGTTGTCATACATTTTGCAGCATTCGGGTGGCTTTGGACATGTAATATAACGAGGTCTATATATATATTTATTATGTTAATTGTAATATTGATCTGTCCGTAACATAGCGACTCTGCAAAGTACATGTATACTAAATAATCTAAAAATGTAATTACTTTGTATTGCTTGTTGCAGTTGTACCTGGGTACACGTTGATCTAAAAATAATTTCTCACATGCTTGTTAATCACAAAAAAGCTCTTGAATTTAAAGAAGGGGAAAAGCCCTTCTTGATGTCTTTATGTCGGAGTATTGTTTTACTGTATATAAATATTTTTTTATTATATAATAGAGTGGACATTTCTTATCTCTGAATACATATACCTCCTGAAAACAAATCAACCGAAAACTTTGTAAGATGGAATATAATTATTTCCTGTGAATCCAGAACAAACGAAAAGTAAAAAGAAGACCATGTTTTGTTTATCGGGTAACCATGCTATTTACATATCTTAATTATTTAAAATGTTAATGTTATGGTTTCTTGCGGACTGTTGTCTTGCGAACTAGCACGTTACAAAACCGGCTCAGCGTATTAGTCTGGTAGAAAGCAGGGTTCATATTCATATTACATTAACATGTTCTCGTCCTGAATATCCATTTAATTTGCCGCTGGACGTTAAACAACAATTTATCCACCATCTTACTTATGGTGCGTTTAAAAATGACAGTGAAAGTTAATTGAATAATTTACCAGGATTACCATAACTAGACAAACATTTCGACTACATGTTTTCAAGGATATTAGCCAGGTTTAAGTAGATTCTAGTGTATAATAATGCAGCTACGTGATATTGTTATGAAACTATTTATTTTCTTTCTATATATGTTCCTAGAAAATCACTATGATATTCCTTTTAGTACATGTTTTCCTATAGAAAACTATTGTTTCCTTGCAGTAGGTGTTCCTAGAAAGATATTATTTTCCCTTTGGAGGTATTTTATGTTTTGATTGTTTAACCTTTCAAACTTTGGTGGTTATTTATATCCATATTTTCTGATCACTGCAAACGATATTTAATAAATTCAACAGCAAAGCAAATGTTTGTTTTTTATTTAATATCAAAGAACTGTTTGCACAAACTACGAATTTCAAATTTTAGACATGGAAGATTCACCAAAATGTTTTTATGATTTTTGCTAAGTGACTATAAACAAAAATGCACAAAAGTCAGATTTATATTATATATTATTACATGCATGAAATATTTACCACTGGACGTTAAACATCCAACAATCAATCAATCAATCATGTGTATGAATACTGCAAGGTTTGTCTTATATGCAGTTCAGACACGTATTTCAATTCGAACTGAACTGTTACATCAATGTTGTAGATGCAAATATTTGGTAACAAAATGTAACATGACAAACAGAGAGTATAACAAACGAAAAGTACATTCGTCAATTCCGTAATTGACCCTGTAATTAGAGAACCATTTGTAAGAGTTGTTTCCCTTAGGAGGTATATACATTTTCATTGACAAATGAAGAGTTTGCAAAAAGAGAAAATATATCTGTGCGAAATGTGTGTAATCTTTGTTTTTGTTTCTTCAAATCTTTCAATTACTTTTAATCATTTGTTAAGCTAAACACTTTTGGTATCAATAGTTATTTTTATTTAAGTATTGGTTAAAGCGCCTACATATCATTTTTAACATATCAGGTTTTTCTTGAGCAGCAGCCATTTTAAAACCAGTTTAAAATTGAAAAAGGGAAACAACCTGTGTGCGAAGTGTGTTATAACAGAATCAATCGATAATTGTAAATAGACAATTGAAAAATATCAACATTTATTTAGTCGATGTAAACAATGTTCTTTTTTTGTGATTTTGGCACTTTTTATGATCACGCTGTCACCGGATGGGGCAATAGATGGGCAATAAGTGTTACCCTTGTCCGTCTGTACGTACGTCCCAAAATTGGGTTTAGTTCTCTAACTTTAGTTTGCCTCAACTAAATGTTATGAAACTTATACACAATGCTTATTACCACAAAACACAGATCAAAGTCGACTTTGAGTGGAGTCACTTTTACCGTACTCGAGTTATGCCCCTTTATAACGTTAAATGCAAGCGGGGGCATCATCTGTGTCCTATGGACACATTCTCCATTTAGTTCCTTTTTTATATTCCACTATCTGAAGTACCACCATTTTTGTATTGTAGTACGGATAAACAACTGCGTGCATTTAAAGGATAGCACATTTCGCTAGCCAAGGGTTTTGATCCAGTCCCCTCGAGGACAATGCCTGGCGACCACTGCACCAACAAAAAAATCTCATTATCAGAATGTCATAACACATATAAACTAAGGATTTTATCCAAGGATATAATGCTAAGTTCACAACACGACATAAACATCTATGTATACACTTTTTCTATGTATGCGAAGATCAGTTCCATCACCACAGCCATATATACACCGAAACGGTTCATGCAAACCACAAACCACGACCCATATAATGTTAATAATAAATCACTACGTAGATCACTGTATAAGTCTTTGCATTGCAGAAGTCCACTTTGGTAGAAGTATAAAAAAGCCTCCAAATGATAAATTTTACAACATATGATCAGAAATCAATGATTCAAAGTCGGAAAGTCATGAAAAAATAATAATGTTTTGAAATTACACAAGTAAAACCATCCAAATTCCCACAAAAACATTTTGTGCGATTCACGTGACTCTCTATTTACGTATATCATTGATGTAATTCATAACTTAAGTAGAGAATGGTGTCTAAGCGAATCTCGAGTGTTTATTTTACGAAAGTCGAAATTTGATTATTAGATATAATTTTCAGATTGAGTGTACAGATATTATCATGGATAGCCAGAATATGGATTTTTTAGATTCATCATTGCTAACTCCCGACCTAACATCTGACACAGACTTATTCTTTGGTATTGCTGACTTAGCGCTATCTGATAGCTCACCAAATCACTTATCATTTAATTCAATATGTATGTCAGTGTTAGACAAAGAGCTATCCTGTAGTTCTTCCGCAGATAGTGGTAAAGGGGAATCGGAAGATTCGGAAACAATACATAGAGGAGAATCGGAAGATTCGGAACCGGTACATGAAGAAAAATCGAAAGATTCGAAAGTGGCACAGAAACCGCCAAAGAAAAAGCATCACAAAAATCAACCGCCTGATGCTGAACATCTTCCGCCATGTAGAGTTTGTGGAGAAAAGGCATCGGGACTTCATTACGGCGCTAATACATGTGAACCATGCAAGGTAAGTAGATGAAACATTAACTCAATTGTATTATACAGTTTACCATGTGGTATGGATTGCAAACTATTTTATGAGATTGGGACTACTGAAGTCTTTAACTCATTTTTTTGTGAAAAGTAGTATAACATCAGCCTCATTGTAAGAAAAACTTACTAATAGTTTATTTGAAATAAGTTTGCAGGTATTCCGAGAGGATTCACATTATATTTCAATTGAAGATCTCTGTAAAATATTTAGGGTAAATGATGCATTTTCACATTTGTACTAAATTGACATTTACGCTTCACGAGAATTAACCATATTGTGGTTATAACTGATTCAAATCTTTCAATTACTTTTAATCATTTGTTAAGCTAAACACTTTTGGTATCAATAGTTATTTTTATTTAAGTATTGGTTAAAGCGCCTATATATCATTTTTAACATATCAGGTTTTTCTTGAGCAGCAGCCATTTTAAAACCAGTATAAAATTGAAAAAAAAATGCCTGGCGACCACTGCACCAACAAAAAAATCTCATTATCAGAATGTCATAACACATATAAACTAAGGATTTTATCCAAGGATATAATGCTAAGTTCACAACACGACATAAACATCTATGTATACACTTTTTCTATGTATGCGAAGATCAGTTCCATCACCACAGCCATATATACACCGAAACGGTTCATGCAAACCACAAACCACGACCCATATAATGTTAATAATAAATCACTACGTAGATCACTGTATAAGTCTTTGCATTGCAGAAGTCCACTTTGGTAGAAGTATAAAAAAGCCTCCAAATGATAAATTTTACAACATATGATCAGAAATCAATGATTCAAAGTCGGAAAGTCATGAAAAAATAATAATGTTTTGAAATTACACAAGTAAAACCATCCAAATTCCCACAAAAACATTTTGTGCGATTCACGTGACTCTCTATTTACGTATATCATTGATGTAATTCATAACTTAAGTAGAGAATGGTGTCTAAGCGAATCTCGAGTGTTTATTTTACGATGTCGAAATTTGATTATAAGATATAATTTTCAGATTGAGTGTACAGATATTATCATGGATAGCCAGAATATGGATTTTTTGGATTCATCATTGCCAACTCCCGACCTAACATCTGACACAGACTTATTCTTTGGTATTGCTGACTTAGCGCTATCTGATAGCTCACCAAATCACTTATCATTTAATTCAATATGTATGTCAGTGTTAGACAAAGAGCTATCCTGTAGTTCTTCCGCAGATAGTGGTAAAGGGGAATCGGAAGATTCGGAATCAATACATAGAGGAGAATCGGAAGATTCGGAACCGGTACATGAAGAAAAATCGAAAGATTTGAAAGTGGCACAGAAACCGCCAAAGAAAAAGCATCACAAAAATCAACCGCCTGATGCTGAACATCTTCCGCCATGTAGAGTTTGTGGAGAAAAGGCATCGGGACTTCATTACGGCGCTAATACATGTGAACCATGCAAGGTAAGTAGATGAAACATTAACTCAATTGTATTATACAGTTTACCATGTGGTATGGATTGCAAACTATTTTATGAGATTGGGACTACTGAAGTCTTTAACTCATTTTTTTGTGAAAAGTAGTATAACATCAGCCTCATTGTAAGAAAAACTTACTAATAGTTTATTTGAAATAAGTTTGCAGGTATTCCGAGAGGATTCACATTATATTTCAATTGAAGATCTCTGTAAAATATTTAGGGTAAATGATGCATTTTCACATTCGTACTAAATTGACATTTACGCTTCACGAGAATTAACCATATTGTGGTTATAACTGATTCAACGCTCATATAGTCAACTACTGCACAATGTTCTGTTTGGACTCTCGATATTAATTTCCACCTTTATTTAGTTTCGCAATAATTATTTAAAGAAGAAGATGTGGTATAATTGCCAACAAGACAACTCTGCACAAGAGAACAAAATGACACAGAAATTAACAACTATAGGTCACCGTACGTCCTTCAACAATGAGCAAACTCATATCGCATAGTCAGCTATAAAAGGTCCCGAAATGACAAATGTAAAACAATTCAAACGAAAAAAACTAACGGCCTAATTTATGTACAAAATAATGAAAAACAAATATGATACACAGAAATAAACGACAACCATGCACTGAATTACAGGCTCGTGACCTTGTGTGGTTATTCTAAAAGAGTTCATGAATGCTAAATTAAAGTATAAACTCTGCAGACTCATTTACAAATCAAAGGACTTGTTAAATTTGTTAGTGGTAGACCGGGAACAAACATCAATTAATTCCATCAAAAAAACTTTCATTACCTACAATTGAAATGCACTAAAGTTATGCACTCTTACAGAACCGTTATCTATACTTTTGACGTCATGAAATGAGCTTATTCATGTATAAATGTTTTGTTGCCATTCATGTAAAAAGACCTAACATACACTATTGGAATAGTACATTATGGATATACAGTTACTAGGCAACCATTCTCAGATTAGGCTAATGTTTGATTCCTATTGTTTTGAATATCATTTAATTCAATGATTAAAGAAAAAAATACTTTTAACACTGACATCTCACCCCTCCAAAATTTGCTCTTAGTGGTGTCTGACGAGAGATCTGACATACAGATGACCATAGTTTTATAACCAAGTTAACTCTGGGAGTCTTATGAAAAACGCGAGAAAACGTAAATATGGCTTTCAATATCTATTACTGCAACAGCACATTTCAGGAAACGGTATATGATTTTGGTGAATGTTACAGGAAAATGCAAATAAAGCTATTTTTTCAGGGTTTCTTTCGTCGCAGCATAGTCAAGATAGAAAAGAAAAATGAGAAATACGTTTGTGCTAAAGGAGATGAATCATGCAAACTTGGGACTGGAAAACGGACAATGTGTTCCTATTGTAGATATAAAAAATGTCTAGATGTAGGAATGTCACACGGAGGTAAGATAAATGTGCTTATATCGAATGTTTAAGTGAAGCAGGATCTACTTAATCTGCTGGAGCACATTCCGTGGGATTCGTGTTGCTCAGTCTTTAGTTTTCCATGCTGTGTTGTGTATGCTGTTGTTTGTCTGTTTGTCGTTTATCGTTTTTTTTTGCCATGGCATTGTCAATGTGTTTTCGACTTCTGAGTTTTTCTATCCCTTTGGTATCCTTTGCCGCTCTTTTCTGATTTAGTTGAGGGCCTACTGCCTTGGTTGTTGCTATGTGACCTCAGTGATAAATTAGGTATAACAAAATATATATATTTGGGTTTCGTATCCTTTATTATTTCTGGCAGCATTATTCGAGCTTACGAGATGTACGATTGGTTGTACGGGATGTATAATTACATAGACACCTCCAGTCTAAATTTTGACTTTAAGGATGTAGTTAGGTGAAATTAAAAAAGCTAGAATTTAAAATTGATACTATAAGTCAGAAGAGCATTAGTAAAGGAACAAATTAAGCTAAAAATATTGATAGGTTGAGCTCCTTCTTGCGATATTTGATTTTTTTTACATGGCGGGAAGAGGCTTACTCGGACTTTAACCTTATATTTAGCATTGGCATTATTTGGGTCTCAAATCGTAAGAAAAAAAAACAAACTAGAATCTGCTAAAATTTTGGTAAAGACCTTTTTATGAACTATTGAAGTCTTCTGTGAAAAGAATAGTGGGTTATATGGGGCAAAATATTTTACCCTGTATCAAAGGAAAAAACCCAAGAAGTCCAAACATCTGACAAAAATTCATAAACCTATTCTTAAATCCGATGTCGCATTTTGACGTGGTATACATTTCTTACACGTATCATTTTGTTAACATATATTACCTTATAATTCTGAAAATGAACTGAACATCATAAAGTTCCATACCAAATATAAAATCACACCTTAAAACCGAATTTGAGTAATATGTAGAAACCTCTCGGAATTTTGGGTCCGCAATGCTCGACAACCTCGCACTTTATTGGGTCTTTTTTTTAAACTTTTTTGATTGCAGCGTCATTGATGAGTCTTTTGTAGATGAAACGTCATTATGCAGCATACCATCAACTCCCCTGTGTGGGGAAATGACAAAAGAAAACGCAAGGCTTATTTCATGACATCTACCTAACAATCTACACCTAGTAAAAAAAAATACAGATGAAAGATCATTATTTGATTGAGACCAACATAGAAGATATTTTTGTTATTGTCTGTTTGATTTATTTACGGACGTGTGTCGAACCACGTGTTATCGACCGTCATAGAAAATACGCCAATCATTTCATTCTAAATTCAGTTGATTGCGACTCGTTAGCGCCTGCTGGTAACCTTCATAATAGAATTAGCATCAACCATCCATCTTTTGTGTGTGAATGAGAAAGAAGGAAAAGGGAGGGGGGCTTTTTATTAAAAAAATAATGTTTTGATTGTGGAAATGTGCGATACAAAGTATAATTTTCATTTTTTTTTTCGTTTTAAAAATGTAAAGTTTGCAAAGGTTATATTCTGAAAATTAAAAAGCTCTGAAAATTGCTAGAAATCTTAGATGTATGCATATTCTAAAAATTCTTCAAAATGTCAGAACGATTGGTCAACTTCAAAAGGGGCCTCGATGGCCGAGTGTTCTAAGATGTTCAACTACTGTATCACTAGCCTGACACGTGTGGCAGCCTGCGCTCGACTCCAATCTTAGGTTACATGGATTGTCAGTTTTCCTGCCGAATATCGGTGGTTCTCTCAGAGTACTCCTGCTTTCTCCACCAAGAAGACTGACCGCCACGAAATAGCCAATAGTGATGAAAGTGGCGTTAAACACCAATCAGTCGACCAATCAATCAATTAACTTCAAAAGACTATATGTCGGTGGATATTTTGATTTAATGTACAATCATGTACATGATGTAGGGGTTGCGTTTCTGTTTGTCCCGAGTAAAAAACTCATACCCACAACCAACACAAAAAAGATGAATAGTCTGACTTTTGTCTGACGTTTAACCCTGTCTGTAGTCTACATTTTATGCTATTTCTACTATCGTCTTAATTTCAGCTATTAAAATTGGAAGGTATACCCACGAAAAGAGAACCAAAGATATAACAGAGGTCAACAAATTAAAACTAAAAGAAAATCAGACAGTTGATACGACATCAGTTGATGTAACGGAACAGGAAGTTGATGAATTAGTGGCGCGTTTGATTGTTATCCAGGAAGAATTCTGTGCTGATTTTAGAACATGTTTTCAACCAGGTGGCCTTCTTGAAAGGCAGACGTCTATTTATGTAAGTTGAGTTAAATGAGAATTATATATTTATTTAGGGGTTTATACATACTGAAAGGAGATAGGGCCAGTTTTTCCATTTCACTCAGAGGGTTAAAATTAAAAATTGTGAAAACCTACTAGCATTTGAATATTATAAGAGTCTATATAGTATACTTTTTTTTGTTTGAATTGTTTTAACTTTTTTATGTCGTGTTTTTAATAATGTACCATAGTGTATCGATTTTGCTCATTCTTGAAGGCTATACGACGACCTAATATAGTTGCTTACAACAACGTCATTTGGTCTCTGGTGGATAGTTGTCTCACTGGCAATCGGGGCCTCGGTGCCCGAGTGGTCTAAGTAGTCGAACTACTGTATCACTAGCCTGCATACACTGAGGTTGTGAGTTCGAATCTAGCACGTTCGACTCCAATCAATATTCACTAGGATTGTCAGTTTTCCTACCGGGCACTCCGGCTTCCTCCACCAATAAAAACTGACCGCCAAAAAATATCACAATAGTGCTGAAAGTGGAGTTAAACATCAATCAACCAATCAATCAATCATTGACAATCATATCACATCTTATTTTCAACAAACTGAACAAACTATGAACAATTTTACCTATTCGCATGAAATCAAATATTATTCGTCAACTTTGTTTATTGTTAATTTCATTTTTGGAAAGATAATGATATCAGGATTCGGTTTGAAACCGAAAACATGATCGACAAAGCGTGAATTGCATTTTCCCCGTTTTTAAGCCTTTTACAATTAAAGCCTATGTATGAGGTCGATACGAAGATATATCAACTTGAATGAAGTAAATCGACTGATATACATAGTAATTTTTTTTTTAATTTTCAATGCTTTTCAACTTCGTCATTTATTTTGGCCGTCCAACTGTTTTGATTCTAGCGCGTGTGGCATATTAAACTTTGAAAAAAAACAAAGATGTGGCATGATTGCCAATGAGACAACTATTCATAGATCAAAAGACAAAGATGTGAACAGTTACAGGTCACCGTACGGCCTTTAACAATGAGCAAAAACCGTACCGTATAGTCATCTATATAAGGCGCCGGTATGAAAAAAGACGTAAACGATTCAAAAGAGAAAACCGACGTCATGGAATGCTTTATACTACAACAATGAACGAAAAACAAATAGGCAGACAGCAACCTAGAACAACCACTTGATTGCAGGTTCCTGGCTTGAGACAGGCACACACACACAATGTGTTGTAGTTTAATATTGTTAAAAAGCCAGGTATCTTTGGTGAGGTTTTAGTTATACCAATATTATGAATGAAAGAAAATACAACCAAACAATCGTAATAAATTTTCAGTCTCATTTTTAAACGCTTCAATCAGTTTGACAGTCATCAAAATGCACTGTTTGTTTTTATTTATTTCCAGGAAAGATTCAAAGAAAAAATTGAAACATTTGGTAATCTTGTCGCATTACCATGGAGTGTTTACAATGAATTTCTATCTACAACTGGAATGGAACTTGACGATAGAAAAAGTCATATGAACATCATAGCAGCACGAATGGAAGAAGCCGTTCGAAACATGGTTAGTTTTGCAAGACATATACCGGGTTTTTCTGATCTTCAGACGCCAGATCAACTAGCTTTACTGAAAGGTAACAAATGAACACATATATTTGCCCTGAAACAAAAAATACCATTCATCAAATGATCATCCAAAAATTGAAAAATACCAGAAATAGGTCAGTTCATAAAGGGATTATATTTTCAAAACAATTGATATTTTGATAGATGGTTACTAAGAATGCTTCTGTATGTTTTTGTTTTGTTGTTTTATTCCTATCGTTTTTGTCTCGTCACAGTGTGCGAGACATAGGAATTACTACCCAGAGGCGACGCGGAGTAAATATGTCTTGAAAAAAAACCACTTAACTCTATACTATCGGTATAATATATAACTAAAAATCATAAATTGTATAAGTACCATGTAATTTGTATGAACCACTAAGGTGTAAAACAGTTACAAATGTTTTTTAATGGGGTTCCAAAAGGGATATACTGCATTTTTGGCGCCAAATATCAAGAAATAATTAATGAAGATTACTAAATGTTTGTTTTCCAACTAAATTGTTGCACGATGAAAAAATAATAACATATAAAAGACTAAATTTAAAGTTTCTTCTTTAAAACTCTAAAAGTTAAAATCAAAACTTGATCGAAATGACTTCTAGGTCGTGTTTGTTATACTTCCTACTGCGCTATATTTCGTGAGCGATTTGACGGAGTTTGTATTCACATGATGGCCAGGAGACGCATAATTAACCTGTCAAAGAACACGCGATTATGCTTAGGCTTTTTATATTGGTTGGTTTATTACAAATGGATTAATAAGATAAAAAACATGATCAAACATGTTGCTGCTATTATAGAAGAAATTGAAATAAAAAAAAAGACTATTTCTACTTGGTTATAATTATCTCCTATTTCATCTAAATTTAAATTACATGTTTGAAAAACAAATTTGCAAACGACATATAATCGTTGTAGAACTGATTGAAGAAATGTCCAGTAAATCTTTCGTATATTCCATTTCAGCTGGTTACATGGAATATTGCCTTCTTGGAGCGCATACTAGAATCAACCCAATTCTCAAAGTATTTTCAGCTGCTCGTGAAGTACCAATACTCGGAACACATTTTTCTGAAATTACACATTTATTGGAACCAAAAGTCATAGACCAGGTGTTAGATTTTGCAACCAGTATTCAGAAGTGTCGGTTAACAGTCGAAGAAGTAACACTTGCACGAGCGATTGTCATTACATTTAGTGGTATGAATATTACAAGATTTAATTATATATTATACCAATAGGATAAGAACACTTCGGTGTTAAATGTCCTATCTGTATCTAATACAATTTGTTATATGACTGTGGTTATTTTTGGCAATGTTTCACGTTGTTTTTGTAACGAGTGAACCCAGTTAAGGATATTCCGGAAACTACGTGGTGTGTGCGCACATTGCTTCTGTTTTACAGTTTTACAGTTTATACAGCTGATAAATGGGAATTTACTGGCATGACTTAAATATTACATTTTAAAAGGGGATAGTCATTTTGTGAAATCTGTAGTTGATATTTTTTAATTATATTAAGATTATACGTAAGGAAACATTTCTTCGTCTATGCTAAGAAAATGTTTCAGGCCTAACACAATTCAAACGGTTTATTTTTTAAGGAATGTGTCTGTATAAGGTGCAGTTAAGCTTCGCTCCTATTTATCAGTTCCTCGGTTAGCCATTAAAGGGACCGTTCAAACAGGGTGTAATATAAAACAAAGTCAAAATCGGTTTATGGAAACTGCCAATTGTAGGTGTCAGACCACCAATTCACCCACTTCAATTTAGAACGTATGTAAAAATAGCCCTCCCCTGAAAAAAATAGTGCCTTTGATGTCATTGTTCACTTAAACTAACAAACACATTTGCAGAAACGAAACTTTGGTGAAAGAGAAATATATGTAGACCATTTTGAGCCAAAATTTACTTGTCCATGAGTTTGCATTAACAATTGAGGATTAATGCGCTCCATAGTACACTTATTAAAGATTTCCAGAAAACCAGGGGTTATTTTAAAAGCAATTGACTTCCGAACGGCAGTATTTACAAGATTTTAAACATTGGTTGAAAATTGGCTTTTAGAAAGGTAATACATGTACAATTCGGGATATACCTGGTTTCTATGAAGTTAAACTTAAAGTAAAATATTTAGAAAGGTGTGAAAATTGCTAAATTTGTTTGAATAGATAGGGATTTTAAATTGGTGGTCTGACACCTGTACTAAAACTATTGTTACGTACGACTTTCACAGGCAAAGTTGGCAATTCAATTATACAATATTGGTATTTGGAATGCTCCAAAAGTTTATAGCTTATCATATTGTTCGTTATATTGTAAAAAACAACGTTGAGCACGGTGAAATCGGATCTAAGTTTTTTATATTGCAGTACTAATCATCTCTATCTGAACTATAAAAACATCTTTACATAATCTTACCTTTTTATATTTTATAGAGGCAAATTCTTGAAGGAACCCGCCAACAAAGCAAGATAAAGTTAATGCATTGATATTTCTTTATTTATAATTTTGTGAATAAAAAAAAATGTCACTCCTTTTTCAAAATCAACGAACTGCTACAAACGTACAGAGATAATTGAGCACAAATGATAACATTATTTTCATAAAATGGTCTTCGTGTTGAGAATCTTGTTAAAATCAATAAAGAAACGCCTTTTCAATAGAATAAACACAAAAATGAGGAAAGTTTTAATCCTATTTGTCCTCAATCAAGTTAATAAAGTTAGAACATATCTTTTCAAATTCTATAAGTTTGAAAAATGTTCACAACGACCCGCCATTTTTTTTTTTCATTTTTTTTATGAATAAATAACTGTTTTTATATTTTTGTGTTGACAGATCGATGTGTCTTACAAGAACCAGAAAAAGTTGACAAAATCCAGATGAATTTAGTCAATTGTTTACGCTGCATTGCTAAAAAGAATCATAAAAATCCTGATGAAAGAATATGGCAGATATTTGACAAATTTATGATACTCCGAAGTTTATCCGAGCATGGGCCTGAGATTTATGCAAGAAGGTCAAAATGGGATGCTGTGAAAGACCGTCCTCTTCTACTAGAAATGATAAACCCTGAAAACCAACCAGCATCAAATGGGATATAATTTTTGTGGAAGATTTTTATAGAGAAAAACATTGATGCAATATTGAAGGGGTATTCGCTTATTCTACGTACTGTTCTCTGATTTCAATTGTATTTTTGCAAATTTCAAACGGCTATTCACAAATTTATGAAACAAGCATAATTTATTATATACAAAACATTTTATTGATGTATGCATAATGTTCTAAAACATGACACGCGTAGTTTCAAACTGAAGCTATGTTTTCTGATATTTGTAGTTATTTTATTTTGAAATAGAAAGGGAAGAGAGAAAGAAATGAGATGCATTTTTGAATTTTTTTGAAGAAATATTGGAAAAGAAAAGTCAATCTTTAGATTTCAAAGAGTTAGGAATTTTTTCTAATGGCGGACCTTGTTTCCAATTCTTTTATGTTTTTGATAAAGTGAGACAACTCATACTTAAGACAGATCGTTTTTCTTTAGATGCTTTTGTGCTTTTTTGTAAATAATTGTTTGTTTTGATATTGTAACACAGTGATGACTGCTGTACCCATATTTCGACTATTTTATTTATAATGTCTGTTTTGTTCACGCATCGTTGTAAATATAACGGAATTTGATGAGACTGTCGTACAAGTGAGAGGTTTAGCGCTATAAAACCAGGTTCAATCCACCATTTTCTACATTTGAAAATGCCTGTACCAAGTCAGGAATATGACAGTTGTTGTCCATTCGTTTGATGTGTTTTGTCATTTGATTTTGCCATGTGAGAAGGGACTTTCCGATTGAATTTTCCTCGGAGTTCAGTATTTTTGTGATTTTACTTTTTTTCTGTCAATGCAAACCTTATTAAAGTATTGCATTTTTATATATCTTAACTAATAAGAAGTTGCCTTTCGTAACCACCAATTTTCAATACCATGACCATTTGTTTTCATCATAAATGTTCCTAAAAGTCACAATTATTTACCAGGTCTCACACAATACACGAGACTTGCACTACTTGTTTTGTATTACCATGGGCAACAATTTTGTTTTACTTAGTAGTCGGTATCTTGCAGACTAAAATTAAACAAAATCAGTGACGAATCCGGGGGTGGGGTGAAGAGGGCGTACGCCTTTTAAGTCGGCAAAACAAATCTCATCTTTCTCACGATTTATATGAGTTTTTTTTATCATAAAATCGTCCATTCTTTTTATAGATTTCGTTTTCTGGAATAACACAGCCTTTCAAAAATCATGGATCCGCTCCTGAAAATGACCTTTAGATGATAAGGAAATTGTTTGCTATTGCATCAATATTAAGATGTCGAAACAGTTCATCAAATTAAATTACGGTCTCATTTATAAGATTAATTGAAAACAGCATATTGCAGATCTTGAGAGCATTTGTAACAATCACTACGCTTTTTACAAAATAAATTTTATTTGAAATAAGATTGTTATTCATTTACCATTTCTGTCTGTATATTATTAAGTCATTATCGTACCTGTTACCCAAAGAATAATCAGTATACATGAAATACTTAAATCCAGAACGTTTGCCAAAGGAAGACCTAAGATACACATATATGTTATACTTTGAACCAGAACCTTTTCCCTGGATCTTTGACATAGTTGAATATCTTTTAATTCGCCGTTTCAGAATCTAGTGAATTTTAGGTAATATTTTCACAAGCGTATACCAAAACGTGTTGATTCTATTACAACGTTCTTTAAGATGTTCGCTACTCTGTTTCAAAATAACAAGCTTTTTAAAAGACTGTAATAAATTAAAAGTATATACATAAAGGAACTTAAAAAGCAGATAAAAACTAAGGGTCCATGTGCTTGTTTTCGAGAAATAAGCCATTGAAAATATGGCGGGAAATGATTCTATCTAGATTTTTCATACATTGAACATTAGCACCTTTTTTTTTTCAAAAACAATGAAAAAATAACAAAGATTTTGAAATATTGCTTTTTGAACTATATTTAACAATATTATGAAAAGAAAAGTAAGGGTTCGTGATCAAAATTTTTTAATGGCACTACATGTATAAAACCAGAGGATTCCGAATATCTGGCAACAATTCAAAAATAAGAGAAGCGAACATCCTTAACAATGGAAGTTCAACCAATGACGCATCGTAGTTTTCATTTTGGGGTACAGACAATGAAACTATACACAATCCTTTAGATACTGAAACGGCGAATTGAATCATAGACATATACAAAATGTATACGTTATGCTTGATTTCAGAACCTTTTTCGTTGATCTGGAACCTTAGGAAAATATGTAGGGCATTATCAATAATTCCAATTTGTCAAACCTTATCAAAATGTAAGACAACAAACTAAAAACAATTAACATATCTTATTGTCAAAACTAGAAAAATAAAAATGGAAGTTCTTTTAACATAGGGGCCTCGGTGGCCGAGTGGTGTAAGTAGTTACTACTGTAATCACTAGCCAGTCAACACTGAGGTTGTGAGTTCGAACCCCGCTCGTGCGGGTGCACTCGACTCCAATCTTAATTGACTAGGATTGTCAGTTTTCCTATCGAAGGTCGGAGGTTTTCTCCGGGCACTCCGGCTTCCTCCACCAATAAAAACTGGCCGCCACGAAATAGCCCAAAAGTGGTGCTTAAAAGTGGCGTTAAAACACAAAAAAATCAAAAAATCAAATCTTTTAACATAAAAAAGTGTCTCCTCCAAAACAAAATAATCATTACATCAGACAAGTTATAAATCTTGACACAGATATGTTTGAATTTAAAAATACAAAATGGCGTTACAAAGAACAAGATGTTGGTGATGTAAAAGGTGTATTTTGTCGAAGGCACTGACTTGAGGATGTGTTAAAAACGTTGAACGCTACAACAGATAGCAATGATTCACTAATTCACTAATTATACGACCGCAAAAAAATTTTGTGGTCGTATATTGGTATGACGTTGGCGTCGTCGTCGTGGTCGTCGTGGTCGTCGTCGTCATCCGGCGTCGTCGTCGTCGTCCGAAGACACATTGGTTTTCGCACTCTAACTTTAGTTAAAGTAAATGGATCTCTTTGAAATTTTACCATAAGGTTCAATACCACAAAAGAAAGGTTGGGCTTGACTTTGGGGGTTATGGTACTAACAGTTAAGGAATTAGGGGCCAAAAGGGGCCAAAAATAAGCATTTTTGTAACTTTCAGACATAACTTATGTGTTACAGTATGGATCTCTCTGACATTGTACCACAAGGATCCATATTACAAAGGGAATGCTGGGATTGATTTTGGGGTAATTGTCTCAAAATTATAGGAATTAGGGGCCAAAAAAGGGGAAAAACAAGCATTTTTCTATCCATGACAATAACGTGTGTGTAAGTGTATGGATCTTTCTGAAATTGTACTACAAGGTTCCATATCACAAAGGAAAAGCTGAAATTGAGTTTAGGGGTAATTGCACAAAAAGTTTAGGAATAAGGGGCCAAAAATGAGCATTTTTCTAGTTTCAAGACAATAACTTGTGTTCAAGTGTATGGATCTCTCTGAAATTGTACTGCAAGGTACCATACCACAAAGGGAAGGCTGGGATTGAGGTTGGGGGTGATAAATCATACGAGGGTTTTAAAAAATTAGGGGGGGGGATTTTTTTCCCTTTTTTTCCTTTTTTTTTCTTTAAAATTTTCCATTTAAATTGGTTATTTCTGATTTATATATAAAAGCAAATAATAATGATATGGTTTGTATAGGTAAATTAAAAAAAAATAAGTTCTTAGACCACATTCATTTTGTGTCAGAAACCTATGCTGTGTCAAATATTTAAGCACAATCCAAATTCAGTGCTGTATCGAGCTTCCGTTTTTATTCTGTAGTTAGTCCCACTTTGGTTTTATCAAGTATATCTATGATATAGTCATTTTATAAAATTTACTGTTTTGCAAAATTATAAGTTATTATGGTTATAAGGATGTTCTTGTCCCAGGCAGAAAATCCTGGCCGTGTTAGGCGCAACTTTTTGGAAGTTTTGGTCCTCGGTGCTTTTCAGCCTTGTACTTGTTTTGGCTTTCAAACTTTTTTCATCTGAGCTTCACTGGTTGGTCTTGTGTGGACGAGACGCACGTCTGGCGTATTGAATTTTAAGCCTAAGCTATTATTCGTGTGTTTCTTTGTCCTATATGTTCTCCCATTTATTTGTATTGTGGTCCTGTCATGTGATGTTGTCGTTTTGGTGTTGTGTTTGACGTTGCCATAAAAGCAGGAGGTTTGGCATGCCACAAAACCAGGTTCAACCCACCATTTTTTTTTTCTTAAAATGTCTTGTACAAAGTCAGGAAAATGGCCATTGTTATATTATAGTTCGTTTCTGTGTGTGTTACATTTTAATGTTGTGTTTTTGTTGTGTCGTTGTTCTCCTCTTATATTTGATGCGTTTCCCTCAGTTTTGGTTTGTAACCCGGATTTGTTTTTATCTCTATCGATTTATGAGTTTTCGAACAGCGGTATACTACTGTTGCCTTTATTGAATGTTGTGTCCATACTTGCCCCAACTGTTCAGGGTTCGACCTCTGCGGTCGTATAAAGCTGCGCCCAGAGGAGCATTTTATTCACTAATGCAGCCGATTTTACTTCAGGCAGTAATAACATTGATTAAAGGGTCTCATTTGGTTTTGCAAAAGTAATGAATGTGTAACCGCTTCCATACTTTGAAAGTTTCTATAGGTAACAAGAGGTAACGTCTAGTTTAGCAAGAGGAATGAATTATCAGCCACTAAACTCTTTGAAAGTACCCATGAGAAGTCTTTTTCAAGCGAAAAGTTTCCAAGAATGTCCTTATTATTCAGTGACAGTTAATGTCCTTTGGTCTTTGGAAGATAGTGGTCTCATTGGAAATCATACCTCACGACCATTCTTTAACAAATGTAAATACATTATAGGTATACTTTTAATTTGTGCCCCTTGAATTTAATTAATTGTTGACAGTTTCAATTCCATTGACAAATTCTACCAGAATAGTCGGGGACACAACATGTTTATAACATGTACAATCGCGGTTTGTGTTAAACCATGTCTGAAATCTATATTTCAACTTTTTAGGGCATCAAATTTCATAGCATCAACACGCAAAAGTAACATTATAGTTTTGAATATCATACATAAATTTTTCAGTCGTTATGTCTCTAACAAGCATTTTGATTTCTTGGATTGTGGTCTTTTATATGGTGAACTTTGCAAGTGCGACGACGAGTTCTTGTCGAACAGCAGACGGTAAGTAGTTAAAGTCTAGATGATTAAAAACAATACTAATTCAAAACAGAAACCACTCAGAATATGCTAAGACGGACATCACGAAATAAATCGGAAAACTAAAGCTTTACAATCCGCAATCTGATAGAATCATATCCATGTAGAGTGCTCTGATTGAACTGGTATATCCAGTGCTCTCGAAATAGTATGCCCTGCTTCATATGTAGCACCAGTGAACTTAATTTAGACGAAATCAAAACAAGATAAATGAACGGGAGTATGACCCTCAGGCTTATGACATATTAAAAAATATTGTAAGCTATATAAATTAGCTAGATAAAAATGATCATTTAATATTGTTGTTATACTAACAAATTGCGAGACTCGGCCAAGCATTTACAAAAATGTATTCTCCAAAACAAAATAATCATTACATTAGTCACAAATTTATCTCAATACTTACTAAACAGACAATATAATATAACCTGACCTACTGTGGATTCATTTTATTCGTGGTATACCAATTTTCGTGGGTTTCGTGTGTCACAGCGAACCACGAATTTAAGAATTCAACGAAGAATAATCCAGAGAAATGTGTATGGAGTCGGATATTTATTTCCGGTTATGTTATGCAGTTCTAGTATAGTGTTAAACTAGAGATAAACATTGTAACATAACGCGTGTTTTTATTGAAAGAAGATACAAGTATTTTGATGAAATCAATAATTAATATATCGAATATCAGTGATAATTTACTTTTTAAAATTGATTAAACTGTTCATGGAAAATGACTGTTGTTAATTACCGTGTCATAGTTTGGTTTACTGGTGATTAAAAATCAATAGGATTAAGTACGGGGATATTGCCCGTAGGTAATATTGTTTATGACAGGAACATTTTTTTTTAACACCTCTTATTTATTTGACTGTTTATTATATCGTGATTAGGGAACTGAGCTTTCAATCATAGAGTTTTGAATGCCTTATAAAATTCCGACAAAAATTTATAAATTGTAAAACAAATAAATAACTAGTTGTCTCTGTCCGTTATTGTAATAGAAGTTTTTAATGAACACTTTAACCTAGAATGACCAAGCGAGGATTTTGACAATTCAAAACTTTTTCAATGAATTCCTTCTTTTTTGTTTGTTTTATTATTGATCAAACCAAGGAGGTTATATGATCTCCTAAATCAAAAAGAAATCCAAGAACTACGTGTATCATTTTTTTTTTTAATCAGCGATCCACGAATTTACGTATACCACGAAATGTCTTTTTTTCTCTATCCACGAAAATTGATACCCACGAAAATAAATGAATCCACAGTATATTCATCGGAGTAAATTGCGTATCAAACTGCATGTGTTCAATCACTTGAGTACATGACAGTTGCGAATGAAAAAATACAATATCAGGATTTAGTTAGCCTGCTATAAATATTTGTATTTATTTCTATATGAAAGTCTTGAATGGCGAACGTGATGCATTCATTAGAGCATTCAAGTGAATTAAGAAAAATCAAAATAAAACACTTTTGAAACAATTTCAGGTCAGTTTGATGTCACTGTAAATTACCGTGGTAAAAATGGACAAGAAACTCCTAAATCGTCAGTAATAGCATTCTACGCCTTCATGTCAAAAGCAATCACGAACCCGGGCGTTGGTCGACGACTGGTATTTGATGTCATCAAGCCAAACCAGGGTGGTGGATATAACAGCCATACAGGTGTTTTTACCTGTCCAAAGACTGGGACATACGTTTTCGTGTGGGTTATAAGACTGAATTCTGCATATCATTCCTTTGAGTTGATGATCAATAATTCCATGTATGGTTCCACCTACCTTTATAACAAAAATGCCGACGGCAGCGTCAGTGGTACAGTTGTTGCGTATGTGTCGAAGGACGATAGTATTTACGTTCGTATGCACTCTTCCTACAATGGCGTGGGTGAATTATACACTGATAAATACGGTAGAACAGCATTTTCCGGATGGTTACTGAACTAAACAGTTTGATTTGAATAAATGCATTCTCTCAAAATATTTGTATGTGTTTTTCATAGCATTATTGCCAAAATATAGTGGATTACCCTCAGTTATAAAGTAGAACTGCTATAAATGCTAGAATTCGACCCCTCTTAAACTGTTTAATCATTGATAGGTATGATTATGATTTTTCTAGGCAACGCAACATAAATAAATATAGGATGCACTTGAAAAGTCAAAATTATTTGTCCAGTCCTGCACAATACACAATGATTATGTATCTTGCTTTGTATTGCCACGGACCACAGTTTTGTTTAACATAGGAGTTGTTTTCTGTTGCAAACTAAAACACAACATTTTAAAAAGTGGTTAATTTGAAAATTAACTTTTGAAAATGAGGAAATAAGGAAATTAACTATTGTATAAATATAAAAATGTTTATTAAATTACTGGCACATAAGATTGATTGAAAACGACAGATTGCAGATCTTCAAAGCATTTATAACAATCATTACCGTATAACGTTTTTTACAAAATGAATTTTATTAGAAATGGGATTCTCATACATTAAAAGTGGGGCGAAAGATACCAAAGGGACATGCAAACTCATAAGTCGAAAATAAACTGACAACGCCATGGCTAAAAAAGAAAAATACAAACAGACAAACGATAGTTCACAAAACACAACATAGAAAACCAAAGACTGAGCAACACGAACCCCACCAAAAACTGGGGTGATCTCAGAGCTCCGGAAGGGTAAGCAGATCCTGCTCCATATGTGGCACCCTTCGTGTTGCTCATGTTAGTACAAACCCGGTAATAAGTCTAATTCGGTAGGTCACATTCGGGAAAAGGGGACGGGATTGTAGTTACGACATTAGGAACATATCCGCTATCATTTGTGAAACGGATATTCCGTAACGGTCAACCAACTCGTGATATCGTCCATAAAATTTACGAAGGGATGATTTCAACTTCACCACTTGGAACTCTTGGTTTAATAGCTTCCTTGTCAGCAGCAACCTACTATCAAGGAAATCATGATAGGAAATACAAGCCCTAGAGTATCGTATCAACTGGGAGATACATACTCCGTATGCAGGCGCTGCTGGAATGTTGCTACATAAAAATGGAAAGTTCACAATTGGAAAGCTGAAATCATCTCTTTTGTCATAAAGTTTTGTTTTCAACCGACCCTCATTGTCAATTTCTAGATGTAAGTCAAGATATGAGGCAGACTAAACAGTATCTGTTGTATCCTTTATCTCAAGTTCGATGGGATAGATGCGTTCAACATTGTCACCAAATGTTGAATTATTTAGTGAGAGAACATCATCTTTGTAGCGGAAAGTAAAGTTAAAGGATACTGCTAACTTCTTTTTTTTTCTTCCTAAAAAGTTCCTGTATGAAGTCAGCCTCATATGAATAAAGGAACAAGTCGGCAATAAGAGGGGCACAGTAGTTTCCCATGGAAATGCCGATTGTTTGTGGAAAAACACGTCCTTCAAACGTAACAAATATGTTGTCAATCAAGAAATCAAGCATCTCGATAATATCAGTTTCAGAGAATTTTTTGTTAGAATCAGAGTGATTTTTTACAAAGTAGGATTTATCCCTCACTACGACCAGATGCTTGTATCTACGTTGGTCATTCTTTTTTATGTAACAAAGCAGGACCAACTCTTTCAATTTGTCTTTTAGTTTGGAATTGGGAATACTTGTGTAAAGTGTAGAAAAACAAATGTTTTAATACTATTGCAAGATGAAAGAGTCTTAGATTGTATGTAATATCTTTGGAATTTTTTAGTATCCACATCTGATTGACGCCACCTCTTGAATAGGTTGTTTCACAATAACTTTGAAGCCCGGCTTTGATTGCTGATAAAATTGATGTAAATAATTCAGAAAGATTCAGTTCTTCATCTTTGGTTGAAATTCCAAAGGAACATAGAACAGACCTATGATTATCCAGGATTTCCTTTTTAATTAGTGTCGTGGGGGTATATGTTGAGTTTCCAAGTAAATTGTCAATACCTAATTCATTTATCAAGCAGTTTATTTAATGTGATTTACACACAAAAACGATGTTGTTTGGGGCTTTATCTGCGAGGACAATAACATATTTGTCATGGAGGTAGGACAAGTGTTTAGCAACATTGTAGTCTTTATAGATTGATGTAGCATGGGTATAAATAGATCCATTCAGTTTCTTAATTTTGATTTGTATTCTTATTCTTATTCACGTTTTACCCACTGCCTGGAATAATCCTCGACTGAATCCATCAGTATTTTGAAGTTGTATTTCCAATTGATGGATTTAGGCTCACGATATTTCGGGCCTTAGGATAACACATTTCGCAGAGAAGTGTTATTGACAATGTTTAGGTCACCTGTAATAACGTGGCCAGCCGGATTATATATGAATGAGACACAAGCACAGGCGCAATCAGGAGGTTAGACTTGAAGTCGTCACTATTGAGATCCTGCAACACGTGTTTGTAATTAAAAATTTTAGTTGCAATTGGTTTGGTATAGGTATAAGAAATGATAGCTACAGACTGATAAAAAAAATAGGGAGGTATTTTCGAGTGAACTAATTTATGATGAAGGATATTGCTCAAGTTGATGGCATCGAGACTTGTGTTGGCAAAGGAAAGTTTAAGAATGGATCTTTTCTCTTTTTCATCTTTTTAAACGCGAACTGGTTTGAAAAGTCTGTGACTTGCAATAACCGAAATGCTAGCTGTAACTTTGTATTGGTTTGAATGAGAGTTTGTAACAGTGGTTTCCAAACATAAGTTGTACAGAGAATGAAGTTTTAAAAGGGGTAATGAATAAAGCTTCGTGCGAATGTGATGAATACCTAACGGTTTTTGTATAAACGGCAGCAGGTCATTAATAGAGACATCATGGATAGTAGTGATGTATAATGATGATGACCATGACTGCGTCTACGTCGAGGAGTAGAGTTAAAATGTTCATCACATTCACCGAGCTACAGGAAGGACTAGATATAATACCTATACCATCAATTTTAGTCATTGCAACCATATGGTGTCGCAGTTCCCAATAGTCGAATCCAGTAGTCTTCTTTCTGTCTACGGAGAGGTGTTGCAAGATGAGGATTGTTAGTCCTGTGGTATATTTTTTCGAGAAAGCGAACTTGCATAGAAACGTTTGAATGATCAAGGTGGTTAAAATGCTGGTAAAAAAGTCGCTAGCACTGTTGTTGATGTCTGATCTATGGCCGCACATAAGTTTATTTAGCCTTCCTTTCGTTTCACCGACGTATACCAATCCGCAAAGGTTATAACACTCTAATCCGTAGACGACATTATTTGATTTATAATTTAGTTCATCGTATCTTCTGGTAAAAAAAGACTTATTGGTGAAATTGCTAGTATATTGAGCATCATTAAAATTCCACAGGTTTTGCAGCCTGTGGCTTCACATTTCGAAATGAGACAGTGTTTTTCAGAGTCATCAAAATCCAAAATGTCTTATAGAATAACTGAACACGACTTCGTACGTAGATTATTGCCGTTGTCATAAGTATGATGATCTGAATGTGTCATGTTAGGGATATTTGTCATATCTGGTGATGAGGGGACATATCAGACGACACCGTGTCCATGGTGACGTCTGTTTCAGACCTTTTTATACTGGGCGACGTCAAATTTCCGTATGTATATTATTTTCATTACTGTACCTTTTATCAAAAAGGATAATACAATATACATGTATGAGTTATGAAACAAGAACTTTTGTCAAAGAATCGGCTACGATACATATGTACTATTTTGAACCCGAAACATTTGCCTGGATCTTTGACATATTTGAATAACTTTACATCGAAAAATTGTAACTGGATCTTAGACAAATATTTACGTGTTTATACTTGGTGCTAGAACTTTTTTCGTGGATATGGAACTTCAGAAAAGTTAAAGTGGGCATTATGAATAATTTCAATTTGTCAAACCTTATCAAAATATAATACAACAAACTCAAAACTTTTAGCATATCTTATTGTCAAAAGAAGAAAAATAAACAGGAAGTTCTAAACATACAAAAATATCTACTCCCAAACAAAATAAGCATTACATCAGACAAGCTATAAATCTTGACATAGATATGTACGAATTTACAAATTCAAAATGGAAGTGTTAAGTACGCTAAGCACTACTATAGGTAGCAAGGACAGAGAATTGCAGTCCAATTTTAATTCAGGCAGAAATAACATTGATTAAAGGGCCTACATTTAAGTTTTGCAAGAGCAAAACAAAAATACTATCACTTGCACACTTTCGAGGGTACTATAGGTAATGTCTATGGTTTCCGTCTAAGTTAGGAAAAGGAATGAATTCAGTGCTACAGCAGTCTTTGGAGGTGCCCATACGTACATTTGTAGACTATTGCAAGTGAACAGTTTTAACTCTTCCCAGAATGTCCATTTTATTCAGTGACAGTTAATGTCCTTTGGTCTTTGGAAGATACTAGTCTCATTGGCAATCATTCCTCATGACCGTATTTTTATTAAGGTGAATACATTAGAACCTTGAATTTAACTTATTGGTGACAGTTTCAAGTCCATTGGCAAATATTACAAAAATAGCCAGGGAAACAACATGTTTATGACATATACAACCGTTGCTTTATTAGACCAAGTTGGAAATTTTTTTTTTCTTTTTCTCAGTGTCAAATTTCATAGCATAGAGGTTTTTGTAGCGATCAAGAACCCAGGAGATTCTCGACGACTGTCTTGATGTTGTCATGGTCAACAGTTTTGGTTTACCTAGGAGATGTTTTCTTTTAAAATTAAAACACAAGATAAAAAAATTAGTTAATTTGAAAATTAACTGTTAATGATAAGGAAATTATTTGTTAATGAATCAATATATGAATGATATGAAACCGTTTAACAATATTGTCTCATAAGATTAATTGAAAACGACAGATCTTTAAATCATTTGTAACAATCATTACGTTTTTTACAAAACAAGTTGTCTTTGAAATAAAATTTTCATTCATTCATTCATCATTTCTGCAAACGGATCGGTATGAATACAAACGTTTAAACCAGAACCATTTACCTGGATATTTGACACATTTGATTTTGAATAACTACAACGATTTTTTTTCGCTGGATCATAGACACATAATACGCTCCTTTGGAGTTCATGCGATTCCCTCCGTATCTGTTTGTTACCTTGATTTGTCCATTCCTAATCGATTTAGGAGAGTTGAACATTGGTAAACCAATTTACAATTGATACTTGAACTTTTTTCGTGAATATGGAACTTATTCCATATTCCATGAAAAAATATATAGGGCATTATCAATAATATCGATTTGTCAAACCTTTTTAGAATATAAGACAATACACTAAAATAAAATAAATATTTTTTATAGTAAAAACAAGAAAACCTCATATTGAGATTTTAAACTTTCAAAAAATGTTTTTTCATACCTAAACATCATTCAATTTACATCAGACGTGTAATTAAAAAGCACAACAGGCTGGTGATGTAAAGGGGCGTCTGTTGTCGAATGCAATGACACAAGGAAGTGTTAATTACATAGAAATGCAACCCATTTTAACTTCAGGCAGTACTAACCTTGATTATAGGGCCTGCATTTAGGTTTTGCAAAGGAATAAATTTACAACCTCTTCCACTCAATGAAGGTTTCTATATGCTAATTATAGGGTTTCCATGTAGGATTTGCAGGAGAAATGAATTCGCAGCTACAAAACTCTTTGAACGTGTCCGTAAAAGAGAGGCGCAATATACCAAAGGGACATTCAAACTCATAAGTCGAAAATAAACGCCATGGCTAAAAAAGAAAAAGACAAACAGACAGTACACAGACCACAACATAGAAAACTAGACTAAGCAACACGAACACAACCAAAATTGGGTATGAATTCAGGTGTTCCGGAATGGTATATAAACCATGCTCCACATGTGACACCCTTCGAGTTACTCATGTAAGTACAAACCCGGTGATAAGTCTAATTCGGTAGGTACGCATTTGGGGATAAGGGGACGGGATCGTAGTTACGACGATTGGAACATATCTATCGTCAACTGTGAAACAGATATTCCATAACGTCCTTTCAACTCGTGATAGCATTCGTAAATTTAACGGAGGGATAGTTTCAACTTCACCACTTGGAACTCTTGGTTGAATAGCTTCCTTGTAAGTAGACTATTGCACGCGAAAATGTCTGACCCTACCCAGCATGTCCTTATTTTTCAGTTAATGTCCTTTGGTAGATAGTTGTGTTATTGGCAATCAAACATCATCACCTTGTTTTAATAAAGGTGAATACATAAGTCTACTTTAAGGCCTCTTGAATTTAATTAACTAATTACAATTCCAAGTCCAGTGAAAAATATTACAAAATTATTCAGGGGAGCAACATGTTTACTAAAATGATACTATACAACATGATGCTAATACTAGACCAAGATGAAAATATATTTTTTAACTGTTTTCTCAGGTTCATATTTCATAGCATTTACACGCAAAATTAACATTATAGTTTTTAATATCAAACGAATAAAAAGCTGCTCTATTGTAGATCACGCTAGAATATTTCAGTTATGTCTATAACAAGCATGTTGATTTCTTGGATTGTTGTCTTTTATATGGTAACCTTTGCAGGCGCGACGACCTCGTGCCGAACAGCAGACGGTAAGTTGGTAAAGTCTTCAAAGTAACATAATAACAAACAAAAACAAAAATAATTTACAAGTATAACCTTTTCAAAATAATATGTAGTACTTTGCGGTATCATAGAAATCACGTGAGCTTTTGATTTTGTATTTTTGTTATTTCATGGTTATCATCTAATGAGTGATATAATATCAATAGTATACACTTCATATGTAGGTAATATTAAACTAATCGTGTTATGCAGATTTTGTAAATGGAAAGCATAATAATAAATGTATCAATTCTGACTATAAACGCTTATCCAACCATATGTAATCCCGGTAGCAACATATTCATCGATCTGGTTTAGAAATTCCATACTGTTAAGACGAAAGACAAAATTAAAACAAGATAAATGAACGGGAGTGTGCCTTCAAATAATGTCAGCGATACAAACCTGCATATAAAAAATTATCCTCGAGCATTGTTGTTTTACCGACTACTCGCGAGGCTCAACCATAAATTGATCACAATTGATACTCCACAATAATCCATGTTGTCGTTGTTCCCTCTGTCTCTATTACTCTACGTGGCTCTTTGGTTAACGCATTTCAAGGCATTGTGAGGTCCTCGTACGTTGGTCCTGTAATGATAAGTTTGACCGTGAATTATCATAATGTTTGAATCTACTTTGATTAGTTTGACTCAAACGTATAAACCTTTCCTCCGTTTAATGATGCAAAAAACTTTCTATCGTAAAAACCAAACAAAATCAAAAATTACAATCAAATAGATCAATAATCCGATTTTCGAAATATTGATGTGATACAATATCAGCTGATTGACAAAATATTTCAAAGCCTTTTAAACTTGTTCCCTGCAGTAACTCGACACAATTTTCATATTGTGCCGATACGCAGATGATATTTTGCTGCATCAATATGCAGAAAACCTGATAATCGAAACTAACTCGACCGACATTATATATAAACAGACCAGTCATATATTCACCGGCGTATAATGTGTATCAAAACGTATATTCGTTCCATCAATTAAGAAAATGGAAGTTGCGAATGAAAAATTACAATACCGGGCTTTTGTAAGCTTGCCATAGATATTTGCATTTATTTTTGTATAAAGTTGAGAACGTGACGCATTCATTAATGAAAACTATTATGTTTTCAGTTTTTGACTTATGAGAATTAAAAAAATTAAAAATAAAACAATTTTGAAACAATTTCAGGTCAGTATGATGTAACTGTAAAGTATCGTGGTAAAAATGGCCAAGAAACTTCTAAATCTACAGTAATTGCATTTTACGCCTTCATGTCAAAATCAATCAAGAACCCTGGCGTTGGTCGCCGACTGGTATTTGACGTAATAAAGACAAACCAGGGTGGTGCATATAACAGCCATACAGGCGTTTTTACCTGTCCAAAGAATGGAACATACGTTTTCGTGTGGGTTGTAAGACTGGATCCTGCATATCATTCCTTTGAGTTGATGGTCAATAATTCCGTGTATGGATCCACCTATCTTTATAACAAACATACCGACGGAAGCAATAGTGGTACAGTTGTGGCGGATGTGTCGAAGGGCGATAGTGTTTATGTTCGTATGCACTGTTCCTACAAAGGTGTAGGTGTATTACATAGTAATGAACACGGCAGAACAGCATTTTCTGGATGGTTACTGAACTAGACAGTTTGATTTAAATAAATGAAATTTCTCTAAACCTTTTCATGTTTATTCCATATCATTATCGTCAGACTATAGTGGATTATCCTCGGTTATCAAGTAGAACATAATTGCTAGCCAAGGGTTATGATCTGGTCTCCTCGTCACGCCCTGGCCCGTCGAGGAGGGGACCCGGATCTTAACCCTTTGATAGGGAAGATGTAAGTAGAACTGCTTTGCATTTATTTTGACAGTTCAACAGAAGTAAAACACTTGCTACAGGTTTTTTTTCGATATACAATATCTGTATTAAGCGTTCTTTGTAATGCTTAATTTCGGCCCCTTTTTTAAATGAAAGGTACAATTGTGATTTATTCAGACAATGCCGCATAAATATTCATTTCTATCTTTTATTCATTACAAGTTCACACATAAGTTATTTTTGCCAATTGCAACGCTGGTCATGTTGTTTATTTTCAAAATGCAGAATCGTCCTTTAAATGATATTCTGGATGGACCGGGGTCCTTCCAATATTTATTCTTTTTTAATACTATTTCCTCTATTCCTTATCTTTTTTACTTATTACATGTACATTGTATTATTCTCTATTTACTTGTTATTCTCTATTCTTCTGTCTTTTTTACTTTTTATTCTCTATGCTTTATATTTTAACACCTTATTTTTCTCTTTTCTTTGTTTTTTGTACTATTTTTGTATATATTTTTTGCCATTTATTCTGCACATTTTGGCTGTTTTTCTACATTTTGTAAACTCCATCCTGACCCTTCTAAATGCGAGTTTTCTCTCGGTGAATGTTAATGATAATTACAACAATCATTTGTTTTAACTTGCATTACATGATTGTTGATTATTATTCATCAAATTTGACATGTTCTTTAATCGAGGAAAGCATCGTGCACACACCATAGTTATCGTCTTATTTTGATTCTAAAGGACTGGGTAGTTGCTGGAAGACTGTTAGTATCGGAGGTATCATAAGATCGGCAGTTATTATCAAGAAAAGGTTCCAACTCCAACATGCAAAAATGAGCGTAGAGTGAAACTAAATGTAATTATGTCGCTTTCGGTCCTATAGCTCCTCTAGTTTTTCAAGTTTTCATACATCTCTGACTTTCATATTTTTTGGTTTGTCCATTCCTGTTGTTGGTAAATCAAAATACCGCTTTTAACCCACCAATTATATAATACAACCTTTTTAGATTGGGAATTTACATGTTTCAATAAGAACCAATTGGGTATATTCTAAATGGTAATTCAATTAACTAGATTTACGAAAAATTTACTGTCCTTGGAATATGAGGCTATACAAGGTGAAACAGTAACGGTGCACGGAGACTTCCGGTTAATTATTGCAAATGTTGAAGACATTTAATGACATTGAGAACGGAGTTATCTACGTTCCTGATGATATCGTTTACAAATCAGATTCAATATTTACATTGCCATAATTATTATCAATGTTTTTGACAAACTTATACAAAACAAACTGTCAAAGTAAACATGAACCTTTACCATTGCAATAAAAACATACGCTTCTGTCCGCTGTTTATCAGGACAATTTTAAAGATTATCCGATCAGTTCTACATTTTCTATAGCTACTGTAACAGTGTTTAATGTTTAATGATTTTGTATTTTGTTATCTTAGGTAAATCAGTCCTCTCAATAAAATTTCTGGCTAATATGGCAATCGAGGAAGAATTTTTCCTCGTATCCAAGTATATGACACAGTTTAGAATATTCACCCTTATATATTTCCATGTTGTAATCATTAATACGGAGTTTAATAAAACCACTTTCTCAAAAAAATAATTAAATCCTGGTAAATGAAATAAAATTCTTTATTTTGTACGCCATTTTAATATAATTGAGAGACAAATAAACAATCATTGATCGTAATTAAATTACAATGATTAAAGGCGTTTTATCGTTAAAAATCTAAATAATAATAGTCATACTAGCGTGAAAAATAGCAAGAAGTAAAAGAAAAAATGCAAACAAACAGATGAAAAAAAACATTTTGTTAACAATGAATCGTAATTTTATAAATCGTAAACAATTGAAGGCCGGATAATATTGCTAACATCGACGTCATTTGGTATCTGGTGGAGAGTTGTCTTATTGGCAATCACACCAAATCACTTTTTTATATTATGTACAATATTTTTTTGTTGAAATAAAAAGTATAATGAGAAGAATAAGCAAAATATATATTTCCGCATACATGAGAGTCTGGGGCCCTTCATTTCTGTATTTTTTAAAATTTTTATCCATTATTTTCTATTCTTTATTTTTTCCCCATTATTCTTTATAGTTTAGCACCTCATTATTCTCTAATCTTTATTTTTTCTCTTTTCTTTATTGGCCCATTATTCTCTCTATTATGTAAACCCCATTCAGATATCATACATACAAAGAGAAATCTAAGATTACAAATCACTTAATGGCACCAGAATATTCCACAAAGGATTACAGGGTTTAATAACTATTTCTGTAAATATAATGAATCTCATAAAAAAAGAATATTTGATATAAGGCTTTTTTCATCCTACCTTTTACTAAAATGTCGTGATTTAGAACAAATACGAAGAAAATGATATATTGACCAAGCTCGGACATTTCTGACATTTTCAACAGCAAGGCCTACAGGCGTAATATACTCACTTAATCATTTAAAATTGTTCTTTCTTCAGATCAGTTGACGATTTAAAATACTAACTGGCCTCTTACCAATACAAATACTATCCGTTTCATTTCAATCTTTCAATGAAACTTCATGAAACCTGTTAGGGGTGTTGTTTTCGAACTTTTTATTAAGCGACAGTAACCAACTAATTAAGTGATAGCAAGCTGCCTTGGCAATGTTAGCTAGTTCCCCGACGGAGCAGGCATGTTTTGGTCCCGATAAATTCAAACAAGAACTGTTCCCAAAGGATCATCTTCGATAAATAAGTCTTACTTTAAACCTCTACCTTTGACTGGATCTTAAACATACTTACATAACTTATCATTCAAAAAAAAATTGGCTAGAACAGACATTTATTTACGTGTTATAATTGACGCAGAATCTTTTACATGTACATGGATGTGGAACTTATTTTTTTTTTTTTTTTTTAATTCTATATAATTTTATTTGAAATGTACATTTGTTAGAGATACATAACGTACCGGTACCTTATCCCGGTCTCGTTGACGTTAGTACATAGCATTTCATAAGGTTAGTACTTGTTGGTACACAACATACAGTTTTGCTAATAAATAATGTATAAGAGAATAAAAAGAAATTACTATGAAATATTTTAAATCTTAGTTAAGAAGATAAATTAATTTTTTCTGCAACCAAATTGTAGAAGTTTTTATATTTGCCTTGTTTATTTGTCAATATTTTGTAGTGTTGGAGAAGTTCACTTTAAATATTTCAAACACATTAATTTGTTTTGTTTTCTGCTCGGATATGTAATACACTTTAGATATAGTAAAAAGTATGATTGTTAGAAAATCGTTGATATTGTAATAATTTGTATCGTTTATCTTATATCCGTACAAAAGTGATGCCAGTGATATTATATGATGTCCTATTTTAAGTTTGTCTAGTATTAGTTTTATTTGATCCCAAAATGATTTTAGATATTTGCATGTCAGAAAGTAATGATCATAATCTTTAATGACATTACATATATTACATAGAGGAGTTTTAGGTATTTTCCAAGAGAAAAGTAATTGTTTGGTTGGTAAAATGTAATGTAGAAATTTCCATCTTAACATTCTCAATTTATTATCTTGGATATAGTTAAAGATGAAGTACAGCATTTGTTCTCTTTTCCTTGTATTGTTATCTAAATTTAGAATTCTGTCCCATTTTTGAAATCCTATTGCTTTCTCATAATATCTATTTAAAAGCGAGATGTAGATATCTTTCGAGGAAAATATTTTTATTGGTACCATTTTTCCTTCTCTATCTTTGAATTTAAATTCGGAGTCGGTAGCAACTTTTGTTTTGATTGACTCTTCTTTTATGAGCTCTTGTAACCACTGTTTTGGTATTGCTTTCATCAATTTAGAATATTCCGAAAACCAATTAGCATGGCAAGATAGTTTATATCTAAAATCTTATTTTGATTAATGTTTCCTTTATCATCAATTATGTCATTTACAAATAAAATTTTGCTGTTTATCCAATTTTTGAAAATAAGACATTTACCATTTAATTTGATATGCTTATTGCCCCATATTAGTTGCTGTCTGATATGCTTATATGTTAGTCGATTTGATTCTTTTTCAGATTTTGAGTTTATCCATGATATAATTATTTTTAAGTAAAATTCTGGAACAATTTCTTTTAGTTTATTGATTAGATTAATATTGTAAAAGTCCATTTTAAATATAAGGAATTCTTGTCCAAACTTGTCTAAGTAAAATTTTGGTAAGACATTCCAATTTGGCGATGAGTCTTCATTATCAATGAGTCTTTTTACCCAATTTATATTTACGGATTCTATATATTTATCTATGTCTATCATTTTAAGCCCGCCGGCAAGATAATTTCTACTTATTATAGCTCTTTTAACTTTTTCTGGTTTATTATTCCATATAAAACTATATATTATTTTTTTTTAATTTTGCGAGATATTCTTTATCAATTTCTGTTACTGATGATGCAACATAGGTTAAATTTGGTAGGATTAGTGATTTATCAAGAGTTATTTTACCTAACATAGTTAATTTTCTTTTATTCCAATCTTTAATTATTTTTTCCGATTTTTCGTATTGTATTTGGAAGTTTAATTTTTTACACTCATTTTTATTAAGGCCTGAAAGTGATCCGAAAATTTCGATAATGTTCAAAGTTAATGAAACTTCTTGTTTTGAATTTAAAAATAAAGTGGTGTCATCTGCAAGCTGGCTTAACTTTAGAGTATGGGTTTTATTATCTAGTTTGAATGTTTGGATGTGGAACTTAATAAAAATTGGAAGGGCATTATATCTAGTTCCAATTTGTTAAACCTTATCAAAATGCAAGACAACAAATTAAAAAATTGACATGCATGCCCTTATATTTACATTTGTAGGATCCTTATGTTCAACTTGGTAAAAGTCACTAGTTTTCACTTTGACTGCAATTTGCTAAAGTTCGTTATTTTAACCCTTTTTTTGTTGTTGACAATACAAGAAAACTGAAGGGATGAAAGTTTGAAACTATAAAATGTCTTCTCCAAAACAAAATATTTGATTCATATATATCAGACAAGTTATAAAACTTTGACACAGATATGTATGCATAATGCAAAAAAATGGCATTACAATTCACTACAGTCTGTTGATGTAAAAAAAGGGGGGTATATTGTTGAAGGAATTGACATAAGGAATTAAATACTATAATAGGTAGCAAGGATAAAGAAATGCAGCCCATTATAACTTCAGGCATTAATAGCTGTGATTTTAGGGCCTACATTAAGGTTTTGCAAGAGAAATATATTTACAACCACTTAAACTCTATGAAGGTTTCTATATATATATATAAGCAAATCCTAACGTTTTCGCGAAACATTTGCAGCAGGAATGAAATTGAAGCCACTAAACGTTTTGAAGGTGTAATTAGGTAGCTTACTGGAAGCGATAATGACTAACCCTACCCAGCATGTTCTAATTTTTCATTTAATGTCTTTTGGTCTTTGGTAAATAGTTGTGTAATTGGCAATCAAAATCACCACGATAAACGATAAATACATCAGTCTACTTTTTGGGCTCTTGAATTTAATTAATTAAGTCAAGTGGTAAATATTAAAACTATTGTCAGGGGTGAAATATTAGTATACAACATGCTGCTTACAGTGTACAATGATGAAAATATTTTTTTTACTGTTTTTCAGATTCAAATTTCAAAGCATAAACACGCAAAAATAACATTATAGTTTTGAATATCATAGGTATAAAATGTGCTGCATTGTAGATCATGCTAGAATATTTCAGTCGTTATGTATCGAACAAGCATGTTGATTTCTTGGATTGCGGTCTTTTATATGGTTACCTTTGCAGGCGCGACGACCTCGTGCAGAACAGCAGACGGTAAGTTGGTAAAGTCTACAAAGTAACATAATAACAAACAAAAAACAAAAAATTTACAAGTTTAACCTTTTCAAAAAGGTATGGGGTGCTTCGCCGAATCATTAAATTTACGTGAGCTTTTGATTTTGTATTATTGTGATTTCATGGTTATTATCTAATCACTGATATAATTATAATATTATACCCATCATATATCTATACTACTAAAAAAACGATGTTTAATTTGTTAGTCGGTATGACGTAAAAACAACGAAACAAAGAATTCAATTTTATATATAACTAATATAGGACAATAGTGTTGATTAAAAATTACACCATCCCAGACCCTTTTGTTGTCCGCATAATTAACATTATCAATAATTAAACAGTTTGAAAGCAGAGAAAACTTGGCACCTTATAATCAGCATGACTTTATCAAATAACAATACGAATACTAAAAATCCAAGCTGAAAATAAGGTGTAGGTACTTTAATTCAGTCACGGACCCGCGATGTCACGGGTGTGTTCTAGTAGAATATATTAAACTAAGTGTGTTATGCAGATTTTGCAAAGGGGAAGCATTATATCAAATATATATTTCTGATTTCTTTATACTCATACGTATATGTACGAGAGTTAATATAGGTCAGAAATTTTAATCAGATTGTGTTATGTCCAATACGTTAGTTCTGTATTGATAACTTTGACCGTGAATTATCATAATGTTTGAACCCACTTTGTTACGTTTTAGTGATCCCAACTTATAAACCTTTCACCCGTTTGCTGATGTTAAACAAACTTTCCATCACAAAAAACACACAGACAAATACAATCAAATAGATCGATAATCTGATTTTTATCATATGACATTGTACAACGTCACCTGGTCAACAAATATTTCAAAATCATTTTTGATGGATGGATGGATGCTTAACGTCCAGCGGCAAATTAATATGCATATTCAGAACGATAACATGTTAATGTAATATGAATAATTACCCTGCTGGATACTAGACCGACACGCTGAGCCGGATTTTAAACGTGCTAGTTCACAAGGTAACAGTTCGATGGAAGACATTGTCACCTTACCCGGACACATTATTCTGACTCAGAGCCAACCAGTCTTTGCTCTTACTCCTTAATGCCGCGTGCTTAGCGGATAATTAGCAAATACCAATTTTAAAGTCTTTGGTTTGACCCGACCGAGGTTCAAACCCACGACCTTCCGCACTCGAGGCAAACACACTACCACGATACCTCCGAGACGGCCAAATCATTTTTGAACTCGTTCGAAGCGATAACTCAAAACAATCGTCATAAGACTCGCAGCTGATATTGTGCAGTATAAATATGTAGAAAACCTGATAATCGATACTTACTTAACGGACAATAAAGTAATATAACCTTACCTTTATTCATCGAGATCAATTCATGCGTATCAAACTTGAGTAAATGACAGTTGCGAATGAGAAAACAATACAGTACTAGTATCAGGTTTTGCTCTAGTTAGCTTACTATAACTTTTGCATTCATTTTTATGCGAAAGACTTATAGTCATGAGTTGCGAACGAGATGTATGCATTAAAGAAAAATACCATGTTTGTAGTTTTCAATTGATCTGAATTTTAACAAATCAAACTAAAACAGTTTTGAACAATTTCAGGTCAGTATGATGTCACTGTAAATAATCGTGGTAAAAATGGTCAAGAAACTCATAAATCGACAGTTATAGCATTTTACGCTTTCATGTCAAAAAAGATAACAAACCCGGGCGTTGGTCGACGACTGGTATTTGATGTCGTAAAGTGAAACCAGGGCGGTGGTTATAATAGTCATACAGGTGTTTTTACCTGTCCAAGGACTGGGATCTACGTTTTCATGTGGGTTGTCAGACTGGATCCTGCATATCATTCCTTTGAGTTGATGATCAATAATTCCGTGTATGGATCCACCTACCTTTATAACAAAGATACCAACGGTAGCATTAGTGGTACAGTTGTTGCAGATGTGTCGATGGACGATAGTGTTTACGTTCGTGTGCACTCTTCCTACAAAGGTTCGGGTGTATTACATAGTGATTCATACGGTAGAACAGCATTTTCTGGATGGTTACTGAACTAAACAGTTTGATTGAAATAAATGAATTATCTCAACAAAAAAAAATATGTTTATTGCATAGCATTATCGCTAGAATAAAGTGGCTCAGTTATACAACAGAAGTGTTTAATTTATTTCGCAATTCAAAGGAATTAAAACATTACGTTTCTTTTATCGAATTAAAATACAACTGTTTTGTTTATCTTTTATTTCTAAAATTAAGCCACTGTTCTAAATCATACAGTTATGATTTTTCTAGACAATGCCGCACAAAAACTAATTTCCATCTTCCATATGCATGCAAAACCACCTCACACATTGTGTGTCTTGGGATATCAATAATAAGCTGTTTTTGTAAAGATTATTTATTCTTACCAACAGCAACCCCTGTCAGATTGTTTATTTTCAAACCCCACCCATTTAGCTTTTCATTAGAACCGTTAGGGTACTCTAATTGAGTATATTCTAAAAAGTAGTTCAATTGACTAGACGGTCGAAACTGTACAGACACAAGAATATGAGGTAATACATAGGTAAATCATAAATTTTGCCTAGCAACAGTCGAACTTCGGAGACTTCCGGTGAAAAGTTGCAAATGTTCAAGACACTTTTAAATGATATTAAAAAGGGAGTTACCGTTCCTGGTCAAATCGCTAACAAATCAGATCAAATATATAATTACCATATAAATTTTAAAAAAGGAGATGTGGTATGATTGCAAATGAAACAACTCTTTACAAGAGACCAAATGACACAGAAATTAACAACTATAGGTCACCGTACGTCAACTATGTTTTAGACAAATTAATTCAAAACAAAATAAACTGTCAAAGCATACACGAATCAATATTAAAGCAAAGAAAAGTACAAAAAAACAAAACAAACGCTTCAATCCTAATTTCTATGAAAAATGTTCTAAAGATACAGCGTAATTATTGTTTCTGTAAATACAATGTTTCTCGAAAAAGAAATACATCAGATATTAGGTATTTATCATCCTACCTTTTATTAAAATGACGGAAGTAGAACAAAATCTGAAAATGTTAAATTCAAGTTCGTAGTTTCTTACATCTTTTAACACTGAGCAAGGCATATACAGGCGTGATACACACACTTATTCATTTAAACTTAGTTCTTTCTTTTAACAATCTGACGATTTCAAGAATTCACTGGCCTCTCACAAATACTGCCTATGGCAAGTAAATCTATGACGAAACTTCGAGTGTTGTTTTCTTATATTTTTATTTAGCTCGGTAACCAACAGTGGTAGCTGTCTTAGCTATGTTAATTGTCTACCTGTAGAAGCAAGAATATTTTGCCCTGCTTTCCAAATATAACATGCCGTATTTGCTCTATTAGTGGTAATTTCATTGGTAGATATACACTGTTTTTTATTGTGTGTTGCAGTTTTACGACATACTATACCAAATGTCGTAAACTAAAACACATAATCAAAAACCTGCAAAAAAGGGTGTGGGTGTGCGCAATTTAACGTTATTCAATTAAGAACCACATTGTGTGCATGCCTTCACCTATTCAGACGATTTGGACTATGTTTTAATAAAGGTGAATACATCAATCTACTTTTAGGCCTCTTGAATTTAATTAATTAATTACAATTCTAAGTTCAGAAGCAAATATTACAACTATACTCAGGGGAGAAACATGTTTATGAAATTCTAGTATACAACATGCTGCTTATACTAGACCAAGATCACAATATATTTGTTTACTGTTTTCTCAATTTCAAATTTCATAGCATAAACATGCAAAAGTAACATTATAGTTTTGAATATCACATACGTATAAAAGCTGCTCTGTTGTAGATCACGCTAGAATATTTCAGGCGTTATGTCTCTAACAAGCATGTTGATTTCTTGGATTGTGGTCTTTTATATGGTAACATGTGCAGGCGCGACGACCTCATGCCGAACAGCAGACGGTAAGTTGGTAATTATACAAAGTAACACAATAACCAAATCCAACAATTCACAAGTAAAACCTTTTCAAAAAGGTAGGAGGTGCTTTGCCGTATCATGGATTTTACGCGAGCTTTTGATTATGTATTTTTTTGATTTCATGGTAATTATCTTATGACTAATATAATATTAATATTATGCACATCATATATATGTTATTCTAAAATAATCGTTTTATGCAGATTTTTCAAAGGGAAAGCATTATACTAAATGTATCAATTTTGACTATCAGCGCTTAACTAACCATATGTAATCCCTGATAGCAACATATTCATCGATCGGGTTTAGAAAATCCATACTGCTAAGACGATAGACAAAATTAAAACAAGATAAATGAACGGGAGTGTGCTTTCATATTTTTAGTTTATAAGAGATAATGTCAGCAATAGAAACCAGCATGTAAAAAATTATCCTTGAGAGCATTGTTGTTTTCTGACAAATCTCGAGGCTCACTCAAGAATTTATCTCCATAAAACTCAACGATATTCCAATTTGTCGGTGTTCCCTTTGCCTGTTTTAATCTGCTCAGCTCTTCATAAAACTGCATGTCAAGGCGTTGTGACGTCAAATACGTTGAACTGGTATTGATAACTTTGATCGTGAATTATCATAATGTTTGAACCAAATTTGATATATTTGACTAACCCAAACTAATAAACTTTTCCTCCGTTTTCTGGTGAAAAAAAACACACAGTAAAATACAATCAAATAGATCGATAATCTGATTTTCTTCATATTGATATTGTACAATGTCAACTGTTCGACAAAATATTTCAAAGCATTTCTGAACTCGTTCGATGCAACAACTCGAAACGATCGTCATATTGTGACTCCCAGCTGATACCTTACTGTATTAACATGTAGAAAACCTGATAATTGATACCTACTTAAACGGATAATATGATATAACCTTACTTTTATTCAACGAGATCAATTAAAGCGTATCAAACTTCAACAGTACAATCACTTGAGTAAATGACAGTTGCGAATGAAAAAAATACAGTAGTAGTATCAGTATTTGCTTTAGTTAGCCTACTATTACTTTTTACATTCATTTTTATACAAAAGACTTAGTCTTGAGTTGCGAACGTGGTGCATGCATTTAAGAAAAATACCATTTTTGCAGTTTTCAATTCATCCGAATTTAAACAAAAACAACTAAAACAGTTTTGAAATAATTTCAGGCCAGTATGATGTTACTGTAAATTACCGTGGTAAAAATGGTCCATAAAAAATAAGTTCTGCATATCATTCCTTTGAGTTGATGATCAATAATTCTGTGTATGGATCCACCTACCTTTATAACAAAGATACCAACGGTAGCACTAGTGGAACAGTTGTTGCTGAAGTGTCGAATGGCGATAGTGTTTATGTCCGTATGCACTCATCCTACAAAGGTGTAGGTGTATTATATAGTAATGAACACGGCAGACCCGCATTTTCTGGATGGTTACTGAACTAGACAGTTTTATTTAAATAGATGCATTCTCTCAAATCTTTTTGATGTTTATAACGTAGCATTCCCGCCTGACTATAGTGGATTACCCTAAGCTATTGAGTAGTACATCTTTGCTAGCCAATATTTCACGATCCAGTGCCTTCTTCACGAATGTATTGGGGCGGATCATAGTCCTTGGCCAGCGAAGATGTAGGTAGAACTGCTTTAAATTTATTTCGAAAGCTGAACAGAATTGAAACATTCAGTTTTTTTGAAACAAATAAAATATCTAGATTGAGCATTCCTTGTAATGCGAAAATTCGGCCCTATCTGTTTTTTTAAATTGTTCAATCATTGAAAGGTACAATTATCATTTGTTAAGACAATGCCGCACAAATCTTTATTTCCATCTTAAACTCATAACTAGTTCACACATTTTGTGGGACAGTATATCTATTTCAATCTGCTGTTGTAAATATTATTTATTTTGAACAGCATCAATTAATGCTGGACAGGTTATTTGTTTTCATAATGCAGAACCGTCGAATAAAAGCGACCTCTCTCGCAATGAGTTATAATGATATCTACAACAATCATTTACAAGAGTTTCTTGTAGCACCGATTACATGATTATTGAGTTTTGTTTAGCAAATATGCCAGGCTCTTTAATCCAAAAAAATGTTTCGGACATACCATATTTAATGTGTTATTTTCATTTGCTACCACTCATGTTTGCTCGATACCGTGGTTGGAATAAGGTTAGTCTCCGAGAGTATCATGAGCTCAGTAATTATTACCAAGAAACTAAGGTTCTGTGTTCCACATGCAAAGATAGGTCCCTTTAGGTCAAATAGCTCCTTCCGTTTTCAAGTTTTGATACGTCCTGAGCTTTAATATTCTTGATTTTGAGCGTTTCAGATGATAGTATATCAAGATAGCGCTTTGAACTCACCAAATATATAGTGCAATTGTTTTAGATAGTGTATTTACAAGTTTTTTTTAAACCAATTGGGTATATTCTAAAAGGCAATTCAATTGACTGGATTTAGGAAAAATTGACTGCCCCTTAAATATGACGCTATACAAGGTAAAACAGTAACGGTGATTAGGAACAGTCGATGCACGGAGACGTTCGGTTAATTGTTGCAATTGGCGCAAGACACTGAATGACATTAAGAACGGAGTTATCGTCGTTCCTATGATATCGTTAACAAATCGGATTCAATATCTATATTACCATATAAACAGTGTTTTGACAAACTTATACGAAACAAAAGGTCAAAGTAAATATGAACTTTATCGATGCAATATTTATACAATAAAAACATACGCTTCTGTCCGCAGTTTATAAGGTCATCTTCAAATATTATCCGATCAGTTTCACATTTTCTATGGTTACAGTGTTCAATGATTTTGTAATTTTTTTTTATCTTAGGTAAATCCGTCCTCTCAATCAAACTTATAAAAATAGTTTTAGTCTTAACTTATTGTTAATATAACAATCGAGGAGGAAGTATATAGGACACAGTTAGAATATTAACCCTTTTATATTTCAAGTTTATAATCATTAATACGGAGTTTTATTAGACACTTTCTTAACATAATTAAATCCTGGTAAATGAAATAACATTCTTTATTTTGTATTCAATTTTAATATAATTTAGAGAAAAATAAACAATCATTGATTGTATTTACTTTACAGTGATAAAGGGTGTTTTATTGCTAAAAATCCAAATTCTTATAGTCATACTAACGTAACAAAAATAGAAAGAAGTAAAAGAAAAAATGCAAACAAACAAAAAAAAAGAAAACATTTTGTTAACAATGAATCGTGATCTTATAAATCGTGAACAATTGAAAGCCGGATGTTGTTGCTAACATCGACGTCATTTGGTATTTGGTGGAGAGTTGTCTTATTGGCAATCACACCAAATCACTTTTTTTTTAATATTATGTACAATATATTTATGTCGAACAAAAATTATAAGAAGAATATATAGAAGAATAAGCAAAATGAGTATTTTATATTTGAGACATTTCTGTCATCTTCAACAGCAAGGCCTACAGGCATAATATACTCACGAAATCATTTAAAATTGTTCTTTCTTCAGATCAGTTGACGATTTGAAATACTAACTGGCCTCTATCCAATACAAATACTATCTATTTCAATTAAATATTTTAATGAAACTTCATGAAACCTGTTAGGAGTGTTGTTTTCAAAATGTTTATATAGCGACAGTAACCAAACAACTAAGTGGTAGCAAGATGCCTTATCAATGTTAGCTAGTTCCAAGACAAGGCAAGCACGTTTTGGCATGACAAATTCAGACAATAACTGTTCCCAAAGAATTGTCTTCGATAAATAAGTATTACTTTAAATCCCTACCTTTTGCCTGGATCTTAAACTTACTTAAATAACTTATCATTCAAAAAAATTGGCTAGACCACAGACATATATATATTTACGTGTTATAATTGATGCAGGACCTTTGACGTGGATGTGAAACTTAAGAACAATTGGAAGCGCATTTTCACTAATTCCAATTTGTTAAACCTTATCAAAATGCAAAACAACAAATTCAAATATTGGCATGCAAGCTCTTATATACACATTTGTAAAATCGTTATGTTCAACTTGGAAACAGTTACTAGTGTTTACTTTGACAACAATTCGCTAAATTTCGTTATTTTAAACCTTTATTCATTAACAAAACAAGAAAACTGAAGTAATGAAAGTTTAAAACTTATAAACATGATAAAATGTTCTCTCCAAAACAAAATAATCGTTAAATATATATCAGACAAGTTATAAGTCAAGACACAGAAATGTATGCAATTTAAAAATAAAAAAATGGCATTAAACACTCTATCAAGGTTTCTATAGGCTAATCCAAGGGTTTCCGTGTAGGGATGAATTTGAAGTCACTAAACTCTTTCAAGGTGTCCTTAAGACTCTTTGAAGGTGTCCTTAAGACTCTTTGAAGGTGTCCTTCCTTAAGTAGCCTTTTGGAAGCGATAATGCCTAACTCTACCCAGCATGTCCATATTTGCAATTTAGTGTGTTTTGGTCTTTGCTAAATAGTTGTGTTATTGGCAATCAAACATCACCACATTGTTTTATTAACGGTGAATACATAAGTCTACTTTTAGGCTTCTTGAATTTAATTAATTAATGTCAATTCCAAAATCCAGTGGCAAATATAGTCAGTGGAGCAACATTTTTATGAAAAAGTACTATACAACATGCTGCTTATACTAGACCAAGATGAAAATATATTTTTTTACTGTTTTCTCAGATTCAAATTACATTGCATAAACACGCAAAAGCAACATGATAGTTTTGAACATCATACGTATAAAAGCTGCTCCATTGTAGATCATGCTAAAATTTTTACGTCGTTATGTCTCTAACAAGCAAGTTGATATCTTGGATTTTGGTCTTTTATATGGTAACCTTTGCAGACGCGACGACCTCATGCCAAACAGCAGACGGTAAGTTGGTAAAATGTGATACTTCGGAGTTTTATAAAATTTACATTAGCTTTTAATTTGGTACTTTTGCTATTTCATGGTTATTATCTAGTGACTGATATAATATTAATTTTATGCACATCTTATACAGGTTATATTAAACTAATCGTGTTATGCAGATTTTGCAAAGAGAAAGCATTATAATAAATGTATCAATTTTGACTATCAGCGATCATACAACCATATGTAATCCCAATATTCATGGATCGGGTGGAAAAAAATCCATACTGTTAAGACGAAAGACGAAATCAAAACAAGAAAAATGAACGGGAGTTAATTAACGATAATGTCAGCAAAAGAAACCAGCATGTAAAAACAATATCAAACAGTTTTGTACAATTTCAGGTCAGTATGATGTCACTGTAAATTACCGTGGTAAAAAAGGACCAGAAACCCCTAAATCGTCAGTAATAGCATTTTACGCTTTCATGTCAAAAAAGATAACAAACCCGGGCATTGGTCGACGACTGGTATTTGATGTCGTAAAGACAAACCAGGGCGGAGGATTTAACAGCCATAAAGGTGCTTTTACCTGTCCAAAGACTGGGACTTACGTTTTTGTGTGGGTTGTTAGACTTGGTTCTGCATATCATTCCTTCGAGTTGATGGTCAATATACAGTAGAACTGATTTTAATATATTTCGGCAGTTCAAAAGAATTAAAACATTAAGTTTTTTTATCGAATTGAAATGTAACTTTTGTGTTTTCCTTTTAATGCTATAATTCCGTCACTGTTCTAAATCATACAATTATGACACACCATGTGTATTGTGTTATTTTCATTTACTAGTACGCATGCCTGGGTCGATACCGTGACTTGAAGACGGTTAGTCTCCGAGTGAATATAAATGTTAATAGGTCCCTCTTTGTCATATAGCTCCACTAGTGTACAGGCTTTTATACATCCTTGGATTTCATATATTTGGGTTTGAGCGTCCCTGGTTATGATAGATCTAGAATAGCGCTTTGGACGCACAAAACATACAGTGTTTTTTTTCATTTTTTAGAAAAGGAATTAACAAGCTTTTTGTTAGAACCGTGAGGGTCTTTAATTGAGTATATTTTAAAAAGTAGTTCAATTGACTAGACGGACGAAAATGGACAAATACTAGAATATGAGGTAATACACAGGTAAAACAGAAATTTTGCCTTGCAACAGTCGAACTTCGGACACTTCCAGTGAGTTGTTGCAACTATTCAAAACACTTTTAAGTGGTATTAAAAAGGGAGTTACCGTTCCTGGTGAAATCGTTAAAAAATCAGATCAAATACTTTTAGTATATTATTTACCATATAAACAATATTTTAGACAAATTAATATAAAACAAAATAAACTGTCAAAGCATACAGGAATCAATATTAATGCAAAACATACGCTTCAATTCTAATTTCTATGGACAATTTCAAAGATGATACATCAGTTTAACATGTTCTATGGATACAGCGTAATTATTATTTCTGTAAGTATAATGTTTCTCGTACAAAAGAATTTTAATATATACATTAGATATTAGGGATTTCTCATCCTATCCTTTATTAAAATGTTGGAAATAAAACAAAATCTGAAAATTACATATTCAAGTTCGTAGCTTCTTACATATTTTAACAGCAAGGCATATACAGGCGTGATATATTCACTAATTCATTTAAAATTGTTCTTTCTTCTGATGATCTGACGATTTCAAATACACAATGGCCTCTCACAAATACTGTCTATTAAGTAAATCTATGATGCAACTTGTTCAAACTTGTTACAAGTGTTGTTTTCTTATATTTTTATTTAGCTCGGTAACCAACAGTGGTAGCTGTCTTAGCTATGTTTATTGTCTTCCTGTAGAAACAAGCATATTTTGTCCCGCCTTCCAAAGAAAACGTGCCGTATTTAATAAAGTTAGTGGCAATCCTTTTGGTTGCTACACTGTTTTCTTTTGTGTGTTACAGTTTTACGACATACTTGACCGAATGTCGTAAACTAAAACACATAATAAAAACCCGGAAAAGAAAAAGGTTGTGTGTGTGCGCAAGTTAAAGTACTTTAATTAACAGAACCACATTGTGTGCATGCCTACACCTAGTCAGACTATCTGCACCATGTGTTGTTTGTTGTTTTTGTTGTTTTGTTTTTGTATGCCAGATATATTTAGGTGTAGTTTATTGTTAGTTGTTGTAGTTTTGTCCGTTGTAATTTCCTGCATGTATGGAAAATCCCGTTTATATCTTTTTTTACGAGGATGCCCGCGAAATGGATCCGAAATAATGCTATCAAGAGTTTTGTGCACTTCTTTTTTGTATTAAAAACGATTTTACAACCGAGAAAACATGGCTTCGCTTCTGCAAACTCATTGCTGGATGAAACGATGTCTTATTTATTATGCAAACTGGAATTACTACAGAACAATTGATTTTAGTGTTGCAAAAGGATAAATTATACATGTTATATATATGGAAAAATAATCATATATACGATCATGGAATTTGATCAGCATGCGGAAGACGGCGCATACATGCCAACTTGACAGTACGTCATTGATCCATCAAATCCACTTATAATCGGTAGATTGACGTATGATAACGTATTAACATTACTGATAACGTTAAACTCTCATTCAGTTTACATTAACTTTTAGATAATACATGCACGAATGCATTCATTTTGTACATAGATTAAAATGATATTTTTATATTTTTCATCAATATCTTCTGTTTGCATCTGTTTGCATCTGTTTTAATTCAAGTTTTCTTGTATTTTCATAAGACACTCTTATGACTCAAATTACCATGGTTAGTACTTAAAATAGTTGATGACTTATACAGAAAGTTCAAAATAGGCTAGTATGAATATTATTTACTTACGGACATCTAATAGAAATAAGAAGATGTGGTATGAGTGCCAATGAGACAACTCTCCATCCAAGTCACGATTTGTAAAAAGTTAACATTTATAGGTCAAAGTACGGCCTTCAACACGGAGCCTTGGCTCACACTGAACAGCAAGCTATAAAGGGTATCTAAGTTCGAATACCCAACTATGTCAAGGGTAGCTTTAAAATCCAACTACTAGCCAGCAAGTGAAATCTTAGATTCTTTTATTAAGCAGTTTATGGAATTGATGATATGGGTCACTTGGGGTCATTAATTGTGTTGTATGTTCAATAATTTATTTCATTTTTATGTAAATGTCATCATAATGGTGTTGTTAATTGTAATTTGTGTGCACTTGGCCTTCGAATCTAGTATGGGTGTAATTTGTGCTTACTAACAAAGTTTGTTTTTAAATTGATTAAAAGAATGATTTTGCTCTTATACCCTGTCAAATGATGATTTTCCTTTCTACAACTTATCTGTACAGTAAATTCACCGTTCAAATAAGATCTAGATTATAATAAACCAGAATCGTGTACTATAAATTTACATTGTATCTAAAAAAAGTAATATCCTGATCAAACAATTTTTCAGCGTTTTTGTTTAGTATTTATTTTAATTTGTTTTTATGCATTGTTTTTAAGGTAGTTTCAGTATTTTAATATATCTTTAATTTGTTATAACAAACAATAGGTCTTTTTAGATAAATCGGTAAATTTTAAGAAGAAATAGATATTACTAATAATATTTTTTTTGTATTTTTAGTGTTTAAGATTTGAAGTAAACTTTCTTTAATATTTCTACTTGATCTTATCCGTAAACTCTTACAATAAAATCTTGACACACACACACAACAAAATTTGAAAAAAAGTCTTCGAACATCTTTTAGACATAAACGGCTAAAATCAATTTGCGCCACTCTCTATTTTTATACCCCACCTAGGGGCATTATGTTTTTCGGTCTGTGGGTCCGTTCGTCCGTTCGTCCGTCCGGCCGTCCCGTCCGTCCGTCTGTCCCGTCCGTCCGTCTGTCCCGCTTCAGCATAAAGTTTTTGGTCAAGGTAGTTTTTAATGAAGTTGAAACTTAGTACACATGTTCCCTATGATATGATCTGTCTAATTTTAAAGCCAAATTAGAGTTTTGATCCCAATTTCACGGTCAACTGAACATAGAAAATGATAGTGCGAGTGGGGCATCCGTGTATTACGGACACATTCTTCTTCTGATGGTATTAATTGCGCCAATAAATGGAATCAAACTGCGCCATGTTCTGGGGGGGGGGGGGGGGGGGCACTTTAATCTTTCTTTGGTTGGGGTGAGCAGCTGAGAAATCAAGTACCCCACCCTTTTCATATATTTTGTTCATCAAAAAAATATACCCCATCATATATCAATTAACAAAAAACAGACCTATAGATATATTTGGATATTTTTCATCTTCTGGTATATTAGTATAGCAATTTTTTTTTGGTCCGGCTCATCATCACGTTCATGTTTAGTAGCAACACAGTCACAATAATCACAACTTGCTTTTCCAATAAATTCGTCACATCTTAAACACTTTCCTCTATTTACATTTTTATGTCTTTCATTATGAAAAAAAATAAAATTTCAATAGACAATATTTATAAAACATGTTTGGTTAGATAGTAATTAACACCCCAGAGAGTAACACTTTCAGTTTTATATAAATGAAAAACTGATGAAAAGTTACATTACTATGGAATTTCTTTTAATAATTTAATAATGGTTATTAAGTTTCATGTATCCAAACCTATGAATTTTAAATAGGTGCAAATGTCAAAATAATCGGATTTATAGCATCTATAAGTAGCATCAGAGGAAATACCACATTGGAAGATAAATAGAGATTAATTGGAATGAAAAATAGCTGATGCATTTAAATGTAAGACTGTGGTTTAACCGCATCAAAAATAAATACTGACATCTGATTAGTTTCGGATACTTAAGATATAATCAAGCAAATGATAATATCAACCTTAGGCTAATGGTATAATATATTAATTTGAATTTCTCACCCTTTTCATATATTATGGAGCATGAAATAGTGACCTATTCCAGCGGCTCATCCCTACCACTCATTACATAGTAAGTGCCCCCCCCCCCCCCCCCCTCCATGTTTACCTCTTTATTTTTTTTCACCTATTTTATACTACACATGAAGTACTATAATATAAAAAAGCCTGTGGTTTGAACAGAGGCTACTATAGTTTTAACTGTGTATATATAAGTGAACGTTTTAATTCAGTATACTTTTTGTATTAAAATGACTTTAACTTCCCAATTTCGCAATTCGGTACAATAGATATCGGTCACACGAAAAAACTCCTTGATTACCGCGAGGTCTAGTGGTCAAGCGCACATGTTGATTCGTAGTCTGGAGTTACTGAATATTGAATTTTCAATGACTTCGTGTAATTGTTATCAAACATGTACTCGTGTGTATTAATAATTCAAAATTTCCCTCATTTAACTTTAAAGTCACGCCAATTTAAACACACGAACAGTCTACGCTATGTTTAAACCAATATCTATATGAACTTACCTGTGAAGATATAAATAGAAAGTTAGTATTATGATAACGGACAATGTTTTGGTGAGTGTTAACAGTAAACAATACGACCAAAAAGTAAGTAAACAAGATATTATGTTAAAAACCAATGTTACCCTACTCAGAAATGGCCATTAAACGTTACCAAAGGCGTTTTATGAAGTACAACAAATGCTATTGGGCGCTCCTTTTCAGTCGCTGATGAGACACCGTTCTATTTAATGAACGCGGCTTCTATGTTAGTATTATGAGCATAGTACATCTTTTATCCGATAAGTAACATAGATTGCGCAATGTATGTCCCTATTTCTTATCAATTGTATTACGTAAGTCTATTGTTTCATTGTACACATTAAATTTTCTTGGTCGTTTTACAGTTAAAGGAGTGTTTCCTTTGAACTGTTGAACTATAAGGAAGTACGATAGTATAATATCAATATCAACATGTGATAGAATACCGTGTTCTATTTTTAATCATGTTAATAGTACGTTTATACCGGAAAACCACAGTAGAACTCGTGGGCGTCATTCCTTGCTGGATCAAAATTAACGTGTGCATTGATTGATTGATGCTTTCCTACAGTTCGAAATAAACATGATCAGGATCCGAAGCTTTTGTCTTGAGAACCTGTTAAGTACACACAACATTAAGGAGAGCAGAGATTGGTCGTTTATTATAGAGGGTGTGGAGGGGGGTTTACAGGCTAGAGGATAATGGGCAAGAAGTGCACAATAAAGGTCCCATAAATTAAGAATAGAGAAAAATAGCCAAAAAAATTAGGAATGGAGAATAATGTTATGATAAATTATAAAGAATAAAAAATAATCATTGGATAAAATAAATAAAGAATAGAGAAAAATAGGCAAAACATATTAAAAGAATACAGAAATGAAGGACCCCATCCAGATCCCTCTTAAAGCTTGTATATTCAAGTAATTGCGAGAACTCTTAGATCAGTACTTCACAGTGTATTTTGTCTTTATCATGTTTATGCTAGCTTTATATTTGTGCTTCAAGCCAATCTGATGAGTCAAACCATTTCTAACTGATTTTAATAGTTTGTTCTTATGTTATTCTGTTACACCACTGTCCAAGGTTAGGGAAGGGTTGAGCGCTCGCATACAAAAGTCAGTATTATAGTTGCCTCCATCAACTACATTTGGACTCTGGTTGATAGTTGTCTCATTGGCACTCATACTTCATAGATGACAGCTTATTTATACTTAGAATCTTTTGTAAAATGCATGGCTATTATCTGTTTTTGTTCTTGTTACACAGTAAATGGAAATATTGCTAATTTCTTTGAGGTACACATAACCAAATTTCATTCTCAATTTTATTCCACTGATTGACAAAATAATCATTTGGGGCCTCTCTTGAGTAGTCCGATATTGCTCTGACGCCCTGCCGGCTTTAAGGACTTAGATCTCCGTCTACTCTTTAGGTGTATCACAAAATTTCCATTTTGAATGATTCTAATAGGATTACTCTTAAAACCTGTCTGCGTTAGTAAATACATAATAAAAGGCATACATTTATGTAAAAAAAAATCGCGGCCACTGGGTGATACTTTTCTCTTTATGAAACTTGTTTTCCTCTTCAATATTAACTTATCATTATCTGAAGAAAAAAATCAATTGATCAAACAGTTATTACGGTTACCTATAATTGATTACATCCACTTCATTTCTACTTTGGTGGATAGTTGTCTCATTGGCAATCATACGGCATCTCCTTATTGGATAAAAACCGCAACCGCGTGCATGCAAAACAAATTTCATGGTAGAGGGGTCTAAATACAGCACAAACAACATTTTTCAAAAGACCAAATGAGTGAAAAGGTATATTTTAACAAATGCATTTGACTAGCAGGTCGAACAACTGATGTTCTTAAACCCTGCTGAATGCCATTGGCGATTGCCAAATAAACGGATCACAAGATGTAACAAAATAGATCTTATTATTAATTTATTACCAAACAGAAAACAATAAACTTGCGGAAAAGATGGTATACCGCAAACATGAGGTGCAAAAATTTGGACACCATATCCGGATTTCGACAATTAATGTCTCTTCGGTGATGTTAGTTATCGAAATGGTATTTGGAAGGCCATATAATTTACCTCAATTTAGGATAGACTCTTGAATTAGAAAGAGTCAAAATAGGATGAACGGATCATAGAAACCCGAAGGCAAATATAATACAAGCCCAAACGAAAAAATATAAACAAGTCTGAATTGAAAACAACGTTCAAACCTATGATTGCGTTGGATAAAAACCGCATTTTTTTATACGTGTGCATGCAAAACACATTTCTTGGTAGAGGGGTCTAAATACAGCACAAACAACATTTTCCAAAAGACCCAAAAAAGTGAAAAAGTATATCTTAACAGAACGCTTTTGACTAGCATGTCGAACAACGGATGTTCTTAAACCCTGCTGACTGCCAGGGTTTAAGAACATCCGTTGTTCGACCTGCTAGTCAAATGCGTTTTGTTAAGATATACTTTTTCACTTTTTTTTGGTCTTTTGGAAAATGTTGTTTATATATATATATATGTATATATAGAACATGATGCATTCTTTTTTTTACCTATTATGTCTGTTTGTTTTGCTCACACATTGTTGTCAATATAATGGAATTCTATGCGACTGTCATACAAGTGAGAGGTTTAGCTATAGCTATAAAACCAGTTTTAATCCACCATTTTCTACATAAGGAAATGCCTCTACCAAGTCAGATATATGACAGTTGTTTTCCATTCGTTTGATGCGTTTGAGCTTTTGATTTTGTCATTTGATAAAGGACTTTCCGTTTTGAATTTTCCTTGGAGTTCGGTATTTTTTGTTATTTTACTTTTTTCGAAACGTTTCTTTTTCGATACACTCCCAAGAAACAAAAACTGTCCGAAGTCGACATCTGAAAAGAAAGTGAGATTTTTTTCTTTCTTTCTTTTTTCATTTGTAAAAATAACACATCAAAGTTAGCAATTGAGAATGTGTTCAAAATTACGGCCAACTAACTTTAATTGAAATGCCGGAAATAATTTGAACTTCTAATGAAAGCTTTAGTTTGTAACACACTTAAGCAGTAAACTAGTATACTTCCGATGAAAGCAGTTATCATTTGAATGCCCTTTTAACTTAAAAAGAAATTAATATATTGATGGCTAATCTTAGGCATTAAAGGCTGTCTCTGTTAAATTTATCATTGATTCCTTGTATAGAATCGGAGCCATTGATTTGTCGGTTTTCTTATGGTTAACATCCAGTGACAAATGTTTCATGCCTATTCATGCTATTCAGGTACGATTGAGAGTTTGCCATACGATAAATTACTTTTTTTATAGAATTCTTGACAGTCAGGGGTACTACTTATACAAGTGATTTCAGAATCACATCTTTAAGTGATTTCAGCTTGAGAAATTGACAATTTTCACAAAAATAGACCCAGACTTTTTAGAATCACTGAAACAAGTAATTTGAGAAGTAAAAAAATGTAAGTGTTTATAACATTTTCTTGATATTTTTCCCACAAGCTTGATTTTTTATTGGTTAAAATACAAGGATTTCATTTCATTTAACAAAAACAAATATATACATGCAGTAATCATTTTTTGCTTGATGGGCCTGTCAGTTTTTACAGTTTATTTGAAATATGCATAAACTGGAATAATTTTTAGATCAGGACATAACCTTGAAGTTGATCATTCTAAGTGTAAATAAGACCAATCAGGTTACTTAAAATTCTTAAGCTTTGTCTGACTGTAAGTCCATTTAGAGTAGTTAATGAACATTTGATTACAGAAAAATTCCCAAGGGTACTTTGAAAAGCTTTAGCGCACTAACTTACTGTCCAAGCGCACTGCTGAAATATTAATATACAAGAGAAAGGGATAATTGATCTATGCAGGAAAATTACAGGAAAAATTGTTACAATATGGAAAATTAATTAAATTAGCATTAGAAGATCAAAGGATATACCAAAATCATTTAAACAGGTGATAACTGAATTTATCAAATCACTGAAATATGTGATAATGAAATCACTTGTTTAAGTCATACCCCTGACTGCTTGAAGCCCATTAGTTGACCTTTTTATCTTAGATGTCTTGATTTTTTGTCGAGCCTTCGACTTCAGTCGAAAAAGCGAGACATAGCAATCCTACATTCCGTCGGCGTCGTCGTCGTCGTCGTCGTTGTCGGCGGCGGCGGCGGCGGCGGCGGCGGCGGCGGCGGCGTCCACATACATGTATATTCACTCTGTGGTTAAAGTTTTTGAAATTTTAATAATTTTCTTAAACTATCCTGGATTTCTACCAAACGTGGACAGAAGCTTGTTTATGATCATAAGATAGTATCCAGAAGTAAATTTTGTAAAAATAAAATTCCATTTTTTCCGTATTTTACTTATAAATGGACTTAGTTTTTCTGCCGGGAAATATTACATTCACTCTGTGGTTAAAGTTTTTAAAATTTTAATAACTTTCTTAAACTATCCTTGGTTTGTACCAAACTTGGACAGAAGCTTGTTTATGATCATAAGATAGTATCCAGAAGTAAATTTTGTAAAAAAATAAATCCATTTTTTCCTTATTTTACTTTTAAATGGACTTAGATTTTTTGCCAGGAAACAACACATTCACTCTGTGGTTTAAGTTTTTAAAATTTTAATAACTTTCTTATACTATTTTGGATTTGTACCAAACATGGACAGAAGCTTGTTTATGATCAAAAGCTAGTACAATGTATCTAGAAGGAAATTTTGTTAAAAAATAAATCCATTTTTTCCGTATTTTATTTTTAAATGGACTTAGATTTTCTGCCAGGAAACAACATATTCACTCTGTGGTTAAAGTTTTTAAAATTTGATAACTTTCTTATACTATTTTGGATTTGTACCAAACTTGGACAGAAGCTTGTTTATGATCAAATGCTAGTATCTAGAAGGAAATTTTTTTTTCTTCCAGTTAACATTACATTCAGTCTGCAGTTAAAGTTTTTAAACATTTATTAGATTCATAAACTATCCTGGATTTTTACCAAACTTGGACAGAAGCTTCTTTCAATCAAAAGATAGTATCAAGAGGAATATTTTTATTGATTTACTTCCTCATTTTTGTTGAGCCTGTGATTAACAGAAAAAGTAGGCGAGACACTGGGTTCTGCGGAACCCTTACACATTTTTTTTTATTTTATGAATTCTTTGTTTTATTGACATTTACCCAACATTTCCTTTTATTTTAACGAAAAGACGTACTTAGCAGCTTTTTGAAGTTAACTTTGTTTTGTTGTTTTTACTTTTATTTAAACACAATTGATCTAACGCTGTCAAAATGCTTAATCGAAATTCTCTAATATTAACTTGAAATACACAATGTAACGTCTTGGATATATTTCTGTTAAAAGGAAGACAATTATATTATATAAATGTCCAATTACGGAATCAGCCGAAGTTGAATATGTTTCACATGTTTGAATGGCTACGTTTTATTATAAAACAAGTGCACGTGGACTTTCTTGTAAAAAAAAATCCTTTATCTTATCAAAATCTTTAGAAACGTTCTACTAAATAGAATTATTGCCTTCCCGTTCTCTAATTTGCCAATATTTTTTCGTATACAGTGACCTTACATTCAAAACCTCTCGTTAGAACTTCGGCTGTCATGAAATAGAAGTTCCTTTATAATATAAAATCCAAATGGAAAAAATATTCTGTAGTATTTTTCCTCTGAAACAAACATTACAGAATTTGTTCCTTACGGAATAAAGGGCGTAGAATATTTGTTCCAACAGAAACGCATATTACGGCATTGTTTATAACAAAGTTTCCAGGGGATATATATATACGTTGACACGGCCAGCGCAGGGCGCAATTGCAAGTTGAAAACCCTGACGAAAGAATGTAAACAAACGTGCAACTGGAAGGTAAATAGTAATACTTCATTCTAACGAACAAATTAAATACACCAAATGTTTACCAACTGCTATGGAAAAGTTTGATAAACAAATGGGAACGCATGGAAAATATAAAAACAAAAAAATAACACAGCTTTATCAATTCACTTATTATTTTTCACGTGCTCCATGGGTCTGTGTTGATTGTTTATTAATGTCACGAGCCGGAAAACTCCGGCAGCAATCTCGAAAGTTGACTAGCTTGCGATCACGGAATGAAATATAATTTGTCGATATAGATTCATAATGAATGTTTAAAAAAACGTGCATAGAGGACTTAGTTTAGTATTTATGCATTCATTGGTTCAATAACTTCCTATTCAATATTATGACAAGAAACTCGATTCATAAGACTTTAAATAAAACTCATGGCATTCATTACACTTAAGTGAATTCTTATGAAGTACTATTTTACATTGATTTGGTATGTCACACACACATAATTACTTTCAGTTATCGTGATAAACACTGTCTGACCGCATGGAGATTATGAAATCATTATTATAGTTCTTTTTTTTTCGTTTTAGGACATTACAGAACAATCACGCGACGCGGTTTCTGTTTGTGTAAGAAAAATCTCCCACTTTTAATTGCCACTGTCATGAACATTATTAGTTATTTTAAACGAGAAAATATACTATAATTACCATTGGGATGTCCCTTTAAACTTATTAACATTGGGATAGATAAAAAAAAAACCCACCTACGCACATTTATAACAATTTTAAACGTTTTATGTACATGTGTTATTTGTAAAGGAAATCGGTAATAATCATGATAATGCATTAGACGACATTCTTAATTAAAAAACAAATAGAATTAAAATATAATCTATTAATAGCGTTGTCACTATGCAGGTTCGCTTCAATATGCTTTGCTTTACTACCACAAAACGATGAAATAGTTTATTCGTGTTCCTGTTAGCACAAATCAAGCGTTTTCTCGATTTAAGGTTCCACTAAAGTCAAAATATAGGACACTTCATAAACATCTAAACTTTGCCTGTATTTTTTAACCTATAATTTGTAAAGTCCTAAACTATGAGAACATATGTTCATTTAAAGATACTTAACATGCATATACACACTGTGTAAATTGTAAATAAACTTGAAATTGTTATGTTGTGGCCAAACCGGTTCTTGGGATGAACACTAAATTTTCAAAAAAATCTGGAGGCCTGTGAGACGACTTAATTTGTTTAAAATTGGTATGAACGAATACTGTTATATCTAATGCAGGGCAAGCTCAGGTTGATTTTTCAGAAAATGTATTGATTTTCGAGTTTCAGTTAATTTCATGTATCTAGGTGAACAAATATCGAAGGTACAATACAGAAATTGGACAAATATGCCATTAAAACATATGTATGTGACAAATCAACATGAGCTTGCCCTGCATTACATGTAACAGTATTCGTCCATACCAATTTTAAGCAAATTAAGTCGTCTCGCAGGCCTCCAGATTTTTTTGAAAATTTAGTGTTCACCTCAAGAACCGGTTTGGCCACAGCATAACAATTTCAAGTTTATTTACAATTTACACAGTGTGTATATGTTGAGTATGTTTAAATGAACATATGTTCTCATAGTTTAGGACTTTACTCATTATAGGTTGAAAAATACATGCAAAGTTTAGATGTTTATGAAGTGTCCTATATTTTGACTTTAGTGGAACCTTAAAAATAACACCAACTTTCCTTTTTATAGTTTAATACGCCGATCAAGCTTTTCAGAACATTGTTACTGCAAATCTATATATTGGTACCAAACTCATCATAGATACCAGGCTTAAAATTATGCACGCCTAACGCGCGTTTAGTCTACAAAAGACTTATCAGTGACGCTCGAATCAAACAAATTGAAAGGACTAAATAAAGTAACCGAATGTAGATCCTAGAGTATATTGTAATGACACTGTTTAAAGATAAAGACAGAAGGCGTCGAAGGATCAAATAAAAAAGTGCGCTCTTTACATGCCGTTATTCCCAAACAGCTTTCTTTTGAAAATTAATTACAGTACTCATTGTTATTTATCAATTAAACATCATTTAAGGATCTTATAACATAAAAATAAGGAGAAGTGGTATGATTGAAAATGAGACAAATATTCGTGGATGTGAGCATTTTCAGATTACCGTACAGCCTTCGACAATGGACAATACCCATACAGTATACGTGATATAGTCAGCTATAAAAGGCATGCCAAAAGTGAAACAATTCAAACGAGAAAACCAAGGACCTGATTGGTGACAAAACTATCGGCAAAATACAAATATCACAGACATCAAACTCATTTTATCTTCCGAGGGAACAAGTAAAGGAAAGTTGTATTACATTTAATTTTGTCATAATTATGGGTATAAGGGTTTCGGTTACCTCCCCTTGTTTTTGTCGAGCCTGCGACTTTTGTCGCAGAAAGCTCGACATAGGGATAGTGATCCGTCGGCGGCAGCGGCGGCGGCGGCTACGGCGGCGGCGGCGGCGTTAGCTCACTTCTTAAAAGCTTTATATTTTAGAAGCTAGAAGACCTGGATGCTTCATACATTGTATATAGATGCCTTATGTTACGAGGTTTCCGTCTGTCATATGTCCATTGTCCTTGACCTCATTTTCATGGTTCAGTGAAAAAAAGTCAGCATTTTTTGTAATGTGAATTTCTTTCTTATTATGAGTAATAGGATAACTATAATTAGTATGTGCGTACCTTGTAAGGTCCTCATGCCCGTCAGACAATTTTCATTTGACCTCGACCTCATTTCATGGATCAGTGAACAAGGTTACGTTTTTGTGGTCAAGTCCATATATCAGATACTATAAGCAGTAGGTCTACTATATTTGGTATATGGAATAATTGTAAGGTGTACATGTCCAACTGGTAGGTGTCATCTGACCTTGACCTCATTTTCATGGTTCAGTGGTCAAAGTTAAGTTTTTGAGTTTTGGTCTTTTTTTCTAATACTATATGCAATAGGTCAACTATATTTGGTGTATGGAAATATTTTATGATGTACATGTCAGTCTCGCAGGTTTTATTTGACCTTGACCTCATTTTCACGGTTCATTTCTCAGTGTTGAGTTTTTGTGTTTTGGTCTGTTTTTCTTCAACTATAAGCAATACATCAACTATAATTGTTGTATGGAAAGATTGTAAGGTGTATATGTCTGTCTGGCAGGTATCATCTGACCTTGACCTCAGTTTCATGGTTCATTGGTCAATGTTAAGTTTTCATGGTTAAGTTTGTTTCTTAGATACTATAATTAATAGGTCAACTATATTTAATGCATACATTGATTGTAAGGTGTACATGTCTGCCTGGCATGGTTCATCTGACTTTGACGTCATTTTCATGGTTCATTGGTCAATGTTAAGTTTTCTTGGTTAAGACTGTTTCTTAGAAACTATAAGCAATAGGTCAACTCTGTTTGGTTTATTGAATGATTGTAAGGTGTACATGTATTTCCGTTTGGTTTATCTGACCTTGACCTCATTTTCTTGGATCATGTTAAGTTTATGTGTTACTTGTAGTAAAGCTTTATATTTAGGACTATCAACATAAAATCAATGGTTAGTAAAGAAGGCGAGACATTTCAGTGTGTGCACTCTTGTTATCTGTAAAGTTACATTTCTATACTGTTTTCTTCAATTGTTGTGGGGACCTCGTTGGCCGAGAGGTCTAAGTATTCGAGCTAGCTACTGTATCACTAGCCTGTCAACACTGAGGTTGTGAGTTCGAATCCCGCACGTGGCAGGTGCGCTCGACTCCAATCTTAATTGACTAGGATTGTCAGTTTTCCTACCGAAGATCGGCGGTTTTCTTCGGGCACTCCGGCTTCCTTCACTAACAAAAACTGACCGCCTTGAAAGAGCACAATAGTGCTGAGAGTGGCGTTAAAAATCAATCAATCAATCAATTGTTGTGCTTTCATCTGGTTCATATTTTAATGTAGTTTGTCAACATTCAGGTTGTGAATTTAAAAAAATTCGTAAGGGTTTCGCGGAACCCAGTGTCTCGCCTACTTTTGTTGTTAATCGCAGGCTCAACAAAAATGAGATGAGGAAAATATTAATAAAAATATTCCTCTCGATACAATTTTTTTATTGTAAGAAGCTTCTGTTCAAGTTTGGTAAAAATCCAGGATAGTTTATGAATCTAATAAATGTTTTAAAAAATTTAACTGCGGACTGTATCTAATGTTAACTGGAAGAAAAACTAAGTCCATTTATAAGTAAAATATGGATAAACAAGTACAAAATTTTAATAAAAATTTCCTTCTAGCTACTAGCTTTTGATCATAAACAAACTTCTGTCCATGTTTGGTACAAATCCAGGATAGTTTAAGAACGTTATTCAAATTTTAAAAACTTTAACCACAGAGTGAATGTAATGTTTCCTGGCAGAAAAACTAAGTCCATTTATAAGTAAAATACGGAAAAACAGGATTTTTTTTTAAAATTTACTTCTGGTTACTACCTTATGATCATAAACAAGCTTCCGTCCAAGTTTGGTAGAAATCCAGGATAGTTTGAGAAAGTTATTAAAATTTTAAAAACTTTAACCACAGAGTGAATGTAATGTTTCCTGGCAGAAAAACTAAGTCCATTTATAAGTAAAATACGGAAAAACAGGATTTTTTTTTTTTACAAAATTTACTTCTGGATACTATCTTATGATCATAAACAATCTTCTGTCCAAGTTTGGTAGAAATCCAGGATAGTTTAAAAAAGTTATTAAAATTTCAAAAACTTTAACCACAGAGTGAATATTTGTGGACGCCGCCGACGGAATGTAGGATCGCTATGACTCGCTTTTTCGACAAAAGTCGAAGGCTCGATAACCAGATCACGCGGAGGTATACGTCAACTCTAATCTTTACTGACAAATTTTTCCTGCCGAAAGTTGGTAGTTTTCTCTCGATACTACGGCTTTCCTATCAATAAAAAACTGGCGGCCATGATCATGATGATGTAGCAAAGGTATTAAGCTGAAAATAATAATCTTTATTGCAAAATTACACCCATAAGGGTCAAGCAATACAAACAATTATACATTTTAAATACAATGCAATACAATGTAATACAATACAATATAATAGAACATATTTTAAGAGTTGTTAAACACCGACATAAAAACACACCCATTTAATAAAGTTATGTCGAATCTTACTTAGACATTAACATTTCAACGGTATTTTTTTACGCGATATAGGGGACAAACATAAAGTTGAATAAGAATGATAGCTAGACATGTCAGCTTTCAGTGACAAACTTGCTGACTTTTTTTCGACAAAGGTAAGTAAAAAAACATTGAATTAAGTAACGACAAACTTAATAACATACTGTTGGACAACAAAACAATTCTGATAATGAAAATGATTATAAATACATTTCAGATAAACTCCGTAGATTTAGCCATGACATCCATCCATGAAAATTTAAACGAATGTGATTCGACCACAGACACTTCACCACAGCCGGATCAAATTGCTTTAGTTGGGAACTCTCCGCAGTCGGACAGTTTATTATCCTTGTCGCCAGATCAGAACTTAAATTCGGTCCCCTTAGTGGATAAACAGTCAGTGGCGTCAGCAACAGACAGTGGTATTGACGAATCAGAGGATTCCGAACAACCACGCACGCCTCCAAAAAAACATAAAAATCAACCTCCAGACGCTGATCTACTTCCGCCATGTAGGGTTTGTGGCGAGAAGGCTTCCGGTCTTCATTATGGTGCTAATACATGTGAACCATGCAAGGTATGTTAAAATATACGAATGAAAGGCTTTCGTGGAATATATCATTAGGTCGACAATCTAAACAACACAGAAATTTTTAAAGACATTAAGAAGTCCAAAAACGTTTTTTTTTCAAATCCCCCCCCCCCAAAAAAAAACCCAAATTAATAAATTGAATTTAGAAAAAAAAACTCGCACAACCAAACAAAAAATAATGATAAAGTATGTGATCCTAATATCACAAACTTTTATATAAATACTACTGTACATTAAAATTGCATTCAACCCAACATTGCCCATATGACCAAATTAATGCACCAAGAAAAGTGCAACTAAAGACATCTTTTAAATTTGTTGTGTTCATCAAGAATTGTAGATTTCATAATAAGTGGAAATTGGATATCATTTGATTAAAAGCGAAATATTCTTTCGACCAAACTTAGCTAACACCCCGCGATAAAACAAAGCTAACGGAGCTAATGGTGAAAGATCTGATTTTAAAGATATTGTTTTTATACCTAAAGGTTGGAATTATTTTTATTTCATCGCATTGTTAAAAATAAATTTGTTCTTAATATTTGTTGAAGGGTTTCTTTCGTCGTAGTATAGTAAAAGTGGAAAAGAAAAATGAAAAATACGCATGCGTTAAAGGAGATGAAAACTGCAAACTTGGGACTGGAAAACGGACAATGTGTTCATACTGTAGATATAAAAAATGTCTTGAAGTAGGAATGTCACACGGAGGTAAGAAAAATGTCATTGATGAAAATTACCTGTATCACAAGTTACTGAAAACCAAATGATTTTCGTTTTAGACATATTCACGCGATTTTTGCTATGCGATAATAAATAGCATTGAAAATGTATAACGTTATGAAAGGAATAATTTTTTTTATACAAATTTTAAAACTATCAATACGTTAAAGTTACAAAAAAACAAAAAAGATATAAATGTATAATTAATTGTCTAAAATAGATTTTCTTTAAAAGATTTAAAAAAAAAATGTATTTTATGTCCCTCCTAAAGGAAACAGCTCGTATAAATGGATCACAAACTACTGAATTGGTAATTAGACTATTGAATATCCCAATCTTTATAAATATACCGTTGAAAGTGTTTCACATGGTGATAGAAAGCAAGGACTTAACATTCACTCTTACAATAAGATGACGTTTATTTTGGTTACAAAAACCATGATTCAAGTGACTTCGTAGAACAAATAATCAGTTACCATGATCACAGGCAAACGAAATATGTTGTTTAAAGTTTGAGTGACATTTTTAAAGTACATTTTACAATGAGGGTCGGTTGAGGACAAAACTTTACTACAAAAGAGTTGATTTCAGCAATTATGAACTTTCGATTTCTATGTAGCAACATTCCAGCAGTATATATCTCCCAGTTGATACGATATTCGAGAGCTTGCATTTTCTACAATGATGTCCTTGATAGAGGGTTGCTACTACAAGGAAGCTATTACACCAAGAGTTCCAAGTGAAGTTGAAGTCATCCCTTCGAAAATTTTACGGACGCCATCACGAGTTGGTTGACTGTTATGTAATATCTGTTCTACTGATGACGACGGATATTTTCCAATTGTCGTAACCACAATTCCGTCCTCTTTCCTTGAATGAGATCTACCGAATTAGAATAATCAACGGGTTTGTATGTACATGAGTAACACGACGAGTGCCACATATGGAGCAGGATTTGCCTACCCTTCCGGAGCACCCCCGATCACCCCTGAATTCAGGTGGGGTTCGTGATGCTCAGTCTTAAGTTTCCTATGTTGGTTTGTATACTGTTGTTTGTCTTTTGGTCTTTTGCTATGGCATTGTCAGTTTGTTTTCGAATTGTGAGTTTGAATATCCCTTTGAATATCCCTTTGGTATCTTTCAACTCTCTTTAAACATAATATATCATACTACACGAACTTAGTGAATTAATGGACAGAGATAAAATTGAGAATGGAAATGGGGAATGTGTCAAAGAGACAACAACCCGACCATAGAGCAGATAACAGCCGAAGGGCACCAATGGGTCTTCAATGCAGCGAGAAACTCCCGCACCCGGAGGCCTCCTTCAACTGGCCCCTAAACAAATATGAATACTAGTTCAGTGATAATGGACGTCATACTAAACTCCAAATTATTCACAAGAAACTAAAATTTAAAATGATACATGTATGTTAATAAATCTATTGATATTTAATGTAACTACAATTCCCTTTTAGCTATCAAAATTGGAAGGTATACATATGAAAAGAGAACCAAAGATATTACAGAGGTGAATCAACTAAAACAGAAAGACAATCAAACTCGAGACACACCAGGGGATGGAAACGTACAGGATGTTGACGTAAATGAACAGGAAGTTGACGAATTAGTAAATAAATTGATTTCAATTCAAGAGGAATACACTGCTGATTTTAGGAAAAGCTTTCAAAGTGGCGGTCTGCTCGAATCCCAGTTATCGGTCTTTGTAAGTTCTGTTTATTTTATGTGTACTACCGATACTTTCCGACACTGAAATATGCAGTTTGAATTTGAACACATAATTTCTATTCTTTTCTTTTCTTTTGCATTATCTATACTTCCTTGGTATGAATTAAAAAATGCGAAATTTCTCCTTGGTATGAAAAAAGATGAAATTTACCTGGCTGGATTTATTCAAAAACAGTTAAAAAAATTTAAGAAAATCCCTATAGAAATTTGACAATTTGATATCTTATTGCAGGAAAGGCCAATCAAATGAACGATTTTGTGTCATCACCTTTTGTCATGTCATTGACCTTAACAACAGCCAATAGAAAATTTACAATTTGATATCTCATTGCAAGAAAGGCCAATGAAATTAACGATTTTGTTGCATCAACATTTGATAGATTTATCAATCTGTTTATTGCGATACAAAACTTAATTCTGCGGACAAGAAAAATTGAGCATGTTGAGGAAACATGTTTTTTGTGGAAACTTGATTTCGTTGGTTTTGTCCAACCCTGCATTTAAAAAATAAATGCTTTAGGAAATTTAAATTCGTGTTTCAAATGTTTGAAAATTAGTGTTTTATGGTCCCTAGACGAGTTTTGAATCTTGTCTGATTTATATGCATGTTTTTCATAATGTTTTTGTCATTTGTAAAATTATCTTAAAAAAATGAATAATGGAGAAACATGGGATGCACAATATAAAGAATTAAGAATTATTTATACCAAAAAATAAAAATTCTGTACGCCAAAGGCGCGTTTCGTCTACAACAAGACGCAGTAGTGACGCTCGAATAAAAAAAAAGCTAAAAAGGCAAACATAAAGTACGAAGTTGAAGAGATTGAGGACCCAAAAATCCGAAAGGTTTTGTCAAAAACAGCTAAGGTAATATAAACAAATCTCAGCCGTTTACCGTGAATTTATTATATATTGTTTAAGCATTTATTTTAGGAAAGATATAAACAACGAATTGAAATATTTGGTAACCTTGGTGCACTACCATGGAGTGTGTATGAGGAAATTTTCTCTACGACAGGGATAGAAATTGATGACCGAAAAAACATGATGAACAGGATTGCAGACCGAATGGAAGTTGCTATTCGGAACATGATAACTTTTGCAAGACATATACCTGGTTTCTGCGATCTTAAAACACAGGATCAGCTTTCACTACTGAAAGGTACGTTTACATCTTAATTGAGGATCTTGATGTGGATTCTGAATATAGGATAATGATTAAAAAATATAAAGAAAGATTTTAAAAAACAAAAAAATAAAGAATTTAGAATGATGAAGTGCATAAGTAAAAAGAGTAGAAACATTGTCCTAAAATTACAAAAAAATGAAGATGTCTACTTCCAGACCCTCTAACATCTATCTTACAATAACAGGTAAAACATAACAAACACATTACTTTTACTTGTGTCTTTGTGTGCTCAGTATACAGATCTAATGAGTAAATATAAATAAGAAAGATGTGGTATGAGTGCCAATGAGACAACTCTCCATCCAAGTCACAATGTAGAAAAAGTAAACAATTATAGGTCAAAGTACGACCTTCAACACGGAGCCTTGGCTCACACCGAACAGCAAGCTATAAAGGGCCCCAAAATGACTAGTGTACATGTAAAACAATTCAAACAGGAAAACCAACGGTCTAATCTATATAAAAAACGAGAAACACCTATGAACCACACCAACAAACGACAACCACTGAACAACAGGTCCCTGACTTAGGACAGGTGCATGAAAATGCAGCGGGTTTAAATGTTTTAACAGTCGCCAACCTTCACCCCAAACTGAGACAGTAGTGTAACATTACAACATAAAAAGACACACTATAAAATATCAAACTAACCTTTACAGTTTTGTCCAAAGCTACAATGTTTGCTGTTGTCCTACTGTCCTGGGTTAGGGGTGTTCAGCACTAGAAACCATGTTACATTAGATTGATTTATTGTTGGTGTTTAACGCCACATTAAGAATACTTGACTATATCATGGCAACCAGTGTTTTTTATTGGTGGAGGAGTCAGAGAACCCAGAGAGATTCCGAACCACTGGCCTTTGGCAGGAAAATTGGCAATCCTAGTCAGTATATATAGATCGGAGAACAATACACTTACTAAAGCGAACTCACAACATTAGATAATCAGGTTAACTACCTTGACTACTAGGTCATTTTTTCTTAGGGGTATAAATTGTTCGTGGTAAATGTCTTTTCAACCAAATTCGAACTAATCACAATGTTAACATACTATTGTATCAAATATAAGAACATTTTATCAACCATTTTGTTTTGTTTAAAAATCAAATGTCTTCAATGATAAAAAACGAAATTACATGTAATCACCTGTATTGCAACATTACATTCATAGTACCAGACGCGGATCCAGGATTGTGAAAAAAGGGGACTAGGGCCACCAAACTAGGGAAAATTTGGAGAGAGACATGTAAACAGTCTATGCATTAACCATATTATGTAGCTCATAAGGGAGGCCGCGCCCTTAAATCCGCCTCTTGAGTACATTCAAGAATACAACAATTAGACAATTAACTTGATACACAAATGTAAGGTTAAATTTACTACATTTACATAAATATCATGAACCTGTCTGGTATGAATCAATCACCCTCAGGTAATTCTAAGTCTGTTTAACAAAGACTCCAATATTACATACTAAAACCAGGGGTGCTGCTAAGAATGCATACTTATTTATTGAAATGATCAAGATCTTGAAATGATGGCACATTGTCTATTAGATAAGCAAAACAAATGTTTTTTTATGCCCCCGCCGTAGCGGAGGGGGCATTAAGTTTTACCCTTGTCCGTCTGTACGTACGTACGTACGTACGTATGTACGTACGTCCGTCCGTACGTCCCGAAATTGGTTTCCGTTCTCTAACTTGAGTTTGCCTCAACCAAATGTTATGAAACTTATACACAATGCTTATTACCACAAAACACAGATCAAGTTTGAATTTTGGTGGTGTCACTTTAACCGATCTAGAGTTATGCCCCTTTATAAAAGGAAATATTGCAAAATTTTTAGTTTCCGTTCTCTAACTTAAGTTTGCCTCAACCAAATGTTATGAAACTTATACACAATGCTTATTACCACAAAACACAGATCAAGTTTGAATTTTGGTGGCGTCACTTTTACCGTTCTAGAGTTATGCCCTTTACAAATGGAAAATTGCTGAATTTGTATTTTCTTCTAAATATCAAGTTTATATAATATATTTTTAAAATTGGAGTTATCTTCCTTTGACCATGATTATAGTTGGATCAACTACAATCAATGCTTTATACAATGCAATGTTTAATTTTGACTTCCACTGATAAAACACAGATCAAGTTGAATTTGGGTAGTGTCACTTTAACCATTATTGAGTTATGCCCCTTTATAAATAGAAAGATTGCAAATTTTTTTAGTTTCCATTCTGTAACTGAAGTTTTCCCCAGCCAAACCTTATGAAACCTATACACAATATTTATTACCACAAAACTCAGTAAGGATCAAGTACAATTTTTTGTTTCAGTTCTCTAACTTGAGTTTGCCTCAACCAAATGTTATGAAACTTATACACAATGCTTATTACTACATAATACAGATTAAGTACGAAATTAGGTGGCAACACTTTTACCATTCTAGAGTTATGTCCCTTTATAAACATAAAAATTTTTTAGTTTGTCTCAACCAAATGTTGTAAAACTTATACACAACTGTTCTAGAGTTATGGGTGTTTACAAATAGAAAAATTGCTGAATTTTTAGTTTCTGTTCTCTACTTAAGTTAGCCTCAACCAAATGTTATGAGACTTACACACAATTAATGCTTATTACCACAAAACTCAGATCAAGTTCAAATTTGGGTAGCGTCACTTTTATCGTTCTTCAGTTAAGTCTCTTTATAACTATATGATATGCAAGCGGGGGCATCATCTGTGTCCACGTGTGGACACGATCCACATTTATTTTTATTTAATTTTTTTTGCAGTTGGCTATTTAGAGTATGGGTTTTTGGGATTTCATACCAGAATTAACCCGGAACTTAAGGTCATAGCTTGTTCGTCCACGTGTCCAGGAGCTCACCAATCAGAAATGACTAAAATTATCGATCAGAAATATGTTGATATGATGTTTGAATTTGCTGTCAGTATTCAAAAGTGTCAGTTGACAGTGGAGGAAGTTACACTTGCGCGAGCCATTGTCCTCACATTTAGTGGTAAGAGGTCATGTATTACTTCCTAAAAATGCTACATTGCAAATCAAAATAAAACATCAAGGCTAACAGAAAAACACAAAAACAAAACAAAAAATTAAGACATACTAGTAGTCGATGAAATATACGCCACAGTCGACGAACGAGTTAGAAGTCAAACTTCATAAAAAACGGGGTGAACACAGGTGCTATGAAAAGTAAAGCAGGAGCTCAAAGGAGAAGAATATATTAAGGGTGCATTTTTAAAACTATAGTTCGAAGAAAACTGACATCAGCATGCCGAATAGCAAAAAGACAACAACAAAAAATGGACAAATAAAAATCCATCATAGACTACACAAAAAACTAGTTAAAGATTGAGCAATGTGTATTTAAAAAAAATGAGTGATACATTGTACCTGATATTTGCACCCACTTTTGTAGGGACATGTTTTTTTTTAAATAGTTTGATTCTTAATTTCTCAATAAAAAATAATTTGTTGAAAAATTGAATGCAACATTTTATTCTCCAAATATTTCTTGTTCCTGGATTATATTTAACAAAATAGTTTGATTTTAGATAAAGCCGGAAAAAGACCAATGCCACCACTTAATAATATAAATGTTTGTTGCCTTTACTAAAGCAGTTATTTTCTACAGTTGTATGTTCTCAATGCATTGTCTAGTAAATTCGAATTATGTTCTACATGTACCTCGCTATTCTTATCTGAACATAAATTATTTCTGATTCTATATAAAGAAATAACAAAGACTTATATGGATGGAGATACACACCAAACAGTTTTTAAGTTGTAGAAACAAAACATAGTTTTCAAAATAAATCATCAAGCAAAAAAGTCCATACATCATACATCATAATTGCGCTGCGTCGGATAGAAATCGACCTTATGTAAATAAATATCAATGCATCTGTTAACCTATTTCGGGTTGAAAAAAAATTCTACGGCAAGTCTGTAATTGTTTGCAAATTCAGTTGTTATGAGAAACTTACAAAACAGAAAAAAATTCGTATTTGAATATTCCAAAATCAATCAAAGTCTTATACATGAACATATATACGTGCACTTGTAGAATGTCGATTTCTATCCGACGCAGCTCGTATTGTACATCTCACTGTTCATACACATATTTTTAAAAAGAAAATACAAAGAATAAGAATTATAAAGTGCATAATATTACAATCTAAATGTGACAAAGTTGTCGCACAAGTTTGGTGTGTGAAATCTCGATGGAATGAAAAGGGCGCGTAAAATAGTATATAATGTCTGAAAACCGATTTACTCAGTATTGCGCAACAGAAAAAGTAAGAATTCTCAAAACGGAAAGAAATATAGTTATATTGTGTGATATTCATATCATTAAATATTTTGGGTTAATAAACGACCTTTCTTTACTCAGCATGTTTTAAAAAAATGAATAAAACAAAATTAAAGTGATCATTTATAATTGATTGATGGTCACTTGCTTAACGCCCAGTGTCCAGTGGCAGTTATAAACTATTAACAATTAATAAAAAATAGTAGGTTCTGCATGGTTGTGAAATTTGGACTGCCACTGGAAAACAATGGTATTTTGGATAGGGACAGAAAGTTTGGCTTGCAACAGGTCTTGATTATACACGAGGCGTCTATTTAAATTCCTCATTCTAACCGAACGAGGCTGGAAATTTATACATTCCGTACAACCAAACGGACGCTCCCTTTTTGGCAAGGGTTTTACTGCCTATTGGGAAAAGACCATGGTGACCATAGTTCTATACCCCTTCAGCCCTGGGGTAGATCATTTATGAAATATGTTGACAAACTAACACAACTGATGACAGATGTTGATTCTTCTGCTTGAGTAAAATAATTATAACATATAGTTAGACAAATAAGCTCTTATTGAAACACTATATCAGTGACGGATCCAGGACAGGGCGTAGATCGCGTATCCCCTTCCCCCTTGATCGCTCCTAAAACATAAATCTTATGTTTCTCGCGATTAATATGATTTTTAAGTCTAAAATTGACCAATCAAAATTTTGCATCGCTCCGCTCAGCGGTATCTACTAGTAATCAGTTTTAAGGAGTTAAAACCTCCTTTAAAAAAATTCTGGATTGGCCCCTGTATATTGCAGTAGTTTTTATTCTGTTTTAGAAACAAATGCTTTTTGCCAAACATATTTCAAAGCTGCAGGAAAAAGTAACTTCTTTCATATATTTTTTTTATAGATCGATGTGTTCTTGAGGAACCAGAGAAAGTAGATAAAATCCAATGGCATTTAGTCAATTGTTTACGATGTGTTGCCAAGAAGAATTTTAAAAATCCAGACGAAAGATTATGGAAAATTTTTGACAAATTCATATTGCTTCGGGATTTTGCAGAATATGGTAGAGAGGTCGACAGCATTAGATGTAAATGGGAGGCGATGAAAAAACACCCTCTTGTCTTGGAAATGATTAATCCAGACCCAAATTCATAATGAACACTGAAAATTTTTATAGAAGAATTAACAGCGCATTGCTGCCATCAATCATAATTCATAACAGATTATGTATCCACACTTTACTTACTAAAATCTGACAACGCTCTGCTCGACTTTTTGGTGTGAAGATCTTTTCGGTATCCTCGGGACTTTTCCTTTTGATACCTATCTTCATAAAACTTAGAGGCAGAAATTTCATTGGTTGTCGTAATAATCATCCGAAATTTGATTGGTTGTTGTGATGATCATTATTAGCATTGTCAGATCCATGTAAGTGAAGCGTTCAGTTGATACATGATTTAAATCAGCTTCCTCTTCGGACGATCTGTCAGTTTCCGAGGGTACCATCATAGTAAAATTCATTGTTTTAATATCTGCATAAATCAAATGATAAACATTGACTGCACATGTTAGATTTTTTTAAATAATGCAAATTTTAAGAATTTTATTAATGCTAATGTTGCAAAATCTCAGGGAAGTATGGGGTTCCGTTAAGGAAACACTTGTTGAATCTTTATTAATAGGTAAGGAGGTCATGGATATACAGTTTGTATATTAACACTGTGGAATATCGTTTTAAAATTACTAAAATCAAATTGAAACTATAAACTGTTGTAATATATATTTTGTTACGAATACAACTTTTTAAGAATTGTCCTAATGTATTTTATCATTTTCTACTTATGATATGACCTGAATTTCGGCTGGAAGAACCTTTTGATTTTAGCTCTCTTGGTTATATAGCCGTATGAGCTGTTGCCATCACTTGGCGTTTGTCGTCGTTGTCGTAAAAGTTTTCAAAGATATTCTTTTCTGAATGAACCAATTTAAAAAACTTAGGAGTGGATTATCATAGGGTATCTAGTATAAAGCTTGTGTACTTTTTGTTTGGCAGTGAACAAATATTACAGCAATGCATGGCTTGAAATCGAACATAAGGGTAGAATGCATTAATCGTCTCATATCTTGAAAACTGTACTTGTAATATCAAATATGACGGGGCTAAAAATTCCAATATGTCAAGATCTTTCTATTTTCAGTTTGCACCAAAGTTATCAGATGACTCATTAAGGAGTACTTGCCATTAAATGACAATTTTTGGCTAATATTCATGTGTTTGCCTATTAACTCAAAAACTCTGTTTGACAGGTATACATGTATGTAAACTGTTAAAGGCAAAAATGATGAGCATAACAAGATCTACAAAAATGCCAATACGACCAAAAGCATTTGGTGACTCCTTCAGGAGTTATGGTCCTGAATGTAGTTGTTGAAAAATTTTCGTGTTTTTGCCACTTATCCCAAGAACTATTGAATATAGACAAAACTGTAAATAGCAAAAATGATCAGCAATCCTGGGCAAAAAGGCATTGAAACCATTGAATTAGTCCTTATAGGTGTCAGGCCACCAATTCAAAATCCCTATCTATTCAACCAAATTTTGCAAATTTCACAGCTATCTAAATATTTTACCTTAAGTTTAACTTCATAGAAACCAGGTACATCATGAATTGTACATGTATATCATCTTTCTATGTGCCAATTTTCAACCTATGTTTAAAGTCTTGTAAGGATAAACTAACGATCGGAAGACAAGTACTGCTAAAAATAACCCCTGGTAATCTTAAATAAGTATACTATGGAGCGCATTAGTCCTCAATTTTTAATGCAAACTCATGGTCAAGTAAATTTTGGCTCAAAATGGTCTACATACAGTATATTTCTCTTTCAACACAAGTTGCATTTCTGCAAATTTATTGGCTAGTTAAGGTAAACAATGACATCAAAATCACTATTTTTTGTCAGGGAAGGGATAGTTTTCCATACGGTCTAAATTGGAGTGGGTGAATAGGTGGTCTGACACCTATAGTAGAAAACCGTCGATGAAAATGTTGAATGAAAACATTCGTTTTCAGAACCATCTGAATCGTGTTGCGTAAACGCAGCGATGTACAAGAAGTAAATATAAACTAACTGACCTGTTTATGGTTTTATATGTATTCTTAAACATGAGGTCAATTAAATTTTAACACAACCAATTATATTATAAGCGTTGCCGCCTTGTTACCTCATCCACATAGAATATTGCGAAATTAGATATGATGTGGTGATGACGAATGGCTGTTTAACGTCCAGCGGGCAAATTAAATGTATATTCAGGACGAGAACATGTTATCGTAATATAAATTTTAAACCTGCTTTTGTACTAGACTGACAGGCTCATTCTCATTTATAACGTGCTAGTTCATTATTCCGTAGGAAAACATGCCACTCTCCCCGATTCCGAGCCGACTCGTCTTTGCTCTCACTCCTTAATGCCGCGTGTTTAGCGGAAAAGCAGGAAAAATCAATTTAATCTAAAGTCCTTGGTTTGACCCGGCCAAGGGTCGAACACACGACCTCCCGCAATCGAGGCGAACACGCTACCATGAGACCACCGAGTCGGTCGAAATAAGTTAAGAACCAAGGCCATATCCAAGAAGATGTTCTACTAATATCAATGGCTTCCTAGTATAAGACATTTTGTGGCTAAATATCTGTTTTCAAGTTGAAGCCTTTTTGACATTGTATGGAGTTTTGCATTTAATTGTAAGAGCCTTTTATTAACATTGTTTGAAGTTGGATTTTCCCTATCATATATTCTGCTTCTTTTTAGGATGGACTTGCCTTCATATTCCTTCATACAAAATATTAATGTCGACCACCTCCTATTAGTAAGATGCCTTAATCTTTATTCCACTGATTTTCGGCATCAGTTGGCTTATTTTGATAATAGACAGTGCATGATTGTGGTTTTAGTTTTGTAACCACATGTTGCTAACCTGATCTAAATTTAAAATTAAACAAAGCGTAGGCATTAAACTGTGTCAAAAGGATAGACACATTACATACACATTTTCATTTAAATAGCTCAGTAGTAAATGATAGTAATTTTTGAAGGAAATACTTAAGGATTAGTAGATGTCGATTTCCAGAACGAAACATACTTCCGCTAGTTGATGACGTCAATACGATTCTTATCAGTTTTACTTGAATGACACTTCTTTAAAACACCTGTGACGCTCTGAAGTTTCCGATTGTCGTCCTTGTACTCCATGTGAAACACATGTGATACACTGTTCATTTCTTAGTTAGTCACAAAACAGTTATTGTAAAAGAAATAGTCACCTGGCAGCAACAACGAGGATTTTCTTTCATGAAAGGGTTAAACGTATTTTATAATTTGGTTTGAATGATACATACAATGGCAAATATTTCATGCATGTTCAGAACAAGAACAAATTAACAATAAATAAAATAGATAGGTCCTGTAAAAGATATACGCTTAATACGGAGTAAAAAGATATAAGAAGATGTGGTATGAGTGCCAATGAGACAACTCTCCATCCAAGTCACAATTTGACTAGCAAGCTATAAAGGGCCCCAAAAATGACTAGTGTAAAACCATTTAAACAGGAAAACCAGCGGTCTAATCTATATAAAAAGACGAGAAACGAGAAACACTTATGAACCACATCAACAAACGAAGTCTACTTTGCCCCAGACTGAAAGTTAAAGACGGCCCCTAGCATCGTAATAAAAGCGCCATTGTAACATTGAGATTAAGAATAACATGATATTCCTTTTCTTTTGAATTTAGAACGTGCATGTAAGGGTTAGTGTAATGAACTCACTTTAACTCTTCTTTACCATAATGAGCAGTTAGAATTCTACGTTCATTGGAATTGTTATTATTTACTTTAATCGTTGGGTTGCTGTTTGATCGATGCATTTCTCTTTTGGGTCATTTTTATCAAGAGTTCACCTCCCAGTTGTTATGTTCTTTTTTCAGTGGCAGGTGTGCTTGGCTCCAATCTTAATTGGCTAGGATTGTCAGTTTTCCTTCCGAAGGTCGTTGGTTCTCTCCGGGCACTCCGGCTTCCTCCACCAATAAAAACTTTCCACCACGAAGTAGCACAATAGTACTGAAAGTGGCGTTAAACTCCAATCAATCAATCAATCACATCTCATTTTAGTCAGTTTTATCAAGAGTTCATCTCCCAGTTGTTTTGTTCTTTTTTTAGTGTTCAATGCGATTTGTGCATGTTTACAGATTTAGCGGGAAGGAATGTTTTGACACCTTATATGAAATAACATTTCACAATCTTTCATTCATATATAACTGTGCACATTAAAATGTCTACTTCATAAAAAAAAGCCATTTGCCAATGTAATAAAAAGAATAACTAATCAAAGAATTCAAATATAGAAAAATATTCAACTCGTGACAGAACAACACTGATAATTAACTCATGCGCTACGCGCATTCGTGAATTAATGAATTGTTCGGTAACTCGTTGAATATTTTTCTCTATTTGAATTCTTCGATTAGTTATTCTATAATTATGTCATGTAAATGTATGTAGGCGGGATATGATAATTTATTGTTATTACTTTTTAACTGCATTTACAAATATCGTTCAGTGAATAGTAAGAAAATAAAGAGTCAACAACAAGTCAATTTCTGGAACGAATCGTTCATGAACTGGTACAGTCATTGTCATCGCGTATCAGGAATATGACTGTGACAGTAACTGTTTACCATGATTAACAGTTAGGGTGCTACCATTTGATTTTTATGGGGAGCTAGGATGAAAAATTTATGTCCTGCATTTTTTTTTAGTTGTAATCTCTGTTCTGCCTTTTTATTTTTCACTCTATTCGGTCCTGCCTTTTTTAAAAGTTTAACCTGACTTTTTTTTACCTAAATTGTCATCCTGACCTTTTTTTTTTGCAAGTGCCTCATCCTGCCTTTTTTTTTTACTCAAAACTCCTGTCCTGCCTATTTTTTTTAAAATTTCATCCTAGCCCCCCCCCCCCCCCCAATAAAAAAAATCAAATGGTAGCTCCCTTAGAAATATATGTCCATTGTTTATTTTTTTTCCACTTTAGTCGATGAATTGCTGTATTGCTGTTTAATATTCGCATTCTGCACATTTCATTGAGCCATTTTTAACCAAGAGCTCATTAACCAGTTGTTACATTCATTTTGTTATGGTCTTTGTGGTTGTGGTCGCAATTATACGCCTTACGTTTAAAGATTTAGGGTGGAATGTTTTGAAACTTAGAATCAATTAATATTATAATGGTATTAATATATATTGGCTGTTGTGCATGAGGTTGATTGTATTTCATTATGATTGCTTTGAACTGCATTTACTAATATCGTTCAATAAATAGTAATAAAAGGAAGCGAATATGAACAATTTAAGTCAATTTATAGAACGAATCGTAGCTTCCGCTTCCGCACTACACAATGACGATAATTTTGAATTATCAATTAACATTTTTCTTGAATGACATATTTTCCTGAACTATCTTGATTTGAAATATTGTATACCTAGCCGTTAATTGCTGTAATTAAATATTTTACTGATATTTAATTAGTATAATTTCTTCAATAATTTTCCCTTCAAATATAACCGTATATTTCAGTGGCATTCAAAAAGTTCTCGGCTACACTTCTCTCACTTTAATTCTTTTCAAAGTAGAATATTTCATCTGAACGTAGTTAAGGTGGTACATTACACTGCAGGGAGATAACTCTGTAAAAATCAGCTGAACGTTTCAATCACGTTCTATTGTTAAGGAAATATTAATTTTATCAATGATCAAATTTAGTTTTTGTCAAACTGCTATATAGCCAATAAAATTTTTTCGATTAAGTGTGTGGTTCAAGTTTTTTGAATTTTTTATTTTTTTGTCAAAGGGTCGAAGTAATTGTTTTGTCAAAATTTTATGAAAATGAAACGAGCCAAAATAATTTTAGTCAAGGTGTTTGGTACCACCTTAATTGTAGATTATTGATAATTTTCATGAGTGGATCTGTTTGCTGTAAAAAGTACAGGAATATATCCCAATGTTGATATTAAAAGAATTGGTCCCAAAAGTATGAACCTTTAAATGGTACAGTTGGCTTAATCAGAAACACGACATTAAACATACTTTTAATTACGTTTTATTATAAAGTTGTTTTTTTTATGTCCAGTCGCAAATATATTCTTGATGAGAACTAAAATGCGTAGGTTCTGTATAGTGGATCTATCCCTGTATTAATTACCAGACTTTTAGACAGCCACTGAAATAAATGTGTGTTGTGAATAGGGATGGAAACTTTGCCTATAGCAGCAGGTCACCTACGGAACCCTAAACACTTGTTGCAAGAGTCTTTTAAGGTATAGATAGAGTGTGAAATCTACACTACCCCGGGCATTGTATTTAATTAACACCCCTTCCGATCGGTCGTCAGTTTATTACTAAAAGTTAAGAACATCATGGATAGTGTAAACAATATCTCAGAATTTTCTCTATATTTTTTAATCACTACCCCGCCAAAGTTCAACACTAACCGTTCTAATACCGTTGTAAGCCCTATACATTTCACTTGTAAACAACAAGTAGGTGTATTTGTTGGGTTATAGGGATGACAAACTTTGCAAAAAAAACAAACTATCTAGACTTTAATATGAGTTTAAAATTACAACATCTAAGTAAAATAGCTTGAATTTTTTTATGAATGAAATGTATCGTATCATTTGTATCTTCCTCACAAACGTGTTTTAAATATTGCGTGGGAAATAGAACTGTTTTAAATGTTGATTTTTGGGACGGATCTTCAAAAAATTAGTAAACGATTTTTATCATGGTATTTTTAGTGCTAGCGCTAGACGTTCATATTGTACTGACAGCAATAGGGGGGTCATATAATCCGATAATACTCTTCCCACATGAAATGACTCCTTTAATTTATTCGTGGTAATATATATTAGACGCTGTCCAATTTTGGGAAGGCTATGCTACGGTTTCATAATTAAAACATGCATACCTCAAACCTAAAGGATAATACTGAATTATTGTCAAAACACTATTTTGAAATTAGACTCTTAAGAGGTGTGGTTGAATATTTGAGGTCCAAATTACGCACCTAAATTGTGTAAAAAGAGACGTTTATCACGGTAACTTTAATTCCCAAAGAATTCAAAGAGATATATTTATATATCAAGAGAATTACTCATACTAATACGGAAAACGAAATGGTTTCCAGGTTTTAAGAATATAAATATTAATAGAAACGATATCATTAATCAAGTAAGATAGCAACCTAACGACAAAAATAGCAAAACAGACACCTAGCGGGCAAAATAAGTCCAACAAAATACACGTGTCTATTCAGTATGTCAAGCTCTAAATTGTCACAAGCCTGTACAATTTGTGAATAAAATTTACAAGAAACAACCAAAGGTATACCCAATTCTGCAAATAACGAAAACAAACATCTGACACATGACACATGATAACTAATGTCGAGGTTCCTGACTCGGAACAGGAATATTGCGCTCGACTGTTGTGTAATTTGCCTTAGGGTACTATTACTTAAACCAAGAATCATCGAACAAATTACTTCTTTAATTCAGATCAAATTATAATTACAGGCCATGCAAATGACAGACGACAATTAAACCCAAACTTTGAAATTGAGCGGGAGCCCTTAAAAATGTTTTTCATTACCGGAAATGATAAAATAAAAGTTGCATTGTGTGAAGCAGTCCCAATAACCAGAAGACCAACAAAGGAATATATAACACAACACAGTATTCTACGCAATATCAATATCAGCCGTTCGCCCAAATATCACATCAGTCGTGCGCCACATTTCCAATATCAATATCAGCCGTTCGATACAATATCAATAGCAGCCGTTCGATACAATATCAATTTCAGCTGTTCAATACAATATCAATATCAGCCGTTAGATACAATATCAATAGCAGCCGTTCGATACAATATCAATAGCAGCCGTTCGATGTAATATCAATAGCAGGCGTTCGATACGTACCGATTATCAGGTTGTCTGCATACTGATATCGTAAAATATCAGCTGCGAGTCACAATATGAAGCTTTTTGTCGAGTGGGCGCAGCGAACGAGTTCAAAAGGCTTCAAATTGTGTCGAGAAGCTGATATTTAACAATATCAATATGCAGACAACCAGATAGTCGATTTATCGGGTTGTATTTGCGTATTTTGCTTGATAGAAACAAGAGTTTTCTTTGTTTCACCAGCAAGCCGGAAGACGTCTTGATAAGTTCGGGTTAAACTTATTAACGTCAGTTCATACATTATGACGTCGTTGATATGTCCGGGTTAAAGTTATTTAGGCCGGGTCAACGTATTTGACGTCACAAAGCCGTGATAAGCAATTTTATTAAAAGAGCTGAGCAGAGTGATATAGACAGTGGGACAACCGAAAAAATATCAATATCAGCCGTTAGATAAAATATCAACAGCAGCCGTTCGATACTATAAGTTATATGGTTCGCTACTGACCCCCTACGGATCCATAGAGGGTTAGTAAAATCCATAGGGGATGAGGCCGGAGGCCGAATCTCCTATAGATTTTATTCACCCTCTATGGTCCGTAGGGGTCAGTAGTTAACCGTATAACGAATTTATCGCACGCGATACTTTTTCTGCAGCGTTTTGTAGAAAAATAAACAATGAAATACAAAAACATCAATAGATGACGTCACCATTAACAGTAGACGTGACGTCATGAACCCACTATGGAACCCCCTACGGATCCATAGGGGGTCACCACGTGACGGCGTTAAACCAATCACAACGTGATAATTTACCCGCGGTGCGATAAAATATCAATAGCAGCCGTTCGATACGATATCAATAGCAGCCGTTCGACACGATATTGGTCTTTTAAGTTCGTTCAACGCTATCATACAGGTATGATACAAATTCATTTGCGCTCGCTCGTTCTGCACAGGCATGATATATTGGCCACTGGACGTAAAGCAAACAACATTCAATAATCATCAATCGGTGCGCCTGTACTTTAAAGCAGTTGTCATCTCATGTACATTTTGTCAAGATCGTGTGCAATGCCCAGTCAATTAGTACAGAGTTTCAATACACACGAAACGTCATAACAAAGGAATATTGTTTCAAATTGATATGAATCCAAAAATATCATATACAATGGTTTAACAAACACAATATGATTATAACCATTTACAATACAACTATTAAGCCGAAAATAAGTAATTAAGGCTTTGAATAACAGATCCTAACCTTGATTGCCAGTTCTAAATTATTTATAACTTTATATAAATATAAGCCCTACAAGCTTCGGTGTGGAAAAGCTGTTATTAAACAAAAATGTAAATGGATCATATTTTGACAACAAATACCAATCCTATATTTGAGATATCATTAACTTAATATTAATAGAAACTAGTGATACTTTCTCTACTGTTTCAAAGTTTTTAAATATCTAAATTGATTTCACCAAATATGCTCATATATATATATATCAAACAAACAGAGAAATAAAAAAAAATAAATAAATAAGGAGTTGTGGTATTATTGTCAATCACACAACTATCCACCAGAGACCATAGAATCAATGTTTAAAGTTTTAAAGCAACATACTGCTCCTCATCAGCAAAGTTCATCCTCGTTTTTCAATGGAAGTAGAATTAGTTGATTTAGGTACAAAACAATAAATGAAAAACATATAAGAAATACAGCAACACACGACAGTCACTCAATTACAGGGTTTTGACTTGATATAGACACATAAAGAATGTGGCGGTGTTAAACATTCTATAGGGCGCCGAACCTTCTCCCTGACCATGAACTTTGGTGCAACAGCACAACACAATAGATATAAGAAGATGTGGTATGAGTGCCAATGAGACAACTCTCCATCCAAGTCACAATTTATAAAAGTAACAAAACCAAATTGTACAATACATAAACACAAAACAAATATGATAAAGTTTAACAGCAATATACGACAACCATTGAATAACAGCACCTGAAATGGGACAGGCACATATAGAATGTAGCAGAGTTAAACGTGTTTGCGGGCGCCCAACCCTCCCGATATCTGGGACAGTGGTTTAACAGCACAACATTAGAACAAAGTATACAAATCAGTTAAAAAAGAGCTCAACTCATAAGATCAATACAAAGCACAAACAACTAACAAAACACAAAAAAAAGTACAGATAGGAGAGTACTCGCAGTTACTGAAAGCTAGTGCAAGTCCTACTTGAATACGTTAATAACTTTATGACAAAAGGAACGACAAATACATCAACCTTTTTAGGGAGCTAGGACCTCAGTCTCATGGTAATGTATCAATTTATTAACAGAGAATTTAAGAAAGTTTGAATGACAGTCAACGTTACTGCAACATGTCAATTATTAGTTTCTTGAAAATTACAAGATTTCTTACTTCGGACAGGCCGGGTGATTTTTACAATGTCTAGTATATGATAGTTTTAACCCGGGACTATTATACTATGTTGTATAATAGTCCCAGTTTTAGCATATTTATCTGTCATCGATAAATTTGTGAATTTAAACAATGAACAAGGCATAATGCGGGTGAAGCAGCCTAGCAGACGAGTTTTCTAGTTGTAAAAGACAAAAGTCATGAAAGATAAGAGAAATCTTCTAAAATTTCACTGTTCATTAATTGATTTTTAATTCATTTGTGTATACATTTTTATTTCTTTGTATGGTTAACGTTATATAAAAAAAGGCTTTTAACTATATCGTCTCACGTTGATTATGAAATTACAAATCAAATAATAAGTAAAATCGAAAGAGTTTTTTTCTTACAGAGTAGCTGTTATGATCCATATTAAAATATCAAACTTTAAGTTTCACCCCCTAAATTACCACAAAAAACACGATACCCGAATGTGTTATTAGCTTTCAATGTTTTCACATTGTTTGAGAATTGTGTTTTTAAACAACCTTATATTGACAACATACACTGCTTTAACGTGTTAGTGGTTAACAGCTATGTTTTCGCAGATGGCAGTATTTTGGGCAACTGCATTGGTTGTTATGATTGATTGTTGAATTAGCATAAAGCTGTCTTGTATTAAATTGATGTTGCCAAAAACTTCTTTGTCATTAAATAAAGGATCGTATTTGATTTTAGGTGATTACCTGACGAATCACAAAGATTTTTGGGGGGTTTTCACTCAGTTTTATCATTTTTACTGGAATTTTTGAAAAAAGGTGCTCTCTATGGAAAACACGATTAAATTCCTAATAGTCCGCATAATAAGTGACTATTAATCTCTTTTCTAAAAGTTTTTCTTATTTGCATACATTATTTCAATATAGAAAAGACAGAATATTCTGCAAGAATGCTGACATCTTGAAAATATGAAAGTGTTCGTCCTTGACCTGTGCTCTTGATTTAACGGAAATTGCACCGTACGAATTTTTTATAACCGGGAAAAACAGAAAGTACAGGTAATCAGCTTTCGAATGATATATAATTTAGCCGTGTGTTAGTTGGGTGCATTAAAAATTGATTTTTATGGTTAATGTCACTCCACTAAGTTGTTATGTTTTTTTTTGTTCTCCTTCCAGTTGTTATGCTCATTTTGTTCCCCTTCCAGTTGTTATGTTCGTTTTGGTCCCCCTTTAGTTGTTATGTTCTTTTTTCCCTCCCAGTTGTTATGTTCATTTTGTTCCCCTTTTAGATGTTATGTTCTTTTTCCCCTCCCAGTTGTTATGTTCATTTTGTCCCCTTTTAGTTATTATGTTCTTTTTATCCCCCTCCCAGTTGTTATGTTCGCTATGTTCCCCTTTTAGTTATTATGTTCTTTTTTCCTCTTCCAGAGGTATGTTCGTTTTATTCCCATTTTAATTGTTATGTTCTTCTTTCCCCTCCCGGTTGTTATGTTCAATGTGTTCCCCTTTTAGTTGTTATGTTGTTTTTTTCCCTCCCAGTTGTTATGTTCTTTTAAATTCCCCTCCCGGTTGTTATGTTCGTTTTGTTCCCCTTTAAGCTGTTATGTTCGTTTTGTTCCCCTTTTAGTTGTTATGTTCTTTTTTCCCCTCCCAGTGGTTATGTTCGTTTTGTTCCCCTTCCAGTTGTTATATTCTTTTTATTCCCTTCCGAGTTGTTATGTTTGTGTTGTTCCCCTTCCAGTTGTTATGTTCTTTTTATTCCAAGTTGTAATGTTCTGTTTTTAGCGTTCAATGTGGTTGCAATACGTTTTAATCGTACTCCTTGTGTTTAAATATTTAGAGGAAAGGAATGTTTTGACACCTTATGGGAAATAACATTTCACAATTTTTCATTCTTATGAAAATTAGTCATCTCTGACATAACACCTGTGCACTTTAAAATGTGTACTCAGTCGAATCAATCAGTTTTGCAACTCTAGTATATATGTTGTTATGTCATGTTTGTAGGCGGGAGATAATAATTTATTGATATTGCTTTGAACTGGATTTACAAATATCGTTCACTGAATAGTAGTGAAATAAAGCGAATATAAACAAGTCAATATCTGGAACGAATCGTACATAATGTAGCTTCCTCAATACGCCTTGACGATGACTGTAACTAGTCAGGATTATATGTGTCACAATATATCTGTTGTTTTCCATTCGGTATGTTGATTTGTAAAGTGTAACGTTTGGTTTTGTCAGTTTTTATGGAATTCACTTTTTGAATTTACTTTTGAGTTCGGTAGTTTGTTATACATTTTTCCTAAATAGTTAAAACCATGAAACACGATTTGTACATTTGAATTGGATTTCCTTCCCTGGAAATTTAAGACCCAAGTGAATGAGTACTCCAAAAAATATTCTTTTGCGATAAGCGATACACTGCAGAGTTACAGTGTATCAAGTCTTCAGGGAGTACCTTTCTTTCCTATTGTAAAAAAAGTATTTTTTTTATAAAATAGTCTTCAATGCATAGGCTTAGCAGCGTCATCGAAGTCTAGCAAAGAAAACCACTCAAAGCGATGCCATAAACACTGTCTTGCACTTAGTGCCCGTGGCCAAGATAACCTTTTCTCCGTACTGAGGGTGCCATTGTAACTTTAAGCTGAAAAATATATGTTCCTTTCCTTTTGGATTTAGCAAGTGTATGTGGGGGTTTTGTGTCATGGAAATCACCATAAGTACAAAAATAAGGAGATATGGTATGATTGCCAATGAGACAACTATACACCAAAGTACAAATGAAGTGGGTGCAAGAATTATAAGCAACCGTGCAGTCTCCAACAATGAGAAAAACCCATACCGTATAGTCGGCTATAAATGACCCGACATGAAATATATGAAACAATTCAATTGAGAAAACCAACGGTCTAATTCATAACAAAACAGTTTACGAAAAAAAATTATAACAGACACGAACATGTTCCTTTCCTTTTTGATTTAGCAAGTGTGTGTAGGCTTTTATATCATGAACCCACCATATCTCTTCTTTGCCATAACGAACAGTTAGACAATCATATGTTCATTGATTTTATTCACTTCAGTCGTTGGATTGCTGTTTGATTGTCGCATTTTGTACATTCCTTTTAGCCATTTGTAATCAAGAGCTAACTTACCAATTGTTACATTCATTTTGTTATGGTCTTTGTGGTTCCAATTATTTTTAAAGATTTAGGGTGGAATATTTTAATGTATAACATTTCGCAAGCTTTCATTCGTATGAAAATCTGTCATCTCTGACCTTATATTTGTGAAGTTTAAGATGTCTCAAATTGATTAATATTGCAATGGTATTATATTGGTTCTTGGGTAGGAGGTATATTATAGCTTATTATTATTGCTTTGAACTGCATTTACAAATATCGTTCAGTAAATTGTAATAAATTCAAAATAAAGCGAATACGAAAAAGTCAATTTTTAGAACGAATCATAGCTTCGATGATTTTGAATTGTCAATTTTTTTTCTTGAATGAAATATTTTTCTGAACTATCTTGATTTGAAATATTGTATACACAGCCGTTAGTTGCTGCAGTTACATATTTTACTTATATTCAATTAGGCCACACCAATTTGATTAATAGTTCTTTGGATTTTCCCGCTCCTGTTTTGGAGAAATTGACTTTTCAATAAAAAAAGATAATTACCGCTTCCGCAAATTTTTTGGCCGCATGCCGCTCCAAAATTAGTTTCTCCTTGAAAATTTTTTTTCACACGCACGTGTGATAAATCGATTTGTAAATAAAAGGTCAAAAATCGGAATGTCAACATGTAGTTGTGTCAGCTCATTGCCATGGACAAGTAGTTTGAACTCACAGTTATCCGAAATGCTTCTCGTTTTATTATTGAAGACCAGTTCTAGGAGGCAAAAATTAAAAATCTTTCGTTAGATGACCACACTCACATCAATATTTTTACTCTGACGTCCAACGGCTGTTTTGCCAGACAAGCTGGTGCCGTGGTCCCTCGGCCCCAGCTTGTCTGGCAAAACAGCCGTTGGACGTCAGAGTAATCTCGGACTATATTGTTAGAATCATCATCATCTCCGATCATCATTTCAACAGGCATAGACATATCTATCTTAAATGAAATTAATATTAAATTCCCATGAACTTTTAAAAATATCACAGAATTATCTTATTTTGATGAAACCCCATATTCCCTTGTTAGTCTTTTAGCATGCAAGCAGATCTTTTTTGTAAAGGCAAATTTAAAAGTTCCAACATGGTGGTATTGGGATTGGCATGCTCATAATAATTTGTGATGTGTTATCAACCACTTCTAGTCAAGTTAAAGAGTTTTAAATGTGCAGCTTTTAGGAGCAAAAGGAAAGAGTATATTTTGCTAAGTCAGAGTATTCCATGTGAATGTGGTGACAGGTATTTTAAAGGGATATTTTAATACATTGAGATCTACATGCATATCAATATAACTATCTTACTCATCATGCTCATGATGTTGTTGAAATATTCACATCACTCATTATGTTGATCCTAAATATGGATAAATAGTTCCAACTGGATGTCAAGCGGCCAATAAACAATCATTACCATATATATATTGAAAACATCAAAAAATATTGTTCATGGGCATTTTTTGGGATACATGCACATATTTTGATTTATTCAACATATGTCATTTATCCTACTTACATAATTCCTCTTGTTAAACTGCATCTGCAATGCTTTCTTAATATATACACATGTATGGATTTAAATGTAAAATCACGCAGACAAAGCTTATTTGACGAAAGTAATCAACTGAACCACAGCGAGACAAGAAAGTCAGGTATGGTACAGGCACCAATACATCAAATTATATGCATTAGAACATGTTTCTCCTTGTTTTTCCATGAAGGAAACCAGTTTTAACATGTACATAAATTCTGAATCGTAAAATTTAAAAAAATTTAAACCGCTCGCTTCACTTGTAGAGCACTTGCCTCACAAAAACTCATTTTCAAGAAATAAATACAATCAAAAAATTTTCGCTCGCTCGCCCCATATTTTTTGGAGCTTTTGTCCGAAGAACTACAAATCAAATTGGTGTGGTCTTAATGTAATATCTTCAATAATTTTCCCTTCAAATATAACCGTTTTTTTCAGTGGCATTCAAAATTTCTCGGCTACACTTTCTCACTTTAATTCTTTAAAAAGTAGAATATTTCATCTGAACGTAGTTAATTGTAGATTCTTGATAATTTCCATGAGTGGACCTGTTTGCTGTAAAAAGTGCAAGAATAGATCCCAAAAGTATAAACCTTTAAATTTTACAGTTGGCTTAATCAGAAACACGGCATTAAAGATGCTTTTAATTACGTTTTATTATAATTGTTGTTTGTTTGAAGTCCAGTAGCAAATATATTCTTGATGAGAACTACAATGAGTAGGTTCTGAATAGTGGATCTATAACTGTTATAATTACCAGACTTTTAGACAGCCACTGAAATAAATGGGTATTGTGGATAGGGATGGAAACTATGCCTATAGCAGCAGGTCACCTACGGAACCCTAAACACTTGTTGCAAGAGTCTTTTAAAGTACAGATAGAGTGTGAAATCTACCCTACCCCGGGCATTGTATCTAATTAACACCCCCTTCCGATCGGTCGTCAGTTTATTACTAAAAGTTAAGAACATCATGGATAGTGTAAACAATACCTCAGAATTTTCTCTATATTTTTTAATCACTACCCCGCCAAAGTTCAACATTAACCGTTCTAATTCCGTTGTTAGCCCTATACATTTCACTTGTAAACAATAAATAGATGGATTTGTAAGTTAACAAATTTTGCCAAAAAAAAAAAAAAAATATCTAGACTTTAAAATGAGGTTGAAATTACAACACCTAGGTAAAATAGTTTGATTTTTTTATGAATGAAATGTATCGTATCATCTGTATCTTCCTTACAAACGTGTTTTAAATATTGCGTGGGAAATCGAACTGTTTTAAATGTTGATTTTTGGGACGAATCTTCAAAAAATTAATAAACAATTTATATCATGGTATTTTTAGTGCTAGCGCTAGACGTTCATATTGTACTGACAGCAATAGGGGGGTCATATAATCCGATAATACTCTTCCCACATGAAATGACTCCTTTAATTTATTCGTGGCAATATATATTAAACGCTGTCCAAATTTTGGAAGGCTATGCTACGTCTCATAATTAAAACATGCATATCTCAAACCTGAAGGATAATACTGAATTATTGTCAAAACACTATTTAGAAATTAGACTCATAAGAGGTGTGGTTGAATATCTGAGGTCCAAATTACGCACCTAAATTGTGTAAAAAGAGACGTTTATCACGGTTACTTTAATTCCCAAAGAATTCAAAGAGATATATTTATATATCAAGAGAAATACTCATACTAATACGGAAAACGAAATGGTTTCCAGGTTTTAAGAATATAAATATTAATAGAAACGATATCATTAATCAAGTAAGATAGCAACCTAACGACAAAAATAGCAAACCAGACACCTAGCGGGCAAAATAAGTCCAACAAAATGCACGTGTCTATTCAGTATGTCATGCTCTAAATTGTCACGAGTCTATACAATTTGTGAATAAAATTTACCAGAAACAACCAAAGATATACCCAATTCTGCAAATAACGAAAACAAACATCTGACACATGACAAACGACAACTACTGTCGAGGTTCCTGACTCGGAACAGAAATATTGCGCTCGACTGTTGTGTAATTTGCCTTAGGGTACTATTTCTAAAACCAAGATTCATCGAACAAATTACTTCTTTAATTCAGATCAAATTATAATTACAGGCTATGCAAATGGCAGACGACAACTGAACCCAAAATTGAGCGAGAACCCTTAAAATGTTTTTCATTACCGGAAATGATAAAATAAAATTGCATTGTGTGAGGCAGTTCCTGTAACCAGCAGACTAACATAGGAATATATAACACAACACAATATTAGTATTCGACACCATTGCAATATCAGCCGTTCACCCAAATATCACATCAGTCGTGCGCCACATTTCCAATATCAATATCAGCCGTTCGATACAATATCAAAAGCAGCCGTTCGATACAATATCAATATCAGCCGTTGGATAGAATATCAATAGCAGCCGTTCGATAAAATATCAATAGCAGCCGTTCGATACAATATCAATAGCAGCCGTTCGATACAATATCAATAGCAGATGTTCGATACGTACCGATTATCGGGTTGTCTGCATACTGATATCGTAAAATATCAGCTGCAAGTCACAATATGAAGCTTTTTGTCGAGTGGGCGAAGCGAACGAGTTTTGACGTCACAAAGCCGTGATATGTAATTTTTTTAAGAGCTGAGCAGAGTGATATAGACAGTGGGACAACCAATGAAATATCAATATCAGCCGTTAGATATAATATCAACAGCAGCCGTTCGATACAATATCAACAGCAGCCGTTCGATACGATATCAATAACAGCCGTTCGATACGATATCAATAGCAGCCGTTCGACACAATATTGGTCTTTCAAGTTCGTTCAACGCTATCATACAGGTATGATACAAATTCATTTGCGCTCGCTCGTTCTGCACAGGTATGCTATATTGGCCACTGGACGTAAAACAAAAAACAATAAATAATCATCAATCGGTGCGCCTGTACTTCGAAGCAGTTGTCATCTCATGTAGAACAAGAAGACATTTTGTCAAGATCGTGTGCAATGCCCAGTCAATTAGTACAGAGTTTCAATACACAAGAAACGTCATAATAAAGGAATATTGTTTCAAATTGATAAGAATCCAAAAATATCATATACAATGGTTTAACAAACACAATATAATTATAACCATTTACAATAAAATTATTAAGCCGAAAATAAGTAATTAAGAATTTGAATAATAGATCCTAACCTTGATTGCAAGTTATGAATTATTTATAACTATATATAAATATAAGCCCTACAAGCTTGGTATGGAAAAGCTGTTATTAAACAAAACTGTAAATGGATCATATTTTGACAACAAATGCCAATCCTATATCTGATATATCATTAATTTAATATTAAAAGAAACTAGTGATATTTTCTCTCCTGTTTCAAAGTTTTTAAATATCTAAATTGATCTCACAAAATATGCTCATATATATATCAAGCAAACAGAGAAATAAAAAAAAAATTAAGGAGTTGTGGTATTATTGTCAATCACACAACTATCCACCAAAGACCTTAGAATCAATGTTTAAAGTTTTAAAGCAACATACTGCTCCTCATGTTTCAATGGAAGTAGAATTAGTTATTTTAGGTACAAAACAATAAATGAAAAACAAATAAGAAATACAGCAACACACGACAGTCATTCAATTACTGGCCTCTGACTTGATATAGACACATAAAGAATATGGCGGTGTTAAACATTTTATAAGGCACCGAACCTTCCCCCCTGACCATGAACTTTGGTGCAATAGCACAACACAATATATATAAGAAGATCTGGTATGAGTGCTAATGAGACAACTCTCCATCCAAGTCACAATTTGTAAAAGTAACAAGATTGATTGATTGATGGTTGCTTTACGTCCAGTGGCAAATATTTCATGCATATTCAGGATGAGAACAAATTAACAATACATACAATAGGTAGGTTCTGTAAGAGGGGCGTCCGGGATAAAGGTCGGAGAAGTTTAGACTGCCACGGGAAATGAGAGTATATTGGATAGGGACAGAAATTTAGCCTTGCAACAGGTCACCTACGGACCCCTCAAAGAGTTGCTGCAAGGGTTCTTAACGTGCAAAGAGCGTGACACTCTCTTTACACGAGGCATCGGATTTAACGTCCCCATTCTGACCGGACGTGGCTGCAAATTTGTACATTCCGCACAGCCAAACGGACGCCCCACTTTAGCAAGGGTTTTACTGCCGGTCGGAGGAAGACCAATGGTGACCATACTTCTATTCCCCAGTCACCCTTGGGGTAAAAGTAACAAGACCAAATTGTACAATACATAAACACAAAACAAATGTGATAAAGTTTAACAGCAATATACGACAACCATTGAATAACAGCACCTGAAATGGGACAGGCACATATAGAATGTAGCAGAGTTTAACGTGTTTGCGGGCCCAACCCTTCCGCTATCTGGGATAATGGTTTAACAGCACAACATTAGAACAAAGTATACAAATCAGTTAAAAAGAGCTGAACTCATAAGATCGATACAAAGCACAAACAACTAACAAAACACACACAAAAAAAAAACAAAGTACAGATAGGAGAGTACTCGCAGATACTGAAAGCTAGTTCAAAGCCTATTTGAATACGTTAATAACTTTATGACAAAAGGAACGACAAATACATCAACTTCTTTAGGGAGCTAGGACCTCAGTCTCATAATAATGTATCAATTTATCAACAGAGAATTTAAGAAAGTTTGAATGACAGTCAACGTTACTGCAACATGTCAATTATCAGTTTCTTGAAAATTACAAGATTTCTTACTTCGGACAGGCCGGGTGATTTTTACAATGTCTAGTATATGATAGTTTTAACATATTTATCTGTCATCGATTAATTTGTGAATTTAAACAACGAACAAGGCAAAATGCGGGTGAAGCAGCCTAGCAGACGAGTTTTCTAGTTGTAAAAGACAAAAGGCATGAAAGATAAGAGAAATCTTCTAAAATTTCACTGTTCATTAATCTATTTTTTTATTTATTTGTGTATACATTTTTATTTCTTTGTATGGTTAACGCTATATAATTTAATTTTGGATGTAATGCGTCTTCTGATTGGCTGACGTTGTTTTGTTTATCAGCTCATAGACATAATTTTGTCATGTGACCGTGACGTCATCAACGTTTTTTCATGGTTAACTCAGCTTTAAAACGAAATTTAGAATTAAATTATAAGAAATGACTGTAATATTTTTTCTGTCTATTCGAAATAACATAAACAATGTGGTGCACACTTTAAAATAACCCGCTACGCGGGTTATTCAGTGTGCACCACATTTTTGATGTTACTTTTCATAGACAGAAAAAATATTAAAGGATCTTATCTGATTTTAGGTGATTACCTGACGAATCACAAAGATTTTTGGGGGGTTTTCACTCAGTTTTATCATTTTACTGGAATTTCTGAAAAAAGGTGTTCTCTATGGAAAACACGATTAAATTTCTGATAGTCAGCATACTAAGTGACTATTAATCTCTTTTCTAAAAGTTTTTCTTATTTGCATACATTTATCAATATAGAAAAGACAGAATAATAGATGCAAAAATGCTGACATCTTGAAAAATATGAAAGTGTTCGTCCTTGACCTGTGCTCTTGATTTAACGGAAATTGCACCGTACGAATTTTTTATGACCAGTCAAAACAGAAAGTACAGATGATCAGCTTTCGAATGATATATAATTTAACCGTGTGTTAGGTGGGTGCATTAAAAATTGATTTTTATGGTTAATGTCATTCCACTAAGTTGTTATGTTCTTCTTCCAGTTGTTATGTTCAATTTGTTCCCCCTTCCAGTTGTTATGTTCTTTTTGTTCTCTCTTCCAGTTGTTATGTTCATTTTGTTCCCCTTCCAGTTGTTATGTTCTTTTTATTCCCCTTCCAGTTGTTATGTTCGTTTTGTTCCCATTTTAGTTGTTATGTCCTTTTTTCTCCCTTCCAGTTGTTATGTTCGTTTTGTTCCCCTTTTATTTGTTATGTTCTTTTTCCCCTCCCAGTTGTTATGTTCGTTTTGTTTCCTTTCAGTTGTTATGTTATTTTTTCCCCCTCCCAGATGTTATGTTCTTTTTATTCCCCTCCCAGTTGTTATGTTCGCTTTGTTCCCCTTTTAGTTGTTATGTTCGTTTTGTTCCCCTTCCAGTTGTTATGTTCTTTCTTCCCCTCCCAGTTGTTATGTTCGTTTTGTTCCCCTTCCAGTTGTTATGTTTTTTTTATTCCCTTCCGAGTTGTTATGTTTGTGTTGTTCCCCTTCCAGTTGTTATGTTCTTTTTATTCCCCTCCAAGTTGTAATGTTCTTTTTTTTCCAATTTCTTATGTTCTTTTTTAGCATTCAATGTGATTGCAATATGTTTTAATCGTACTCCTTATGTTTAAATATTTAGCGGAAAGGAATGTTTTGACACCTAATATGAAATAACATTTCACAATTTTTCATTCTGATGAAAATTTGTCATCTCTGACATAACAACTGTGCACTTTAAAATGTGTACTCAGTCGAATCAATCAGTTTTGCAACTCTAGTATATATGTTGTTATGTCATGTTCGTAGGCGGGAGATAATAATTTATTGCTATTGCTTTGAACTGCATTTACAAATATCGTTCACTGAATAGTAGTAAAATAAAGCGAATATAAACAAGTCAATATCTGGAACGAATCGTACATAATGTAGCTTCTTCAATACGCCTTGACTATGACTGTTACTAGTCAGGATTATATGTATGTGTCACAATAGCTGTTGTTTTCCATTCGGTATGTTGATTTGTAAAGTCTAACGTTTGGTTTTGTCAGTTTTTATGGAATTCACTTTTTGAATTTACCTTTGAGTTCGGTAGTTTGTTATACATTTTTCCTAAATAGTTAAAACCATGAAACATGATTTGTACTCTTGGATTTCATTCCCTTGAAATTTAAAAACCTAAGTGAATGAGTACTCCAAAAAAAATATTCTATTGCGATCAGCAATACACTGCAGAGTTACAGTTATCAAGTCTTCAGGGAGTACCTTTCTTTCCTATTGTAAAAAAAGTATTTTTTTTATAAAATAGTCTTCAATGCACAGGCTTAGCAGCGTCATCGAAGTCTAGCAAAGAAATCCACTCAAAGCGATGCCATAAACACTGTCTTGCACTTAGTGGCCGGGGCCAAGATAACTTTTTCTCCGTACTGAGGGTGCCATTGTAACTTTTAGCTGAAGAATATATGTTCCTTTCCTTTTGGATTTAGCAAGTATATGTAGGGGTTTTGTGTCATGGAAATCACCATAAGTACAAAAATAAGGAGATATGATATGATTGCCAATGAGACAACTATACACCAAAGTACAAATGAAGTGGGTGTAAGAATTATAGGCAACCGTGCAGTCGCCAACAATGAGAAAAACCCATACCGTATAGTCGGCTATAAATAACCCGACATGAAATATATGAAACAATTCAATTGCGAAAACCAACGGTCTAAATTATAACAAAACAATTTACGAAAAAAAAATATAACAGATATGAACATGTTCCTTTTCTTTTTGATTTAGCAAGTGTGTGTAGGGTTTTATATCATGAACCCACCATAACTCTTTGCCATAACGAACAGTTAGACAATCATATGTCCATTGATTTTATTCACTTCAGTCGTTGGATTGCTGTTTGATTGTCGCATTTTGTACATTCCTTTAAGCCATTTGTAATCAAGAGCTAACTTACCAATTGTTACATTCATTTTGTTATGGTCTTTGTGGTTGCAATTATGTTTAAAGATTTAGGGTGGATTGTTTTGGTGTATGATAAATAACATTTCACAAGCTTTCAATCATATGAAAATCTGTCATCTCTGACCTTATATATGTGAAGTTTAAGATGTCTCGAATTGATTAATATTGCAATGGTATTATATTAGTTCTTGGGTAGGAGGTATATTATAGTTTATTATTATTGCTTTGAACTGCATTTACAAATATCGTTCAGTAAATTGTAGTAGATTCAAAATAAAGCGAATACGAAAAAGTCAATTTTTAGAACGAATCATAGCTTCGATGATTTTGAATTGTTGTTTCTTGAATGAAATATTTTTCTGAACTATCTTGATTTGAAAAATTGTATACACAGCCGTTAATTGCTGCAGTTAAATATTTTACTTATATTCAATTTGTGTAATATCTTCAATAATTTTCCCTTCAAATATAAGCGTTTTTTCAGTGGCAATCAAAAATTTCTCGGCTACACTTTTCTCACTTTAATTCTTTAAAAAGTAGAATATTTCATCTGAACGTAGTTAATTGTAGATTCTTGATAATTTCCATGGGTGGATCTGTTTGCTGTAAAAAGTACAGGAATAGATCCCAAAAGTATAAACCTTTAAATTTTACAGTTGGCTTATTCAGAAACACAACATTAAAGATGCTTTTAATTACTTTTTATTATAATTGTTGTTTGTTTGAAGTCCAGTAGCAAATATATTCTTGATGAGAACTACAATGAGTAGGTTCTGTATAGTGGATCTATAACTGTTATAACTGTGGATAGGGATGGAAACTTTGCCTATAGCAGCAGGCCACCTACGGAACCCTAAACACTTGTTGCAAGAGTCTTTTAAAGCACAGCTAGATTCTGAAATCTACCCAACCCCGGGCATTGTATTTAACTAACACCCCCTTTGGATCGGTCGTCAGTTTATTACCAAAAGTTAAGTACATCATTGATAGTGAAAGCAATACCTCAGAATTTTCTCTATATTTTTTAATCACTACCCCGCCAAAGTTCAACACTAACCGTTCTAATTCCGTTGTAAGCCCTAAACATTTCACTTGTAAACAATAAGTAGGTGTATTTGTTGGTTTAAAGGGATGGTAAACTTTGCAAAAAAAAAAAAAAAAAAAATAATCTAGACTTTATAAAATGAGTTTAAAATTACAACACCTATGAAAAATAGTTTGATTTTTTTTTTGTGAATGAAATGTATCGTATCATCTGTATCTTCCTTACAAACGTGTTTTAAATATTGCGTGGGAAATAGAACTGTTTTATATGTTGATTTTTGGGACGAATCTTCAAAAAATTAATAAACGATTTATATCATGGTATTTTTAGTGCTAGCGCTAGACGTTCATATTGTACTGAGAGCAATAGGGGGTCATAGAATCCCATAGTACTCTTCCCACATGGAAATGACTCCTTTAACTTATTCGTGGTAATATATATTAAACGCTGTCCAATTTTGGGAAGGCTATGCTAGGGTTTCATAGTTAAAACATGCATATCTCAAACCTGAAGGATAATATTGAAATATTGTCAAAACACTATTTTGAAATTAGACTCATAAGAGGTGTGGTTGAATATTTGAGGTCCAAATTACGCACCTAATTTGTGTTAAAAGAGACGTTTATCACGGCTACTTTGATTCCCAAAGAATTCAAAGAGATATATTTATATATCAAGAGAAGTACTCATACTAATACTGAAAACAAAATAGTTTTCGGGTTTTAGGTATATACATATTAATAGAAACGATATCATTAATCAAGTCAGACAGCAACCTGAAGACAAAAATAACAAAACAAAATCGTCCCGAGTCTATACAATTTGTAAATAAATATTACCAGAAACAACCAAAGATATACCCAATTCTGCAAAAATAATGAAAACAAACATCTGACACATGACAAACGACAACTACTGTTGAGGTTCCTGACTCGGAACAGGCATATGAAAATGTCGTGTTCGACCGTCGCGTTGTTTGCATGCGGGACTATTATTTTAAGTAAGATACATCGAAAGAATTAATTCTTTAATTTAGCTCAAATTTAAATTACAGGCCATGCAAATCGCAGACGACAACTAAACCCAAAACTGAACGAGAGCCCTTAAAATGATTTTCATTACCGGAAATGATGAAATAAAAGTTGCATTGTGTGAGGCAGTCCCAGTAACCAGAAGACGAACATAGGAATATATAACACAACACAATATTAGTATCGACACAATTGCAATATCAGTCGTTCACCCAAATATCACATCAGTAGTTCGCCACATTTCCAATATCAATATCAGCCGTTCGATACAATATCAATAGCAGCCGTTCGATACAATATCAATAGCAGCCGTTCGATACGTACCGATTATCAGGTTGTCTGCATACTGATATCGTAAAATATCAGCTGCGAGTCACAATATGAAGCTTTTTGTCGAGTGGGCACAGCGAACGAGTTCAAAAGGCTTCGTATTGTGTCGAGCAGCTGATATTTAACAATATTATTAATTCGTATTTTTTAACTAATTTGATTCGTTCAGAGAAAGTCACATGTTAAACTATATTTTCGAAGGTAGAGAGAAAACGGCGGATAGCAAAAAGCATATTGCACAGCAAAAAGCATATTGCACGGTTATTTTTAGAATATTTAAAAACCGATATACTTTGTGACGTCATGTAATGAATTTCATGATATTGTTAAAAGTTTAATAAAAAAATATCTATGATCGATTATTTGAAGAAAAAAAATCTTCATATACATAAGATGTAAAAAAAAAAAAAAAAAGTAAATGAAATAGCAACTTATATGTTGTTATTGTCTAGGAGACAATATGATATCTATAAAATTCCAACAAAATCAAAAAATCAAATCAGGATTTTGATACAAATATGGTCGGGAATTGATAATATAACAATTATAGCCTATTGATGAGGTCAATACAGGATATATCGACCCAAAGAAGTATATCTACCTCATACAAAGGCTATAATTGTATAATATCAATATGCAGACAACCAGATAATCGATTTATCGGGTTGTATTTGCGTATTTTGCATGATAGAAACAAGATTTTTCTTTGTTTCACCCGCAAACCGGAAGACGTCTTGATAAGTTCGGGTTGAACTTATTAACGTCAGTTCATACATTATGACGTCGTTGATATGTCCGGGTCAAAGTTATTTAGGCCGGATCAACGTATTTGACGTCACAAAGCCGTGATATGCAATTTTATTAAGAGCTGAGCAGAGTGATATAGGCAGTGGGACAACCGATAAAATATCAATATCAGCCGTTAGATACAATATCAACAGCAGCCGTTCGATACAATATCAATAGCAGCCGTTCGACACAATATTGGTCTTTCAAGTTCGTTCAACGCTATCATACAGATATGATACAAATTCATTTGCGCTCGCTCGTTCTGCACAGGCATGAAATATTGGCCACTGGACGTAAAGCAAACAACAATCAATAATCATCAATCGGTGCGCCTGTACTTCGAAGCAGTTGTCATCTCATGTAGAACAAGAAGACATTTTGTCAAGATCGTGTGTAATGCCCAGTCAATTAGTACAGAGTTTCAATACACACGAAACGTCATGATTAAGGAATATTGTTTCAAATTGATATGAATCCAAAAATATCATATACAATGGTTTAACAAACACAATATAATTATAACCATTTACAATAAAACTATTAAGCCGAAAATAAGTAATTAAGGATTTGAATAACAGATCCTAACCTTGATTGCCAGTTCTAAATTATTTATAACTTTATATAAATATAAGCCATACAAGGTTCGGTGTGGAGAAGCTGTTATTGAACAAAACTGCAAATGGATCATATTTTGACAACAAATGCCAATCCTATATTTGAGATATCATTAATTTAATATTAATAGAAACTAGTGATTTTTTCTCCCCTGTTTCAAAGTTTTTAAATAACTAAATTGATTTCACCAAATACGCTCATATATATATCAAACAAACAGAGAAATAAAAATAAATAAATAAGGAGTTGTGGTATTATTGTCAATCACACAACTATCCACCAGAGACCATAGAATCAATGTTTAAAGTTTTAAAGCAACATACTGCTCCTCATCAGCAGAGTTCATCCTCATTTTTCAATGGAAGTAGAATTAGTTGTTTTAGGTACAAAACAATAAATGAAAAACAAATAAGAAATACAGCAACACACGACAGTCACTCAATTACAGGCTTCTGACTTGATATAGACAAATTGTACTCTACATAAACACAAAACAAATATGATAAAGTTTAACAGCAATATACGACAACCATTGAATAACAGCATCTGAAATGGGACAGGCACATATTGAATGTAGCAGAGTTTAACGTGTTTGCGGGCGCCCAACCCTCCCGATATCTGGGACAGTGGTTTAACAGCACAACATAAGAACAAAGTATACAAATCAGTTAAAAAGAGCTCAACTCATAAGATCGATACAAAGCACAAACAACTAACAAAACACAAAAAAATAAACAACAAAGTACAGATAGGAGAGTACTCGCAGTTACTGAAAGCTAGTTCAAAGCCTATTTGAATACGTTAATAACTTTATGACAAAAGGAACGACAACTAAATCAACTTCTTCAGGGAGCTAGGACCTCAGTCTTATAATAATGTATAAATTTATCAACAGAGAATTTAAGAAAGTTTGAATGACAGTCAACGTTACTGCAACATGCCAATTATCAGTTTCTTGAAAATTACAAGATTTCTTACTTCGGACAGGCCGAGTGATTTTTACAATTTCTAGTATATGATAGTTTTAACATATTTATCTGACATCGATTAATTTGTGAATTTAAACAACGAACAAGGCATAATGCTGGTGAAGCAGCATAGCAGACGAGTTTTCTAGTTGTAAAAGACAAAAGTCATGAAAGATAAGAGGAATCTTCTAAAATTTCACTGTTCATTAATTGATTTTTTATTTATTTGTGTATACATTTTTATTTCTTTGAATGGTTAACGCTATATAATTTAATATTGGATGTAACGCGTCTTCTGATTGGCTGACGTTGTTTTGTTTATCAGCTCATAGACATAATTTTGTCATGTGACCGTGACGTCATCAACATTTTTTCATGGTTTACTCAGGTTTAAAATGTAATTTAGAATTAAATTATAAGAAATGACTGTAATATTTTTTCTGTCTATTCGAAATAACATGAAAAATGTGGTGCACACTTTAAAATAACCCGCTACGCGGGTTATTCAGTGTGCACCACATTTTTGATGTTATTTCTTCATAGACAGATAAATATTACAGTCATTCCTTAAATAAAAAAAGGCTTTTAACTATATCGTCTGACGTTGATTATGAAATTGCAAATCAAATAATAAGTAAAATCGAAAGAGTTTTTTCTTACAGAGTAGCTGTTACGATCCATATCAAAATAACAAACTTTAAGTTTCACCCCCTAAATTACCACAAAAAACACGATACCCGAATGTGTTATTTGCTTTCAATGTTTTCACATTGTTTAAGAATTGTGTTTTTAAACAACCTTATATTGACAACATACACTGCTTCAACGTGTTAGTGGTTAACAGCTATGTTTTCGCAGATGGCGGTATTTTGGGCAACTGCATTGGTTGTTATGATTGATTGTTAAATTAGCATAAAGCTGTCTTGTAGTAAATTGATGTTGTCAAAAACTTCTTTGTCACTAAATAAAAGATCTTATTTGATTTTAAGTGTTTACCTGACGAATCACAAAGATTTTTGGGGGGTTTTCACTCAGTTTTATCATTTTTACTGGAATTTCCGAAAAAAGGTGTTCTCTATGGAAAACACGATTAAATTCATAATAGTCCGCATAATAAGTGACTATTAATCTCTTTTCTAAAAGTTTTTCTTATTTGCATACATTAGAAACGACAGAATATTCTGCAAGAATGCTGACATCATGAAAAATATGAAAGTATTCGTCCTTGACCTGTACTCTTGATTTAACGGAAATTGCACTGTGCGAATTTTTTATAACCAGGCAAAACAGAAAGAAGTACAGATGATCAGCTTTCGAATGATATATAATTTAGTCGTGTGTTAGGTGGGTGAATTAAAATTTGATTTTTATGGTTAATGTCACTCCACTAAGTTGTAATGTTCTTCTTCCAGTTGTTATGTTCTTTTTGTTCCCCCTTCCAGTTGTTATGTTCTTTTTGTTCTCCCTTCCAGTTGTTATGTTTGTTTTGTTACCCTTTTAGTCGTTATGTTCTTTTTTTCCTACCCTGTTGTTATGTTCATTTTGTTCCCCTTTTATTTGTTATGTTCTTTTTATTCTCCTCCAAGTTGTTATGTTCGTATTGTTCCCCTTTTAGTTGTTATGTCATTTTTTCTCCCTCCCTGTTGTTATGTTCGTTTTGTTCCCCTTTTAGTTGTTATGTTCTTTTTATTCCCCTCCCAGTTGTTATGTTCGTTTTTTTCCCCTTTTAGTTGTTTTGTTCTTTTTTTCCAACCCATTTGTTAGGTTTATGTTGTTCTCCTTTTAGAGGTTATGTTCTTTTTATTCCCCCTCCCAATTGTTATGTTCGTTTTGTTCCCCTTTTAGTTGTTATGTCCTTTGTTCTCCCTCCCAGTTATTATGTTCCTTTTGTTCCCCTTTTAGTTGTAATGTTCTTTTTTCCTCTCCCAGTTGTTATGTTCGTTTTGTTCCCCTTTTAGTTGTTATGTTGTTTTTATTCCCTTCCGAGTTGTTATGTTTGTGTTGTTCCCCTTCCAGTTGTTATGTTCTTTTTATTCCCCTCCAAGTTGTTATGTTCTTTTTTTAGCGTTCAATGTGGTTGCAATATGTTTTAATCGTACTCCTTATGTTTAAATATTTAGCGGAAAGGAATGTTTTGACACCTTATTTGAAATAACATTTCACAATTTTTCATTCTTATGAAAATTTGTCATCTCTGACATAACACCTGTGCACTTTAAAATGTGTACTAAGTCGAATCAATCAGTTTTGCAATTCTAGTATATATGTTGTTATGTCATGTGTGTAGGCGGGAGATAATAAATTTATTGCTATTGCTTTGAACTGCATTTACAAATTTCGTTCACTGAATAGTAGTAAAATAAAGCGAATATAAACAAGTCAATATCTGGAACGAATCGTACATAATGTAGTTTCCTAAATACGCCTTGACGATGACTGTAACTAGTTAGGATTATATGTGTGTCACAATAGCTGTTGTTTTCCATTCGGTATGTTGATTTGTTAAGTCTAACGTTTGGTTTCGTCAGTTTTTATGGAATTCACTTTTGAATTTACCTTTGAGTTCGGTAGTTTGTTATACATTTTTCCTAAAAACCATGAAACACGATTTGTACACTTGAATTGGATTTCATTCCCTGGAAATTTAAAACATAGTGAATGAGTACTCCAAAAAAATATTCTATTGCGATCAGCGATACACTGCAGAGTTACAGTGTATCAAGTCTTCAGGGAGTACCTTTCTTTCCTATTGTAAATTTTCAATTCAAAAAAAAAAATTTTTTTTTTATAAAATAGTCTGCAATGCACAGGCTTAGCAGGTCATCTAAGTCTAGCAAAGAAATCCACTCAAAGCGATTTTATAGGCAATGTCTTGCACTTAATGCCTGGGGCCAAGTTAACTTTTTCTCCGTACTGAGGGTGCCATTGTAACTTTTAGCTGAAGAATATATGTCCCTTTCCTTTTGGATTTAGCAAGTGTATGTAGGGGTTTTGTGTCATGGAAATCACCATAAGTACAAAAATAAGGAGATATGATATGATTGCCAATGAGACAACTATACACCAAAGTACAAATGAAGTGGGTGTAAGAATTATAGGCAACCGTGCAGTCGCCAACAATGAGAAAAACCCATACCGTATAGTCGGCTATAAATAACCTGACATGAAATATATGAAACAATTCAATTGCGAAAACCAACGGTCTAATTTATAACAAAACAATTTACGAAAAAAAAATATAACAGATATGAACATGTTCCTTTTCTTTTTGATTTAGCAAGTGTGTGTAGGGTTTTATATCATGAACCCACCATAACTCTTTGCCATAACGAACAGTTAGACAATCATATGTCCATTGATTTTATTCACTTCAGTCGTTGGATTGCTGTTTGATTGTCGCATTTTGCACATTCCTTTAAGCCATTTGTAATCAAGAGCTAACTTACCAATTGTTACATTCATTTTGTTATGGTCTTTGTGGTTGCAATTATGTTTAAAGATTTAGGGTGGATTGTTTTGGTGTATGATAAATAACATTTCACAAGCTTTCAATCATATGAAAATCTGTCATCTCTGACCTTATATATGTGAAGTTTAAGATGTCTCGAATTGATTAATATTGCAATGGTATTATATTAGTTCTTGGGTAGGAGGTATATTATAGTTTATTATTATTGCTTTGAACTGCATTTACAAATATCGTTCAGTAAATTGTAGTAAATTCAAAATAAAGCGAATACGAAAAAGTCAATTTTTAGAACGAATTATAGCTTCGATGATTTTGAATTGTCAATTTTTTTTTCTTGAATGACATATTTTTCTGAACTATCTTGATTTGAAATATTGTATACACAGCCGTTAATTGCTGCAGTTAATATTTTACTGATATTTGATTAGTATAATATCCTCAATAAATTTCCCTTCAAATATAACCGTATTTTTCAGTGGCAATCAAAAATTTCTCGGCTACACTTTTCTCACTTTAATTCTTTAAAAAGTAGAATATTTCATTTGAACGTAGTTAATTGTAGATTCTTGATAATTTTCATGAGTGGATCTGTTTTCTGTAGAAAGTACAGGAATAGATTCCAATTTTGACATTAAAAGAATTGGTCTCAAAAGTATAAACCTTTAAATTTTACGCTTGGCTTAATCAGAAACACGACATTAAAAATACTTTAATTACGCTTTATCATAATGGTTTTTTTTTTTATGTCCAGTCGTAAATATATTCTTGATGAGAACTTCAATGCGTAGGTTCTGTAAAGTGAATCTATACCTTTATTAATTACCAGACTTTTCGACAGTCACTGAAATAAATGGGTGTTGTTGATAGGAATGGACAGTTTGCTTATACATGTAGCAGTAGGCCACCAACGGAAACCTTACATTTCTTGCAAATAGTCATTTAAAGTACAGAGAGCGCGGAATCTTCCCTACCCCGGGTATTGGATTTGATTAACGCCTCATTCCGACCGAGCGTCACTTCATTATCAAGTTCGAGCTAACTATACCAAGTTCGTGTGCAATATCCAGTGAATTTACATTAAGTCTCAATGCGAAACGTCATAATAAAGGAACATTGTTTAAAACAATAAATAGCCAAATTGATATGAATCCAAAAGTACAGTTTACAATTGTTTAACAAAAACAATATGATTTTAGGCATTAACAATAAAACTATTAAGCCAAAAATAAGTATGGATTTGAATAACAGATTCGTACATTGATTGCAAGTTATAAATCATTTTTACATGAAATTATATATATAAATATAAGCTCTTAGACTACTAAACTGGGTGTGGAAAAGCTGCTATTAAACTGCGCTACAAATAGATCATATGTTGACATTGAATGTCGGTCCTTTATTTGAGATAGCATTAATTTAAATTTACAACAAAATTTGTGATATACACGATGTATGTCTCCCCTGTTTCAACGTCTTTAGAAATAAGAATACGTTTTTCTAACTTGATCTCACCAAATATGCTCATATATATTGAACAAACTGAGAAATATAAAATTAAGGAATTGTGGTATTATTGTCAATGACACAACTATCCACCAGAAACCATAGAATCAATGTTTAAAGTTTTAAAGCAAAACAAAGCCCCTGTTCAGCAAAGTTCACCCTCATTTTTCAATGGAAGTCGAATTAACGCCCCTTTATCCTGGTCGCCCCAATTGGAAAACCAACTTATTTTATTTATCATAAATTTGTTCTCGTCCTGAATATGCATGAAAAATTTGCCACTTTGAGTTAACAATCGACCAATCACTCAACCAATTAATATTTAAAGTTTTAGATTTTTTATTTAATGAACAGTATTTCGATTTATTTGTTTTAAACATAAACATCTAACTTAATGACCAGAAAATATTTTAATTTCCCTTTGTTGTTACACCTTACAGTTGTGGATCCAGGTGGCGTAGAGGACGTAAGATCCATTCCATTTGATCGCCCATAAAAAAAAAAAAAAAAATCTCATGATTTTTCAAATGATTTATAATATTTTACTATAAAATCGTCCAAACATATTTGCGTCTCGATCTGCTCGGTGGTATTAATTCATTTATCGGGAATTACGTCCCCTTTAAAAAATCCTGCCCATGTCATACGTCTGATTGTCAGTCTTCGATCACAGGGAAGTCAGTCATTGTCAGAACGATTTTGCGTTGTTATCATTATTTAAGTTGACATATATTCTTTATCTTTATCAAGCAATTGGTGGACGAAGTAACCGTGACTTCATTCCAATCAAAATACCGAAATACCTTTGTGTCTTACGTTACTGAAGGGAATAAATAAGCATGTATACATGCACTAAATAACTGTGATTGTTTTGTGCATAGTAAGGCAAATATAACTGGAAAAGGAGAGCACACACTAATATAGAAATAAGAAGATGAGGTATAACAAACTACCACTGAATTACAGGCTGCTGACTAACAAACTACCATTGAATTACAGGCTGCTGACTAACAAACTACCACTGAATTACAGGCTGCTGACTAACAAACTACCATTGAATTACAGGCTGCTGACTAACAAACTACCATTGAATTACAGGCTGCTGACTAACAAACTACCACTGAATTACAGGCTGCTGACTAACAAACTACCATTGAATTACAGGCTGCTGACTAACAAACTACCATTGAATTACAAGCTGCTGACTAACAAACTACCATTGAATTACAGGCTGCTGACTAACAAACTACCACTGAATTACAGGCTGCTGACTAACAAACTACCATTGAATTACAGGCTGCTGACTAACAAACTACCATTGAATTACAGGCTGCTGACTAACAAACTACCATTGAATTACAGGCTGCTGACTTAGGACAGACACATACAGAATGTGGGATACTAAGCCTTGCTTTCATCGAACTGTATCACAATTGCTTTTTATTTACAACTGTAATGTTTGACTCTCTAGTAGTTAAAGATCAAATAACTAATTTGAAATTGACCTCTCGTTATTAAGGCAGCGACCATTAATTTTGGGAGAGCCGCTGCAAGTCTTCAACAATAGACTGATGTCTATACAATATATCTAACAGTTATTAATCGTTCCGAGTGTAAACAATTTGTAAAACAAAAACCTAAACAAAACCTTTTTAAGATTTGCAGTCAACACCAAATTCTCACAAATAACAATTTATTAGTAAAATATGACATAAAACTACCACTGTAAAATTAAGGTTCTGGCTTGTGAAAAACGCATGAATAATGTGGTGGGGGTTCAAATGGTGTAATGAGATCTCAATCCTGCTCATTCAACTAACAAAAGAAAAGTTTTTACATTGTTATTCATGCATCTACAAATCAAAAATGCAATTAAAATGATAATGGTAATGCCACGCCTTCTATTGAAAGTAAACAAATGATCTTTTTCATTCACGTCAGCGACATTTTTTAAAATGAAATTTTTGTTTGAACAGAAAATTGAGAAATTGTACGTCTCATTATTATGACTTGAATAGATTTAATCTATAATATTGTGCAAATAACAGATTCATTTAAAAACTGTACATTAAGATTATTGACGAATACCCATTAAATCACATCATAGCTTCGACAACTATTAAACTGATCGATAAAAGAGAAATACTAAAGTGTTGTTTTATTTTTACTTTTTTGTTAGAGAATACATTGTATTTCGTAGATTCCTAACTTCGTGATTTCGACAAATACGTAGTATAACTTAAAGACTGTTGAAAAATTGTATAATGGTGAACACTGGTATTGAGTGCAAAGAAAAATATCTCATGAAAATGTCGCGAAACGCGCGTCTGATGTAAATTTTAAACTCTCAAGTGAAGTGTAAAGAATTGAACAAGTTGTATATGCCTGTCCCAACCTTGAAGCTCCTCATGCAGTGGTTGTCGTTGGTTGCCTCGTAAGTTTTACGAACGCCATCACGAGTTGGTTGACCGTTATGGAATATCCGTTTCACAGATGATAGCGGATATGTTCCTAATGTCTTAACTACAATCCCGTCCCCTTTTTCCCGAATGTGACCTACCAAATTAGACTTATTACCGGGTTTGTACTAACATGAGCAACACGACGGTGCCACATGTGGAGCAGGATCTGCTTACCCTTCCGGAGAACCTGAGATCACCCCCATTTGTTGGTGGGGTTCGTGTTGCTCAGTATTTAGTTTTCTATGTTGTGTTTTGTGTACTATTGTTTGTCTGTTTGTCTTTTTCTTTTTTAGCTATGGCGTTGTCAGATTATTTTTAACTTATGAGTTTGAATGTCCCTCTAGTATCTTTCGCCTCTCTGTCATATTTGTTATTGGTATAAATAAGGCCGTTGGTTTACGCTTTTGAAATGTTTAACATATATATAGGTAGCCTGGGCCCTTTATAGCTTTACTATACACAGTATGAGTTTCGTTCATTGTTGAAAGCAGTTAGGTAATAACCTGTAGTTTTTCATATCATTGTTCTTTGGTCTTTGGTACATTGTTGTCGCATTTGGGCAATCGTACTACATTTTCTCATTTTTACATTTGGGGGGTGGAGGAAGGGGGAGAAAAAAATCAATATGATTTGATGTGTACCCTGACTTTTAAACTGCAAAAATCGGGCACAAAATCCCATTCTTTCTCTAGCGACCTGTATGTTTGTTTTTCAGCTATCAATTTTTTTTTTCGAGTTGCACAATCCTTTAAGTTATTAATTTTCAATGTTAATATAAGTTTCCGTTTGATTAGGCCAGGTACATTCAATGTAAGAACCAGATTTCACTTAGATATTCTCCTTGAAATAAATTAGACCATGGGAAAACAGTCACTTAACAGAACGATTTTCATTATCATGATGACGTAAATGCATAAAAAAACATTCATGAAGGTTGTCCTGAATAACATTGTAGAGGGCTAGTGACAACCTGATATTAGACCTAATTTGAAGGTTTATTTGTTATTTAAATTTTGGTGTACGACAAATGAAATTACTTATCTAAAATGCCAAATTATGATTTGTCTCATTGTGTGTGTCCTATATAATGGGCATTGGACCAATGCCGCATAATGCTATTTTCATTTTGATGTACAAACAATGAAATTACCAATAATCCTTTAGAATCTGAACCTGTTCATTTCTGTCAACTAATTATTGACTGGCACAATGGAAACTTTCAATGGGGTAGTTTTGGTTCACTTCCTATGATGCCTTTTGGTTTTTAATGCCAATACTTACATATTGTAAACCACCTTATTTTCGCGGAGACCTTATTTTACGTTTAACCATTTTTAGACCACTTCGCGGCGATTATATACGCGAAAATTAGTTGGTTTACAGTAGTTGTGTCTTCGTTTGTCTTTGAATGTTCCTGATGAATTAAGCGCTAAGAAACTAGTAATAGTAAACAATAAGTAGAAATTGGTAACATATGGAGGATAGTTACTTTGGCTTCAGCTTTCTAATAAACGTATACGTACATGCTAATAAAATATGCGTGTTTGTGACAAGTATATGATGATGGCATTTTGATGTGATGTTAAATCATAAGACGAAAACAAACTGACAATTCTATAGCAAAAAAACAAAAACAAAAATCGTAAGGGTTCCGTGGAACCCAGTGTCTCGCCTACTTTTGCTGTTAGTCGCAAGCTCAACAAAAATGGTGAAAAAATTATTAAAAATTTTCCTCTAGATACCATCTTTTGATTGTAAGAAGTTCTGTTCAAGTTTAATAAAAATCCAAGAAGGTTTATGAATCTAATAAATGTTTTAAAAACTTTAACTGCAGACTGTACGTAATGTTAACTGGAATAAAACTAAGTCTATTTATAAGTAATACACGGAACAACAGGAAATAAATTTTTACAAAATTTCCTTCTAGATACTAGCTTTTGATCATAAACAAGCTTCTGTCCAAGTTTGGTACAAATCCAGGATAGTTTAAGAAAGTTATTAAAATTTTGAAAGCTTTAACCACAGAGTGAAATTAATGTTAACTGGCAGAAAAACTAAGTCCATTTATAAATAAAATAAGGATAAACAAGATTTTTTTTTAACAAAATTTACTTTCGAATTCTATCTTATGATCACAAACAGGCTTCTGTCCAAGTGTGGTACAAATCCAGGATAGTTTAAGAAAGTTATTAAAATTTGAAAAAAACTTTAACCACAGAGTGAATGTAATGTTAACTGGCAGAAAAACTAAGTCCATTTATGAGTAAAATACGGATAAACAGGATTTTTTTTACAAAATTTACTTCTGGATACTATCTTATGATCATAAACAAGCTTCTGTCCAAGTTTGGTTGAAATGCAGGATAGTTCAAGAAAGTTATTAAAATTTCAAAAACTTTAACCACAGAGTGAATATTTGTGGACGCCGCCGACGACGACGCCGACGGAATGTAGGATTGCTATGTCTCGCTTTTGCGACAAAAGTCGCAGGCTCGACAAAAACGACATACAACATTTCACAACATAGAAAACTAAAGACTGAGCAACACGAACCCCACCAAAAACCGGGGTGTTCTCAGATGCTCCGGAAGTGTAAGCAGATCCTGCTCCACGTCTGACACCCGTCGTGTTGCTCATTTAAGCAATGTTTGTTTTGTTTGCTTCTGGATTTTTCTTAAATCATTATATATTTTCAATATTTTGTGTTTATATTTTAATCTTTTCATTTGATTAGGCGGACGTAAACTCACTGTAGAAACTATAGGTTTATAACTTACATATTTTCCTTGAACTTGATCACGGGAACACGGTCACTTACCAGAATGATTGTCATTATTATAATGATGTCAAAGTATAATAAACAATCTTATATATTGACATGTCCTTAATAACATTGTAGAGGGCTAGCCACAACCGGAATATAACCTGATTTTGAAGGTCTTGCTTCATGTTTTTAGGTTGCGTAAGTCCATACATTCAACGGTATCAATCTGATTTCAATACAGATCCTGCGTCTTAGCTTTGCTTACCGTGTAAGCAAAGCTTGAACACAGGATCTCTATTTTAATCAGATTGCAAATAATAAAAAATCTGGATCCGATTTTTACGGAGCATAATCCTCCATGGGAGTCGGATACAAATTTTTCTTACCCGCCGTTTGTATTTTTCCTGTAATTGCTCCACGGGTTCGGTTCCCTCTGCGGATTTCGAATCGGATTACCCGGTGTGTAATTTTTTTATGTAAATCGACACGACATGTTAACATTTTGAGTGTTCAAACAAGAAATGTGGTTCAAAATAAAATTCGAATGGAAAATTAATTATGATGAAACGTTTTTAAACAATTTTAAATTCATTTCTATAAAAGGGAGATATATACATGTAAAACAAATATACATTCAGTCTAGTAAAGCACTTCAATTTTGAAAAGACATTTACAAGTAATGAGGTTTAAAAGTCAAAATAGCTGTTATGCCAAAATAAAAATAAGAATAAAAGATAAACAGAATATTAAATGGTTTGAAATGTGAAAATATAGCTATTATAAGTATGTTTTATGTTGTTGTAATAATTCAATTAAACTCCTACGCCAAACGCTGTTTCGATTTCTCTCCAGGGGATAAAGTTGAAAAGTGACATACAAGTAAAAATGAGTGATAGAAATTTTAAAGTGCATTCCCATTAATTTTTTTAAAACCCAACCACCCGTAATGCTATCAATCATTCTCTCCTTTTAATCTTTGTTCAGTCGTGATAATATATTATTGGAAGAATGATTTTATGTACATCGCAACATGCTTTATATTCGACATACATGTCATTATTCATTTTCTAATTGCAATAATATCACGAACACGAATTCGTTAATGTAAACAGCGCTCTGGTGGTCTCGTTGCGATCGACTCAACTTCGGGAGGTTATGGAATCGATGCCTGGCTTGGTTAAAAAAAGGACTTCGGAGGTTTTGCTTCTTCCGAGGACAATGACTTGTTTATGGCATTGGCGAATGAGTTAAATTACTAAAGTTTAACAAGGCTGAGCAAAACTATGGAAACCACTAGTAGCACAGGTACAGCTCAGCCCAACAGAACCATAGGGACTTGACTATAGGTCAGATTATAGCCCGCTTATAGTCCACGTGCATTTACACCACACCTACTATATCGAAAACTAATTTGGATAGAATGGGTATACGTTTTTTTTATATGCACGTAGATGATAACCGGGCTATATAACTGACCTGTAGTCAAGTCCCTATGACCAGAACACACCAGTGTCCCTCAGTCATTAGTTTATGTCGAGCCTGCGAATTCTGTTGCAGAAAGCAAGACATAGTGATAGTTTACCGGCGGCGGCGGCGGCGGCGTTAACTAACTACTTAAAAGCTTAATATTTCAGAAGGTTAAAGACCTGGATGCTTCATACTTTGTATATATATATATATGCCTTATGTTATGACATTTGTGTCTGTCATATGTCAATTGTCCTTGACCTCATTTTCATGGTTCAGTGACTACTTAAAAAAAAGTTAAGATTTTCTGTAATGTTAATTTCTCTCTTATTATGAGTTATAGGATAATTATATTTGGTATGTGTATATCATGGATCAGTGAACAGGGTTAAGTTTTCGTGGTCAAGTCAATATCTCAGACACTATAAGCAATATGTATACTATATTTGGTGTATGGAATGATTGTAAGGTGTGCATGTCCAACTGGCAGAGGTCATCTGACCTTGACCTCATTTTCATGGTTTAGTGGTTAAAGTTACGTTTTTGTATTTTGGTCTGCTTTTCTAATACTGTATGCAATAGGTCAACTATATTTGGTGTATGGAAATATTTTACGATGTAAATGTCAGTCTGGTAGATTTTATTTGACCTTGACCTTATTTCCATGGTTCATTGCTCAATGTTAAGTTTTTGTGTATTGATTTGTTTTGCTTAAACTATGATAAACGATAGGTCAACTATATTTGGTGAATGGAATGATTGTGAGGTATATATGTATGTCTGGCAGTTATCATCTGACCTTGGCCTCATTTTTGTTGTTCATTGGTCAATATTGAGTTTTCCTGGTTAAGTTTGTTTCTTAGATACTATATGCAATAGGTCAACTATATTTAAAGCATGGAATGATTGTAAAGTGTACATGTCTGTCTGGCAGTGTCCATCTGACCTTGACCTCATATGTTCATTGGTCATTATAAAATATTTTCATTGTTTGGTCTGTTTCTTGTATAGTATAAGCAATAGGTCAACTATATTCGGTGTATAGAATGATTGTAAGGTGTACATGTATTTCAGGCTTGGTTTATCTGCCGTGACCTCATTTTCCTTGATCATGTTAAGTTTATGTGATACTTGTAGTAAAACTTTATATTTAGGACTATCAACATAAAATCAATGGTCAGTAAAGCAGGCGCGACATTTCCGCTAGTGGATGCATTCTTGTCTTTATAGTGTTTATGGAGAGTTGCTTTTGTTGTTGTTCCTCCGCCAGTCGTCTTATGAAATTTTTGTTGAAGTTCTTTGTCTGTGTTCATCGAGTTAATCTTTATGATTTGTTCTCTTCTTTTGGACTACCTCATTTATATTTTCCTGTACAAAAATGACCAAATGGCGGACTTGGGTATAGAAATATGGTCACATTTTATTACTTCTTCCGTCCGACAATTAAACTATACCGTACATAAAATATATGTAGAAGAAACATCCCCATATCCTCAGACACATTGTTTCATGTCGGTCACACTTTGTCTCATAACAAAAACTAAAATAATTTTTTCCAACAATCAGGTACCACTACTCATGATCTGATGAAATGAAATCGACAAAAATCGAATTTTACCTGCATGTGTTGAATGGTCTTAAATAATCCATTAAAATCCAGTTAATTTAAAAAAAAGGGTTAACCATTAATATCCGGAAACCACAACATTTCGCGTTTTTCTAACTATCAAGTACCGTAACTCTGGAATGGTAAAGGTAAAAACGATAAAAATCGGAATGAATCCGTCTTTAATGGTCCAAAACAGTCAATTGAAATTGGAATAAATTTCCAAAAAAGGTCCTCTATTTTTCATCTGATTCCAGCAATCAAGTACCGTAACTCTGGAACAGTAAAATTAAAAACGAGGGAAATTGAACTTAAACTGTCTTTAGTGGTCCAAAACATTTCATTTAAACTTTAATCAATTCCAAAAGGTTTCTCTTTTTATTATCAATTTATTTCAAAAAGGGGTTCTATATTTATTATAAAAAATATAATAGTTTTTCTAACAATCAAGTACCATAATTTTAGAACGGTAAAAGTAAAAACGACGAAAATCAAATTTAACCTATCTTTAGTGAACACAATATTTCGATTAAATTGCAATTAATACAAAAAAGGAAAAGGGTTCTCTATAATTTATAGACTGCAGAACCAAAAGTGTGACTAACAGACAGACAAAGTTTTTTTTTGGGCTGTTCGTATTTTTGTTTGTTTGTGGCTGCTACGTTACAATATTCATGTATCCAATAGTAACTAAATATTAACCAATAAACAAACGATCAAAATACCATTAATGTTTCGAATTATCAGAACTAAACATCGACAATACTAAGTGATTTCCTGTTTATTCAAGAAATTAAAAGAAATCTATTATCTGTTTTCTTTTTCATAACTGGTTGACAACAAATGGATTTATTGGCATTTCAGTGGTGATCATTCAAATGCTTAGAAACACACACAAAAAAAAACACAAATATAAACAGACATATTCTTAGCATTAGACTCGATAAAAAATGAATTAAAAGAAGGATGCTAGTTTCTGCTATCGAGTCGAAATTTATATAACGATTAAACTACGGGTTAACCAAAAAAATATACAAAATTATCATTAATTTGCTCTTAAAAAAACAAGAATCCTTTTTTTCCCTGACACATCCTAACATCTTTTAGTTGGATAATCATAATGGGACTGAAACATGTGAACGGGATTAGTGAACTACTAAGATTGATAACAGAATATTGTTGTAAGAGATGCATGGCCTACCACTTCTAAAGCGATCTTGAGCTGATCCAGTTTATTTCATCTCTGCCAAAGGCGTGAAATTGTGCTCTGGAGTACATTAAATTGTCGGGCGATTTTATGACCTAAAGACGAGCGATGACGTTGTTACACGTGCATATGTAACATGGTCTTGTCACATGTCATAGCAGGGCCGTTCGGGTCATAATTCATTTTGTTGTACCTCTAGGGTACATGAACAAACTGTTACGCGCACCTCTTGGAACGTGAACAAACTGTTATGTGTACCTCTAGGGTACGTGAACAAAGTGTTACATGTACCCCTAGGTAACGTGAACGACATGCAAAGTGTTACGCGTATCTCTATAGCTCTATACCTCTATATGAATTATGAATCCAACTACCCTTCATATTTCACAGTTGGAATGTCAATCGCCTGTTTAACACCCTGTGTTTTATAAAACGTTGGTTTCATGTGTGATTTAACCACGATTTCCCCATGGAATACTTGAACGATCGTGAACCGTTAATATTGCATGGTAACTGCAACGTTAAATTTCGGGTTTAAAAATACACTTCGCGAGTTGCGGCATTGCTCGAACCGACATTCACTTTTAAATAACAATTTAAGGATGTTCGCTAGTCTTGTTTTTGACTTTTTGTCAGATATTCGGAATACTCTGGTTTAATCAATGTGGTGCCATTAAAAAAATTTGTCAAGTAACCTCTACCTTTCTTTTCATTCTTTTATTACATATAGTTTTTGAAAATCTTATCAAATCTTTGTTGTTTTTTCTAAGGTTTTTGAAAGAAGAAAGGTGCCAATGTTAATTGTGAGAAAAATCTAGAGAGAATCATTCCCGCCAAATTCTCAATGGCTTATATCTCAAGAATAAGGACACGGACCGTGCATTTTTTTCTGCTTTTTTTGTTCTGTCATATATATATGATGTCAATTTATAACAGTCTTTTAAAAAGCTTGTTATTTAAAAACAGAGTAGCAAAGAATATTTTTTAGAGCAATCAAAAACATGTTCTTCGCATAAGATTTGTCTAGACAGAGATACAGTTTGTCTAGACAGAGATACAGTTTGTCCAGTTAAGTCATGCCGGCAGCATTAAAACCGGGAGTAAAAAGAATCAACTCATATACATTTTTACTATTGTTTTTAACTTGTCATTGTCAGAAGTTTGCCCCGAATTTGTTTGGCTAGTCATTTTTAGAAGTTTGCCCCCAATTTGTTTGGCTATTCACTTTCAAAGTTTGCCCCTAATTTTTTTTTGCTTGTCTCCTCGAAATTTTGGCACCACTTTTTTTTGCTTGTCACTTTTTCAGATATTTGCCCCCACCCACATTTCGAGTCCACTGCTACCCCACATACGAATATAATTTTTTTATTTCTTTTTCAAACATGGAGAATTCATCCCTTTTCCTTCTTTTATTATGTATTCCATTTTCATTTCATCATCATTTGTTAATGTATATATAATCTTATTTTACCCACATCGTTCTGAACATGCATGACATATTTGCCACTGGACGTTAAGAAACCAACAATCAAAACAATTTACCCATCATTTCGTTAACTTGATAATTTTTGTACCTTTCGTAAATGCTCTACATCAAATATCTATCAAGGACAGATATGATGCAGTAAAATAAGATAACACTTATTGTAATATATACCCATCTGTTTTAATCAGGTCATCATTGTGTACGTCATATGTATATATATCTATATACCAAATAAGGTCATTTGACCTCAATTTGCGTTATACGATCACGTGATAATGTGATGTCAACAAAACGAAGGCTAAGAATATTTTGTGATACCTTGGACTAAGCTAATTTGTCAATACTAACGAAATGAGACAACCTGAAAATAAAGAGGTAAACATTAAAACTTATAAGTTACATTCCAAACTCGTTCAGTTCATTTGTAGTCACACACATTAGCTACTTGGCCGACATTTTTTCTTCGGGTAGATCACTGTAACCGTAAACGTATTGATTAAAAGTTCAACTAAAAAAAATTAAATCTTGAATGAAATAAACATCTGTTGATGTTTTTTCAGGTACGTGTGTGTTTATTCAAAATAGAAATAAAAACATTACAAAATGTGTATTTATTTTTTTAATAAGTACTTTTGTACTGGAATTTCATTTTAAATCTATATAGAATAATAACAATTGGAATGTATCCGGGATTTTGTGAGATCAGAATAATAAATTCTTGTACCCGGAAGCTTATTTGCATTAATCCATGTCACTGATCGGATAAGGAGTAGTTACAAAGTTGAATGTACAATATCAAACTTCAAAATATTTCATGTTAATCATCAAAATATATAAATGTACATTGATTTATTGTACATTTATACATTTGAATGAAAACTTCATGTATTTCTATCGTCCGTTCAATGCATGAACTATTTGCCACTGGACATTAAACAACCAACAACACCAATCAATCATGTATTTCTATGATTATCATTCCAGTAACTGCGCACTGTTACGATACAATTAAAAAAATATGTATTTATGTAACTATATACTCAAACGCTAACGTAAGTGTTTGAGTACACACAGATATTTATATACAAAAACAAAGTCTGTCCTCAGATTTCCAAAGACAGGAGACTTAATTTGGTGCTCAAAAGCATTGATTTTTGAAGGACGTACCACCATACCAAGATCATGGAAAATATAATGCAATTATTAATATCAAACTGTTTGAACTTTAAGACCTAAATACAAGATTATATTCTGCTTCCACGTCCTGTAACCACTCAAAGGTGACCGGGTAATAGAAATATCATCACTTTGCCCGGGTCTTCTCCCGACCGGCAGTAGAACCCTTGCCTAAGTGTTGCGTCCGATTGATTGTGTGGGATGTATAAATACACACCAACGTCTTGTCAGAATGGGGACGTTAACTCCAATGCTTCGTTTAAAGATAGTGCCACGATCTGTGCACGTGAAGAACCCTTGCAAAAACTCGTTGACGGTCCTTGGGTAACCTTTTGCAAGGCTAAATTTCTGCCTTATCCAGTATATTCTCATTTTCAAGTGGCAGTTCAAATTTCCCGCCATTTATCCTGGTCGTCCCCTATAACAAGACCTAACTATTGTTCTTTATTGTTAATTTACACTCGTCCTGAACATGCATGAAATATTTGCCACTGGACGTTAAGAAAACAACAATCATTGATCAATCAATCTCATCCTGTAACCCTGATCATCGACCTCTGATTTATAAATCCAAAAGTATGTAAGATTTTTTATCAATATTTTTATTTCAATTTATGGGATGAACAGCTCAAGGCCACCAATATGGGGGTGGGGTGGGTGGGGGGAATTAAAAACTCGACCACCGCGAAATAGCCAACTGTGCTGGACGGCGTTAAACACCAATCAATCAATGGATAAATCCTCTCATGTTATCGGATATGTCTATAAACCTACTGTTCGACAATTTTTAATCACCAAAAAACTGACATATCTCATTCGCCGTTTCAGGAATATGGGAAATTTCGTTCTTCGTATCCGAATATGATAATAACGTCACGTCATTGGTTAAATGTCCATGGTTTAGGACGTTTTAAACCAACCACAACGTTTTGATGTACGCTTTTGAAAACATTACCCAGAATGCAGTAACGGCAAATGAACAACAGCCTGCTTCGACTTAAATTATAACTTAACCGACAGACGGTGACTGAGTACGGATGACACCGAGACAATTTCAACTAATGTAAAACAAGTGCAGACTGAGGCTCGTAAACTCTGCAATCAAACACAGAACTTCGGGAAATTTAGGAGAGCCGACGTTTTTGCCTCGGAATTTGAAGACAGTTTGTTATCATTACTAATACATGTACTTTAGCATTCTCAGTTTTTAAATGTCTTCCCAGGGTTTTGAGCTATGGTTCTGTGTTAAAGGTATCATCACCGTTATTTTTATTAAAATAAGGTTCCTGCAACCACATATTTCTTTTGTTTTAAACCGTTTCATAATTCCCATACAAACATATGCATAAGAAAACGGAAGATAGATTAACTTTAAGGTAACAAAATGTTGTGATTCCAGTCTCCCTACCTACCCGAAACTTGCATGCCTACCCTTACACTTTCTATCGACAAATTTGGTTGAACACTGGTTAAGACCAGAACAGTTCCCTATATGAGTCTTCGTAAAATATTTAAGCAAAAAAAAAAAAAAAAAAATTACCTAAATAACCTACCCAATTTTCAAACTATTAAAAAACGAAAACTGTTGCCAATTTATGGGGACTCAAGCTGTTCAGTTTTTACCATTTCTTTCCGTACTGACCAATTTGAAATTGTCTGACATCTCAGACTTTTGAATTTTGACTTCTTTTAAATGAAATCTCTGTTGTCGCCACTTAAATGAAATTTCTCTGTAAACTGTGGATACATTTCATATTTTAGTAAAAAATAGAAATGGTTAAACTTCCATATAAGGAGATAAACCTTCTGTTCAAATTGCGTCACAAAGTAAGTAAGTTTAAATACACCTATTATTGTACTTTGTTACTTACAAAATACTGATAAGGGCTTTACTTGGTCAAATCAAGGCCAACAAGATAAAAAGTGATAAAACTATAAATTGCAACTAAGAAGTTGCCTCCCCTTTGTCAGAGTTCCGGAGTTTCTTTGACAGCCATATATTTGGAGTTTCTTTTATAGCCATATTTGGCATTATAAAGTAAGTAATTTATTTATTTATTTATCTTTTTTCTGATAAATTGTGATTTTAGGATTAGATTGTTTAAAGCTTTCATGACAGGATTTTGGCACATTTTAACATGAATCTGGATTTAAATGTAATCCTATGAGCTATTCTACACAAATAGGGACCATACTTCACAGTGAGTTTTTACCACTTGAAATCTTTAAAAAAACAAACGGTATTTTAATCCCAAGCCTTCATTGTATGAGCACACAGTCAGTCTATGTGCATTTTTGGAAATAAAGAGTAACGGCTGCTGTACATGCTCGTTGTATTTTTTAAACTGACCGAGTCAAAATAGTAAATTATATGAAACCTTGTGGAATTTGAATATTAAAGAGAAAAATATAATCTTGAACGGTACTTCATCATCTTTAGAACATTATATATATTGAACTAGATAGAATCCAAATATATATTATAACTTTGAAATGGTATTGCATTTACATGCTTTTGAAAAATCTTTCATCAATTGACATCTGGAACAAAAAAGAATATTATTATTTATTTCGTACGTAAATCAGTTAGAGACCATATATCTGAGAATAATAGGTTTGGAATGTTTTTCAATTTCATATCTCTTTGGTCTTTAATTTTTTTCGAACTGTGTAGTACCTGCACATGTATATTGATCTAATCATGAAGTAAGCAGTGATACAATTTTCACTTATTATTTTACCACCGAGTCAGCAAAATCATAAGTATCTGAGGCATTGTTCTCAATTTTATTTATTTCTCCATGATAGCTCATGTGGGTATTTTTGTAAAAAAAATAAATAATATGGTTTAAATATTTATCAAATTATATGAAAAGCGTGGGGTACTGGATGTCTCAGCTGCTCACCTCTACCACAAAAGGATTGGACCCCTTTTCCGAGCGACATCTTAGCAGCTGTTTGTTTGGGTCTCAGACCGAAACTGTTACCCAACGAAATGATGAATTTTTCGATTGTTCTTTTGTTTTTTGGTATCTTTTAGTCGCATTTAATGATTTAACAAAAATATAGTGAAATGTCGATTTGACTATAGACCAGTATTGTTATCCTCTATTCGTAAAAAAGTGATTCAGCAGTGGCGGATCCGGGGGTTGGACCCCCCCCCCCCCCCCCTTTTGACGATCACTACTTTTGAATGGGAACATATGGTTGGAACCCCCCCTTTTTTTTTAGAATGGCTGGATCCGCCCCTGTTGAATCAAATGTTACCCGTATCATACCAACGGAGACAACCAGACTAGAAGATTAATGTCCATCTGATGTACTTTTGTAAATATAAACACTATAACACGCGATCGAATTGTGATTTTAAGTATCATACTAATGTCGTCAGGCAGACTATTTGTTTTGCAAGTACATCTGTTACTAAGTAATTAATCTATCAGCTTCATTTAATATCGCTTTTCGATAATGTCGTGTCATGAATCTTGAGTTCAAAGTGTAACACGAGTTACTCCCCTACCGCTGGTACCAGGGGTAATGATTTCTTCACAATGCTGAGTTACTTTATGGTTTTGTATTGTTTTTATTTGTTTGTTTGTTTTTCATATTTATACTTGAGGTGGAATTCACTATATATGTTAGACTAGTCGTAATTTAGAGGCTTTTACAAGTGCTTGCTTGTTACACATTTCTTCGATAGTACGATTTCCCCCCATTTTAATGGAGTCTCGTTAACACCTACTCGACATTCTCTTATCTCTTTTAGTAAGTATCAATTCTACTTCGTATGTATACCATCGTTATAGAAGTCTTATCCCTAAGTATGTTTTATGTATAAGTTTTACTTTTATTTAAGTAAGGTACAGCTTGCAATGTGTTTGACACATGTGTTTAGAACAACCATACCATATTAGATGAATAACAGCAATCAAATCGCTTGTCATGTGCTTTTGGTTTGTCAAGTATGTGTATAAGGAATATGTGGTACAGATAAATACACCATATATCCTTTTTTTGCCTTAAAAGAACAGATAAAGCTTTTTAGATCAACTTCTCATGACCTCGAGGGAGTTAAAACCTTACGTGTAATACATTTACATGATCTTAATGAACCCCCTTTAATTGACCTTTTTAGTCCATAAAGTTGTCCATTTTTGTGAGTAATCAGCAGACGACTTAATCGTAGATAACCGGTTAGAACTGGATATATATCAGCTTTTGATAAGGGTCTGGGCTGTGGGTCCTTCATTTCTGTATTCTTTATAATTTTTTTTATGTCATTTTCTATATTCTTTATATTTTCTCCTATTATTCTCTTTTCTTTATGTTTGAGCACCCCATTATTCTGTATTCTCTTTTTTTGCCCATTTTTCTATATTCTGTATTTATTTGGCACTTTATTCTGCACTTTTTACCCTTTATTCTCTATGTATTCTGTAAAACCCATCAAGACCCTCTTGGATGATTCGTGTATGAGAAGGTGCGTTCGGAAATATGATATTATTTGCTATACCCCATGCTGTTGATTGCACTTCAAATGTTTAATTGATCTGAGAACCAATGAAATTGCTCTCATGGTTTTTTCAATAGACAAACTGATATAACTGTATTGATTTTTGTAAAAACTTGTTTTAAATTTCTTCTATTGAGTAGTCAACATGAAAAGCAAATATTTGATATTTGATTTATGGTACTTTATGAATTATTTAAAGTCACCCGACACCGATCTAATCTTCTTTTTTTATATAATGTTTATGTTAATAGATCGGGGTTGATGGATGGTTGCTAAAAAAACTTGGGTAAAACAGGCCAAGTATGTCAATTTGACCTTTAAGTGTTCCATATATGGGCGTTTTCTCTTCTAAAAAGCGCATCACCTAAAAAGGAGAAAACTAGAAGCAACCGGGTATTAGTTTTTTTTAAATTAACTTAAGGTGCCATTAGGAAAAAGATATGACTCAAATAAATACAAGTATTTATTAGTCATGCTAGTAGGAGAGAAACTGCGAGTGATTTATAAAGCAAATGTTTATTTTTTTTTATTTCCTTACGTCTTGAACATGCACGATATATTTGCCACTGTACTTAAAGCAAACACACAAAAAAACCTATTGAATAAAGTGACATTTTTTTTAGAAGTGACCGCGAGTGGTCTAATTAGTCGAACTACAGTAACTGTATCACTAGCCTGTCAACCTTGAGGTTGTCAGTTCGAATCCTGCACGTTGCAGGTGCGCTCGACTCCAATCTTAATTGACTAGGATTGACAGTTTTCCAACAGAATAATAATAATAATAATAATAATGATAATAGTAATGATATTAATAATAATAATAATAATAAGAAGAAAAAGACAAAAACAAAAGACATTTTAACCTAAAGACAACCACTGGTTCTCTCCGGGTTCCTCCACTAATATAAACTGACCGCCAAAAAATAGCACAATAGAGCTGAAAGTGGCGTTTACCACCAATCAATCAATCAACTTAAATAAGTGGAGTATCCTGAATTCTTGGGACGAATTGATCCTTTGGAATATTTTACAGCTTGTACAATCTTTTGGTCTGGAATAATTTAATGCTTGTACCATCTTTTGCTTTATATCTAAAAGCATTTAAAAATCCTGCTTAAAGTCTGACTTTAGTTTCAGATCACCGAAAACATATTTGTAATTCACCAATCTCGTTTCTGTGACGAGAATGGACGAATTTCTATTGTTCAAAAAAGTTATATACAGACGTTTTATATGCTGTCCCGATAAAACAATGATTTTCGTGGCTCTGTTTTATATTAGCATATATATGGGTTATTGGCCCATGCTTCCCATTTCTTGTAATCTGCAAAACAATGATTTGCATGGCTCGAGTTTATATTTACACATATAAAGATTGTCGGCCCATGCTCCCAATTTCTATTCTTTCCAAAACTTTGAATTTTTCGCTCTTTCGTGTCCTGTACTTTAAACCCAAGAAAATGGTCAGTTCGATGCGGTCAGAAAACCATATCACTCATTATAGTGTAGACTAGTAAGTGAAATTATCAATTCACATTTGTATTAGAATCTCTGAGGTTAAGATTATACGAGGTCAGTGACCTTCACCTAGATCGTATAGATAGGCCCAAATCTAAAAGTATATCAACAGTTAACGAGTACCAATTCATTTGATTTGTCTGTCGTTTGTCCAATGACTTATACAACACAAGATAATGATAAAAGTTTTGACAAGTTTTTACAAATATAGGTTATCTCGTTGAGAAGATCAGTAAGTAAATATTTTATCTCGGATAGAATTCAGAAGGAAGACGGATTGAAATCCACTTTAGATTTGGAATTGAAAAGTTTATCATAATCGTTGTATGCGCTATATTTGAATGAGTAGTATTTAAGCCTGAAATATTTGCAAGGTAAGGCCGTTTGTTGTATTAATGTACCAGTTACATCGATAAAAACAGATGAAGGCAGCATCCGAACGACCTGAAAATGATCAACATGTACATTGAGAGATCCACTAATTGTCTTCAACAATAGATAAGTTTCTAGATGAATATCGAGCTCTAAATTCTCCATAGTCTAGAGAAGTTGTGGTGAACACACAATTCTTTTAATAATAATAATAATAAAAAAAAATTAATAATAATGATAATAATAATAATAATAATAATAATAATAATAATAATAATAATGATAAGCATCATCGTCATATATTTTAACCTAAAGACAACCACTGGCGAGATTACAGGCTTTTGTATAGGCACATGTTCATGTAGTTTAAAATTATTTTATGATCACACAAGCAACTACCTTACTATTTCGATAAGTATAATAACAAAATATATATTTAAAAAAAAGTTCAAAAAGGATAAGAGAAGATGGAGCATTTCACTCTGCAATACCGGTATAACTTTAAGACAGGAGGAAAAAACCGCTCAGTCACAGTATTGTCTCGCTTCTTCATTTTGTAAACGGACGGCTATAGATACGTAAACTGCATATCTGGATAAAATTTAAACTAAAACCGGTGAAAAGGAGATGACTCTTGTTTTGGTTGCACGCTAAAAAAACTATTGTTCATCAATGATTGTGATCTTTCAGAAATGCCATTTAGTTTTCACGCTTCCGCAGTTCGTACACTCACCACCCCATCAGCTTCGTAAGCACTTTTGTAATTCAAGTACTTAACGTTTAACAAACATAAGCCTTTACATGTACTAATTGGGTCTGTTTCAATCAGCCTACCTGTTAATTGACTATTGTCCAGTGGCAAATATTTTCTGCATATTCAGGAAAAGAAAATAATAAGTAGGTTTTGGAAAGTGTGTCGATCGGTATGAAGGGTGGGGAATTGTCACTGTCATCTACAAAGGATATCTAGTATTTGCGGCAGAATATTTTGCCATGCAACTTGCCTTCGGACCCCTTCAAGAGCTGATGTGGGTTTTAACGTGCAGAAAGTATCGTACTCCCTCCAAACAAGGCATATGATTTGTCGTCCCCATTCCGACCGAGCGTGGCTGCGGATTTGTACGGCTCGCAGACCCGAGGGGCCCTGCACTTGCGACTAAATGCCAGATTGGATAAGTCCATGTGAATATATGTGTATACGCAAGTCACCTGGGGTAGCTATTGGTACTTTCCACAAACCGAGTTTGGCATTGTTTATATACCACTTGCAGGTTTTTGGCTGGTCCTTTTGTAAGGGTAAAACTGAAAGAACCTGCCATGAATGCGCGACATTTTAAATTACATATCTTAGCAAAACAAATTCTTGCAAACAGCGAAGAAGTTTCTTTATTGTAAAAACACAGTAAGATTCGTGTTTTATATAAACTCTTTCTGACGTTTCTGTTTCTCATGCTTCATAGATATAAAAGTCCATGATCGCGTATGCTCTCTAAGCAGGGGCTCAGTTTGAAATAGAAGGACCAATTCCCAAAATATAGTTTTAGATTGTAGACGCTTATGAAAGCTATCAATTAAAAAAGTAAATCTTAAGAAAGCGAAATATAGACCCAATGTATATACTTCAATTTTGCATTTCAGACTTTACACTCAGTTTACGTAAAATATTTCAATAGATATAAGAAGATGCGGTATGAGTGCCAGTGAGACAACTCTCCAGCCAAGTCACAATTTGTAAAAGTAAACCATTAAAGGTCAAAGTAAGGCCTTCAACACGGAGCCTTGGCTCACACCGAACAGCAAGCTATAAAGCGCCCCAAAAATGACTAGTGTAAAACCATTCAAACAGGAAAACCAACGGTCTAATCTATATAAAAACTTTTCTTTAAAATGTACTATTTTTACAAATTATTTTCATGTATTTCTAAGTGGACCAACTTGAAGAATCCCTAGTTGCTTAGTATTTATATATATACGCAAGTACCTTGAGCCTGTCACGACTTTTTAAAGCGTATTTATATATTCTTTAACAAGGATATCCAATTCAGTTGACCGTTTTCGGGTACAACATTTTTCTACTGCACGATTATCTGTTTAAATGCATAATTATATGTTTTAAATGATTTTAAGATCATACGATCATATGAAAAGGCTTTATGTTGACATAACTTGATGACGTTGTCGTGTAATTCTACAGCAGTTCTCTTGTATGTGTAACATGGTATACATTGTACCAAAATGTCCTGTGTGTAAAAAGACCCGGTAATATTATGTTCCGCTAATGATGTAATACAAGTTTTTTTTTAGATTGATTTTTTTTCTGACATGCACTGACATTCAATAAGACCTACACTGTACGGTTGTTAATCAGCAATCTAAATTTGGAATTAGGTGCAAGTTAACTTATATGTGAAAACTTTAAAAGCACTACGCCGGTAACAACCCGGAGAAGGATGTGTCGCCCTTCTAGGACTCGTTATTTCTACCTAAGCTGACCAGTCTTTGCTCAAACTCTTAAATGACGCGTACCTAGTGGGTAAGCAGTAAACACCAATTATATTTCGTTTGATTTGACCGGGAATCAAATCCACGACTTTCCGTAATCAAACCGAGTCTGTTACAACGAGACCCATGTTCCTTTGCTTTTTGTGTGTTGTTTTCTGATTTTGTGTCATGGATGGATACCCCATATCCTTTGTTTGTCTATTAATGTTGTAAATCTCGTTGCCATACCCCAACTGACAGATGAATTTGTATTATTGTGATTTCTTTAAAAGCTTTGAGCCTCTGGTTTATATCAGGTGCGGTTTAAAGATTTTGAAAATAGGGGGGGGTGGGGAGGGGTTGGGGGGGGGGGGGGGGGGGGGGGGGGGGAGAGTTGTAAGCCAAAGTTTGTTGGGATACTTGTAAAAAGTTTATGCATTTATCATATATGAAGATTTATAAGGAGGCCCGGGCCCGCCTTAATCCGCCTCTATATATGTCAATGACAATTCAATTCTATTGTTAGAACTAAAAAAAAAGTACTCGACACCCATCTGCGTCAGACGTATGAATTTACAATTAGTGATCACATGGTATGGGTTGGTCTAAATAACATGCATATTTTAATGTCGAATAACACAACTACAATACTAGAATACAATGGTACATGTTTGTGATAGTCTCTTACAACACTATATTGTTATCAGACGGATCTCAACTGATCTAATTATTGTTTGCATGGTATTCAGAAGACTATGGTTATTAAATTACGGTAATATTTGACGTCAGTGACTTCTGATTTTAAAGGGTTCTATTTATAGCTGAAGTGTGACAATGACAAGATAAAAAAAAATAATAAATTGCCTTATCTATCATAATAGGTTAAGCTGACATCTCTGTGTTGGTCAATGACCCTCATAAAGGCCTATCAAACTTTCGAGATGTCGGGTAGTGGCCATTTGTGACCTATATGTAATCTATATGTAGCCACACCATATATATATATATATAAAACTTCAAAATATAATAATTTGTGAGGGTCTTGTTGGGGGTCAGGTCTTCACTTCTGTATTTTTCATCTTTTTATGCCATTGTTCTCTATTCTTTATTTTTTATCAACCCAGTATTTCCTTTTCTGTATACCCCATCGAGACCTCCCTTTATCAAAAGGGGTCAACCACAAAAATATGGATATCTTAATTATTTTACCCTGTTTTCAATGGAATAAAAAACTTTGAAATTATAGTTTATTTTACACAAAATGCGCTTGTGAATTCGAACTTAGAACTTCAAATAAAGCATGCATGCATAGTGAATCAAAACTCGAGTCGCTAAGGAACATGGGTAACTCACCTGACACTAACTCAATGAACTTCTGCAAAGCTAAAAATAAGAGGTATTTTGCTCATTTGCGTATTTATCATGGATCCAGCTGATTGAATCAATTAAGCAATTTAATTATTTTGAATTTAAAAGGTTCTCTTATTGCCTTGAACTAGCTTTCAGTAACTGTGAGTATTCTTTGGTCGGTACTTTCTGTTTTTGTCTGAATGTTAGTTGTTTTTGGGTTCCGTGTCAGTCTGTTGAGTCAATCCATTTCAAAATCATTTGTACAGTTTGTTCTTATGTTGTTCTGCTACATCACTGTCTTCGGTTAGGATTGAGTACTAAAAAAATGACTGTTTAACCCCGCCACATTCTATGTGTGCATGTTCCAAGTCAGGATCCTATAATGCAATGGTTGTCGTTAGTTGCTGTCAGGATCCTATAATTCAATGGTTGTCGTAAGTTGCTGTCAGGATCCTATAATTCAATTGTTGTCGTTAGTTGCTATCTGCAATACTATTATAGTTTTGTCATAAATCAGGCCCCCCTTTTTTTTTCTTCGTTTTACATGTTGTAGTAAAGTCGGGACCAAGGCCGTACCGGTGACCTGCAGTTGCTTACATCTGCGTCATTTGGACATTGGTGGGTAGTTGTCTTATTGTCACAATCATACCACATCTCCTGATTTTAAAGACATATTATAAGATGTATAGGCGAAATCCCGAAAACCTTGACGTCTCTTTGAGAGTGATCGGTTAATTGATGCTTCACGTCCAGTGGTTAATATTACATACAATTGAAAATGGAAATGAGAAATATGTCAAGGAGACAACAACCCGACCAAAGAGCAGAAAACAGCCGAAGGCCACCAATGGGTCTTCAATGCAGCGAGAAAATCCCGCACCCAGAGGTGGTCTTCAGCGGGCCTCTAAATAAAATTGTGTACTAGTTCAGTGAAAATGGACGTCACACTAAACTCCAAAATATATAAATGAACTAAAATTAAAAAACATACAAGACTAACAAAGGCCAGAGGCTCCTGACTTGGGACAGGCGCAAAAATGCGGCGGGGTTAAACATGTTAGCAGGATCTCAACCTCCACTTAATCATGGGTCAGTGGTGCAACAAAACACTACAACAACTGTACAAAACAATAAACAAATTACGCATGTTATGATCAACAGCAACAAACACTCAATCACAAGCTCCAGACTTGGGACATGCACATATAGAATGTGGCGGGGTTAAACATGTTTTCATGCATATAGTAAATATTATTTAAGTCATTGAGATATGCTTATACCGGTACTTTGCACTGATCTCGACCAAATACATCTAATAAGATTTTAACGTGCATGCATGCCCACATTAAACAGACCGCAGGTAGACACATCACCCTATTTGAGCACATTATTCTGACTCTGGGTCGACCTGTCTTTGCTCTTATTCCTAAATGCTGTGAGCTTCATCTTTGTAGGAACTAATACCAATGTTATTGTCTTTGAATTTACTTATTCGGTGCGGTCCAACCGGTGACATTTCGTTCTTAAGGCGAGGCCGATACCACGAGACCACCGAAGAAGTAAAATACGCAAGGATTAAAACCATGCAAATTTAGTACATATCTGATTATCGTGAATATTAAAAACATAGACAATAAACGATATTGTGGCATGCAGATTGCTGTGTACTGACATGAATATTTTAATAAGATTGTCAATAACATAGATAACTTGAAGTGCATTATTGCGCAACATGCACATGGTCCATAAGATATCTGATAACGAGATTTAACAATGAGCAATATATTACGTAATTTCAATCTGTCATTCGATCAAAAACTAAACTGTTGAATAGAAGTTCATTTGGTAAACATGAATAAGACGTTCTTTATAAACCATGCAACACTGGATCTTGGCCCGATATCTGCATTGCGTCCCTGAGAAGTAAGCCTGTATTACAGGCTGAGAGAAAAAAAAAAAAAAACCCGATTCGGATTTAAACAGATAACAAAGTTTTTCTCGTGAAATAAAAATTCGACTTCTTATCCATATTTCAGAGCATAAATTAGTTTATGTTTCTGAATCAACAGCTAATTCCTATATTTCTAAATATTTCTGATACTGAAAAACTAGATCTAAGGTTTTTGTTAACGACCTTGACTACCCATCATATTAGTGTCTCGCACGGTCGATAAAAAACTAGTACTGCTAAAACCAAGTGAGAAAAAAAAAAACAAGTTCCATTATCAAAAAATGTGTTTAGAACTGAGGACAGGGAGTCTTGGTTATTTGTGATTGTATATAGTGTTCACTTTGTAAACAAATATGTATACACTTTATAATAAAATAAATTATTATTATTATATTAGTATGTATTCTAAACAGTTTATTTTTTGTTGTTGTTTATTATTTGTTTTTGTCATAAGTATCTTGTTTACTTATATGGCAATAAAGAATTGTTAATTATTAATATTTCCTGTCGTATTACTGATTTTCATAGATTGTCAATATTCCTTTAGTTTACTACGTGAACTTAAAATTTATTGCACGTTTTTTTTTGCACGCCTTTTAAATTGATTCACTGTACATAATTTCCTCTCGACCTAGATATATACATGAAATATATTCCACTGGGTATTCAATAATTGAGGTCAAATAATATCGTTTAAATATGTGAATTTAAAAAAACAATTATTTGAAAATTGCCTTTCTGCCATTAGGCATAAAATTGCTGTTTGTATATTATGGCACTGTTTGGTAATTTAAAAAAAAAAATGTTTCGATAATTCTATTTCTCCTCGGAATAACTGTGTTGTTATTTCAAGATATGCCTTTTTACATATTTTTAACTAAGTAATGATGTACCTTCATATTTATGTGCCAAGGTAAAGTTTCATTCTTAGTGATAAGTTGTTGTTTTACTAATTCAAAATGCCAAACAAAAATATTTTTTCGTTATGAATCCGTATTAATTATGATGTACATGTATGACGTATTTGGCACTGATTAAACAATACAAATTTTAATTACTGATAAGACACGCGTTAATAGAAATAATAATAATAGGATTAATTATAAATCCCATATTTTTTTTTTATTAATTAGCAGGATATTCGAATGAACTTATCTTATTGAGAATATTTAATACTTCGTAATAACCTAAACGTCGTTTTTTTTTCTATTTTCTATTTTCCTAAAATTATAGATATTAAAAAATCACACACTCAATGCATTTTTTTCACGGTTTAAGAAACATTCTCTTTTTAGTTAAATCCGTTTTATGGTAAATATAAATAGATTGATTGTTGTTTGCTTAAGGTCCAGTGGTAAATATGTCATGCATGTTCAGGACTTAACTACAACTACAATAATTTGGGTCCTGAATTAGGGGACGAACGGGATGATAGTCGGGTACTTTGGAATGCCAATGGAAAATGATGGTATATTGAATAGTAACAGAAATTTAGCCTTGCAACATGCAACTAACGAATCCCCCAAAGAGTTAAATCAATGTTTCTTTAACGTGTATAGAGTGTGACAATCTCTCTACACGAGGCATCGGATTTAACGTCCTTATTCTGATCGGACGTGGCTGCGAATTTATACATACTGAAGAGTTATACGGACGGTCCACTCCTGCAAGGGTTTTACTGCTGGTCAGAAGAAACCAAGGGAGGGAGGGCCATATTTCTACACCCCAGTCAATCTTTGGGGTCAACATTTACCAAATTATTTTCTTTAAGTTAAAACACAATGAGATTGGCCAAATGTATGACAAAGCATATTCATCAACTCATCATAGAGACCAGAATTAAATTTTTTTATACGCCAGAAGTGCGATTCGTCTACAAAAGACTCATCAGTAACGCTCGAATAAAAAAAGTTAAAAAGGCCAAATAAAGTACGAAGTTGAGTGCATTGAGGACACGAAATTCCGAACGGTTTTGTCAAATACAGCTAAGATTATCTATTCTTGGGGTAGACATATGTGTTAACAAACAACCACTGAACACAGCTTTTAAAACATTTTGATAAATGTATGCACTTATAAAGTATAAACCGGTCAAACTATTCTCAGCAATGAATATTCTGTAATGTATAGAATGCACTGTTAAATTACATCCTAAAATACTATCATTATCAGTTTAAAATGTGTAAGTCTCAAATATTTTGAAAAGTTTTTATTTACATCATAATAGTTTAATTTATGCATAACACCGAGGTTTTATTAATACATGTACTATTAAATTAACTGATTTAACGGAAGATGTTTAATTTTATTTTGGATAAGTAATAATGTAATATTTTACTATTTTTAAACGAAATAGACGTTAATGAAATGCTTGGATAAACAAAAATACGCTAGGGGTAACATTTTAAATTATATATTACATAACTTAATCACTATTATTTAAACCGTTATGGCAAACGTGTACCTGTTTTAACATATTTTTAAGTAATTCATTCTCTGTTAATAAAAATCAATGAATCGATTGTTGACGTCATAATAGGTATCAAAAGACTATTTTGACAACGGCCACACGATGTTATTGTTCCATGGGGCTACTTGGCCATTGATTTCCCTCCCGCAAGCCGTAACCATGTTGAGACAATTACAAACAGATTGAACTGATTGATCAATGAAATGTATTACTACCTTGAATCAGCTATTTAAAGTGTAGATTTCGCAATTCATTTCTCTCACATGATTGTGGATCATCCGATTGACGTCACAACATACTTTACGTAGTGTATTGTGCTATTAGGTTAACCCAATATTTTAATGTGTAATTCAGTAAACGGTTAACCGAACACATGATAAACTATTTTTAAATCGACAATATTTTATTTGAACAATAAATGCTTAGTAAAGCGTATATGGGATTTAAAAGAGATTAAGTTGTCCGACAAGTCACTTCTATATTTTTATCTCTTCTTTACAGAATGGATTTTTTAAAATTCTGTGATTTTGCTGTTACTGGTGAAAATGTGGCTCATAGTGTCATTTGCGAAGAAGTCGATGTGAACGAATTTGCCGATTTAACAGATTTGGATTCTTACTCTTCTTCAAGCTACAGCTCCTCAGGGAATACCAGTCCTGTGGAATATATGCAAGTTTACGATAATCAGTCCTCTGGGAGTAGCCCCGAGTATTGTCCTCAGAGTGGCATCATGGATCAGTCAATAAGCCTCTACCATGACCAAAATGGTTACCAAGAGCAGATTATTAAAAATGAAATGGAGTTTGATGATTGTAGTATGCAAACTTGCAGTTCAAGTGAAAACCAAAGAGGTGAACTTGATGACAGCAAAAAATCAAACAAGGCGGCTAATCCGTCAGACCCGTTTCTACCTCCTTGCAGAGTTTGTGGACAGAAAGCATCCGGGTTCCATTACGGTGCTAACACGTGCGAAGCTTGCAAGGTAGGTACCAATAAGTATAAATATATTTGCTTAAATGTTTTGTTTTTCTTTGTTTTTCTTGTTGTTCGTTTCGTTTGTTTGATTTGATGTTGTTGTTATTATTATTATTTCCGTTGTTTGTTATTTGTTACTTTTCGAAATATTGATTTGAGTACTCCAATTAAAAAAAAAATTGGGACTATCTTATACTGTAAAGTTCATTAGCCCAGTGTATTTTATGTTTAATTCAGTATTTTTAAGTACAATTTTGACGAACATGATTAATTTCAGACCTTTGCATTATGGACTATCATTCGATGTTTTATTTACACAAAATGGCGACCCAAATAACTAGTTATCTTTTATCATTTAAAGTCCATTTTTAATGATAGTACATACATACATGTACATGCATATATTTTATTTTTTCGAAGATAAAAAAAAAAGAATTTCGTAGCTTCTTAGTGCCATCATTAACTTATATGCAACACGATTTTTGCGTGTAATGGTTGTACATAGGTATTAAACGGTAATTGATTGATTGGTAGTTGTAAACTTGTGTCTAGTGGCAAATATCTTATGCATACTCTGGGAAAAAACAGCGATTACGATACCAGTACGTACAATGCATTATGCATGCATAGTATCTGTCCTCATGTTTAAGTGGCCTAGAAATAGAATAAAAAGAGGGGAGGGGGGATCTGAAAATGACAAACAACCCTTCTAGTCTAATAGTCTAGTATAGTTGATCAGTCTTCTCTATTATTTTCATTGTTTATTTGCATTAAATTTTGTCAGAAAGGGGTTGGAGGGATATGTACAAAGTGGTGCCCACTTTTGAAAATTGGGTGCAATTGCACTAATTCGTATTTGTCTTTTTCTCCTTTCGGCCAAGACGAATTATATATCAATATATGTACACTTTACAATAGGTACCGATTGAATCATGATCAAGCTTAACCATGTATCAAATATTGATCTTATATATGTTTTCACCAGTAATAATAAACGTGTTGCTCTTCTGCTACATGTAATAAGGGAACACAATACTGTGGTTGAAGTATACGGACAAGCAATTGATTTTTAATACATTTTGTACCTGTGTTTAGCGTTGCTAAGTTACATATTAATCATATAACACATTTTCTTGGAAATGAAAAATGAAATACCATGGAAGTAACATATTTCTATCATTAAAAGAAACCTTCTTAATTTTAATTAGACACTTAAGTGTTATAAAAGATGCTAAGAGACGTATGACAATCTGACATGAGGATCGATTTCTGTAACGCAAAATGGGCGGGGTTTGTCAAAAAAGCGAAATAACTATCGCAAACGCAAATACACAATAATCTAACCAGAAATCACATGCTAAAACAGTGAATTATCTGAAAGAGATCGGGTTTGCTGAATATCAGTTTTTTAGAATATTTTCTATACAACACTGACATATATATATATATATATATATATACTTAACTTAAGTAAGCATTGGAAACCCTTTCTCACTACTTACAAGATGGAACTTGAATATGCATGAAATACTGGCCACTGGGCATCTACCAATCTACAAATTAAGTAAGCTTTGGAAACCCTTTCTCAATACTTACAAGATGGAACTTGAATATGCATGAAATTCTGGCCACTGGGCGTTTACCAATCTACAATCAATCAATCAATATTATTCTGCATTTAAATACAGTAGTCTCATTATATACTGATCTTTTATCTTCAGTCAATCACTGACGTAATCAATCAATCAATCAATCAATCGATCAAACTTATTTGATTAACATTTACACTTCGATCTGCATTGGTTTTAAAACTGACATTTTTGTTCATTTTTATAGGGATTCTTTAGAAGAAGCATTGTAAAGATAATCAAAAAGAAAGAAACCTACAAATGCAGCAAGGATAAAAACTGTCCCATTGGTCCCGGAAGAAGGGCAATGTGTGCCTTCTGCAGATACAAGAAATGCTTAGATATTGGAATGTCACAAGAAGGTACGAATCTCTTTCATCACCTCTTGGAACTTTCTTTCATGGAACAATAGTAAGACAAGCGAGAGACGTTGGACCCTTTACTTTATATTATTAATCACTACATACAGATCTGTACAACATTCTTTTTAAAATAAAGATAAGGAGATGTGGTATAGTTGCCATGAGACGCTTTTCACCAGAGTTCAAGTAACAAAGATATAATCAATAAGAGGTCACCGTACGTCCTTCAACAATGAAAAAGAACATACTGTATAGTCAGCTATAAAAGGCAACAACGCCTTAAAAGCGATTTAGGAACCCTCATGAATCAAAAGGGGCCATAGCTTATAGAGTTCTTTTTTTCAAGTTTTGAATAAATACTATCTATGACAGAACAACTTTTAACTTTTGCTGTTGTAAGAATCCAATTTGTTTACATCGCGTTCAAAAAAGTCATTCCCACGAATGTCAAGAAGTACCCTAGTCCTACATGTATACATGCACTCATTTCACTTGTATTCGAGTTGAAATATTCTGTTATTTGCAAAATATGTTCAATGCAAAAACCAACAGTTCAAGCCTTAAATTTTTCCCTTTGCGTCTTTCTATGGATATCATGCAACATAACAGAACTTTAAAAGAAATTTTATAAAGAGGGTCTGTAAAGGGGATTTGTGTCAGAGTAGAGTAAAATAAAAGTTCGAAGAGCTGCGCATACACTTTTTTTGTTGTTGGATTGTTCATTTAATTTTTACGTATTTGAACTAAACACAGCCGCTCAGAACGGATACACATGAAATATGAATTAACAATTTACCTGAAAATACTAAATTTCCCACCTCCTATGAAGGTTAATTGGTCAATATTCCCTTTCGGATGAATTAATAATTAATGGAAGATTTGATAAATTATTCATTGTAAGGGTATTTTATGGTCAATTTATCAATTATTCACACCATTCATATTATTACAAAACCTTTAATTACTAAGACGTGTTAATTAAAATCCATTGTTATCTGGAGTCAACAATTTAATCCGTGCGGAATAGTACAGAAGTCTTGTCGATTTAATTCTAGGCCAAAGTTATCTTTTTCTTTCATTCAGCGTTCATTTTCACTTGAAATATTTCAGAATTTTTATTTTTGATTTTTTAACATATTTTAATAATAATCAGCTATTATAATTATAGACCTTAAACTGTCATTAGAACCAAATGAGAAAGGGATATTTTGATTTAATCGAGAACTTAGGAGTTTTAGGGAACATAAAATGTTTAAATTTTGAACTTCAGTAGTATTTCCCAGTGTTTTCCCTAAAACTTCTTATTTGATAGGATGATGCGAAATACTTTAATTATTGTACTCTTTAAATGTAAAGCTTTTGTGGTACAATTGGTATTACCTAAATTAATTAGAAAATATAATATTCAAAGGTTGGTGGGTAAAACTGCATGCATGAATGCTTTACAGAAACATTATAATTTGGTTTAAAATTAGATATACTAATGTGAAGATTACTCTGCTTGATAAATTCATTAAACAGAAATGATTAAGTTGTTAAAAATGGTGTGAAACTGTATGTCATGTTCAGATTACAAGTGGGTTGCTTTGTGTACAGTATAAGTACTTCCTGATCTGACCTAAATTTCACTTGACGCAAACATTAAAAAAATAAACAGACATAGGACATTCAACTTCTATATCATTTAGTCTCTGGTGGAGAGTTGTCTCATTGACAATCATTACACATCTTCTTACTTTTTTTATAATAACCTTATCATCTATGCACCGCCGTGTACATAGTCTGTTATTTTATTGTAGTCCTAAAATGGACAGTTCACGTTTTAGTGGGTTTTGGAAGCTTGCATGAGTAGCCAGAATGGGTTAAAACAAAGTATAAGAAAGCTGGTCTTCTAAGGTTCTGGAGGTGTCTGGTACTTGAGATGGGTTTTCGAGATATGGCAAGTCAAGGGTTCAAACCTCGGATCTGAATGATTATCTGGCATATCCTTTTGAAAACGTCTGATGGAACTTTACATTTGCAGCGGAATTGAAAAAAATCGAAGGTTCTTTGATTTTCCTCCGAACCTTAACTTGCCAATATTGGAAATTGCTAGTTCCAATTACCTTACCATTCAGTTGCTGAAATATTTAGTTGATCACTAGGCGGGGCTACATCACCATGCCATCTGCTCATTTGGAATTTCAATAGGAAATCACTTGAACCTTTAGTAAAAAGTGTATTTTTAAGTCTCAGACCGATTCTTCTTCGGCTAGCTTCCTTTAATTTGTCATTAGGTATTGCAGACCGTGCACACAACATTGTGAATTCGAATTGTGTGGAACACAGGAATGTATACAATTTTTGTTATTATCATTTCAGCTATCAAGACCGGACGTTACACATACGAGAAAAAGTTCAGAGATACAAAAGAAGTAATACAACTCCGTAACAAGGACCTAACGAATAATAATGATTCGGATTTGTGTGGAAATGAAACGGAACTTTTGGAATTCATAGAAAGTCTCATTAAAATACAGGAGAAGTTGGTCCCAGATTTCAGGAAAAGTTTCGAACCAAACACCTTACTTGAACAACAAAAAGAGATATTTGTAAGTTTCAATGATGTTCAGTTTGTTTAAAATCTGCTGCAACCATTTCGTGGTTTGTATTATAAGATTTAGGATGTGTTTTGGGTCTTGAAACTATCATTGAACAAAAAAATGAAGAGTTTTAAATTGTTTTGCTAAGGCCTAGGACATCCAAGACTGAAGAACAAAGAGTAGACCTTGGCTCAAGGTCACTTATACGTCTGACCAATTGATATATTCTCCTGAAGACTGCTATGTAAGCTAGCATGTGCAAATCTGGATGTAAAGAAAAAGGTTGTCAATCAATCATCTAGCAGAGCTCAAATTCGTATATCATTTTTTTCATCCTGAAGATGTTTATAAGATTGTTCGTTGTATGTTTAACATGCAGACGGCACCATCCTCTTTTTATCGGTTCTCTCCATACTTTGCATAATCATTATCAAGAAAATTACATAAATTTATATTTGTTTCGTCAACTCACATGTAAATTAATGGTAGTCTAAGCTAGATTTTTTTTTAGCAAGTCCCACTATTCAAATCGTTGGCCCTTCTTACTGAGACCAAAGATTTTAATGGTAGGACTTCCTGAAGAAGCAAATATGGTGATTGCATCTGTAGGCATTTTGTCATTTTTCTCTTTTTAAATTAGAATGAATTTAATATAGGACTCTCACCCTTTTTCAAAACCCTGGACCCCACTTGAACTATGTAGAATTATTATAACACTGGTTAGTGCAAGGCAATGTGATTAAATTACAAGTTACACTATACAGTAGAATATGCAGCCAACCGTTTCTTTTCATTTGCAGAATTCAATATAAAGTTTGATAAATCATTGATACTAAGTTATTGGTTTTAAATTTGCTATAACTGCGTAATAATTCTAGTAATTTCAAAAGTTCAGGGCCAAATTGTTCATGCTTTCTATAACTTTTAATTTAATAGGTATTTAAACATATATTTTCTGGTCGGTTGCAGCTACATGTATACACACATTTATAACATTCAATATTGAAATTTGATTAGCATTTCACAGATATGCTGAATAAATTACTACAAAAAGTATGTTTTGAACATTTTTATTATTTGCATATTTTGATGTTTAAATTGCATAAAAGTACGCTAAGCCACTATTATTTTTTTGTATTGCAAAATACATAATTATGCATTAATAAATAGACCAAAAATGTAAACATTTCTATCAAAGAAATACCATAAATTTTATTAACCATGACCATAAATAATTATATGTTTTGATGTTTTAGATAAACCTACTTTATAGCTTCTTTTTTTTATAAAACCTGGCGTTACATAATAAATAACTTACAAAAAATACATGTACTTGCATGTATTCGAAATACAAATAAAAATAATTTTATGTTTTGAAGTTTAAGATAAATCTGCTTAAGTTTTTTTTTATAAAACCTGGCGTTACATAATAAAATACTTAAAAAAATACACATGTATTTGTATGTACTCGAAATACAGACTAATTTCATTTTGTGTACGTAAATCAAATGCCAAAGGCTTATACATGTATACAATCGGCATATGAATTTAAAACTAAAAAAGGATTGTCATTTGAGAACATGCGTCAACAATAAAGCGGCTAATATATTCTTAAAGGATTTATATAATAAAAGAATGTATTTTTTTTATTTGTGAAGCCAAACGTGAAAATACGAGATTTAAATTCACATTCACACGTTCATACAAAAAAATACCCAGGGGTCAAATACATTTTTGAAACAAATACTTTAAATGTTAAGGTACATTTGATTTGTAATTATTTGTCCTTTTCTATCGTGAGAAACGTACATATAGCAATATATACACGTACATACACGTACATACAAACAGAGACATACATGGCCAAACGAATATAAGTCTCTGTATAAGGCATGCTATTTAGTAAATAATAATAATAAAGGTACAAATTTTACCGCAACAAATGCGCATTTCAACAATTAATGTCTCGAGACCAAAATATCTGAAGTTCGCTTTGGCCGCAAGGAGCGTTCGACTCCAATCTTAATTAATTAAGATTGACAGTTTCCCTGCCCAAAATCGGTGATTCTCTCCGGATTCCTCCAACTGTGAAAAGAAATACCAAAATCTAACACTAACGTTTAAGAGCTGCTTAAACTACAAAGGACCTTTAAATGATTTTCAAATTTTTATAACAGCAAATTTCAATAAAAAAAAAGTATTCGTTTCTTGTACTGGCAAATGGGCTAGTGATAACATCGGGGACTAACAGTCCAACAGCAGATTATCGACCCATTGGTAGTTATAACATTAACGGTACGAGAAAACATGTTAAATAGGAAAACAAAATGTATCCAGAATTGTTTACACATGCAATGTATGTGTCAAATATTTTAATAATAGTAGCACCAATTACGTTGATTAGATGAAGTTTATCCTATAATTCACATGCATCTCAAATTTAACAAACAACACATTATATAATATCCTAGATGAACTTTCATTTTATAGAAACATAGTCCTTTTCTGATTTGATTCCATTTAATTTAAAGAACAACTAGCGAATTACAAATGCACTTAAGTTCAAGTGTTTAAAGGATCAGTGCACGTAATTTTTGTTTGTTTGTTGAAGAAGGGATGTTTCATCTGTGAAACGGCTACGATAAAAAAAATGAAAATAACCCCTTGGACGATGCTTTTCCTTAAGATCGTATAAGTTATGTTCTACGGTGGACACAGTCAACATAATCATCTAAAAGTTTAAGAAAATACAATTATCTTCCTGCTTGTCTTCTTAGCACACGGCAATGTTCTTAATAGTATTTTTTTTTATATTTATATTTTAGTTAAAATATAAAGAAAAGCAAGAAATGTTTGGACAAATGAAATCTCTTCCTTACGATGTTTATGAAGAAGTTTATAACGAGACTGGTTTGGATCTCGGAAATCGTTTTGAAAAAATGGGAAAGATAGCTACCAGCATGGAGAAAAATATTCGCAACATTGTAGAATTTGTCAGACTTATTCCAGGTTATTCTCAGCTGTCAACCAAAGACCAGCTTCAACTAATTAAAAGTAAGTAAGAAGTTATTTTCTAAATAATAAGGTTTTGAGTTCGAACCTCGCTTTGGCAAGGTGCGTTCGACTCCAATCTAAATTAACTTAGCTTGCCAGTCAGTTTTCCTGCTGAAGGTTGTAAGACTAGTCGATTTAGGTACGCCCGAGAAAGTCAACCAACAACAAAACATAATAAAATATTAAGGTGGTACATAACCATGATAACACTACAAAGAGACAACTCTGTAAAAATCAGCTGAACGTTTTTATCACGTTCTATTGTTAGGGAAATATTAAGCTTCTCAATGATCAAAATTAGTGTTTGTCAAACTGCTATATATCCAATGAAATTTTTCCGATAAAGTGTGTGGTTCAAGTTTTTTGAAAATTTTATATTTATGTCAAAGGGTCAAAGTAAATATTCTGTCGAAATTTTATGAAAATTAAACGAGCCAAATTAATTTTAGTCAAGGTGTTTGGTACCACCTTAAGCAGTTGACATAATTTTAGATCTGCATGGAGTCTGATGAAGATCGATTTTGCTATCATTGTTTATTATCTGCATTTTTTTAAAAACTGCTATCTACCTATATAAAGTGCATCACAGTTGATAACTTGTAAGAATGACCATATAAAACAAAAGTTTATTTTTTTATTTTCAGCATGTTTTTCTGACTATTGGTTTTTAGCAGCACATAAAAGAATTAATTTAGAATTACAAGTGGTCTGTGGTTCAGTTAACGCCCACTTTGATGAACTCCTTGGATTAATGCATAAAGATTATCTGGATGAAATATGTCAGGTGACCACTAAACTACAGAAATGTAACATGACAATCGAAGAAGTCACCCTTCTGAGAGCAATTACCTTGACAGCTGGAGGTAAATATGTTTTAAAAAAATTGATATAAATTACAATTATCGAAATTGTTAGGATATTGACACATAGCAGTAGAGTCAACAATACCTACAAAAATGTACGTTTAAAAAAAATATGAAAATGATGCTTTAGAAGAGATTTTCTGAATTTATCTTCATCGGGAACGCCTTTACCACAAACAATAAAACAGAGGATGTATAATACCCAGACACATGGAGAGCTGTATGACCTAAAGGGGTCTAAGAAAATAAACAAATTAATCTTATGTAAATAACATTTTATCATTTGAACTAACTGTTGACACCAAGAAACAAATTTTCTAGCACAAGTATAATAATAGACATCTTTAAAAACATTTTTTTCTCAATAAATGAGAGGTAACTCTTAGAATTAAACTAGAAACAAAATGAGAGACATGATTTGTCCAGTTAGAATGTCAGACATTAAACCAATAGAGAGAAGAAGACCTACATTTTTCACTCACTTTTTTATTGGTTAGAAGGGAGGTTTTCTCATACAGCCAAATTCACTACACATTTTCTTCTGTTTACAAACAAACCCCCTGCACTTATTTAATATTAGAAAAACATAATTGTTTTGGGAATCGGAAATACACTCTTGAGTACTTTTGTAGCAAACTGTTGTTTTATCTAAATTCTCATGATGAAAGTTATAAACAATGTATATTGAGTTTATTTTTAATTTCAGATCGTTGTGATTTGGAAAATCCAGCAAAAGTAGAAGAAATCCAATGGAAATTAATCGGTTTTTTGAGAAGTCTTTTAAAGAAATCTTATGACAATCCCGAGCAAAGACTTTGGCAGCTTTTTGATATTATGACCTCTTTAAGAAACTTGGAAAGTGTTGCTAAAAATATTCATGAACTTAGATCAAAATGGGCTGTGATGCAGGACCACCCTTTGGTCTTAGATGTTATAAAATGTCATTAACTGTTTTGTTGTAAATAAAATGTTCAGTGTTACGTTTTCAATTAACATGATTATATTTGTTGTTTTTACAAAATATACCACATTTAAAAATACCATTGAAATCACGTAATTTCAATTAAACATCTGTCAATGAAAGTTCACTATTAATAGAACAGAAAGGATATGGGATATCAATCCTTGACAAAAAATCAGTATATGCACAGCAAAAACACAAAAAACAAAGGAACAACGCTTTTATTGCTGTTCCTCATCTCAACGTTACAATGAGGCATTCAACACGAACCAAAAAAAAAAACCACTGACACTTCACTTCAAGTTTAAGACGGTCCCTACCACCGGTTTGAGCTGATTTCATGAAAATTGATAATCTCGCCACAACTGTGAATTGAAGAAGAAAGCCATGGACTAATATAAATAACAAAAATCTGGCAAAGAAATCAAACATTAAACCTATTAAGATGAGAACAGGTTACCAAGAGCAGCACAGTCTAGTTTTGTTGATTTTTAACAGTTAAAAATCTCAATGGTAGTTTTAAGCTCGGCGTTGTTTCATAATTGGCAGCAATTTGGAATTTCTAGATGGTCTTGCAGGGAGCAAAAAAGCTTCAAACAGGTATTCAAACAGGTATTATTTATTCAGTGCCTTTGGATCTGCTATACAGTGAAACCTGTGCAAAGCGAAGATTTTGGTTTAATCAGGGTCACAAAGCATACAATTTTATTTGGCTGGATTTCAGGACATGTTTGGTTTAGACAGGTTCTCGGTTTATGCAAGATTCGGTTTAGTTTTCTAGGATATTTTAGTTCTTGTTGTAATGGAACGCCTTACATGCACTCCACCTCGAGATATTTTGCATCCGGGTTTACAATTATTACTTATACATAACAGTGAACTATTTTAGTTAACTTCTAAAAGTCATATAAAAATATCACTGAAAATTAAGGTGCAGGTGGTACATGTATTTTGAGGAACTGATTTTTAGCTCACCTGACCTGAAAGGTCAAGTGAGCTTTTCTCATCACTTTGCGTCCGTCGTCCGTCGTCCTGCGTCCGTCGTCCGTCGTCCGTAAACTTTTACAAAAATCTTCTCCTCTGAAACTACTGGGCCAAATTTGACCAAACTTGGCCACAATCATCATTGGGGTATCTAGTTTAAAAAATGTGTCCGATGACCCCGCCAACCAACCAAGATGGCCGCCATGGCTAAAAATAGAACATAGGGGTAAAATGTAGATTTTGGCTTATATCACTGAAACCAAAGAATTTAGAGTAGATCTGACATGGGATAAAATTGTTTATCAGGTCAAGATCTATCTGCCCTGAAATTTTCAGATGAATCGGACAACCCGTTGTTGGGTTGCTGCCCCTGAATTGGTAATTTTAAGGAAATTTTGCCGTTTTTGGTTATTATCTTGAATATTATTATAGATAGAGATAAACTATAAACAGCAATAATGTTCAGCAAAGTATGATCTACAAATAAGTCAACTTGACCAAAATGGTCAGTTGACCCCTTAAGGAGTTATTGCCCTTTATAGTCAATTTTTAACCATTTTTCGTAAATTTTTGTAATCTTTTACAAAAATCTTCTCCTCTGAAACTACTAAGACAAATTTAACCAAAATTGTCCACAATCATCATTAGGGTATCTAGTTTAAAAAATGTGTCCGATGACCCTGCCCGCAAACCAAGATGGCCGACATGGCAAAAAAATAATACATAGGGTAAAATGCAGTTTTTGGCTCATATCTCTGAAACCAAAGCATTTAGAGCAAATCTGATGGTATAAAATTGTTCATTAGGTCAAGATCTATCTGCCCTGAAATTTTCAGACCAATCAGGCAACATGTTGTTGGGTTGCTGCCCCTGAATTGGTAATTTTAAGAAAATTTTGCAGCGTTTGGTTATTATCTTGAATATTATTATAGATCGAGATAAACTGTAAACAGCAATAATGTACAGCAAAGTTAGATCTACTAATTAGTCAAGATGACCAAAATTGTCAATTGACCCCTTAAGGAGTTATTGCCCTTTATAGTAAATTTTTTACAATTTTCATAAATTTTGTAAATTTTTGTAAATTTTTACAAAATATTTTCCACTGTAACTACTGGGCCAAGTTCATTATAGATAGAGATAATAGTAAGGAGCAAGAATGTTCAGTAAAGTAAGATCTACAAACACATCACCATTACCAAAACACAATTTTGTCATGAATCCATCTGTGTCCATTGTTTAATATGCACATAGACCAAGGTGAGCGACACAGGCTCTTTAGAGCCTCTAGTTAATGGTTACCAAGCTCAATAAAACAACTGTCAAACAAGCACAGTAAATTCAAACGTGTTCATTCTTCCCGTGAGAGTGAATGGCAAAGCTGACACTTTTGAAAAGTTGGTATTAAATCAGATATTGGACATTTGATGGCATGTCCTTCCAAATGTAGTGTAATTGGTTTACATGCATTTAACTAGCCTTGCAAAACCTCAGGAAGGCAAAATTAGGGCCTATGGGTAATTTAATTGTTTAAACTAATATCAATAAAATAAATCGATAACACAATAAAATGTTATTACATCATCGAGCGAATTTTGACTGTTTCAGATTTTATCAGCCATTCACAACAATTACTTTTCATGTACACTTTTACAAATATTACCCAGAATGCATTAAGATTCGGCGAATTGTAACAAGTATTACATTTAAATGCCATAGTTATTTAATATTGGAATTCTCGCAGACAATCAGTATTCATTACAAATTTACAATAGAATGTATATTCGATAGAGCATAGACTGAATCAGTAACTTAACTAAGGAAGTTGATGTTTCAGTTAGAAGTGCTACAATATCCCTAGTTAAATAACACATAACAAAAGATAACTGAACACGTTTATGGGGAATTTAAGCCATGTATAATCAAGTAAAATTTGAAAGAATTATTTAGCTTGTTTGGTAATTAACAAAGAGATGAAGGTGATATGCAGATTTCATAGACTATAATTTGCGGCTGAACGTCAAACAGCCAACCATCACTATCATAACCATCGAAGACTTTATCCATTCATCATCACATATTTCTTTATATTTAGCTATCACATTATTATTTATAATATCCATACAGTCTTTATTATAACTATTTAAACTTTTGTTTCAAGTACCATAAATTAACCAAAGTATAGAGTTATTAACTCTATCAAGAGAGACATGGAATTGTAAAGTAATCAAGAGTAAAACTCACATGAATGTACTATGTATTAACGCCACACATATTGTTATGCCCCAGCCGTAGTCAACGGGGGTTGGGGGCATTAAGTGTTACCCTTGACCGTCCGTCAATCCGTCTTGCCGTCTTTTCGGCCGTCCGTCCGTCCCATTTTCGTTTGTTTGTAGCTTGAATGGGGGCATTTTTGTCCTCGGACACATTCTTTTTAATTTTTTATTTTAAAATATTTCTTCCTATGTTTGTGTCATAACCCAAACCTTTGCAAAATGACGCAAAATTTTGCGAAATAAGACAGACATTTTGATTTTTATTATAATTCATTAAGATTTGTTTATTTTATGACTTTATTGAATTTACATTTCAAATTTTTTTTTATAATATGAATCGTAGTATTTTGTAAATATTTCATTTGCATGCCAGTGTACCAGTAAAATTTGGTTGTGATTTAGTTAATATAAGTACCAAGTCATTATAATTAAGATACTTATAAATAAAGGAATACTTGTGTCGCATTTATTCACAAATAAAGAATAATTGTATATCAGAAAATTATATAAATTTAACATGAAAATAGATATTTGGTAATGAGCAATTTTCAATGGAACGGACAGGATTTTGAAAATTTTGATTAACGGAATGTGGCAAAGCAGAGATCCGCAAAACAAAACAAAAAAATAAAAGTCAAATAGACAAAATGATCTTACGGCTTTAAAATGAATTATTTAAAATGACAAATTTTGAATTTTGATGTAAGAAAGCGTTATTTTGAAATCTCAAAATACGATAAAGATTCTTCGACAGAAAATCAAGGGGTTATACATTTCAGTCTAGTAAAGGATCTTTTTTCCACGGTAGCAATTTGAATGTAAAATACATAATAGTAATAATAATAAAAATTAAAAAAAACTTTATCTTGTTCATTTATCTCATGAGCATAGCTTGTTTGGATCTAACTAACCTTACAAAGGCTCAAACGATCGCTTACTTTTGAAGTATATAAAACTCGGCTACATTAACAGGGTAGGGTTTTAATTTACTTCGGTACAATTTCAATTGATTTAATTTTCTTTGTAATGTTCTTCTACTCATCATTATTCAAGATTACATCTTTGTCTTTTTTGTTTTTGGGATGTATAAATACCCTGGAACGTGCGGTCTGTGTTTTTGTTAGATGTTTTTTCTGCTTTGTATCGATCTGATGAGTTGAGCCCTTTTCAACGGATTCTTATAGTTTGTTCTTAGGTTGTACTGTTACACCACTGCCCCAGGTTAGGGGGGAGGGTTTGGCAAAAGCAAACTAGGTTATCCCCGCCACATTTTGTATGTGTCTGTCGCAAGTCAGGAGCCTGTAATTCAGTGGTTGTCGTTTGTTGCTGTATATCATATTTGTATATCGTTCATTGTTTTGTACATAAATCAGGCCGTTAGTTTTCTCGTTTCAATTGTTTTACATTTTTCATTTCGGGGTCTTTTTGTAGCCGACTATGCGGTACGGGTTTTGCTCATTGTTGAAGGTCGTACGGTGATCTATAGTTTTTAACTTCTATGTCATTTGGCCTCTGGTGGAGAGTTGTCTCATTGGCACTCATATCAAATCTTCTCATTTTATAAACACTCAAGCATTTCTAACACATGTGCAAACAATCTATTTAAATTAAAATGCATATCTATATTTTTAACTCGCGTGCTCGTACATATACGATAACGAAATCAGAGATCTATAGTTTAATCAGATTGAAAGTGCAAAGAGGGATACAATGTAATACACGAAGCCTCCTCCATTAAAAACAGCTGATTTCCTTGAAACTTAAATAAGAAATAAGATAACACAAATGTTTGCACTATAAATACAGAAAACTAAAGGCTCTCAAGAGCCTGTGTCGCTCATCTGTATTTACTGATGCTTTAGAAATCATGTAAAATAAGGTTAAAATCATAATTAATAGTATTAGATATTAAAAATTATAATGATGTCTAAGATAATAACAAAAAACTGCAAAATGTTTGTAAAATTACTAACTCAGGGGCAGCAACCCAACAACGGGTTGTCGGATTCGTCTGAAAATTTCAGGGCAGATAAATCTTAATCTGATGAACATTTTTGCCACCTGTCAGATTTGCTCTAAATGCTTTAGTATCAGAGATATAAACCAAAAACTGCATTTTACCCCTATGTTCTATTTTTAACCAAATTGGTCATCATGGTTGGAAGGCGGGGTCATTGGACAAATTTTTTAAACTAGATACCCTAATAATGATATGGCCAAGTATGGTTAGATTTGTCTCAGTAGTTTCAGAGAAGAAGATTTTTGTAAAAGATTACAAAAATTTACGAAAAATTGTTAATAATTGACTATTAAGGGCAATAACTCCTAAAGGGTTCGACTGAAAATTTTGGTCATGACAACCTATTTGTAGATCTTACTTTGCTGAACATTATTGCTGTTAACAGTTTATCTCTATCTATAATAATATTCAAGATAATAACCAAAAACTGCAAAATTTCCTTAAAATTACCAATTCAGGGGCAGCAACCCAACAACAGGTTGTCAGATTTGTCTTAAAATTTCAGGACAGATAGATCTTGACCTGATAATCAGTTTTACCTAATGTCAGATCTACTCTAAATTCTTTGGTTTCAGAGATATAAGCCAAAATCTACATTTTCCCCCTATGTTCTATTTTTAGCCATGGCGGCCATCTTGGTTAGTTGGCGGGGTCATCGGATACATTTGTTAAACTAGATACCCTAATGATGATTGTGGCCAAGTTTGGTTAAATTTGGCCCAGTGGTTTCAGAGGAGAAGATTTTTGTAAAAAGCTAACGACGACGGACGACGACGACGACGGACGACGGACGCCAAGTGATGAGAAAAGCTCACTAGATTTTGGCTTATATCACTGAAACCAAAGAATTTAAAGTAGATCTGACATGGGATAAAATTGTTTATCAGGTCAAGATCTATCTGCCCTGAAATTTTCAGATGAATCGGACAACCCGTTGTTGGGTTGCTGCCCCTGAATTGGTAATTTTAAGGAAATTTTGCCGTTTTTGGTTATTATCTTGAATATTATTATAGATAGAGATAAACTATAAACAGCAATAATGTTCAGCAAAGTATGATCTACAAATAAGTCAACTTGACCAAAATGGTTAGTTGACCCCTTAAGGAGTTATTGCCCTTTATAGTCAATTTTTAACCATTTTTCGTAAATTTTTGTAATCTTTTACAAAAATCTTCTCCTCTGAAACTACTAAGACAAATTTAACCAAAATTGTCCACAATCATCATTAGGGTATCTAGTTTAAAAAATGTGTCCGATGACCCTGCCCGCAAACCAAGATGGCCGACATGGCAAAAAAAAAATACATAGGGTAAAATGCAGTTTTTGGCTCATATCTCTGAAACCAAAGCATTTAGAGCAAATCTGATGGTATAAAATTGTTCATTAGGTCAAGATCTATCTGCCCTGAAATTTTCAGACCAATCAGGCAACATGTTGTTGGGTTGCTGCCCCTGAATTGGTAATTTTAAGAAAATTTTGCAGCGTTTGGTTATTATCTTGAATATTATTATAGATCGAGATAAACTGTAAACAGCAATAATGTACAGCAAAGTTAGATCTACTAATTAGTCAAGATGACCAAAATTGTCAATTGACCCCTTAAGGAGTTATTGCCCTTTATAGTCAATTTTTTACAATTTTCATAAATTTTGTAAATTTTTGTAAATTTTTACAAAATATTTTCCACTGTAACTACTGGGCCAAGTTCATTATAGATAGAGATAATAGTAAGGAGCAAGAATGTTCAGTAAAGTAAGATCTACTAACACATCACTTTTACCAAAACACAATTTTGTCATGAATCCATCTGTGTCCATTGTTTAATATGCACATAGACCAAGGTGAGCGACACAGGCTCTTTAGAGCCTCTAGTTAATGGTTACCAAGCTCAATAAAACAACTGTCAAACAAGCACAGTAAATTCAAACGTGTTCATTCTTCCCGTGAGAGTGAATGGCAAAGCTGACACTTTTGAAAAGTTGGTATTAAATCAGATATTGGACATTTGATGGCATGTCCTTCCAAATGTAGTGTAATTGGTTTACATGCATTTAACTAGCCTTGCAAAACCTCAGGAAGGCAAAATTAGGGCCTATGGGTAATTTAATTGTTTAAACTAATATCAATAAAATAAATCGATAACACAATAAAATGTTATTACATCATCGAGCGAATTTTGACTGTTTCAGATTTTATCAGCCATTCACAACAATTACTTTTCATGTACACTTTTACAAATATTACCCAGAATGCATTAAGATTCCGCGAATTGTAACAAGTATTACATTTAAATGCCATAGTTATTTAATATTGGAATTCTCGCAGACAATCAGTATTCATTACAAATTTACAATAGAATGTATATTCGATAGAGCATAGACTGAATCAGTAACTTAACTAAGGAAGTTGATGTTTCAGTTAGAAGTGCTACAATATCACTAGTTAAATAACACATAACAAAAGATAACTGAACACTTTTATGGGGAATTTAAGCCATGTATAATCAAGTAAAATTTGAAAGAATTATTGAGCTTGTTTGGTAATTAACAAAGAGATGAAGGTGATATGCAGATTTCATAGACTATAATTTGCGGCTGAACGTCAAACAGCCAACCATCACTATCATAACCATCGAAGACTTTATCCATTCATCATCACATATTTCTTTATATTTAGCTATCACATTATTATTTATAATATCCATACAGTCTTTATTATAACTATTTAAACTTTTGTTTCAAGTACCATAAATTAACCAAAGTATAGAGTTATTAACTCTATCAAGAGAGACATGGAATTGTAAAGTAATCAAGAGTAAAACTCACATGAATGTACTATGTATTAACGCCACACATATTGTTATGCCCCAGCCGTAGTCAACGGGGGTTGGGGGCATTAAGTGTTACCCTTGACCGTCCGTCAATCCGTCTTGCCGTCTTTTCGGCCGTCCGTCCGTCCCATTTTCGTTTGTTTGTAGCTTGAATGGGGGCATTTTTGTCCTCGGACACATTCTTTTTAATTTTTTATTTTAAAATATTTCTTCCTATGTTTGTGTCATAACCCAAACCTTTGCAAAATGACGCAAAATTTTGCGAAATAAGACAGACATTTTGATTTTTATTATAATTCATTAAGATTTGTTTATTTTATGACTTTATTGAATTTACATTTCAAAATTTTTTTTATAATATGAATCGTAGTATTTTGTAAATATTTCATTTGCATGCCAGTGTACCAGTAAAATTTGGTTGTGATTTAGTTAATATAAGTACCAAGTCATTATAATTAAGATACTTATAAATAAAGGAATACTTGTGTCGCATTTATTCACAAATAAAGAATAATTGTATATCAGAAAATTATATAAATTTAACATGAAAATAGATATTTGGTAATGAGCAATTTTCAATGGAACGGACAGGATTTTGAAAATTTTGATTAACGGAATGTGGCAAAGCAGAGATCCGCAAAACAAAACAAAAAAATAAAAGTCAAATAGACAAAATGATCTTACGGCTTTAAAATGAATTATTTAAAATGACAAATTTTGAATTTTGATGTAAGAAAGCGTTATTTTGAAATCTCAAAATACGATAAAGATTCTTCGACAGAAAATCAAGGGGTTATACATTTCAGTCTAGTAAAGGATCTTTTTTCCACGGTAGCAATTTGAATGTAAAATACATAATAGTAATAATAATAAAAATTAAAAAAAACTTTATCTTGTTCATTTATCTCATGAGCATAGCTTGTTTGGATCTAACTAACCTTACAAAGGCTCAAACGATCGCTTACTTTTGAAGTATATAAAACTCGGCTACATTAACAGGGTAGGGTTTTAATTTACTTCGGTACAATTTCAATTGATTTAATTTTCTTTGTAATGTTCTTCTACTCATCATTATTCAAGATTACATCTTTGTCTTTTTTGTTTTTGGGATGTATAAATACCCTGGAACGTGCGGTCTGTGTTTTTGTTAGATGTTTTTTCTGCTTTGTATCGATCTGATGAGTTGAGCCCTTTTCAACGGATTCTTATAGTTTGTTCTTAGGTTGTACTGTTACACCACTGCCCCAGGTTAGGGGGGAGGGTTTGGCAAAAGCAAACTAGGTTATCCCCGCCACATTTTGTATGTGTCTGTCGCAAGTCAGGAGCCTGTAATTCAGTGGTTGTCGTTTGTTGCTGTATATCATATTTGTATATCGTTCATTGTTTTGTACATAAATCAGGCCGTTAGTTTTCTCGTTTCAATTGTTTTACATTTTTCATTTCGGGGTCTTTTTGTAGCCGACTATGCGGTACGGGTTTTGCTCATTGTTGAAGGTCGTACGGTGATCTATAGTTTTTAACTTCTATGTCATTTGGCCTCTGGTGGAGAGTTGTCTCATTGGCACTCATATCAAATCTTCTCATTTTATAAACACTCAAGCATTTCTAACACATGTGCAAACAATCTATTTAAATTAAAATGCATATCTATATTTTTAACTCGCGTGTTCGTACATATACGATAACGAAATCAGAGATCTATAGTTTAATCAGATTGAAAGTGCAAAGAGGGATACAATGTAATACACGAAGCCTCCTCCATTAAAAACAGCTGATTTCCTTGAAACTTAAATAAGAAATAAGATAACACAAATGTTTGCACTATAAATACAGAAAACTAAAGGCTCTCAAGAGCCTGTGTCGCTCATCTGTATTTACTGATGCTTTAGAAATCATGTAAAATAAGGTTAAAATCATAATTAATAGTATTAGATATTAAAAATTATAATGATGTCTAAGATAATAACAAAAAACTGCAAAATGTTTGTAAAATTACTAACTCAGGGGCAGCAACCCAACAACGGGTTGTCGGATTCGTCTGAAAATTTCAGGGCAGATAAATCTTAATCTGATGAACATTTTTGCCACCTGTCAGATTTGCTCTAAATGCTTTAGTATCAGAGATATAAACCAAAAACTGCATTTTACCCCTATGTTCTATTTTTAACCAAATTGGTCATCATGGTTGGAAGGCGGGGTCATTGGACAAATTTTTTAAACTAGATACCCTAATAATGATATGGCCAAGTATGGTTAGATTTGTCTCAGTAGTTTCAGAGAAGAAGATTTTTGTAAAAGATTACAAAAATTTACGAAAAATTGTTAATAATTGACTATTAAGGGCAATAACTCCTAAAGGGTTCGACTGAAAATTTTGGTCATGACAACCTATTTGTAGATCTTACTTTGCTGAACATTATTGCTGTTAACAGTTTATCTCTATCTATAATAATATTCAAGATAATAACCAAAAACTGCAAAATTTCCTTAAAATTACCAATTCAGGGGCAGCAACCCAACAACAGGTTGTCAGATTTGTCTTAAAATTTCAGGACAGATAGATCTTGACCTGATAATCAGTTTTACCTAATGTCAGATCTACTCTAAATTCTTTGGTTTCAGAGATATAAGCCAAAATCTACATTTTCCCCCTATGTTCTATTTTTAGCCATGGCGGCCATCTTGGTTAGTTGGCGGGGTCATCGGATACATTTGTTAAACTAGATACCCTAATGATGATTGTGGCCAAGTTTGGTTAAATTTGGCCCAGTGGTTTCAGAGGAGAAGATTTTTGTAAAAAGCTAACGACGACGGACGACGACGACAACGGACGACGGACGCCAAGTGATGAGAAAAGCTCACTTGGTCTTTCAAGCCAGGTGAGCTAAAAAGCACAAGGCAACCGATGGGTCTTCAACGCAGCAAGAAAATCCAACACCCGGAAGCGGGCTTCAGCTGGCCCCTAAACCATAATGTATAAACATAGAAATATAAAATGTTAATAAAAATTAAAAGGTTACCCAAAGCAGTTGCACCTCCATTAATAACAATTTGAATATGTGTACACTCTATCTGTCAAGTGTCAAGAATCGGATTAAAAACTGTAGTAGCAGCTGATTAAACAAATTAAATGTAGATAACGTCGTTTGTAAATTTTGCTAAAAAAAACTAATATGTTCCCAAGTCGAAAAATGACAAATATTCCTCAAACAGTTCCATAACAGCAGTTGCACAATTTCAATATGTGTGTAATGTATCAACACAGTTTCAAGGATCTGAGTGTAAAGACAAAGACAATTAATTAATGAAGGTCGTTCCACTTCTAAAGATTTATTTTGATATGAAAATATTAAAATTCGGTTTAAAATGTCATTACAAATGATAGCTTATTGTTTGCTGATTCCAAAAATATATGGTTTCTATACAATTTTGTTTGAAATAACGGAGGTAATTTGATACTTCCGGTCTGAAAAAATGTCATTTCCGGTATTATTTGATAGTTTATTTGAAACTGCTTTCAAAAATATATTGTTCTATATACTTTTACATGAAATAAGTACAAAAATAGCCACTTCCGGTTTACACAAGGTCGACTTATGTTTTTTTTTCAAAGTCATATGGCTTGTTACCTAATGCACAAAGTTCTATGGATTTGTGAAGTAAAAATGTGAATTTAGAGCAAAGGTCAAAATCTAGAACGTCAAATTTACATATGACCTTGACCTCAATTTCAAGGTCATAAACCAAGGACCTCAAATCAAAAGACACTAGGTCTTTATTATATATGATTAATGAGTTATATCATCATACGCATAATTTTAAATATAATAGGGGATACAACTGCCATGTAATGTCAGCGTACTCTTTCAACCGAAATGTATGTGTTACGACATGTCCCAACTAACAATTTAGTTAAAATATGTTGTCGATATCTTATATGGTTTTTGAAAAGAAGTGAAAATAAGCCAAAATCAAAATTTAGAATATGACCTTGACCTTTGACCTTGACCTAATTTTGTTTTTTTTTCGGACCACGGACCTCAAATAAAAAACCCTAGGTCTCTATTACTTACGGGTTACCAGTTAGAAATGCATATCACTTATATCAAATGCATAAGGGGAAATAACTCTCATATGGAGTCTCCGGATAGCTTCGGCCCAAATGGTCATCCTAATCCTGAAGATGTAACGAGCAATTTGGTAAAATAAATTTGTCGCTTTCTTTTACGGTTACGGAGGAGATCTCGGAACAATGAAAAGTCAAAATTTTGAACATGACCTTTGACCTTGACCTCAAATTTTTTTTATGAACCCAAGACCTCAAATACACGTACCTTAGGTCTGTATTACTTACCATTTATGTGATACATTGACATATCACTTATGTCAAATTCAAAAGGGGAAATAACTGTCATATGTAGTCTACGAATTGATTCGGTTAAAATTTGACAAATCATCCTGAGGATATATCGAGAAATTCCACAAAGAAAACAGTGTTTGGGGAGATAACTCTTACAATAAAAAATCTTCGACTAAACAGGATCAGTCTCAAAAGCGCAACAACTGTTGGATATCATAGGCAAAAAATCTAAGAGACATCTTGCGAAACCACAAAACAAGTTTTTGAAATTTGGCGGAAGAAGAAAACAAATTATCAGAACAAATACAATAGGTCTTTCCAAAAAATAGTGAAAAGTTCTAATAAATAAATGCTCCAAACCCCTTTCCCCGCCTAAATAACATTTAGACTTGAAATATACATGACTGTCTTGTGTATGCTTTTAATATATGAAGATATACCTTTTAAATTACACTTTTATCTAAATCTGGTATTCTATTTTCTATCTATTTTGTACAAAAATGCCTTTTCTTTGCTCTGTGCAACTAACAACATATCTCTTGTTTTGTCATAATGCAAGGCCTGTGCAACAGAAAGTCCGTCGCTAGAAAATAAAAGTATTCTATGCTGCTTACCACAAGGCGAGATAAGTACAACTGAATTATTTGATAGAACGAACAAAAAATCATCGTCATCTTCCGAGATTCCTAGGGGACGTTACAAAATATTTTCATCTTTAAAAGTCCATTTAAGGGCACCCTTGTTGTCACAGCATGTTACAGAATCGCCAAAAGTTGAAGTATAATGAATATTCTTTCCATTTGTGTCAACATACGAAAACAACAAGTTTGCATTTGTAATGGTGTTAATAGTTTCAGTGTGAAGGTTTAACATCTTCATTTCTTATCCTGTATAAAATATCACGTGTCCGTTTCGTTCTACTAAACCATAACAGTTGGAATCCAATGGGACGAACTTCTTTATCTTCCTTTCCTGAATGTCGACAATACTGATACCAGTTTTACTGAAACTTGACGATACAATAACCGTGTTTTTTATTGTTCCATTTACAACATCAAATGCACCTGGTAAGTTAATTTCAAAATCTGTGGAACCGTCGGCTGTTATCAAAATTAACTTATTCCTGTCAATGCAGGTACACGCAATTCTACCATCCGGAAGAATACAGCAACCTCTTAAGTTCGTAGATGTCGTATTTATCGTATCCTGCAACAGAGCTGTACTATTTTCAATAGTTTTTGTTCTTATTTTGGGAATAATTATTTGAGCTTGCTTTTTCTTTCTTTCTCGTTATGCAGCTTTTGTGGGCTTCAATACTACTGCTATTTCCCTAAATTTTTGTACCTTTTTCATGGTGGTTTCAACAGATACATTGATATTTGAAGTGATGACTCTTATATTCACTTTGTCTCCGTCAAGGCATGATTGAGTGAACTCTTCTTCTTTAGCTAAATCCTGCTCTATTTGTTTTATTGACATAAATGCCTGGAGGTCAGAAGCATGCTGCGTGATATTTGCAATTGAATTCTGGTACTTTGTTAAATTATTCTCCTTTTCCTCCAATGTTTTAAGCAGCTGAGAAACTTTTCTTCTTTCTGTTTCCTCTACTTTTTGTAGTTCATCTTACAACTTCTTTTGTATTTGATTGAGATGGGTATCAATCTTAAAACGAATTTCCTGAATCTGCTTTTCAATCTGTTTTCTGTTTTCTGAAAGTGTAGTAATATTTCCCCTGAAGAATTTTTGTATTTCTTTAATATTATCTACAACTTCATTTAGTGTTTCCTCTATTTCTTGGAAAGAGGTGGAAGTCTTAGTTTTCTTGATTATGTCGTCGAGATTGACAACTTCATTGCATCCTTTATGAACTTCAATTGCATACTTACCACAACATGGCATTCCGTGGTCTTTGCAGTATAAAAGAAACTTTTCATCATGCTTGGTACATGACTGAGGGATCTGTAAGACATCTTCGGGCAGTTTATGATATTCAGTTATTGGTATCGTCTCTAAGTGTCTAGATACCTTTGCTAAGCTGTGATGTTCTCCACAACCAGAACAAAATCCTTCATCACACTCCGGGCACCAGGCTACGGATGGTTTGGTAATATGACGAAGATCACATATACCACAGACATGTGTTGCTCTAGCCATTATCTTACTGGTTTATACTGTAAATAAAAAGTACATTCGATATGGACATTTCTAAAGAATTAATGTCAGAAAAGAGAACTAAATTCCAAATACTCTCTTTCATATACTAGTTACATAAGATGCAATTCAACACTGAAACATCAAAGACGGAAAGGAGTTTAAAGTTCTTTTATGTTGAGGATTTACTACAAGTATCACAATCCCTTATCATTGATCAATGATTTATGAAAATAAGTTCATGTTCTGATATACCCTTCCAGATGGACATGTTCATCTAACATTGACTATATGCTCAAATTTAATTGAATAATTGACCTATAACTTATAGTACTGCGATCTTATATTGTCATACAAACTTAACGTTATTTGATAAATTATGGAAATTAAGTCAGGTAAAGTAAAAATAAAAAGTCAGACACACATATACTCCTACCATTTTATGGTACCATCAACTTATTAATACCAATATCCTGTTGAGTATTTATCAATGAACCAAATATAAACAATTTATCAATCTTAACACCAGTCTTGAAAGTATTGAACAAATAAATGCAAGCATATTGGAGTTAGTGCGCCATTGCTTATACATTATTTCAAATCTGACGGGACCGTAACTCTGTAATGACCACAAAAAAAACCCAATTAAAATAAAGAGGCAACCCTGTCTGTCAATCTAAATTTTACGGGAATTGATTAGAGTAAATAAGATATTTTGTACGAAGAAGTGTTGGACATTTGGACAGTCGGACTACGGTATACCATAATGCATCCTGTCTTAGACTGGTATTTAATACCACACATGATAAACCATACAAAGAAGGAATATAACACCTTCCACATATTTAAACAACCACATAAATCACATCTTAATTAAAAGTATGGTACTACGAAGCACTCTGAAGCTTTTTGGAAAGCTAAAACTTGTGCAGAATTGTGTTTCTGAAAACGCTAAAATGTTGTAGAAGAGAGGCAAAAGATACCAATCTCACAATTTGAAAAAAACTGACAACCCAATGTCATAAAAATAGAAAAAAGACCAAAAGACATAGAAATCATAATAAAGGGAAATAACCGTAGCAATGAAATGTCTGAAAATTTTGGTGGATAGTTTTGTTCTATACTTGATTAAATTTTAATAATATTACGCAATTATTTTCATTTATCCCTTTGTCGTGTTTCGTTATGTTGGCCTTGCAAGTTAATTGACTTTTATTTATCGTTTTAGTTGTTCGAATTAATTTGGTTGTTTCAGGGCGTAATGGCTCGAGTAATGGGTAAATAATGGGTAAAACATAACATGTTAATTTTTAATGTCTAGTTAAGTCTTAATTGTTTTAATAGGTTCATCGAAAGAGATCTAAGAAAAAATGGCACGCGATCCGGTTCATGATTTTTGATTGATTTTTGATTGATGAAAGTGAAACAACATTCATAAGTTTACCTACATGAACGACCGGTTTGCAAATTATTTAATAAATCAGGATAAAAATATGTCATGAGTATATGCACATCACATTTGAACCCCGGTAATAACCTGAATCAAGCCGTATTTTAACACAAGCTGCGACACAAAAAGATACAAGACAAATTCTAACAAGGCCAAGGAGGACGAGGCAGAGATATAGACAAGGAAGGTAAACAGGTAAAAATAGAACTTGATCACGTGATTGTCTAGAAATATGGCTACAATACAAACTTGATTATGTTTAAACGGCGGTTCAATTCAAATTCTTTATAAAAATGAATATACACAATTACATTAATTAAACGAAAGTGTGCCATAATATTTACATACAGAAAAAAAAAATAACCGGGAAAAGTATAAAATAATGGAACAGTATACAATAACTGAAAATTGCTGATAAATTACTATACACTTATAATAGTTACAATCACCTACAAGGCCAAGTAAAAATACAAACTATTTCCCCATTCTTTTGGTGAAGCAGTTTTATATTTTCTTATTTCGTAAGGCAAAGGATTAAAACTTGAAAGTTATACTAAATTTCGAAAACAGTTTTTTTCAGGGAACAACCATTTTCAGGATAAAAACATTTAATTTAAAAAAAAGGAAAGGAGGGGTGGGGGGAGGGGGGTCGTATGTTAAGTGTTATTTGTATTTGTTTGACAATGTTTTCCATAGAACAGACGGACACATTATTACTGTTATTATTATTATTACAATTTTTTTATTATTATTATTATTATTATTATAATTATTATTATTATTATTATTATTATTATTATTATTATTATTAATCACTTGCAATCAAACCAAGTTATTGTTTTTTTAACCTGTCGAAATCGAATATTGTTTTTTAATGGTGAAAGTTAAAGGTGTATTGTGCATTTCAGTGAAATCTCTAGCAGCAAATAAAGCTAGTATAAACTTAAAACTTATATATCTTAAATGTGTGCAGACAGACATTGGGTATGTAATTTAAATGGACAATGCTTTAAGCGGTCATTTCAGTACCAGAATCTAAGACAAACGAGACGATTTTGATTTTGAAATTATCAATTCCTCCCACCTAAAAAGCAATATACCAACTTCACCTGCATATGGGATATACATTTCCCGGCAACTCATTCGGCATACAAGAGCTTGCAGCTGCTACACAGACTTTATAAAACGCCACCAGTGTCTGAGCAGAAAGTTGACGAACCAGGGTTATGTCAAAGAACGAACACTGTGCGGGACAAATTTGCCATTCCAGAATTGGCAAATCTGACTTTGTCGGTTTACAAGATATCAAAAAAAAAAATTTTGCCCAGCGATAGATTATTAAAAGATTTAAAAAATCCCATATGTCCCAACTTGTCACTGTTGTCACTGTTGTCACTGCAGCTGTTTTTAGTACATTTCCCATGGAAAATTTGAGAATTCCCATGGGAACATTTAAAGTTCCCAAGGGAAAAATTACTTTTCCCATGGGAAGTTTAGAGTTCCCATGGGAACTACAATTTCCCATGGGAACATAAGTAAATTGTTTGTTCCAATGAGAAAAAAATCGTATAACACACAATTATGTATTTCTACAATTTAGATACAAAAATATTTAACCCATGATAACTTAGTCAGTTTTGTGAAATTGCTTCATTCATGCAATGAGAGGAATTTCTTTTTATGTTTTTTTAATTATTATATCACTTCCCATGGGAAAAATGATCGTTCCCATGGGAAAATATTTTTCCCATGGGAACAATATTTTTTCCCATGGTAACAATAATTTTTTGCATGGGAACGATCATTTTTCCCATGGGAAGTGATATAATTACGATTTTTTCTCGGCATGTTTAATCGAAAATTAACCACTATGTCTCAAAGTGCATATTGAGTAATAAAAATTAAACTACTGTAAATTCAGAAATTATTGCCATGTTTTTGTTATTACGAAAATTGTGACAGGGTTATAATCACAATAATTTAAACTTGCATCTTGAAATTTTTTATATGAATTAAAAAGGATTTTTCTAAATATCGCAAAAAATAAAATCGCATTTTAGTCTGAAATGACAAAATAGCACTTATAAATGCAAGCAATTATTTCTGAATTTACAGTATATAGTTTTGCATATGTCTTACACACATGGTCAAAGTTTTTCCATTTGAATGTTTTTATGTTTTTTCATGCAGACCTTTTATAGCTGATATGTTTTGCTCAATGTTGAAGGCTGAATATCATTTCCAATTAGGCAAACATTACAATTCATATAACAAATAAGGCACTTCTGTTATAATGTTTAATCTTTCACTGACAATAACACCATCAAGTAAAATGTATGATCACAAAAAACATAAAATAAACATGTAGCAATAAAATATCTAAGGTCATAAGCAAGTGACAATTAACAGGTCTTGTATAAGAATATAACAAATCTACTTTTCTGAGATGTTTTATAAGGTTTAGAAAATTGGTTATGCCCTACAGCTTTCCATCCTGCTAAGGCTTAAGTATATTCTCTTTAACTGCAATAATTAAACCTTTATAACCTCTTAGATATATGCCATGTATTGACAGTTATCAGAAAAATCTTACTTTAAATAACCTGATATTTTTACAACAAAATAGTATAACAAGAGTTCAAATGAAATAGCATGATGTCATCATAAAGTGAGAAATAGTAACTGTAAAAACATAAAATTTTATCATATGATTACTCATCAATTTAAGTGATAAAGAAAACTTTAAATTCTTTCATTTTCTTTTGGTTTTTAGTAAGTTCATACAACAGCCCTAGTTTAATCTATCCTAGTATACCTAACAAACGTTACTAAATAAACTAACAAAAAACTGTTCTACAGAAGCATGAATTATACATAAAATAATATAAAATTATTTATTTCTTAAGCAAAATAATATGAATGAAATGTTATGATCTAAAAAAAACCAGTTACAAATAACAGTATTTTACTGAATATCTATCCTTTATCAACTAAATAAACATAAAAGCTTTGTTAGAAAATATTGTTGTTGTTTTCAACAAGGTTAAGATAGTACCGTTCACAACAAAAAAATGATAATCAGTTGTCTTATGAAAAGATATTTAAATATTTCTTATATAGTTAATGAATATTCAAATCTAGTCTGGAGACTTACACACTTTTTTCTCACTTCCTTGGCTAAATAAGTCATGTTTATAGGAAAGAAGATATTTTAGGAAACATTTCATACACCTCTTAACTAGATGCAATATTTTCACATGTATGTCATAACACAGATTGATATTTGGTGAAATTAATAGCTATATACAATTATCCAACATTAAAATAAAAAGGCAAAGAACATAAAACATAATAAAATAAAAGGCTTTGCTGAGCACAGCTTGATATGACCGCAGAGGTCAAACCCTGAACAGTTTGGTCAAATTTCAACACTATATTCAAGCTTGAAATTGTCTGAATTCAGATTGTGATTAATTTTTGACATAATAAAGGTTTCTGACACAAAATAAATGTGGTCAAAGATCTTAAAAATCTATTTCACAATACTGTGCATTTGAAGATTTTTTCTTGAAACTTTTGAAAATATTTAAAATTTGAAAAATTTTGAAAAAAAAAAATAATATGAAACCGCATAAAAAAATCACCCCCCCCCCCCCCAAATCCCAGTCTTCCCTTTGTAGTATGGAACCTTGTAGTACAATTTAAAATATATCAATACACTTTACAGGCATTTTGGTTCTCGGACATAAAAAATAGGGAAAAAGAATCTTTCTATAGGAAACGGGCCTCGTTTGTAGTTGTTGTTCATATCTCTGTATAAACCTTTTTTACTATTTTTCCACTTTATACATGCATCAATAAATAATAATTATCTGATCCATGCAATGCAATACCTATGAATACTTATTAAAACTGATGTTTTCAGAAATCTACCAGGTTTTTTTACTTGTCAATTTGAAAACAACAACACGTATTTAGTTATTTTTGGGTTAAAAAAATGAATGATTCAAATGATATATATTATAGAAAGTAAGTAATCATTTTAATCAATAAAAAAAGGTTAAGATTGACCAACAAATTTAAAATTATCTTTATATTTTTATAGGAAGGTACGTTTGGAGGGACCTTCAGAGAGAGATTGTACGTAGCCACACTGCCACAGTCGTGTTTTGAGATTGTTAGCGAGCTAGAAGATAGTATGACCCAAGGGATGGTGAGGTCCTCGTATAAGACAACTCAACTGACAGGAGGCCTGTTCCAGTCATTTGTTGGCTTCAAAGAAGAGCGACCTGTGCGCTTTGCTCTACAGCAGTTGGTGAACGGCACAACTACAATGAAAGAATACAGGGAGAAAGGCAAGAGTTTAAAGGTAAAGATAAATAGATTTCAAATAGTGGACACACTGAAAATTTTGTAACAGTTGTCCACTAGCCTTGCTCATTTCCTATATAAGTACCTGATTGAAGTTTCTTTTAATAAATAACCACAAAGCCTTTACGTGGTGTCTTGTTCCGTGTTCTTGTTCTGTCGTCTCTTGATAGCGTGCAAATAGAGGTCATAGTTTTGATCCCTGGACAGTTCAAACCTGTTTAACACTATGATAACTGTCTTGTTTTACAAACATAATTATTTGACTTAGTTTTTTTTTATAAAAAACAAAAGTAAACAGAGATGTTGGTACACATCTTTGAGGGCCACTAGACAATAAAATAAAGCTGAAAAGAAAGTCAAAATAAATAGCAAAAGTAAACATCTGATGTAATTGATCAGCCATAAGTCATTATCAAGACTCTGCTGATGTTATAAAAAAGAAGATGTGGTATGATTGCCAATGAGACAACTCTCCACAAGAGACCAATTGACACAGGAATTAACAACTATAGGTCACCGTACGGCCTTCAACAATGAGTTTTGTTTATGAATCATTGTATTAATTGGTTGGAGGGGAACAATTATACTCCTTACAATTGACTGTATTTAAAACGTGTATATTAAAGTTATTTTCCTTCTTTCCAGCAATTTAGTTATTGATTGTCGTAACTCTTGCAGATTTTATTTTCAAATCTTCACCTATATAAGTGTACACAATTAATATCAAAATATTAGTTACTTGCTTTTTCTGCATATTAAAACATTTATTTATTTGACAGAATACAAATTGCCTGCAAAATGATACAGAGGAGAGCAGACAGACTAGAGTATGTTTACTTTTAATTGTATAGTTACATCTAAACAGAAATATTAAACGCAAATAAAAAGAAAAAAACATTATTATTTTTCTAATTTCTAAGAAAAAACTTCTAAAAAAAAGTTGATAGAGGAGAACATTTATATTAGTTTTTTTTACTTTTGTCTTTCTTAAAAGTTTTGGGGTAATTTTGGAATTAAATGAAAGTTTAAGGACCTGTGATCACTGTTAATCCTAGCTTATTTTTTTGGTATGATAAAAAGTTGTGTGAAATTGAAATAAAAGGGCATATATTGCCTGTAGCTCAAATTGGGAGTACCTGCTTTTGTACTTTCTAGCTCATGGGAACCAGTGGGCTTATAAATGTTATTAGATGTATGGTAAAATTTTCTACACAAACTACAATAAAAAAACTAATAAATATACAGAATTCTAACTTCTAAGAAAGAAAAGTTATAAAACTTGACATAATGGAACGCTGGAATATATCAACCAACCTAACGAATGAAAAAATACAACTTCCATATATATTCAAGAATTTGTAGGCACATTTTCTACAGAAAAATGAGGGTTAAACAAGGTTTTATAGCAAGCTTAACTTCCTACTTGTACAAATATATTTGAAACATTAAACTTTTACTACAAACACCCAAGACAAAATATCATTGAATGCCTTAAATTGGTGAATTTATATAGTAAGCAAAGTAGCCATGAACTAGTAGATTGATACCTTAAACAATTAAGCAGATAACAGCAATGTTGTTAAGAATGCAGCAGCAAGGGGAGGAAATCATCTCACTGAAAGCAGAAAATGGGATCTTAAAAGCTGAAAATGACAGACTCAAAACTTTATTGAGCGAGGTAAACATTGTCTTTTTTTAGTTAGTCTCTTATATTTTTTAAAACATTTTTTTAAGAAAAAACAATTTGCGTAACAGTTTAATGCATCCTTGTAAGAGAAATAAAATAAATTAATGTAAATTGAAATAGACTTATATGGACAATCTTCTAAACTGTAAAATCAATATATGTAACTTAAAGAAATTATTTCAAGAACTTTCTTATAAACAAATTAATTGTGACCTTTTGTTTTGTGACTTTTTTTTGCTTACCACTTTAGAATACCTTCAAAATATTTTACAAATCAGCATGCTACCATGAAATTTAAAGGTCTTAATTGAATTAGAGGTTTACCAAAAAAAGAAAATTGTCAAAAATATCTTACAAAGATATCTTTTAAACTCATTATTAACATCAAATCAACATAAAAGAACAGCCATTATATTTATTGATCATATATATAATAGGTTTGAACGTTGTTTTTAATTTAAACTTGTGTATATATTTTTTCGTTTGGGTGTATTATATTTGCCTTTCGGGTTTATATGATCCATTCATCCTATTTCGACGATTCAAAATTCAAGAGTCTATCCTAAATTGAGGTAAAATATATGGTCTTCCAATTAACGTTTAGATTAGTAACATCACTGAAGAGACATTAATTGTCGATATCAAATATATATACAAAAAAAAAGAATTGCAAAACTAAACCCATTTGGTACATGTCTTATCTATTATCGATATCAAATATGTATTTTATTATGTTGAGAACTTATGTTTTTTATTTATATTTCAACAGGTAGAGCAGACCAATGCTTCCAATGAAGATGATGATACAGACAGTAACAAGGATGAGGTAATTGTTTTTTAATTCAACAGTTACAAGTATGAAATTTAACATGATTAGACTTATAGTTGTTGCTTTATCAATTTACAATATTTATGATTGAAAATGCACCATTATCACTTACATATGACAATACTGTTTTCAAACAAGCATAGGATATTGTTGTACTTGTATGTTAATTAACAATAATATTAATATATCATATTTGATGACTTTGTAATTGTTTTATAATTGTGAAAGGCAGAAATCTATGGGTTTTGAACTACCAGATACACCATTTCATCTTTTTTGTTTTTTAAATATTTTAAAAGAGTGAATCTAGTCATTTATTCTGTTTTATCATGCTTTTTAAGCCAGTCTGATAAGAAGTTAATTTTATCCTCTGAGTATGGTCAAAAACAATTGAAAATGTCTTGAAATTGAATGCCTTGGGTTTTTTTTATAGGATGAACTTGCAGTTGGCACAAAAATGTCTACAAGATGGTCAGATGGCAGTTTTTACAATGCTGTCATCATCAGCAAGAGAAAAAATGGTAAGTTTTCATTGACAAAAACAAAACATCAATCAAACACAAAGATAATTTAAAATTTAATTGATGCAAAAGTTGAACTTATGTCATTTAAATGGCTGATATGCATTAAGTGAATAAAAGCATAGGTGGTTTATGCATCAATGAGACAACAAAATATGAAAATTAGACATAATAATCCATCGTAGCTTTTTCAACTAAATAAAATATTCAGTATGATACGCAAAGCTTCAAATCATCCTAAATCTCTTTACGAAATGAATGAAAACAAAATTTCTCCCAAGATCTGCCATTAAACATTATAAATAAATTTAAAACAATATTATTGAATATTAGAGAATTTATCAATATTTTAGTTTAAACAGTAACTCTGTTTTCTTTAACTTAATTCCTTAAATTATTACATATATTATTTGAAGTGTTCTCCTTTTCAGGTTATTATGTAAAGTATTCTGATGGGCGGAAGAAAGTTGTCAGTAGACGAGACATCAAGATGTTATAAAATCCAAGTAGAAATGAAAGTTTTTGAAGACATTTGACTATTTCTATTATTAGTTAGAGAGATGGACAATATAATTTTGAAAACTAATGTGTAACTATATAATTGTATAACAAATGAATTACATTGTATCTAATAAATTTTGCTACGTAGAAGTATTTGGTTTTGAATTTCTTTTTTTATCAACAGAAAGTTGAAAAAGTAGAAAAATATTGTCGGAGCTGTTTCTCATATTGGGTGACAGAAAGATATCATTGTTCCTCAGTATTAACATTTTTCTTTATGCAATTATCAAGCCCTCTGCAATCTCTAATTTAAAGAAATAGATCCATAAAATGAACAAGTGATTTATATTGGAATAAAAGACTGTAAAGGTGCAAACAAAATAAATATTACACAGGAAATGTTTGTCAATCACAAAACACACACAGACACACAACTTATTTTTTAAACTTACTTCTCATTGCTTCATATTTTACTGGATAATAAGAGTTTCTAGAAGGTGCAACTCTCAATAGAACTCGAGTGAGTGTTGTTTAGTCGCAAATATTTCATGCATGTTCAGAATGAGTCCATTCTATACAAAACCATACTGAGTTCTTGCAGAGAATCTGCTGATTTTAATAATTTAACCTAAATCCAGTATTTGCAACAAATTGTAATTTTTCTGGAAAGAAAATTCAAATGAAAATTAATGTTCCTATTGTAATATTATATGTTCCCATGGGAAGAAACAAATTGTTCCCATAGGAAGAAACAAATTGTTCCCATGGGAAGAATAAATGTTCCCATGGGAAGAAAAATTGTTCCTATGGGAAGAAAAATTGTTCCCAACGGAAGAAAAATTGTTCCCATGGGAAGAAAAATGGTTCCCATGAGAAGAAAAATGGTTCCCATGGGAAAAGTTAATTCCCATGGGAACTTTTTATATTCATCTTTTCCCATGGGAACTTTAAATTTCCTATGGGAACTCTAAACTTCCCATTGGAACAGTCATTTTTCCCTTGGGAACTTTAAATGTTCCCATGGGAAATTATAATATTCCTATGGGAATTCTCAAATTTCCATGGAAAATGTACTTTTAATCAGCTGCAGTGACAACAGTGACAACAGTGACAAGTTGGGACATATGGGATTTTTAAAATTTTTTAAATATCTATTGCTGGGCAAAATTTTTTTTTGATATCTTGTAAACCGACAAAGTCAGATTTGCCAATTCTGGAATGGCAAATTTGTCCTGCACAGTGTTAACGTCTCGTCCTTTTTCTAAAAATGTTGATCAGAAGATACCAAGACCTTGTTGATAAATATTCCTTTTCGTATCTTTCGCCTCACTTTTAAAGTACACTATTAAACATATTAGTGAAAGTACAGACTGCCAAGAGTAAGGTCTTGTTTGGCAGATTTAAATATGTTGGAAATCTATATGCTAATTTTAAGCTCAGTGTTGGTTCTTATATTCAGCAAGTTTGCATTTCCTATATGCCTTTGCAGAGGGACAACAAAAACTTCAATTTGACATAATTTATTCAGTTTTGATATTTTATTTTTTTCTATATTCTTTATTAATGCTCCTTTAGCCATTGATAAATAAAACTTCTAAAAAAATGTGTTCAATTGTTTGTTTCCTTACGATATGCACGTGTAGTGCATGTATTCTAAAAAAATAATTTATTAATAATGGAAAAAATACCATGGAAATGGCAAGGCATTTAAATGTACATTATCTTTTTTAAAGTTTTGTAAGACAATTTATTTCTTGTTGCAAATTGGCGTACCTCACAGTTATCACTTGATATTCTCGCTTTATTGTATCCTGTTCCAGAACTATATCATCTACATATCAGTAAAAACAAATTTGGCATTTTACAATGCATATAAAAATACCACTGACAATTCTCCGCTCATTGTAACTGTAATGATTGAAAAGTGTTTGACATCCCTAATTGATTGACGGTTGTTTTAAAATTGTTATCAATCTCAGTAAACAACTGTCTAACAAACACAGTCAATACAAAGTGGATCAATCTTCCAGTTAAAATGATTGACAAAACTAACTTACACTTTTTTTCAAAACAAGTTGATATTCAATTAGATAATGAATAATCGATGGCATTTTCAAATGCAGTATAATTGGTGAACATTCATTTCACAAGTCTTGCAAACCGACAGAAATGCATAATAGATGGGAGTTTTTAGCATTTTTTCGGTTCATTTATCTTAAGAACTCACGTGTATTACCTGCATAAATAAAAGGAATGGTTGCTGAGTGCTTGTTATCTCATATAAATCAAATGTGAAGAATCATAGGAATTATTTTTTCAAACCTCAAAATGGAAATATTTTACGTCATTGTCAGACCGAATTTCGGCTTTTTCAGATTTTATCAGCCAATCACAACAGTTAATTTTTATGTACACGCTTAAAAATATTACCCAAAATGCATAAAGATTCTCAAACGGCGAAATGTAACAAGTATTGGCATTAAAATACCACATTTATTCAATATTATTGGTGTATTATCGACAAACAACCAGTATACATTACAAATTCACAAAATGATATATTTCTGGTATTTTTCCATTAATTTGACCCGATTTGTCATAGCTTAAAACAGCTTGGTACTTACGGAATCTGATGTGTAACCAAGGAAATGCTGTAATATCTATTAAGTAAAAGTAGATCATACATTACAGAAGATGACTTGAGGACTTGTGAGAACGCACTCGTAGAGCCATGCATAATCTAGTGAAATTTGAAAGTAATATTTAGCTTCAATGAAGTATTTTCCTAATTTACAATTATTATCTTCAATAAAATTGTTTCCTTATTTACAATATTTGCCTTCTTTGGGGTTGTTTTCTTAATTTTCAGAGGAATGATGAAGGTTTTACAATTATATACTTTACACAGTTCATAGACTTGACCCGTTCTGCAACACATATGTCTATATGTATCTACCGATTATTATTTATGATATACATAAAGACTTTATTATAACTATTTAAACTCTTATTTCAAGTACGATAGCTCAATCAAAGTACACACATAGAGATATTAATCCAATTATGAGAAATTTTGAACTTTAAACTTTTAACTGAAATTGTCATTATCCCGCTTACAGGAATTATTGCCATTGAAAGATGATTTTTTATTCATTTTATTTTTTTTTTCAGATATCATTATAGTTAGAGAGAAACTATTGAAAGCAAAGACAATAAAATATGTCAACATTACCGAAGTTATCAACCGACTCCTTTTCAATGTATGTGTTTGCACAAACTATGACAATAGCTAGTGTGAAACAGTAAAACAGAAAAACTGTTCACCACAATAAGATCTACAAATCAATCAAAGGCTGAAACTAACTGTCGAATCCATGTAGAAGTTATTTCCCCTGAACGATGACTTTTATCCATCTTTTACATTTTTGTCAAATAATATTGGGAGTAAAATTGAATCTTTAAAAAGCAAAACAATCAGCAAAACAAGATCTGCATGTAAATCAACTTGGTCAAATAATCAACATAGTTACATGTATTAGAATTGTTGCCTCAATGACTTTTTTTTTTATCTCAAAAACTGTTACAGACCATTATAAACTGTAAACGGTCACAATATCATCATAAGAGACCTACAAAAAAGCCGCTAAATAAGATCTATAGAAGAGCAAACATATTAAACTGATTGCAATAATTGAAAAAAACAAATTACCAAAATGTCATATTTTTACCCGGTAAGCTATTCAGGATCTTTGGAACCTCTTGTTCTTTTTAAACTCTGCTGTCTTTATGGTATATGCATGCAAAAAACTTAATATATAATTGAAACTTGTAGAAACAAATAAAAGCATAAAATGGTCCAAAAAATTGTGTTCCCTTCAAAAAATCCCTGATCCGTCCCTGCAAAAATAAGTCTAAGACTTAAACCTTGATATAGCGTTCCGTGGAAAACTTTTCTTTCTCCACCGCCGCAGTATTGTCGGCATCAAAGTTCAAGAATCATTTGCTGTTGGAGAAAATTTACAGCAGAGCGATATTTGTTGGGTTGTAAGTGTATAAACATTGTAAGATGTCGAAAACTAGGTGGATAAAAATGTCATCTTGAAGAGCCAGCACAAAATCCACCCTATAGTCTTTGGCCTAATCAAATTTGCTCGTGTAAGGTGGGTCTCATTGGGATCTAAGCATGACCCGGGATTGCCGATTGCTTGTAAGCGTGACACGTGAAAGTCAAATTATTGTGCCGTGAAAACGGGAAATGAAGTCTAGCGGGACATAATGTAAGCGGGATACGGGAATCTGACAAAACAGTAAGGGGGATCCAGGATCAGAACCCCCAATGAGACCCCCTGGAAGGTGTACGGAGAAAGTATAATTATAACAATCAAATAATTGTAAAGCGGATTACCGTCATAACTTTTGAAATTATACAACCGTAACGGCTCACGTTTTATATATCTGATTGAAATCGATTTTTCTTCGTCTTGTTCGATTTTATCAAAATAATGACATATTTAATCTCTCAGCGAAAAGTAGGTTACTTGAATTTTTACAAATTTGACCCAAAGCTTTTGCAATAATAACAAAGAGCTTTTACAATGAATTTTACGTAGTCACTATATCAAACACTAAGGGTCAATTTTGTTTGAACAATTGTTGGTCTAGCTATTTAATATATTTATACATTTAAAATCACTTTAAAGTATTAAACAAGGTTGATTTTATCATTGTTCTTTTTAAGAATAACCAGAAACGTAAATGAGATGAGATGCGGGGCATATATTTATAAATGTCAAAGCAACGACACCCAAAAAAATTCATATTAAGTTATGTAAAAAAATCTTCCTATATCAGTGGGTATGGGTTTAATTTACAGAATAGAGAATAATTGGCAAAAAGTGCAAAATAAATGAAAAAAAGATAGAGAAAAACTGACGAACAAAAAAAAAAGAATAGAGAAAAACAGGCAAAGAAGATAAAGAATAGAGGAAAACACGCAAAGAAAATAAAGAATAGATAAAAACAGGCAAACAAAATAAAGAAAAGAGAAACTTGAACAGGCAACACTAATCAAAAAGATAAATTATAACGGGGTGCATAAATATAAAGAAAAGAGAATAATGGTAGAAATAAATAAAGAATAGAGAAAAATTGTTAAAAAATAAAGAAGGAAGAAATGAAAGACCCCATCCAGACCCTCATATAATATACTCGTAAGTTTCAGTCATATCAGGAAATATTGCAACTGATCCATTTAAAAAAAACTAGCTGTGATTGACTACTACTATTGACGCAACAACACAATTGCGTGCTCACCCCCCCCCCCCCCCCCAAAAAAAAGAAAATGAACAGGGAACAAGAGAGAGGTGGGATAGAAAGTGCATAAATATCAGTTATAATATTTGTACGAGGCTAATTAACGGGTGACATGCGAACCTGCACGAGCATTTATCTCCTGTTTCGATCTCAGAAGCTATACAGCTGATTAGGGGACAACCATTTAATTTTTTGGGGCGGAAAAGGGGGGCAGGATTTTGTAAATGAATATCTTGGCCTGATGAGAGCTGAATATTTATATAATAATGTTGTGTTTAACATTGACTATGTGAAAATAGTAGCCAGGGTGAGAGACAATAGTGCACGACCCGAAGGGGAGTGCACTATTCTCTCAAACCCTGGCTACTATTTTCCATAGTCAATGTTAAACACAACATTAATATCATTATTATACTGACTGTTTACTATTTTGAATAGTGACTTTAGTGTATTTCAATGTAAAAAAATGCCTTTTATGTAACCTTATCAACATATATTTGCTGTCTTAACGAGACTTTGACTTTGTCTTCATAGCTGCTAGAAAGATTAACAAAGGAATTGATTCAATAGTATGTTTTGAGGTGAAATGATTGATTTTAACTCTGTATCTGAATATAAATCATTATTGACATACAATAGAATACTGGTTGGCCTGGTGCTAGAAGTTGTGTTAAACTTGCTATAAGGTTCCAGCGGTTTGCTCATTGTTGAAAGCTTAAACTCATGTTCAATTCAAGATGAAGAAGTACAATTAAAGCATTATGTCCTAGATTTGGTTACCCTGTATTATTTTGGATTTGTCTCAAAAAGGTGTACTCCAAACCTCTTCCATTTCATTTATTAACCTTCTCCACAGTACTCTATAACTTAAAAAAAAAAACAAGTAATATTAACAGTAAATTTCATTTATTACAATTTATCTGTAACAAATGACTATTTTGGTTTCAATAGCAGTAAACATATGTAAACAAATATAAAATAAAGTTTGAACAGAAACTACGGTATTTTAAAGTCTCTTAAATGTCCGCATAATTCAAATAATATCTACTACAATGTATTTTCCATTATTGTTCAAATTCAATTATTGTAATAATTGATATTAACAGTACAATTTGAAATATTAATCAATTGCATCATCTTCATTTGCTTTGGGGCACTTATTTGGTGGTCAGAATTCTCCACTGATTGGCAATAGTCCACCAAAACATCATCAGGTAGTCCCAGAAAGTCAATGATATCTGGATTATATGGTGCAGTTTCAACTGATATATTTAAACAAAATCAGCTTTTGAGTGTGAACAAAGTACCAATACTATTAGATAACAAATTATTCTAGTTGAATATAAAAAAAAGTTGCATAAATAGTTTTTGGCCATATTTACACATATAGCGGTACATCATTTGTACTATCAAAAACAAGTAAAAGCGTACTTTCATTTTTAAATGTATTGAAGAATGTTGAGACATAAATGTATTTACATGTGTTAAATATGTAATTAATTCACCTGAATGCCATTTTGTTCATGAACTCCATTATATGTAACGGGACATGTAGGAGAGTGACTTTAAGGAAGATCTCATTGTTGAAGACTATGTGACAAACATTTTGTCATTTATTTCATGTTGTTGACCCAAAATATATGTTGAATAGTTAATACTATTTCAATAGTACCTGAATACAAAAATAAAAAGGAGAAAATACCTTGCCTCTTACTATTTCTAACAGCAGAAACAGTCTCTATTACTGGTAGTGGTATTGGCTGTTCATTCTCATCCGATGTGAAGGTAGAAACAGTCTTTTCCTGGGACAAACTAACTGTAATATAAAGAATTCAGTTTGCTTTTGCACTATCTTGCATGTAAGGAGAACTATTTATATATTATATACAGACTATATGTACAAAAGGAGCCATATGAACAGTTGTCTTATCTTGAAACAGTACAAACCAAGTTTAGTGGCAAATATTAGAATACAATTATCGATGTGATTTTATTGTGCTATAATATTTGATGGGAGTCAATGCTACAATGTAGTGTGCTATATTTCATGGTACCAACAAAACAAATAAATACATGCATTTCTCCTAGGTCATTTTTTCTTTGCATTTCTTTGATTATTTTGATAGTTTACATGATTATACTTACTAGTTACACTCCTACTTTCTGTCTGTTGTAATGTTCCATAGGTACATTTACTTAATGCATCAGACATACTCTTTTTCTGTTTATCTGAAATGTATTTATAAAAAAACAATGAAAACATTTATATGAGTTCAGAAAATGATTGACAGACAGTAAAATTAATTTATAAACATGCACAATAAAATAAAGAAATGTACAATAGTCATTAGAATAAAGAATATATAAATATTGTACTCAGTCATTTCACACATTTAACCCAATACCGTTTTGAGATTTTACATTAAAATTTTGGATAAACTCAATTATGATATTGAAAGCAGAAATATTCTTACAATATTGTCGTAATTCAATGTATATTTTTGTTATTATATGTACACATGATGTACTGCGTAAGATATATAGATATATCTTTTAACTGTATTCAAATTTGAGCAATTGCACAATGAATATTAAATATTTGTGTAGCATTTACCTGAATTATCATAACAATAGCTTGATAAAGATGCCTCATTTCTGTGTCCACTGATAGTCTTGATGTGACGGGAAGCCACTATAGTCCAGCATGTTGACCGGATACAGTGGTTGGTGTATTCTCTAGATAGTTTTGCTGACTTTGACAAATTCTTCATAAACACTTTTATGGTGTTTTGTCCAATGGGTTCGTTCCTGAACCACATATCATCTTGTTCACTGTATGAATTCTTTGGGTGCAAGAATAATCTGTTACTTGCATTATTGTGTTTCTTTAGATATTTAACAAAAGACTTAACAGGACATCTATCTGTGCCAGTAGCATACATCATTCCCCCTGTACCCTCCGTCTCATTTGTAGTACCTTGGTGGTAGTTTGTTAGTTCTGTTGTAAGTTTACGGACATACATCTGCCCTTTTTGATCCGAGTCAACTTTAAATTCATCAACCTTCAATTGTGAGAGATTTTCTTGACCCCTTCTGCAGAAATATAAGATTGTCTCGAATATAGTTTTATTTAGGAGGCCCTGAGGAGTTGACGTGTTAAAAACTAGTGGGTGTTTATAAAGCATTTTCAAATCCTCCAGTGAGATAGCCTCATGGTGGGTGACAGTTCCTTTCCCCTCTTCTCTCGTTTTCCTGAGTAGGGAAGTAAAATTGTCGTTCGCTCGGGTAAATTCAGGGTCGGTTATTATGTCAAAAAACCTGTCGTTCTCCTTCAGATATCTATTTATGCTCTGTCGTATGGCTAGAAGAGTGTTTTTCTTGTAATATTCTTGACTTTTATTTCGGATGTTGGCATAAAAATCTTGCAATAAATTTGCGATTTCATCTTTTGTGGCTTCCAAAATGTCAATTTCCATACCTCTTTCAACAATGAAATCTGACAAAACTTTAACAGCAAAATTTGTTTGTTGACCAGTTTTCTTGGACTTAAAGTTCTCTTTTCTAAATTTTGTAGGGTCGTCTTGACCAAACCGCGACATCTTGCTTGTTTTGTTTTTTTGCAGACGACAGTATAGTCATTAAGCGACTTTAATTAGTGGTTTATAACATCGTTATTTCAAGCGCACATATGATCAGGCTAATAAGTCCAGCCCACTTCTCTGTTAATGCAACAAAGCTCCGCCTTTTCACGTGAAATCAAACAATGATTGACGTTAAAATCAATAGTCCATTGCAACAGCAAGACATACTATTTTCGCATAGTGCAGTTAACGCTATATATTTCTTTTAAAAACTATGCAAAAATAGAGTAATTAAACTATAGAAGGACATTCTTACAGGAAGTATAATAATTGTCTATTGTTTATGACCATATGTAGTCCATTTTGGGTAAAACCCTTTTTGCGTGGCTCAGTATTTATACATCCCGCCATTTTGTTAATGTGCTATGGTCATTTCAACAAAAGAGGTAAGCGCAGTAACTGTTGCTGTACAGTTATATCAAGAAAATTCACATAGTATCGAATTTTTTTTTATCAACTATGATTTGTTATTGTTGGCCTTATGTGCATGAAACCATTTCAAGGATTACATCTGAAATAAGTTTAATTTGCTCTTCCTACCAAGTAGATCTTTGATATAACCACATACAGTGTACATCTACAACAGAGATATTATATAAACAAAGTATTAGAATATAAAGTTAAACAGAGAACGTCTTATGGTGTATAAAACAAATCAAATATCATCATGCACATTTCATTTCAAAATACATAAATATCAAATTGATAACTGTAATGATGATAATACTGTATTAATAGTAATACAAGTTTACCCCCTTTTTCCGTAAAGTTCTACCCTCATTCCCAAATAAAATAAATTTACGACCAACTCTAAATTAATAGAGCCTAGATTGTGAATGAATTTAACAGAATTATTCAGAGGATTAGATGTTTTATGAGCTTCAAAATCCGAAACAGTGGTGCCATATGCTTTTTTTTCTGAAGAGAGTAAGTAATCAGTCACGTGAACGAATACATTGTATGGAGTTTTGATTTTATTATTTCCTCTGATTTTTTCCATTTCCTTGCAACTTCGTAACCTTTTTCACAGGTAAAACTGTTCGCATTGCAAAATCAATTGTAATCGCTTCAAAAGAGTTTTAATTTTACTTCTCTGTAACATTTGTACTTGCATGGTTTTATGGAAATAAACTATCTATCTATCTATCTATCTATATATCTATCTAACACTTGTTCTGTTCGAATTCTCAAGGAATAATGAAAAGTCACATGACAAACGAAGCATACATTTTGTTTCATTGATGACGCATTAGGAAGCAATATCAACACAGCAGCAAGATGAGCAAAACAGCATATATCATTACGTAACAGTTGTAACTACACGAATATTAAATAGATATAGAGGAAAACAGTCATATAAACATAAACCAGGTACGACCTTCTTAATTCTATATATCCGTATGTATCTGGCACTTTGACATTGTCTCTGAGATGAATTCAAGAGTACTTTCCAATGAATAAACTAAATGCTTCCCTATTTTGGCATTCATCCAATACATTATATCCATACGACATACAAATGCAGAGACATTTTTTTTTATATCATGAAGTTAACGTTAGCAATGGTTAAAATACGACATAATATAATTTTATGTTCTCATATTTCCCCTCAGTAAATATGTAGGACTCTAAAGTGCGATGGGAACGCTAAAGTACGATGGTCACGCTAAAGTGCGATGGTCTGCGCTAAAGTGCAATGCCTCCATACGCTAAAGTTCGATGGTCCGCGAAAGTTTAGACGTAACAAACGTAGTTGGATTATGACGTTAACATTCGTTTATACAAACCAAAAATGTACATGCCGGAAGATAAATTAAGAATATTTGAATAAAAAAATTTAAACCAAATGTCCATGACTTTGTTTCAAACTTAACATTGCTTTGTTGGCTGAAGCAAATGTGTTTTTTTTCGGGTGCTGGAAGAAGGACTTGTGGCCTGCAGCCGACCATTTTACTATATAGATATAAAATAGTATACGCATAGGTATCCTGTATCCTGCTTCTATTGGAAGCGAACGGATACATTTAAATCATTGTTTACGTTGCAGTTTACTTTGCAGTTCCGGTTAAAACTTTGTCAATTTTATTGAAAAGTAACGTCGGTAATATAAAGGTAAATGTTTTTAAGCGTAAATTATAAATTGTCGGCTAAAACATAGATTGTACATTGGAGGAAAATATAACATGTATTTGTACTCGTTACGAAAAAGGAGAAAGCTCGGCTTCAAGCCTTTTACAAATAAATGTTACTCATTCCGACGACGGTGGAGGGGGAGGGGGGGGGGGATTGGTTAGTTCAGGTTATTGATAGACTGTGTGAGCGGCAAGCTACACCAATTATCCAAATATTCATTACGTCCGGGTTGTTAAAAATTCATTTAACAGGAAATACAGTATTTTGTGACACCTAAATTACCTTTTAAGCAATTATTACGTGGTCGGTCTTCTAAATTTAGAAACAATCACTTAAACCTACCGGTAAATTATAAAGCCTATCACATATATATGCATACTACCTATTGCAAAAAGATTAAATTAATTACTGACTATTTTTTTAAAAATCAATGTATTTTAACGTTTTAATCACTCGAACCTTACCCTATTGGTCCATTGCATTTTAGCGTGATATGCAATCTAGACTGGTTCCCGATCGCAATATTCAGTATGTTACACATATACCAATATAACGACCGGGACGGACTTTACGTTACCTTGAACTTGTTTACAACGTTCTTCAAAATCGGAGGTATTTCTAAACCAAACGCCGTCATTTGGCGAACTATTGAATGATGGCGTCCCTGGAAACGCCCCTTCACAGGATGAATTCCGATATCAATCTCTCGGAGATGTGACTGTCATTTAAATATTATAATTTAAAAGATAAACAGGAACAAATAAGAATAAAAAAAAAAATGTTCCAATTAAAACAATTTTTTGATGCCAAAACTAGGACCTGAACAGAGAAATGAAATATAAAGGCCACACTGCGCAAAACAGTAAATAATCTTCAGATCAATGAAGGACTACTGAAAACCTAAAGAAGAAGAAGAAGACATGAAAGGACCTGAGATTCTACGATCATACTTATTCAAAATTAAATCACTGTTTTATTTTTCAATGGATTTCCTTCAACTCTAGATTTTGTGAAACGAAAAAATTCTATATATAAATAATGTTCAAAAAGAAATTATGAAAAATATTGTTGTCAAAACTCGGACCTTAACGGGAAATTAAAATATCTGCTGAATTTTATTTTACTTTTGCTACAACATTTGGTCAGGTTTTGTTCAGAGTTTTCAATCTGGTAAATAATAATTATTCATGAAAAGTTACTAACAGATGATGGACTTCATGGGGTTTGGAATAGCCCATTCTAGCTTTTGTCAAGGTCCATATTATTATTGATAGTAGTGCTCTGGCAATATATTGTCCTTGATCACTTGTAAGAAATTAAGAAATTTTGGCAAAATTCTCAATTTCCTAGCGCAATAACTCTCACAAATTTAATACCAACAGCAAGAGACTCAACTTGAAATCTCACTTATAAATATAAGATTACAAACCAAAAATAGAAACATCTCAAACTGAAACTGAAGTGACAAGGATAGACAGATGGACGGACAGACCAAAAGAAAACATATAAAGTCATGGTGTTTATAAGAACACTTAACACATAACATAGGTAAAATCTCTTTGTTCTTATTGTGCTACAATCTGGATAATGCACATCTAAGGTGTGCATTAACTACCTCAGATATACTCACGTGGATATACTGCACAGTTCAAAAGTACTCTTACCTTTAGGGGCGGATCCTGGATTTTGTAAGGGGTGTAATTCCATAAAATTAAAAAAATATCACCGAGTGTAGCGAGACTAAAAACCAATTTTGATGATTTTAGTGTCAAAATATGAAATAGAAAGTGTTTCTCATTCCTTAAACTAGGACAAAAAATATTTGATTTTGTGTACAGTGCAAATCTTAAATAAGTGCTTCAAAGTCAAGCCAGATAATAACTATTTTATTTATTTCTGCCAAAAAAGAAATGCATTTTTGAATATCCAAATCAATGAAATCTGATTTGGATTACCCGGTAGTTTTTGTGCTCAATGGAATTTATTACGACTTGTTGAATATTTATTCCTATTAAGTGACTATTTCTGGATCGAATTTAAAGAAGATCATGTCCAAGTGTGTTTCAAAACAGGGGCGGCGGATTAGTTGCAGATTAATCAGACTTCGTTTAGATGGACATGTCTTCAAAAATTGATACAGTAGGAAAAAAAATTGGGGGGACTGGGGAGTTAAAGATTGGAAAGTGAAACTTTTTTTCTGTTTATTTAACTTTCTAAATTTAGGTATATCTCTCCTCGGTTCATCTTTCTCTACGCATATTATTGAGGGAAAGAAAAGCAATTAATCAATACTCAATAACCCTTTCAGTTTTGATACACCTATTTGAAAGTACACCAAAACGGAACTAAAACTGTAGGAGATGTAGGTTAATAAGACAGCAATCAAACGAAAAAAACATCGAAAGACATCTAGCGGGCAACATACAGTTTTCAAAAATAGTTATAGGTGTCTACACAATATGTCAAATTTTTAATCTTTACTAATTCATATAATTATTGAGAATAAATCTAACAGAAACGATAAAAAAATCTACCATTAAATCGCAATTCTTCAAATAATGTAACAATTTAGGAAGAAGCCTAAATTTAAAAAAGTTAATAAATTAAAACTTACCAACCTTTTATTACTACATAATTAAAGGCGTCTTTACCCCGCTACAAGAAACTTTCCTTGGAGCCGTGGATTGCGATTTATCGTCCGCATATTTCCAAAATGTACAAGTAAATTGGTGGCGTCATGTGTTAAAACAGTTATTGGCCAATCGAATCGGTATATATTATTTACTATGCATGGTTGGGATGACCCTTTAACCCGAACTCCTTTAAAGATACAGAGTGATTGACAGAATGGGCAGTAATTGACATTATAGGAGAAAAGGTGAGATATTTGCTTTTGCTGCGTTAGTTTAAAAAATAAAGTAGAACATGAAAAGTCGAACATATTATATGGTATGTATTAGAGGAAAAGAAAGGGCTCCAGAGGGGTTCTCCTAAGATCAAATGGTCACTTTCAGAAATTTCTTCAGTTAACCAGGTCATTTTAGGCAAACTATACAGTTCTAAACTGATCTGATTCTCGGTTTTAAACATTTCTAAAGTATCAAACAAAGCAAATTAAAGCAAAACGGGCATAACTCGGGAACGGTTAAAGTGACGCCACCAAAATTCAAACTTGATCTCTGTTTTGTGGTAATAAGTATTGTGTATATGCTTCATAATATTTGGTTGAGGCAAACTAAAGTTAGAAAATGGAAACCAACTTTGGGACGTAATAACATACAGACTGACAAGGGTAAAACTTATCCCCCCCCCCCACCCTCATTGCGGCGCGGGCATAAAAAGTGTTTATTTTAGTTATTGCCCTTGTACCTTGGATAGATAGAATATGTGCAACGCGGGGGACAAATTTGTTCTTTATTTCACGTCATGGGACACTGAAGTCTTGTTTTCATGAACGATTACAGCTTGATGGGACTAGAAAGCATTGACAATTACAAAGCAAAATAAGATTGGCATGTACAGAGACTTAATGTCTCTGGTATGTACTGCGCTGTTTCTAGTGTTGCAGTTAGAAATAAGACCATGTTTGTAATTTGTCTTCGAATTAACTGTTAATCTTGTATTTATGCACACCTTCTCAGCTTAATGGTTTGATTCCAAATCTCGAGATTAATTCACAGTCTTTTATAAAGGTTACAGAGACGGATACACGTACGGTCCGAGGAAATAGGGGGCGTAATTCATTAAAAGGTTGAAAAATCGTTGAGAGTAGCAAAACGATTTTTTTGAAGATTCAACCTAAAAAAATGATACATTTTCATACGCCCGTTTACGGAACGTATTATGTATGGTATACCGTTGTACGTCTGTCCGTCCGTCGTCAACATGTCGGACATTAACTCAAAAACGCTTTAACCAATTTGCATAAAACTTTGGGGAATTGTTTATATCTTTTGACATGAGCTCCCTTTCGTTTTTTATGAATTTAGATTTTACGTTTCCGAGTTATGGTATTTTTTTCATTAAAAAAGGGGGATTTTCCAGTTTCGGACAATAACTCAAAAATGCTTTCACCAATTTGCAAGAAATTTAGGTGAATTGTTTATATTTATTGACATGAGCTCCCTTTCGAAATTTATAAATTTTAGATTTAACGTTTCCAAGTTACGGGGTTTTATTCATTAAAAATGGGGGACAGTTTTCGGACAAGAACTCAAAAATGCTTTCAGCAGGTCTAATGAAACTTTGGTGAATAGTTTATATCTATTGATGTAAGCCTCATTTCAATTTTTATAAATTTTAGGTTTTACGTTTCCGAGTTATGGGGTTTTATTCATTAGAAAAGGGGGGATTTTCCAGTATTCGGACAATAACCCAAAAATGCTTTCAGCAGTTCTCATAAAACTTTGGTGAATTGTTTCTATCTTATGACGTAAGCTCCCTTTCGATTTTTAAAAATTCTGATATGATAAAGAGAAGTAGTTGAACTTTATTCTTTGAAAATGCGACGGGCGTATCATGCGCTCATGTTCGCTGTTTATTACATGTTTACTATCAAAAAGTAGAGGAGGGGGATTTAAGAAGGATTAAATTTGTGCTTCAGCTACATTGTAAATCCCCTCCTCCCCGCAAAAAAAGATCTAATGTTACCGGAATCATGAAATTATGAGATATATGTAGTACGGTGCATAGATAAGAATGATGCATAATTTATACAATTATTTTGTACAATCACTTTGTTTTGATATATTTTTGCCGTTAATAGCATAATTTTTTACCGGGATTAGCACAATTCCAACTTAGCAGATGTATCTATTCGTCTATCTCAATCCAGAAATCCAATTGCGGAATAGTAGTACAACACGAGTTATTAATGATATGTTAATAGCTATATATTAACAGAATTCAATTACTGGACTTCTTATATCAACGATCTCCAATTGACTATTCATTTTTTTAAGTCCCCACCGACTTAATATATGTTCAATTGGTCTGTCCGTCTATCAGTCCGTCCATCACACTTCAGCTTCAGTTTGGAAATGCTTTGACCAAATGATTCTATTTTTTGTTTTTAAGCTTATTATTATGATACAGGTCAAGTTTGTGATTGTTGCTGGTGGGATAACATCTCAGGCTTGTGTGTGCCCTCAGAAATTAAGAATTTTCTTACAAATGGTAAAGGACAATATTTATCTTGCCTAACTATAAGCCAGGTTGGGTTATTGCAATCCCATGAAGTTCTTCATTTGTTAAACTTTCATAAATTGTTTATCAGATGAAGAACTCTGAACAAAATCCGACCAAACGTTGCAGCAATTATCTTTTCAAGGATCTACATGTATGAAAAATTAAAGAATTAAACATACCCTCCCCCTTTTTTTCCCCCAACCCTCCAACCCTAATGTTACACTATATATTACATTTGTTGAACCTTCTGAAAAAGAACAGACAACACTGTGAGTGAAGCAAAGCATGCAGTCATATTCCAATTCGAAAACAAACACCCTCTATATATGTATTTTTTTTACATAAATTTCCATTTATACATCTTTTGAATGGATGTTGCTATGGATTATATTTGTTTCCAGGGTAACTATTGAGGTCAGTAACACTTACCAATGTTTTTTTTTAGAGTTAACATATGCTTTTATGTATTTTCTAATCGGTTATGAAGCAATTAAGGACATTTTAGTTCTTAAACTGCAATATTCTTCAAATAATAACTTCATTTCCAAGGGAAAAATGGGTTGCTATGGTGATAAAATTAAAGAGAGTCCCATGCATTTTTCTATTCAAATCGGTAAAGAAGTATTCAAACTTAATTACTACAATGCTAACTCTGCTGTACACATTTGCACTTTTCTGAAAAACACACGACAAAATTTGATAATTTCATAAAAATCCACAGTTCAGAAAAGTTGAAAATATGCATTTTTTGGTAAATTTTTTAATTTTTTTTACAAATTTGGTTGACATGCAATTTTAACTAAAATGAAGCTTAAACCAAGTTATATCAATAGTATATATGAAAATTTATGAAAAAAGTTTGATTCTATTCATAATCAGTCTCTGAATTGTAGTGATTTAGCTGATTTTTGAAAGATTTTACCACGCTTAACTACCAAAAAATAGAGTGTCTGTTACCATGGCAACCACTCATATTTTCCCACTAAAATTTAATTTGTGAGCATTATTCATTTATTGCTTCTACCAGGCAATTTATAGAAAAAATCTGAAACCCTCATCTATCACACTCTGCCTGGTTCTTGTAAATAGCTGTACTTAAGGATGTATTCTTCTGACGTTTCAGTCTCGTTGAAATCTTGTTCTTGAATTATTTCCAAAACATGTGATACAAGTGGAAAATATCAATGAATTTTAAAAATGTTATAATTAAACTTAACTCTGTGAAAAAATTGTGTATTTACAATGAGTAGTTTTTGAGTAATCAATTTTTCAAATTTTATGACCAATCAAGTCAGTCTTTTTAGCCAAAATTTTGAGAAAATGGGTGAGGGGTACAAAAAATGATTTTACCAGAATCATGTACATCCCATATCATTTTTTTCTTTTCAAATTTCTTAGATATGTATTTTTTCAATCATTTATAACCTAAAAGTTGAAATAATATGCATTTTGTTCTAAAAACTGAAAAAAATCACAAATTTACAAAATTGAAAGCATGGTAAATTTGACACAAAAAAGCATCAAAATATGATAAAATTTTCTTATATTAACACCTACCTATAGTTTTTTTTAGTTAAATTTATTCAGATTGGTCCACTTAATCTTTATTGAAAGTATGAAAAAAAGTTTAATTGTGGAACTGTGATTTTTTTCACGATAATAGCCCAAAAATAGGTAAAAATTGATGAAAAATGGGAAAATCATCAAAATTGGGTACTTTCAAAGGGCCGTAGCAAAAGTGCACCACCAGAAATTTTTTCTTCACCAATTATTTTTTTACAGTCATATAAACCCAAAAATCAGGTTAAGAAAAAGTTTAATTCTAGAAATGTTTGGCTCCTCAGGTGTACATCCTTAAGGGTCCATATTGTTTTCTGCTGTAAATAATTTTATTGGTGATTTATCTAAATGATGCTTACATTCATTATCTTGTGCCATTTTCATATCAATTTTTCTTCTTTGCAAATGTTTTAAAACAACAACTTCAAGACATTTTTTTAGTTTAAAACTATGATTACAATCCATCACTTTATTAAATTGTTGATTTTCATGAAGAGGTGGAGGATTTGGGATGTCTTTTTCATTAATATTTAAAAGTTGTAGCTGTTATTTTAATTTTGTATTGCAAAGTGAAACAATGCTTTCTGTTGGTTAAATTATTTAATCTCTCTAAATTAGTTGGGTATTCATATTGTATCCTGCATCTCATATATGTATTTGACCAGCAAGAACATCATACTGATTGTTAATAGAAGAGTTTGAATTTACAGTGAGCATGTTTTGAAATATTGTTAGATCAGGTTTTTCATTTTCATCTAAGCCAAAGGAACCATACATAGGATTGTTTAGTTGATGATATAAAGATTTTGCTATTCTCTGGGATGCTATTTGAAATATGTGGGGAGGACACTGTTCAGTAGTATAAATGTATTCTTATTTCATGATTATCTTCTGTTTGTGTTTTTTTACAACAATTTCATGTAACTTTTTTTTCTTTTGGTCATGAAAATTAATTTGCAGTGGTAAAGTTGGTATAGCCATAGGTGTTGATTTATTTAAAGGGTTGAAATGTGCACCTGATAAAAGTATATCATTGAAAAGGTTTTGATCAGGTTTAAACTGATGCATAAAATATACAGGGGCCTGTGGGAGCCAAATATTTATATTGCATCCAAATAATGTGGCAGCAGCTTGAATTTCACTGGATTTAGCCCACATACTTCCAAGTAACATGCCTTGTATATCATGTATATCATGTATATACCTATCAAAAGTCAATTGCATTTACATGGGTTATCATCATGATCATAACTTCCTATAGCTGTATATAGAACCTATGGGAATGCAACCCGAGTATAAACCTCACTAACCTAAAATTATACCATAGCTATCTTTGATATATATAATTTTCACAGTTATACCATAGTTTTGTTGTCTTCGATAAGAAAAATAGTGAGACCTGGTTGCCTGTTTTTTTTTTACATTGGAACAACAGATTCAGTGTGGGGCCACTAAGCTAAACTGCCCGCTTTGCACCAGCTGATATAAATGAATGCCTAGGGTGGGAATCGAACCCACGTACACCAACTCTGTTGTCCTATATTTTTAAATGAACAAAAATTTGCTCCTAGAACAAACAACCAAACAAATAAAGTATAAAAAAATATATAAATGTGTTCATTAAGAATTATATTCTTACAAATATACCGTATTTTAGTGGAAAATATAAGTTAATTTTCAGTTATTGAGATGTACAAAAAATGTATATAACTTGGATTGTATTACATAAGCTCAACCGTGCAGCTACATAAATAGATTTAAATTTGCAGAAGCAGATTTTGTTGTGGGGAGGAGTCATGCCCCTTTTAAGAAGCTCCATATATGGTAAATGCATAGTCTTTCATTGTATTACTATAAACAATGATAATTGTTGGTTTGCTAGATCTGGCTTTTACTATCCTGGATCCACACCAGATTTGAAATACACTGCTGACATCTAGACTTTAACGAGGTTGATTAAGTAATAATTGGGTTGTAAAATTAGAAAGCTTCTGGTTACTCTACATGAAGTTTAATTCTTTGTTTAAATTATCATAGTCAACATGTGATTTTAATCGCTAACATTTTGAAATTCATTTTAATTATTAAATGTACGATTAAAGCTTCTGGTACAAATTAAAATGTGGAATGATTTCCTTCAAACTCCCAGAAAGATTCTTGTGAAATCAATTTCTTCAGAATTTTAAATCAATATTAAGAAATTAAAACATTTTAATAAAAGAAAAAAAGAAATAACCCTTTGCAGTTCAATTTTTAATCTGGGATTGTGTCTATATCCAGATACAAGATATTTTATTGTGCGCCAATTACTGAGCAGAATAATCAATGTAATTACAAAACAAAGTCTACATACAATACAACATAATATTTTAACTAAATAAAATAACAAAATAATTGATTATTAATGATTAGTATGATTGTTATAAAATAAGGTTTTATAAAAATTGAATGTAGTAAAATATTATAATCCATGGATAATAATGTAATGATAAAATTGTCAAAATTTTGTAAGTAACACACTTCAACCTAACCCAAATTAGTCATGAATCCATGTGTTCTGGATTATAATATTATTATTATTATCATTATATTATTAAATATTATTAATCAGTTCTTGTTTTGTTTTAAATTGTTCTGTAAGCAGCTGCTGAAGGATCTCAGTGGCAACAGATGACCAGATGAATTTGTTTTCATCATTCAAAATAATTGGGGATCAGATAAAAATAAAATATTAACCGTTCGCTGCATGTGCATTTAACTCATTTATGAAGACTGCAAATACACTTATCTGGGAACATATAACATGATATAGAGTGGGCCATATCAAATGAAACTCATGTGTTTGTTTATTTTGTATTCTTCTGCATATTGGGGTAAAAAATGCACATCAAACGTCAAGTTTTTTTTACATTATTTAACCTACCTGATATACAACTTTTTCCTATATGGGGCATGTCATGCCTTAAAACTTTCAGTTTCATGTATGCACCAGTTTGTCTACACCCATAGTAAATTTTCAGGTGAACATTTGGACATTAATTTATTAATTATACTGGGGCTTTGACCATTTATCTGTGATAAATTCTAAATGATTTGTGCTTGTATTTTCTATGTGTCAACCCTTGGTGTAAACTGGAAGTCTCGTTATAAAAGGACCCCACTGGAAATAAGTTTTACTAACTTTTGTGGGTCATCCTAAGATATTAGGCTACAGTGTAAAATCTAGTCAAGTTAAATTTCACTCATTTTTAATCTAGTCTAATCATATTATCAAAATATCATGAAAATTTTCATAATTTTATTTTTTATTTCTTAATTTAAAATTTTTAGTAAACATGTATATCATTTTAGTGTCTATAAACTATGTCTAGTGCTGTATCCATGTCTTTGTAATATTTTGTATCTGTCAAATTCATGCCTTTTTATCTTGAATAAATATATATATATATATATATAATTTTGCTTCAAAACTTCAACACTTACATTGTAGCCGTTATACAGTTCTATACTTCGATGATTATGCAAAACAATTTGAATTTGTCCTGCATTATATCTTGTCCAATACTTATTTATGAAGTCTACAGGCATAATTTGTAGGATAGCGGTTAGCGTTGACAGTTAAACCTAGTCTGGCCCACATAACAAGCCCTTTTAAAGGCTTTTTGTAAGACAAGTTGGATGTGCTTGGATTAAATCGTTTGCACATTTTTCGTCTGTGTCCCAATTTGAATCATTAATACCTTAAATTAAAGGAAATACTTTTTTGCAGAAATGTGCAAAGTCATTTTTTATTTTCTGTCTTCTAAGTCCAAAATTTAGAGCTTTTGTTTACCTGAGGCGAACTTCCAGATGTCGACTTCCGGTCCATTTTGAAATTTTAAAAATAACCCCGTACCGGGACCTCGTGACAACGTATGGTTTTTAGCTAATACCTGGAACGTAGTACCGGGAACCAGGATATATGCAATCGTACTTTAGCAAACAAACAACCATCGCACTTTAGCGTGAGACACCATCGTACTTTAGCGTAGACCATCGCACTGTAGCGTGACCATCGCACATAGCGTACCATCGCACTATAGAGGCCTACAAATATATAAAAACTACACCATAAAAATTTATAAACATGTTATTTTAAACAGATTGGTTGTGATTAATATAAGGTGTGGATTGTTGAAAGTTGTTGCATTAGTTGTATTTCAGGACCTCTACAAATATTATCGATTAACATTGCTTTATTTCAGGTCATTAATTGTCGAATTATGGAGGTCCTGAATTATTTCAAGATACCCTGAAATGGAGTATAGAGGTCATAAGGGTCTTGAAACATTTCAAGATGTCAATTACATGTAGGCATATGTAATTATGGATATAATATAATATAAGTATTGGGCTCCTGAATACAATAACATTAATTATATCCTCGCCTCACAGATTAATTTTGAAAAAAAAAATATTATGCCACAGATTTCTTTTTATTTTTTATAGAAGATTACATAATAATTATTTTACAAATTTAAGCTTCCAGACTGTATGTTCATTTTTTATCAACGTAATTAAATTTACATTCTCTTATCTTATTTTGAAATGAACCGCCATTTAAACATCACAGTTGAACTGTTTGTTTACCAGTTTACATTGTTGTCGTGTTTACGTTCTATTTTTACCTGTTTACCTTCCTTGTGGGTCGCTGTTTAGATCAAAACTCCAAGCTTAATTAAGGTAAATATCGGCCTTAAATTTGGTAAAGTGATCTGTTACTTGTAATACTTTTCCTATGATCGTTAACCTTGCAATCATATCATTTTAAAGTAGTGTTTTGTATTGAAAGGCTGGTTAATTTTTATCATTTATGATCACCTAGCACATCGATTATTTTAGATCACCTGGTCCAAAGGGCAATATTCGTTAACGACTGTCGTTTTCCACCTTCCGTTGACAGGACTTTGTTACAGTTATTTTCCTTTTGTAACCATTTTTAGCTCACCTGGCCCGAAGGGCCAAGTGAGCTTTTCTCATCACTTGGCGTCCGTCATCGTCGTCCGTCGTCGTTAGCTTTTTACAAAAATCTTCTCCTCTGAAACCACTGGGCCAAATTTAACCAAACTTGGCCACAATCATCATTAGGGTATCTAGTTTTAAAAATGGGTCCGATGACCCCGCCAACCAACCAAGATGGCCGCCATGGCTAAAAATAGAACATAGGGGTAAAATGTAGATTTTGGCTTATATCTCTGAAACCAAAGCATTTAGAGTAAATCTGACAGGGTCAATGCGACATTGATTATGAGGTCAAGATCTATCTGCCCTGAAATTTTCAGACAAATCTGACAACCTATTGTTGGGTTGCTGCCCCTGAATTGGTAATTTTAAGGAAATTTTGCAGTTTTTGGTTATTATCTTTAATATTATTATATATAGAGATAAACTGTAAACAGCAATAATGTTCAGCAAAGTAAGATCTACCAATAAGTTGTATGACCAAATTGTCAGTCGACCCCTTTAGGAGTTATTGCCCTCAATAGTCAATTTTTAACAATTTTTTCGTAAATTTTTGTTATCTTTTACAAAAATCTTCTTCTCTGAAACTACTGAGACAAATTTAACCATACTTGACCATAATCAATATTAGGGTATCTAGTTTAAAAAAATTGTCCGATGACCCCGCCTTCCAACCATCATGGCCGACTTGGTTAAAAATAGAACATAGGGGTAAAATGCAGTTTTTGGTTTATATCTCTGAAACTAAAGCATTTAGAGCAAATCTGACAGGTGGCAAAATTGTTCATTAGATTTAGATATATCTGCCCTGAAATTTTCAGACGAATCCGACAACCAGTTGTTGGGTTGCAGCCCCTGAGTTAGTAATTTAAAAAAAAAAAAAATGCAGTTTTTTGTTATTATCTTAGATATCATTATGATATCTAATATCTAATACTATTAATTATGATTTTAACCTTATTTTACATGATTTCCAAAGCATCAGTAAATACAGGTGAGCGACACAGGCTCTTGAGAGCCTCTAGTTATGTTCTCTTAGCGTTTACAGATCGCCTGGTCGAAAAGTGTGATCTCTTGCATAGTCAAATAACACTTTATAAACTTAATGCGTCACAAGATCTTGTCAAAACCATATTATGTAAAGACAAAATATCATCAAGTAATAATAAAACAACAAACGTAATATGAGAGTACCACATAAGACAGCTGTGGCGTTCCATACTTTATAGACTTGATTCGTCACAAGAGCTTGTCTGGATTTAACTTTACCGGGAACACTCAAACCCAGATCTTTGAAAGCCGGGGATGTATAAGTACTTTGAAACGTCAGGAGCCTACTGATAAATTATGTAAAAAGAAACCTGAACAGAATAAAAAATCTATCTAAGGTAAACTGTGCCGAAGGAAGTTTGAAACATAATTTCAACAGGTAATTTTTAATACCGGACAATCAGAATTATAAAAAATTGCCTGTTGAAATAGAACCAGACGCACGATTATTTTAAATGTGAAGAACTGGATGATGGCAACTACTCTCTAATCTCTATACATGTATTAACATTGAGCAGAGGGCAAACATGGCGACTAGAGCTAAATATATCGCCTTATTGGTCGCTAGCTTTTATTCGAACGGCCGTTACTGTCTTTTACAATTTTTGGTGTTAAGATATATCGTCTGATTGTTCGCTGGCTTATTGTTCGCTAGCTTCAGCCTTGTCAATGGAACTAGAAGCACAATTATTTGAAACTCGAAGAAATGGATGATTGCAGTGATCTGTAAACCCTATTTAACGTTGATCAACGGGCAAACATGGCGACACTAGCTGGATATATATATATACAACTTATATTACTCTGCTTCTTGTTTAAAACTGCGTTGTCAATACAAATTTAAGTTCACAGGACACTGATATTGGTGCCACATACCCCAATGAAAATATGTTAAATCCTATTTTCATCTTCGTGTTTGGAACAACTTGGTGGAAACTAAAAATAAGATATTTGATGGTCCAACTTAATGACCCTTGGTAGGTAAATTTTCGTTAAGTATAAATATACGAAGAAGTGGTATGATTTTCAAGAGACAACTCTCGAGAAGAGACCAAATGACGTAGAAGCTAAGCAACTATAGTTCACCGTATGGCCATCAGCAATGAGCAAATTCCATACTGCATAGTAAACTTAAAAGGACCCGAAATAACAAAATGTAAAACAATTCAAACGAGAAAGCAAACAGGTTGATTTATTAAAAGAAAAATAATACACGAAAAACAAATATGTTAAACAGCAACAACACACGACAACCACTGAACAACATGCTCCTGACTTGGGACAGATACAAACACAAATGGCAGGGTTCAAGAAATAGTTGCGGACGCACCTACCCTCCCCAAACCTGGGGCAGTGATGTAACAGCACAAGATAAGAACAAACTATACAATCAGTTGTAAAGGGCTTAACTTAACAGATCAATACAAAGCACAGAAAAACAACAAAATCACAATAGACACACAGAACAGATCTTAGAGTACTCGAAGTTACTGATAGCAGTAGTGTCAAAAAGCCGATTCTGCGGCACTTGCCATTTTAAGCACAAATTCAGCATAGGAACCCCAACCCCAAACATAAAATGCAAACGCAATACGTTTCAATTAGCCTAAGGGTAAAAACAAGAATGTCTTTCAGTTTAGCACAAAACCCAAACACCTTAGAAGGATGTAATCCTAGGGTAAATACAAATATGTCTTTTACACAAAACCCAAACACCTTAGAAGGATGTAATCCTAGGGTAAATACCAATATGTTTTTTACACAAAACCCAAACACCTTAGAAGGATGTAATCCTAGGGTAAATACCAATATGTCTTTTACACAAAACGTCAGAGATACCCCAGCCTCAAATACCTTAGAAGGAAGCATTCCCCAAATTGATATACATGAAGGGATGGCATCCAATATTGTTGATATAGATATGGATCAGTATAAAAAATTCTTTCTGGAAATGGAAGAAATGGAAGATATTACCCCAACTCCCCAAAAGCAGCAGTGTTGTAGCAACCCTAAAATGGAAGATATGGACGAAAGGACCAACATTTTTCAGCACTGTGGTACGAAGGTGCCTCAAAATATTGAGAATGATACTGCCGAAGAACCAAAAACTTGCGGCGCTTCGCTGAAGAGGAAGATAGGACAATTCTGCAAGAGCAAACCGTGGAAAGATGGGCTCTGCTGGAGACACAGTAAAGAACCACGCCAGCAGGAGGATACCCCAGTTGTAGGGAATATTGTGGTGAAAACCACCATGAAAGAACTTCGAAAAATCGCAAAGAAGGAGGGTCTTAAGGGATATAGTAGGAAACCCAAGGGGGAATTGGTTAAGTTAATTGAGACCAATACTGCCCACAAATTTACTCGCGAAGAGGTTTTTACCAAAAAGGAACTGAAGACTATTGCTAAAAGACGGGGAATTACCAACTATTCCCGACTAGGGAGAGCTGACCTGACCGAACTGGTGAAAAAGAACATTGAAAATGCCCCCGTTGAAGAGGAAATCAAAATTGTTAACCGACGCGATGCATTGAAAGGTGTATTTGGCACAATCACCATTGAACCCTTGAAACAGCATGATATGCTAACGTTTTTTAATGTAAGTCAAAGCACTATCGCCAGCACAATTTCAGATGCACTCACCAAAAAGAAGGCCCTAAAAGTGCAATTAGTACTACAGGTGGAGATGGTAAAAACAAACCCAGCGACCGGAGAAAATATCTACGTCATTCCCCACTTTAGATCAACCCTTACCACCATCACCGAATCCACAGACCTTGAGTTGGAAATAGCATTTATGGTCGAGAAGGCCAAAGAAAATATGGCTAAATACATGCGTGAAGGTAGTGGGTGGACATTTGGTCATATTGAAAAGCTAGAAATCCACTTAAACAAGTTTAAACCTCTCAAGGGCAGTTCCTACATAGCATTGCCAAAACCGCTCGCTCAAAAGAAAGCTATCATCAATGTGCAGAATACTGATCAGGAATGCTTACGCTGGGCCATTCTTTCAGCCCTACATCATGAGGAAGTTGACAAACACTGTACCAAACGGGTGGGTCAGTACAAAAAGTGGGCTGATGAATTCAATTTTGATGGCATTGAGTTTCCAGTCTCGCTAAAGGCCATTGACAAATTCGAGAGGCAGAACACCGACCTAAACATTAAATTCTTTGGCTTTGACGGTGTAAAGAAGGGTGAAGATGAAGAAGAGGACCTCCAAATATATCCCCTCAGAATATCTAAGAATACAGGTTCGAGACATGTGGATCTTCTGTTCCTGACCAATGAGAGCAAGCAGCACTATTGCTGGATTAAGAGCCTATCTCGATTTTTGAGCTGTCAAATCTCAGAGCATGGTCATGAACTGTTCTTTTGCCGCAGGTGTTTGTCTCACTTCTCAAGACAGGATATCCTGGACGAGAATATGGAGTATTGCAGTCAGAAGGATGCAGTAAGGATCGAGATGCCAGAGGAAGGAACCCACATAGTCTTCCATAACCACAAAAAGTTGATGAGGGTTCCATTCGTCATTTATGCGGATTTCGAGTGTTTTACGGAGAAGGTCGACACTTACCAGCCAGATCCATCACAGGCCTACACAAAGGCATATCAACAACATCAACCATCAGGTTTTTGCTTTGGGTGAAATATGCTCACGGTGGTTACAAAGACTCAGTCATCTACTGTGGAGAGGATGCAGCTAAAAAGTTTGTACAGTGCATGGAGCAGGAAGTTAGGGAGATTGCTAAGCTTTACAAGGAAAACAAACCTATAGAGATGACCAACGCTGATAAGGAGATTTTTGAAGCAACTACAAACTGTCACATTTGCGGTGGTGAATTAGCTGGTGACAAGGTTCGCGATCACGATCACCTCACAGGTAAGTATCGCGGCGCAGCACACAACCAGTGCAACTTGGACTTCCAACTTCCAAGACATGTACCCATTGTTTTCCACAACTTGAGTGGATACGACGCCCATCTTTTTGTGAGCGAATTAGGAGTTGGGGAAGGTAAGATAAACTGCATCCCTAACACCGATGAGAAATACATCAGCTTCTCGAAAGAAGATTCATAGATTCATAGATTCATACAGGTTTCTACCGAACTCCCTGGAAACCTTGGCAGGGAATCTTACAAAGGAACAATTCGGGGCAATAAAGAAGTGCTTTGGCGATCGATATGAACGTATGATCAGGAAGGGAGTATATCCCTATGATTACATGGATGGACCTTCCAAGCTAGAGGAAACACAACTACCACCCAAGGAGGAATTCGTCAGCAAACTCCATGGCACACACATCAGCGACGAGGACTATGCACATGCTTAGCAGATGTTTAAGGAATTTAGGTGTAAGACTTTGCGGGACTACCACAATCTATACCTGGAAAGTGATGTAGCCATATTGGAGGATATTTTTGAGGACTTCAGGAATATATGTATGGCTAACTATAAACTCGACCCTGCACACTATTTCACATCTCCAGGACTATCCTACGATGCAATGCTAAAATGTACAGGAGTGAGACTAGAACTCCTCTCGGACCCTGATATGCTGATGATGTTTGAGAATGCAACCAGAGGAGGTGTCGCCATGATCTCTCATCGACATGGCAAGGCTAACAATCCCTACATGAAGAATTTTGATAGCTCCCAGCCAACTAAGTATTTGACCTATCTTGACGCCAACAACCTCTACGGATGGGCGATGGTACAATCTCTGCTCACGGGAGACTTTGAGTGGGTAGAGCCAGAGGAGATTGAGGAGATCCTAGAGTACCCCGATGACCATGAATATGGTGCCATGGTGGAGTGTGATTTGGAGTACCCCGAAAAGCTTCATGATGCTCACAATGACTATCCACTAGCTCCAGAGAATGTGGAGATAAATAAAGCTAGTGCCTCACCTAGGTAAGCGCGAAAAGTATACTCTCCACTACGAAAATTTCAAAATGTACATGACGATGGGCATGGAACTCACCAAAACACGTCGGATTATCAGGTTTAGACAATCCCCATGGCTCAAACACTACATCGATCTTAACACCGCTCTCCGCACCAAAGCTAAGACCGATTCTGAGAAAGACTTTTTCAAACTTATGAATGTCTCAGTTTTTGGAAAGACCATGGAGAACATCCGCAAGAGGGTGGACGTCAGACTGGTCAATAGTGAGAAGCAGGCACTTAAGCTTGTGGCCAAACCCAACTTCGATCGTCGGGTCGTCTTCACCAACAACTTAGCAGCCGTCCACATGAAAAAGACCAAGCTTAAGTTTGATAAGCCTGTGTATTTGGGAGCCTGTATTCTGGACATTTCAAAGATCCTGACGTATGACGTTCACTACGGTTTCATCAGGAAGATGTACGGTGACAACGCCCAGCTGCTCTTTACCGACACTGACATCTTGGCCTATGAGAATAAGACCGAGGACTTTTACAAGGACATATTACACCACACATCCAAGAAAAATTCGATACCTCCAGCTACCCTACCGAGCATCCTTCAGGCATTCCCACCGGTGTAAACAAAAAGGTGGTTGGAATGTTTAAGGACGAGTGTGGTGGTAAAGTGATGACAAAGTTTGTAGGTCTCCGGGCAAAGTTATACTCCTACAAGATGAACGACCACACTACCACCAAGAGAGCAAAAGGAGTAACAAAGTCTGTCATCAAACAAAACATCACCTTTGATGAGTACAAACAATGCCTAGACACTCAGCTGGAAATATGTAAGCCGATGAACATCATCCGCAGCCGCCTTCACCAGATCTACACCGAGGAAATCAACAAAATAGCACTCTCGGCCAAGGATGACAAGCGACATATTCTGGAGGATGGGATCAGTACTCTTGTCCATGGACATTACAAAATCGAAAAGGAAATCTAAAGGCCACTTTTGATTCGTATAAATAAAGTAATGGGTAAAAGTAAACGCAACAATTATACAAAATTCACCAGGTATGCTGGTTGGGTCAAGAATGTATTAATGAATATCGCCAGAAGATGGAACTCTATAAAAAACAAGATAAACTCAGAGACCGTTTGGAGAAGAGAAAGGCTGAAGAGATTAAAGAACAAGAAGCTGAAAAGATCTTAGCGATGAGGGAATTTACCAAAAATTATTACAGGATTTTACAACACCTCAGCAAGCTAGGATTAAATAAATGAGCAGCATACGTGTGCACAACATAACCCTCCCCAATAAACCTCTTTCGAATGTAGACCTCGTGAAAGCCACCAGGGACCTAGGAATCCTATGTTTCAGAGGGGTTTTCATGCGAGATACCCTACCACCCAGCCCGCGCCGCATCGAATGTGGAATCTTGAATCACGATAGCTGGGAAGGTCCTGGAACGCATTGGACCTGCTGGTATAAACGTGGGCCGGTAAAGTATTACTTGACTCCTATGGATTGCCACCGCTTGACGAGATGGTGAACTACTTACAGCCTGAAATTCGATATAGCACCGATGATTTACAGCAGCGAGGCTCGGTGGTGTGTGGTCACTTTTGTTTGTACGTGTTAAATATGCTGTCGGCGGGGAAGTCGCTAGAGGACGCGGTCTTCTCATTCTATAAATAAATGGATAAGTTTGGATCTCATGCAAGAAAGCGCGCATCCCTTTGGCGAATGCTGCAGGATTTGGATATGAACGACAATCGTATTAATACAATAGCCTAGGACATCCCCAGGACAGCTCGGATGCTGTGACAAAACGGTGGGTAACCCAACAAATGAAAGATGGTATAAAAGACATCAATGACCTGGAGGCTGCGCTTGAAGCAATTTCAAAAGAGCTCGAGGCGATGAAAAAACACCTGAACGGTCTCGTGAAAGATGTGGTGAAGTGTTTGCCTATGGCCGGCGGTATGATGAGTGGTGCCCTGGATATGCAGGGATACTCGATCGTCAATCTTCCAGAGGGGGTGGCGGCACATGAACCGGTAACCAAAGGATGGTATGCGAAGAACTATGTAGATCTAAGCATGGCGATTCAAAAGAAAATAAACACCATCGAACAGAAGGTGAAATCTTATCACACGACGGACAGTAGCTGGCGCGAATTGGATTCCATATCTGAGGAGGACCAGCGCATCGACAGAATCAAGGCGAAACTTATGAAATTATAAGGTAACACAGCAGAGTTTTCCTGTCCTATGAATTAGGACAAGAAAACTTGACTAGTCTATTGCACATCTGCAGCTTTGACCCAAGAGTTGAATTCCGTGGGATACCCCCTCCACTTGACGTAGAGCTCTTTTATCCCTCCCCGGGTTCTCCGGCGCAAGACCTTCTCGATGCGGTAGATGTTTTGATCAGTCTTTTGAAGTTCGGGCTCATAGAAGGATCCCTGAATTTCCTCGCCACTAAAACCTTGAAGCGATAGGTGGGCGGCTGAGTGTTCAACACTAGGGAAATGGTAAATACTTCCTCAGTCCAGCTGGGTGTGTATCCCTTCTCGAATGTACCTTTCTTCTACGTGATTCGGACTTTATCGCCAGCACGAAATCGTGGTGGTTTCATGGGAGGTATGCTTCCATAAAGGTTTCAATACACCTTATTTTCATGCTCCTTGTGACTTGCGGCGACAGGGGTCATTTTGATGGATCGGTGCTTGGTGGTATTGTACTGGCGAACAAGATTATTCAAAACATTGATGTAGGTGCGTGTAGAGTTGGCCGAGAAATATTTGAACATTTTCTCTTTCATGGTGCGATTCCAGCGCTCAACCACACTCGACTTCTCCTCATTTTCGGTGGAGTAGAGCTCAATATCATGCTTTTGAAGCAGCTGATTTACATCCTTGTTGTAAAACTCAGTGCCTTTGTCTGTCCAAAGCTTCTTGGGCATACGCTCCTTGAACACCGCTTGAAAGGCATCTCGCACCGTCACCCCCTTCTTGTTTTTAAGTGGTATCAACCAGCCATATTTGGAGAAGACATCGATGATGCTCAGGATGAACTTATTTCCCTTGTTGTCTCTAGAAAAGGCACTCATCAACAATTCGGCCGCCCAGGTCTTATCCACACCACCCACTACCACACGGCATTTTTGAAACTTACGTCGAACTGGTTTGTGCAACTCCGCAGCTAAATCATCGGTCCAGCGAACTTTTTTTTTAACACCCAGACCGAATCGAGCTTTGGTACCGATGATGGGTCCGACGATGCTGCGGTCCATGCGTTCGCGTGTGGTAGGGTTGGGAATGGTGTTAAGCGAGGCTAGCATAGCTTTGTCACAGATGGAGTTGCGTGCGGTTGTATCCTTGTGCTGGGCATAACAAAGATCGTGAGGATATGCAGCCTGGTCCACTCGATTAATGGGTTTGGACCAAGCCTTCGGGGTGCCATCGGGGAGTAGTCGCTTGCTAAGTTTAGTCCCTGGCCCGGTGAAGTTGTGTCCGGGGAGATGCATTTCCATGGGTAATCGGTTGATTAGTTTGTTCATGAACCCTGCACCGGTTGTAGCAGCAAACTGAGACTTCTTGGTTCCGCACACCTTGCAGTTGCCAAACTTCCTCCGTCGCCCGTTGCTGGTAATTGTTTCACCAGGGTTAACTGTGTCCGTCTTCCTACGGCATTTTACGCAGAAGATCATCGTTATTTTATTTAAATAAATGAACGTCGAAGACATTTCCTACAGTGCCAACGCCCCCAAGAGGAGCAATCACTACCTCCTACCGCAGCGGTCGATCAGAGGGTTGATCATTGGGAAGTCGGACTGTGGTAAGACAACGCTGTTGAACAACCTACTCCTGTGCGATGGATGGCTCGACTACGATCGATTGTACGTCTTCGGAAAATCACTTCACCAGCCCATCTACCAGCTGTTGCAGCAAGCGCTGGGAAAAGGCTTCCCTAAGGAAGATATTCGAGACCTCCTACAGTGTAAGAGCAATTAACCCTACTCGTTGATCGATGTGGTCGACGCCTTACTACCACCACGACACCCGAGTGGTATTGACACTTTTTTCTTCGAGCAAGGGATCGATGTACCAGACCCCCGGGAACTCGATCCCAGCCGCAAAAACCTCATGGTGTTCGACGATTTGATGCTGAGCAAACAGAACACGTGTGAAGACTACTACGTGCGCGGTCGTCACAACAACGTCGATTGTTTTTACCTGTGTCAGAACTACTTCAAACTACCCCGACAAACGATCCGAGAAAACGCAAACTTTATCTATCTCTTCCAGCAAGATGCTAAGAGTCTCGATCATATTCGGCGCGATCACTGCAACGATCTTACCAAGGAACAATTTGACGCTCTGTGTAAGCATTGCTGGTCCCAACCCTATGGATTTGTAACCATCGATCTCACAAGCCCCAAGGCAAATGGAAAATATCGATGCAAATTAGAAGAGTTCTATGTAAACTAATTATAATAAAGGGATGGCATCCAATATTGTTGATATAGATATGGATCAGTATGAAAAATTCTTTCTGGAGTGGGAGAGTGAGGAGTCGGAGAATGAGATAGAACTGGAGCTGGAGTTTGGTCCTATGGATCCTATTAAGCCAAAGAGTATTTGGTCATGCAAATGTAAATTTGAGTGGAACCCAGTAGATATGATAAGCATGTGTTTGAAATGCGGTCGCATAATCACCCGCACGATCGATAGCAGTGGAGGTGATTTCGACGCGTGGAACTCTGGCCGTCTGTATGGTAAGGTGGAGCGCTTTTCTCAACCCCAATGCCCTACCAAGACGATTCGAGGCCATCAGTGCACACACCCATGCCGCCCTGGTAAAGACCTATGCGGCAGACACTTTAATCTTGCAAAGAAAAAGGGAACCGTAGTGGATACGGTCGATACCCCTAGCGATTGGGAAAGGCGTCTGAACCTTCCCCCAGGCGCTTGGGAGCGTTTCTCCTAACGCTTAAGGGCGTCCACACCAACGCTTAAAGGCGTTCGATCCAACGCTTAGGGGTGCTCAAACCAACGCTATGGGGCGTTCACACCAACGCTTAGGGGCGTTCGACAGCGTTCGATCTTATAAATAAATGACGTTTATCAAGATTACCGACCCTAAGCAGCGTGAGGCACTTGCCAGGGAGTTGCAAGACACCAAGCGGAAGATTCAAGCCAGTAATATGCAGCATCGTCTCGACAAGATTGGACTTTCCAGGGTGTTCAAGCCTGTTGTTGAGGCTCAGCGGGAAGCAGCTTCAAAAATCACCAAAATAATCGAAGATTTACCTGCAGCAGTGCCAGCCTTCCCTCCTCCACCGCCCGAGTTTGCTGATCCACTACCCATCGCACCACCTACAAACACCGTCCTCGGACCACGAGCACAGCAGTATTTGCAGCTCAGTATGACTCCTTCCGCCGACCACACCTGATCTGAAAACGATGGTATCTTCATCGGAAGCTCACCAGTTACTTTTGACGATGATGATATTTTCGTAGATGGTGTGAGGTACAAAGGAACCCTTGGCCTCTGGGAACTCATGGTAAAAAAGAATCCAGAATCGTTCGAGCCCGAAGACCTAGAGGACTATGCACAGATCCTAAAAGTTCCGGTGCCATGTATCAAGGCAATTCCACCCTCTCGAGAACCCCGAAGGCGAATAAGGGTTACAAGTGGAAGGAAATCGTGTCCCACATCTACAAGAAGGATAAGTTTGGTAGTGGGCTGCAAACCATATTTCTTCCTTCCAACTTTAAACAGCTTCTCGATCGCTTGGAACTCTGTGCTGCAGCATACCAAGCAGGAAATAATGGTATGCGCAACGAAATTGTGTCGATTATCGATGCTATGAAAAGGGGTAGACATATTAGCATCGATGAATATAAGGCGCTTCATCGTAGTATCCTAAAAATTAATGTTGCAAATCAAGAAAGGTTATGCTCGAAAGTACGCCTACGGTGGTAAAGGACTGTTTGACACAATCGCCAGTTTGGCTGGACGCATGTTTACTTCCTCTGCCGCCCAAACCCTAGGAAGTAAGGCCGTGAGTGCTGCCACCAATGCGGCCTTGAAAGGTGTTGAGAAAGGGGCTTCCAAAGCCGTCGACCATGTGGTTGATAAAGTGACCCGCCCCAGGAAACGTATTAAAACCCCTCAACAGCCTAGTGTTCAACGCAAGAAGCCAGAGCAAGTTCGGTTAAACAATCTAATCTCCGGCTCTGGTATCAAAACCATCCACGACTTCGTCCAACGCTATAAATAAATACATTATGTCTGACATCCTTACAATCACCGAAGGGTTGACCTTCGACGAAAGTCTCCAGGAATGTCGGTTCGAGAATACGAACCACAAGCCGGTGCCCAGCTGAACAATCCCGGTGCTGAAATCCGAATCAACATCGAAACCCAGGATTTGTTCCTACACCCCGCCGAAAGTTATCTCGTGGTGGAAGGTCGACTTCTCAAGAATGATGACACAGCATATGCCGATGGCGATCTTGTGTCGCTCACCCATAATGCTATCATGTATCTCTTCAAGAGCATCAGTTACAGGCTTTCCGGTCAGCAGATCGAACATATTAACGACCCCGGCATCGCCACCACTATGCTTGGAATGTTAACCTACCCCGACGACTTCTCCAAATCGCAGGGTCTCAACCAACTGTGGTATAAGGATTCTTCCGCCGATGCTGAGGCTGAGAACACTGGATTTGCAGCCCGCCATATATACATTATCACCAAGCCCAACAACAAAGGATCGTTTTCGTTTGCCATCCCCCTAAAACATATTTTTGGATTCGCAGATGATTACAACAAAATAGTGTACGGGTTCAGACACGAACTCTCACTCGTTCGCGATTCAAATACTGTAAACAGGGAAATTTTCGCTATTTTCGCGGTAAGAATTGAAACGCGAAAATAAAACGACCGCGAAAATTTCAAGGATATTTTTTTCATAAGATGAAGACCATCCATGTACGTATATAACAAGGATATGTACAGGACCACTGTATAACATCGATTTTTACAGACGACAGATCTATTCCTCAAATCATAACTGTATTTCTAAATGAAAAGCAATGTTATAAATCATGACTTTAACTCAAGTTAATATTCTTAACATGGAAGACATCTTAAGCAAGCGGACATTACGGGATATTGTTAGGTAAACAACGCTCGTTACAAATATGTAAATGACACCTGCCAATCAATTTAAAAAGTATTGCCTCATTGAATCTGCTTCACAGATTAATCAGATAAAAAGATCGGTTAATTGGCATTAATCCTAACAACATTTAATTTACCCTAAATTATGTTTCTTTTCTGTTTATTTTGTATGTGTTTTTACAAGCAAACATGACACAACTTTTAATCCTAAACATTAATGAACCGAAAACAAAAGATTTCTGATTGATTTTATTACTTGATTTACGGTACATGTGCAGCTGCTCACATTCTAAATCATTTATGAAAATATTTATATAGACCACTGGGATATCGCGAATTCATAACGGCGCGAATTTAGATTGTGTTAATAAATCGCGAAATAAAGACGGCGCGAAAATTTCCCGGTTTACAGTACTAATGCCATTTTGAGAGCAGCTGCCGTCAACGATCCGGCAAAGATCGTCCTGAGTAAACCATCGTGGTTCGTCCCTCACATCAACCCCTCAGACGAAAATAAGATGCAACTGTACAAAACCATCCAAAGTAAATCCAAAATCCACTGTGGATTTCGCATGAGACAGTGTGATTCCATAGCCGTTCCCAAAGCCTCACAGTTTAACTGGCGTCTAGCTGCCAAGAGTGGTCGCGAAAAGCCTAGATATATCATCGTTGCCTTCCAAACTAACAGAAGTGGTGATCAAACCCATAATGCTGCCGAGTTCGATCACTGTCGATTGCGAAATATCCATGTCACCCTCAACGCTGAACGGTATTCAGCAGTCGATTATAATGCAGTTTTCAACGAAAATAGGATCGCCAGAGTGTTCAAAGAGGCCTCTGACTTCAGAAAGAAATTCCACAACATGGAAAGTCTCCTCAGTAATGGTGGTATTAATCCCTCCGATTACATCGACTTGTACCCCTTGTTTGTAATCGATGTGAGTCATCAGTCTGAGCGTCTCAAAGAATCTACTGTAGACATTCAGATCCGGGCCGAATTCGCCCGCAATGTTCCAGCCAACACCGAGGCGTTTGCACTTGTCATTTCCGACAGAATCCTACAGTTTGAATCCGATGGTCAAAAGATGAACGTTGTGTACTAAAAGTAAATGGATAAAATTCACCTACAACTCCTCTTTGCCAGTCACCCCGCCGAAGTCTATGCGATCGTAGTGAAGGCTAGTAAACAACTCAAGGAGCAGTATGACGGTATCGAAGAGTGGAAGCAAAGATATTTGACAATGGTCTACCATAAATAAATGGACAACACATTGTTGCAGCAAATTGTCGATAATACCGACCCAAAGCATGGGTTTTCCTTCATCGTCTCTGGAAACGATAGCCAAATCCTTACCCGATTCAACCCCCCACTACAACTCAAGGAATCCAAGGCCTACGAGATGGCATTGGTAAACCTGGAAATCTATAACTCCATCCCCAACATTCACACAGGTAACAATTCCTTCCGCTACTCCCCCGACGATGGTGCCAACTGGTTTCCCATCGCACTGAGCACAGGTTCCTATGACATCGAAGACATCAACAATGAGATCCAGCGGCGGCTACGGCTCAACAAACACAAAACGAAGATCATCATCGATGCAATCGGGCGACCCTAAGAGCAACGCTGACCCTCGCCAGACACTATCAAGTAGACTTCAACGTTGTCAATAGCATCAACACCGTCTTGGGATTCGAGCGGCAAACTTACACGTTCGATATGATCACAAACGGCTATACGGAAGGGGAACACATTGTAAATATCATCAGCACCAACAGCATTCTGGTGAAAAGTGATATCATCCATGGAAGTTATGTGAATGGTACACAGCAGTCTACCATCTACAGCTTCTTTCCCGCAGACGGTCCTGGTATGAAGATCATTCAAACCCTAAAGAATCTAGTATACTTGCCGGTGACCTTGCGAACCATCAATCGCATGCAAACGTATCTCACCGATCAAGCTGGTAGGCCCATCGATTTCAGGGGTGAACATCTCACCATCCGCTTTCATCTTCGTGAGGTATAAATACATGACTTATCATGAACAAGGTTTGAACTTGACAAAAGGTCAAGATATACTACAACGGGCGGCTAAGAAAGGTTGTCCGGTCTACATTCGTTTGTCCCACGCAAACCTGCAAGGCGAACAAATTTTGTGGCTCACCACCCGCCAGGTTCAAAAGATCGCCAAGCTTCTACAAAAGGGTACTGGTGGTATGGTCCTAGAGTTGAGTGCGACCCAATTGAAGGAAAACATGCAGAAGGTGGGTGGCTTCCTACCTATGTTGGCGGGGCTGGCAATGAGGGCACTCCCCATGTTAGCTAAAACATTTTACCCGCCTTGGGTGTTGGAGCCTTGAGTGGTCTTGGTGGTTGCACCGTGAAACCTAGTGGCAACGGTCTCTACCTCAAACCTTCAAACGCCCGGATCACCTATGGTGATGGACTCTACTTGAAGCGTGGTCAGCATTTCCACGACGGAGCTGATCTGATCTTAGGTGCTAAAAGCCCCTTCAAAAATATTCCCCTCCTCGGTATGCTCCTATAAATAAATGGATGATTTAGATTCTGGATACCGACAGACCAGAGTCGAATGTATGGAAGATCAACTCAACGCGGATATACATAAGTATCAACATACCTTGAAGATCTACAAACGTCTGGACAAAGTTGTATCTGTAGCACTGGGTGTTTGTTCTGTGGGCAGTTTGGTGTTAACCAGCTGCACCATGGGTTCAGCTTTGACCGGTATAGGTATTATAGCCTCCCTTCCCCTAGGATCCCTTGCTTGCTTGAGTGCCACTGGCGTGATGGTACTCACACTAATCTCAAGGCGTATCATGAAAAAGAAGAAAAAACACCGCGACACCTTGCAATTGGCCAAAAAATTTTTGGTTGAACAATGTATTAGTACTGCTTTGGCTGGTGATGAACAAATTGATGATGCTGAGTTTGGGAAAATCACAACTTGCCTCAAAAACTACTACGATGAAAAAGATAAGCTCCGACAACCTTCCACCACTTTTAGTGAGGATCTTAATGCGCATGCGCCGTGAAAAACGTCACACATCATTCCGTTACACTTCACTCCACACATCGTTTCACGATGTGCTCCATTCCGCTTCATTTCATGATGTGTGACGTTTCAAGCATAAAAAAAAACTTTTCCAATCCTGCAGAAATGTCGGATCGGAAAAATTGTTTGAACCCCACCCGGCCCATTATTTTTTTTTTTTTTAACTTACTTTCTCACAAGGTTGCAGGAAAAGTACTCCTGTTTGTTCTTTTTGCTGACTTCTAAGCCTGTACTTCTCACAAAGGCTCCTTCCAAGGGTTCCTTCTCTATATTCAGTATACTGCAAGCCCACACCCTTGTCGTTTCTACTTCTCTGTTTTTCAAGGTGAGAATCTTACTCCTCCCAAACTTCCCATCTACTTCTACCACTTCCAGGATTTTATAAATCACTCCGATTGGGAGTTCCTTCCATTTCAGGGTTTCCAGGCTCTGGTCCTTTGCCTTTTCCTCGAAAACATTATCGTTGATAAAATCGTTGTCTGTAATTTTTGAACTTTTAAGTTCCTCCATCTTTTGTACGAAAGTCATATTTTGTTTCTACCCTAGGATTACATCCCTTTAAGGTGTCTCTACCATTGTTTACAAAAGCCAAATTTGTATTTACCCTTAGACTAATTAAAATGCTGGTCCATTTACATTGTAAAAAAAAAAGTTGGATTTATGGTAGATTTCCCCTTAAAAATGGAAAGTGCCGAAGAATCGGCCTTTTTACACTACTGATAGCTATTTGAAAGCATAAAACGACCAACGAAAACAATCATTAATGTTAGACTAAAATGTCAATCTGAACAAATTCAACTTCCATTAGATTAGTTGTAAAGACGTCATAAACAGTCAGATAAAAACATGACATCAGGCAATGCCAACATAGAACTGTTTGAATAAAAGACATTGACACAGAGGAATTCGCTGATTCTTGTTTAGTTTGAACAAAAATTGTTGAAGCTGCACGTCAAAGTGCTCATAAATTAAACAGGATTTATGATTGGAAGGTCGTTTACAAACTAAACTCGTAACATGAATGGTAATTTTTCCTTTGATCTTCGAGTGAGTTAACTACGGTTATTTTTAGAGGAGTGCGTTAACTGAATGTTTTTTTAGTCATTGCACTCTCCAGTCCCGCCGTGTGTCGCTTGTAATAGGAAAAGCAAAGAATGGGAGGAGCTTAGACCAGTGCTCTAACTTCCATCTCAAAAGTTGTTATTTCACTGTCTAGCTCCGCCTCCTTCGCCTAGTAAATTATGAATTGTTTTTATCGTGACAACATAAATATTCCAAAAAAAAAAAATGTCACTGGAATTTTAGTCGTTTAATTTCCTCCCCTTCATGAAAGAATAAAACAAAATGTAGTAGAAATGTCTATAAATTTTCCTACTATTATTTTGGTTGGATACCTGTTTTTATAAAATGTTTCCTTCTTATCACAACGATAAAACTCATTTGAAACTACACGTCATTTTCGAGTTGGAGGGCAGATAAACATCAAATAAAATTTTGCATCCCTCCGCCCCCTTTTCAAGAGTTTTTTTGGGAGAAAAAATATTCTATAACACGTAAATAGCTATGGAGCCTAAATCCCACGGCAACAATTCATTCTAATGTACCTATATCATGTGTATCTGACCAATCGAACTGACATCTGCTGCAGTTGTTAATTTTCGAAAATCAGATATAGTATCACGCCACTAGTTTATTGACATATATTGAAAAGTGCAGTAAAGTTTTATTGGTCAGCATTTGACCTTTGACGTGTGTCATACCCATTAATGTTACAAATCATATATAGCCACGCCTTACTAATTAACATATTTAATCCACTCAAAGCTACGCTTTTCGTGAATTAAATACGTTAATTCGTAAAAGGCGTGCTATATATATATAACTTAGTTTAAAAACATTGTTTAACGTTGATCAGATGGCTATCATTGGGATTTTAGTTGGACATATAATGTTGATTAAAACTTGATGGGACATCACGTTTGTCATCGTCTTATCTGAATCTGCATGGCCAGTCTGTATATCTCACATAAATAATTAGGTTTTCTGTGATTCTGCTTATATTTCCTCCCTGGACGAAAAACTCAAATGCTTAGAAACTTTACAAGATTGAAGACTTGAATGACCCATATAAAGATTCACATCCAAACCGGATTATGTTGAAATCAAGGTAGCAGTACCGATACGTAGCTAGCATTAAACTCTCGTAAAAGACTTCTAAACATTATAAAAATATTATTTGAAAGCTGTTGTAAAAACTCTTTATTAGGACTCGTTTAAATAGAAAAAGTAAAGTCACAGAGACAGTCTTTGATTATGATTTACCAAATTCAAAAATCTTCTTATAAAATTGTTACAGTTGCTAATGCCGCTAAAACTATTGGATGCTATTTTTTCTTAAACAGAAAGCGGATTTTGTAAGGTGACTGTCATTGATAAGATGGAAAAATATTTAGGAACTCATACGAGAAATAAATTAAATCAATAGGTATTCCAATTTTAATAGTTTTCTGTAAAATGGTCTCAAACATTAAAGGTACTGTATCAGACATATTGCAAATTCTCTGCATCTAACACAACATGGCCGTCAGTATTAAAGTTATGTGTATGTACATTTTAACTAAGCAATAAGAAAAAGTGCTGTTTCAAAAACAAAAATTCGCAAAATAGCGCCACATTTAACGTACGTGCGTTTGAATAAAGACCTTGTTGTATATGTCTGCAAAATTACCAACAATGCAGTTTGTACTATCAACCACGAGGCATTAAAAATATATAACATAAAATGACAGGAAATAAGTATACATGATGCAATATTTCAAGTGGATTGTAAAATAGATTAGATTAACAAACTAACTAAAAGGGGGCAACTAGAGTAGCACTCATCAACAAAGGAATTATAAGGATAAAGACGGGCTAACTGTAAACATATAGGGTCATTAATGCACCTTTTTGTGGGACAGACATCTGCTTGTTTGTTTAAAATTTCCATATCGAATGCTTATTTTTATTTTGCAGGTGAACGTAGTCTTATAATGGCTAGTGCAGCACATATTTGTGGTGTATGTGATCTTCGTCATGTGACCAAACTAACCGTATCGTGGTGCCCAGATTGTGATGAAGGGTTTTGTTCCGGTTGTGAAGAACATCACAGCTTGGCAAAGGCAACCAGACATCACCAGACGATGCCAATAGCTGAATATCAAAAACTACCTCCAGATGTCATGCAGATTCCTCTGTCTTGTACCAAGCATGATGAGAAGTTTCTTTTATACTGCAGAGATCACGAAACACCGTGCTGTGGCAAGTGTGTCAATGACGGTCATAAAAAATGCCAAGAAGTAGTTGATCTTGACGATATAATAAAACATGCAAAGACTTCTTCTTCGTTCGAAGAAGTAGAAGACACATTATCTGAAGTAGTTGATAACATGCAAAAAGTACGGAAATTTCACCAAGAGAATCTGCGTACAATATTAGAGAACAGAAAAAGTATTGAAAACGAGATTCAGAAAATACGCTTGAAAATGAATAATCACCTTGATCAAATACAGAAGAAATCAATTAATGAAGTACGAACTTCAGAAGAAAACATGAGCCTTGAAATAAAACAGAAGATGAAAATTTTGGACGAAAAGGAACAGTATTTTACGACATACCGGAAGAAGATAAACAATATTAAGCATCATGCCTCAAACTTCCAAGCATTTATGGCAAGAAAACAACTAGAGACTAAAATATCTGCGGAGGATGCATTTCTCAAGTCATATGATGAAAGCGAAAGAAGCAAGAGCATCGTTTTGAATATCGATGCAGCAGTTGAAAATATTATGACTAACTTGAAACGATTTGGGGAGATTGTAGTTGAAACCAAATTATGCGATCTTTCGTTAGCTTGTAAGAAAAAAGCACAGGCTCAGATGATTATTCCAAAAGTCCAAACTAAATCCATTTATGATACTGAATTAAAGTTGCAACAGAAAATCTCCACTTCATTAACAAATATTAGGGGTTGTTGCCAGTTACCTGATGGCAGAATGGTTTTGTCTTGCTTTACGACCAAAACAGTGATATTTTTAAAGACTGATGGCTCAGAAGACTTTGTTGTCGGATTACCGTCTGCTGTTGCTGTAGCTCATGTTAAAAGCGAAAATGCCATTGCTGTTACGTCTTATCTACCAGATAACTGTATTCAGGTTATTGACATTGCCGGCAAGAAAGTGAAGAAATCGATTTCTTTGAATACAGTGAATATGAATTTCGGCATAGCAGAGAGACAGAGCATGCTATTTTTTTGCTCTGAAACAAGTGGTCTGAAAATGTTAAATTTAACAGATAACTCAGTAACTGATATCAGTTATGAAAATATCCCCGCGTTTTCATATGTTGACACATTTGATGACAATCTGTTTTACACAAACTTTGAAAAAAATACAGTAACATGTTGCAATATTAAGGGAAGAGTGAAATGGACATTCAAAGATACAACCATTTTGAAAACACCTTTTGGTATCGCTGTAGATAACAGTGGCAATATTTTTGTTATCGGTGGAGATTCGTGTAATGTGGTTGTTATTGAACCTAATGGACAAAACTGCAGGGAACTTTTATCTGCAAAAGACGGCCTTAAAAGTCCACAATCACTCTATTGTGAAAGACGAACCAATACCTTATTGGTTGCCAACGGCAAGGACAATGTGTTTAAGTACACTATTGTCTGAATGAAAATATATGAACAAAAACAAACAGCAAATATATATACATTTCCATTTGAAAACATAATGATTTCTAAATTAATAAAAACATGTGAAATGACCGCTTATTATGCTATGTTTTGAACGATGAGATTCTAGCTTAAGGATATGAAATACATTAAAAATGACTTTACACATTGTTATAGTTATTTTGATAGTTTTCTAAACTGATTATTAATTTTTGCACCACAATTTGTTCTGTTGTAGTTAATGTATATTCAAGTAGCAAATTTACTTTATTGTGACTAAAAGAAAATAGGAGATACTGAACATATATGTTAAAGCGACACAATCAATTAGAAAGACATATAGAGATCATTTTGGTTGTCATGCGATTCCCCCAAGATGATGATGATGATGATGATGATGATGATGATGCTGATGATGATGATGATGATGATGATGATGATGATGATGATGATGATGATGATGATGATGATGATGATGATGATGATGATGATGATGATGATGATGATGATGATGATGATGATGATGATGATGATGATGATGATGATGATGATGATGATGACGTATTCTCATCACTTGGCGTCCGTTGTCCGTTGTCTGTCGTCGTCCGTAGTCCGTTGTCCGTCATCGTCTGCTGTCCGTCTGTCGTCCGTTGTCGTCCGTCGTCGTACGTCTTCGTCTGTTAACTTTTACAAAAATCTTCTCCTCTGAAACTACTGGGCCAAAATTCACCAAACTTGGCCACAATTATCATTTAGGTATTTAGTTAAAAAAATGTGTCCGATGACCCCGCCTGCTGACCAAGATGGCCGACGTGACTAAAATTAGAACATAGGGGTAAAATGCAAGTTTTGTCTATTATTTTGAAAACCGTTATAAATAGAGAAAATCTTACAGAGCCAAAATGTTCAGAATGTTTAGGTCTACCAATTGTCTTTATACGCCAAAACTGTTAGACGACTTCTTACAGAAGTTATTGCCCTTAAATGACAAATTTTACCATTTTTCCCCCTTTTTTGTCTACTATCTTGAAAAGTATACTAGATAAAGTGAAACATTAAATTGCAAAAATGATTAACAAGCCAAGATTTACAAAAAAGTTCACAATGGTCGAAATCGTCATTCGGCTCCTTATCAAAGTTATTACCCTTTGATGACGATTGTTACCAATTTTTTGGCATTTTTGCCTTATATCTAAACAATTATAATAAATAGATATAAACTTAAATAAGCAAAAATGAGCAGCAAGACATGATCTACAATTAAGACACATGGAAAAACTTGTCAGAGCATTCCGTTTTGGAGGTATTGCACTTCTATAACATTTTCACCGTTTATTTTTGCGTTTTGCCTTATACATGTTATATGATATAAATGTATTAGATAAATAGACACTTTAAATCACAAAAAGGATCAGCAAGTCAAGATCTACTAACAAGTCAAACTTTACTGATATGGATTGGAGACTGTCACTCTTTAAAGGAGTGATTGCCCTTAAATGAGGATTTTTTTTTTACCCTCTTTTGTTTTTTGAGCAAAAAGTAAAGAAGATAGCTAGAAACTAAACAGACTAAATAATCAGCAATACAATACTTTTTTCATTAATTCTATTCTCATCTACAATGTTGGAGAGTGTCCTTTGTTGAATATGTACATAGACCAATGTGAGCGACACAGCGCTCTTTAGAGCTTCTAGTTGAGTTGTCATCGATTACAATGCATTCGAGTTTGCATATGCATGTAAAAGCAAAACTATAATTAATGGTATAATCTTAACATTTTCAAATATCTTCGCATCGAGTCCACGCAAAAATAATATACAAATAACAGCTTCTGATACAGGTAAATAATATGTTATAAATTTTTGAAAATGTCATGTGTCGTTAGGCAGATTTGTTTAAATATAAAAAGAAGATGTGGTATGATTGCAAATTAGACAACTCTCCATAGCAGACCAAATGACACAGAAATTAACAACTATAGGTCACCGTACGGCCTTCAATAACAAACAAAGCCCATACCGCATAGTCAGATATAAAAGACCCCGAAATGACTAATTATAATGTAAAACAATTCAAACGAAAAAACTTACGGCCTAATTAAAGTATACCGAATATCCATGCCCGTTATCTAGTAGTCTCGTTTCTATAACTAGACAACTGTGAATTTTATGGCCAAATACCTAGATTAAAAATTGAAACCAAGATAATTACAAATGTCAATTCCCGAATTCTAATGAAATTTGAAGTAGATGCTATTAAAAATCGCCATATATAACCATATAACTTGTATGTACAAGTAAAAACATAAAGAAGTAAAATACGTTAACATTTAATTACTTTTAGTGTCTACAGTCATAGTCAAAGAGTGTCCATCCTGTTCAGATGCGGCGATCTTATGTGATATGTTGTTTAGTTGTCACTTTAAGTGTCATATGAAAGGTTCGTTAATGGTACAAGAGAGATAATATATAATCGAGTGAAAACAATCTATCTCGATAAAATTAAATCCCGAATTCCTGCTGAAAAAATATGTTCGTTCCCGCATCACGATATGATAAAATCACGAATTCCCTACCATTGAAATGGCTATTCCGAATTCCCGAGAATCAAATAGCTTAATCCTGACGTCCCAAAAAAGGTCAACCAACCACTCTGATCAGAAACGAAATGGACTTAGGACAGTTGTTAAATGTTAAGACATTTAACTTTAAACACTTTCAGATACTTGGCCCTACATTTCATTCAAAATCAGAAATCATGCATCCTCAATGCTTCTACAGTTATGGATGTCTTTATAAAACAGACATTAAACTTTCTATTAAACCTGCCAAAAGAGATCAACGAACTGGTGTAAATTCTAGTCAAAAAGGTAATCCAAGAAATAGATGGTCGACCATACCAGAGTGGAAAAATTATTTTGAGCGTCATCATGCCAAGTCCCTCTGTTGACCTCGCATGAGGATGAACTATTTCTAGTGGGTATTTTTTGTTACCCGATTATTGTGAAAAAGTTCTCTTCAGCAGAGGTTACTGACTTTCAACATTTATTCAGGACACACGAAGATGCAAATACGAATGATCCTACGTTCAATGTTTGCTGACAAAGCGATCGGAAGGCGAAACAAGAAAGTCAAATAGTGATAAAATCTCAAGATACAGATGTCCTCATTATTAGTGTACATTTCTATCCGTCAAACGAATCAACTTGCAACATGTCCTGAGAGCTTCGCTTAAGACCAGTATTTGAAATTTTTCGCATAGTGCACAGTCACTACAACAGTCTCCTTTAGACGTTGGCTGTAAAGACCAAAATGGATTAAATCCCACCTTTTTTTAGGGACAAATGTCTGCTGATTACTTGCAATATTTACTTTGTACCTCTAAATCTGTCTTGCACTGAACTTTGTCTGAGTCAAGAACGCGAAGCGTGTTAAAACGATAAGCAGATGCTCAAACAATGACGAAGAGATTGAATTCTACCTTTGATTCTTGTTTAAAGTTGTCCAGTGTGAAGCAATATTTTTTCTGTTTATCTCATATTTGAAGAAGGCAAGAACTAATGTTTCTGACTCTTCAAACACAAGTTATATAAGGGTCTTGGCCAATTGCCAAATTACAATATTGGCAGATTAACATTTTAATCAATCAATTCGCTAAAGAATAATAAGACTATACATTTTTACCAGAATTATGCCACAAAAAGAATGTGTATGGCATACAACTCATTTTGTTTTACACTGAACCTACAGATAGGTTACAGCTTTTTTTTAAACCTTGCATTCGCCTTGGCAGAATGCAAAATGGAAAAACACGGTTTCCAGTATTTGAATTTTGTTTTTAAAGGAAAAAAATAACTCAAATATATTGAGAAACCGGTGTATTACAGTTTAAAAAAAATAATTCTCTCATACACTGTGGTGAAAAGTGACAAGAAATGTAACAGTTGCAATGGCAGTTGTTCAATTAGTTAAAATTGTCGTTTTGACACTCTTGGCTCAGAAAATCATAGAAAATTCCTTCTTTTTTTCCTCATGCGTCAATTTATGATATGTTTGAAGTTTGACCTTTTACCTTTGACCTCTCTTTTACATACATGTGACCACACTGTTCTTATTGCCCTTTTTCCATCGATATGCAATATAGTTGTGTGCTGCTCCAGTTCCTGGTTGCAGTATAGCAAACGAATAAGCTGTTAAAGTTTCGTTTACGTTAAGTGTAACATGTACAAGTTTCTAATGAACGTATAAAACTTAGTTTAGTTTAGTTACATACTGGATGTAAATGTCACATACACGTGTGGCTGTTGGAAGGTTTTACGTCCTTCTTTTGCTTATTATACGTTGCGGGTTTTGTTCATTGTTAAATATTGTACTGTTGCTCTTCATTGTTCACATTGTCCTTTGGTTAAAAGATAATTGTTATTGGCACACTACATCTCTTTATATCTTACTATTATAAAAAAATTCCGTTCGAATAGTTAGTTTAAACATATATTCAAGGAACCAACACATTAAGTTTCATTTTGAATCAAATTTTACATAGTAGCTTAAAAGTAAATGTTTTAATTAACAATGTTGGTATGTATATACTTATACTCGATATTACTCGACTGTAGTCTGAACCATACTTACCAGTCTGATCTTGTACTCGACCTTTACTCGACCAGTTCCTAACAACTTTATAGGTGACTGGACCATACTTGAACAAGTCTTAGCCATTTTCGACCAAGTCTGAACCATACTTGAAAGTTTTGTCAAAATTAAAGACATGACATACAAAAAGCACCTTGATAAAGTTTAAGAACCTCAGTACAGGTGTGTTTTACAGGTAAAAAGAACATCACATTTTTCTTTAAACTCGTGTATTATTTTTCTAATGAATTCAAGAGGCCTTGTGATTTAAATTTTACAGGATGTTTTTTTAATTTCAAAGGATTGTATTTAAAATTTATTACTCTCTGCCCAGGTGCAAGCAGGAGTTATCCCAGCAGGCACACAACGTTTATTCAACGTTGAAACAAGGTTGTTTCTCAACGTTGAAACAATGTCAAATTTATGTTTGATTTTGAAAATTGGAATTAACGTTGTCATTTCAACGTTGAAGTTTCAACATCCATTCAACGTTGACTCAAGGTTGAACAGGGGTTGAAAGTAGGTTGATAATTATAAACCTGCATACATAATTTTTTACCTGCTTTCCAAATTTGTGTTGCTTTTATTGGTGATAGACAGGCTATACAAGTTTTTAATGTCATTTGATCCAGATAAATACAATTAAGCTCCATCATTTCAGCAATTTCTATTTGCAGTTATTTGTGTTCTCATAAGCTCAATTGATAGATTACACTGGTCACATGAATAATTAGCTCTTCAGGAATTACTTTTTCATAAAACCGCATAATACATAATGAATCACTTTAATAAAGGCAATATATAGTCTCCTAAAATTTTCTTGATTCAAATGAAAGTATAAGTAAACAGAAATAAGGTCTCAATTAGTCCTAAAATGTCCTCATCTCACTCGTCAGACAATCATTAAACAAGAGAGTTCTGTTCTAACACCGAAAATAAGTGTAGATTATAAAAAGATCCCACAAGAGGAAAGGAAGATCCTAAAACATATAGAAACAAGAAACCCAAGATATCAACCATACCAAATATTGTAAATTAATAATAATATGTTCACCTATAGATATCCTATTTTACATGAATATAAATCAAATCACTGAAGAAAAACATGAACTCTAGCTATGTATGCAATGATAATTTTTAATTCATTTTTCTTTCAATAATCTCAATTGTTGTTATTTTTATCCTTTTTTCTGCCACCTCCTCCAGCTCTGTCTGGGGCAAACTTCAAATAGGCAGAGACTTTGTCTGCTATATCTTTTTCTGATACTTCCTGGTACTTCAGGAGAATGACCTCTGTAAAAAATAAAAATAATAAATACAAACTTTAGTTTGCTAAGATTTCCTTATTTCACCTTAAATTTGTTTCCAGATATCCTCATGAAATATATTTATATATATATATAGTAGCTTACAAAATCATTGAACAATAAACCCATAACTTCAACGCTCATTTAGAAATCATATGACTTGTATAAAAATTTATTGAATAATATGAGAATATTGGAAATACATGTAAATAAATTTTTATCATGGGTGGTTTTTGATATATATTGAAGAAACTTTTGTCCAAGATTTGAATAATTAAATTAGCTAATATAAGGTTTTTATTTTTTTTGTTAATAACCGAAAACATTCCAAATACTAACGAGAAAATTAAACTAGAGGCTCCAAAGAGCCTGTGTCGCTCACCTTGGTCTATGTGAATATTAAACAAAGGAGACTGATGGATTTATGACAAAATTGTGTTTTGGTGATGGGGATGTGTTTGAAGATCTTACTTTTCTAAACATTCTTGCTGCTTACAATTATCTCTATCTATAATAAACTTGGCCAAATAGCTTCAGTGGAAATGTAAGTGAAAATTTACAAATTTTAAGAAAATTGTTAAAAATTGACTAAAAAGGGCTATAACTCCTTAGGGGTCAATTGACCATTTTGGTCATGTTGACCTATTTGTAGATCTTAATTTGCTGAACATTTTTGCTGTTTACAGTTTATCTCTATCTATAATAATATTCAAAATAATAACCCAAAACAGCAAAATTTCCTTAAAATTATCAATTCAGGGGCAGCAACCTATGTTCTATTTTTAGCCATGGCGGCCATCTTGGTTGGTATGACGGGTCACTGGACACAATTTTTAAACTAGATACCCCAATGATGATTGTGGCTAAGTTTGGTTAAATTTGGCCCATTAGTTTCAGAGGAGAAGATTTTTCTAAAAGTTTACGGACGCCGGACGCCAAGTGATGAGAAAAGCTCACTTGGCCCTTTGGGCCAGGTGAGCTAAAAAAAGAATTATAAAATTATGAATGGATACTATCATTTATCATTGAACTATATATGTACTCGTGTACAAGTTTCCTTTTATTCAAAGAAGATTTGACGATATCATTGTGGTCTATAACAATGTAACCTAATATATATATATTGCCACCGAAAGCTTCATTTTTATAAAGCCCAGGTGGTAGTGTTGTCTAGTGCGCTGGTTACAGTGCAGGCGATTTGGTGTCATGATATCTCGGTAGCATGGGTTCCAATTCCAGTGTGGGAAGAACAAAAATGTTGCGAAAGCTTATTTACAGATCTAACATTGGTGGGTTGATGTTTAGACGAGTTGTATATATATAAAAATGTTTAGAATTCTGATGAGATTGTTGTAATATTGATGTGTTAGCATAGTATATGCATGGTGGGTATATCTAATCAGGGGCGGATCCAGCCATTTCAAAAAGGGGGGGTTCCTAACCCAGGACAAAGGGGGGGTTCCAACTACATGTCCCCATTCAAATACATTGATCGTCCAAAAAAAAGGGGGGTTCCAACCCCCGGAACCCCCCCTCTGGATCCGCGCCTGCTAATGTTACTTTTTTCTATTGTATGAATGTCTTAATTCAAATCAATTTACCTAGCTTATCTTAACATGCTAAATGAAAACAATAAAAAGATAAAAAAATATGGTTATAAAGCACTTTTGAAAAATATATTACACAACTGATGTATACAGGCAAAATAACCTACCTTTGATGATTTTATACACATTAGAGTTCCCAAAACTTAATTTTGATTTGGCACCACTCAAATTCATCTGTGACATCACTTTGTTCGACAAACATCTGTAAAATAGAGAATTCATGTTGATGGATAGCTGTTAATTCTACACTTACAATTAAAAAGCAGGACTAGCAACAAGATAAAGAGATAATATGTTATGCCATGTTCCCTTCTTACAAACTAATTCAAATTATTTAAATTTATATGCAACATCTTATAAGAACCTGAACCTTCAGCTATGTTTAATGAGCATGAACATGAACATGTTACAAATCCATTTGACCATAAAATTGATGCAGGTAAGATTAAGTAGCATTGTTGATCATTGCACAAATTAACAGTGTTAAATTGCTGTAGAAAAATATTTTGCTTAAAATAAAAGTAACGAAAAGAGATTCAAAATATACCTTGACATTGCCTTTTTAATGTGATCTCCATAATCAGAACCTCCAATTCTTTTGATCAAATGTTTCTACAATATAAAAATAAAACATTACTTTTTCCTATAATATACAATTTACATGTTTAGTTTAAATTCAATTACGAATTGAATGCTTCTTTTTGTAACTTTATTGGGGTTCAAAAGTGTTGACCAAAGTACATTTTGTATAAAGCCTGGAAGCGCTTCATTCTAAAAATGTGTGCACAATCAACGCTTTTACAACCCTATGAAGTTACAAAAAGAAGCATTCAATACTTATAATTACATTTTTTAGCTAGGATCATGAAAACACGATTTACATAAATTTTTTATTTAATTTACCTGTGCACTTTATTATGGGACCTCGTGTCATCATGAATGATAAGTTTTATTGAGTGATGCAATTGCTTAAGGAATAACACGTGATGTACAGTTAGCCAATCAGAATAACGTATTATAATGAAGCATTAATCTAATGTTGTGTATTATTGAATATCTTTCACTAGATTATCAATACGAGAGTACATTTCTAGAAATGACTAAAACATGAATAAATTAATTAATGAAATCAAATAAATGGTAGAGATGAAAAATGCCTGTATGTCGTCAGTCTACAAGACAATAAAATAATACTCACAACAACTGAATATTTCTTTTTGTCATTTAATAAATCTGTATCAAATGACTCAAACTCAATTGAACTTTCACAACACACAAGTTCATCACTATCGTCTTCAATTTCAATAGTGGGCTTGACACCATGTTTTAAAAGGTCTCTTGTCTCAGTGAGTAAGTATATTACCCTCTTCTGATATTCTGTAATGAAAGTAAACACACATGTACATGTATAAATCAAATATTGTTGACCCTTCATTTTGAGAAACAAATTATATGTTTATCAAAAAACAATTACACCATATCATGCATATTGGTCATATTTTGAATATGAAAATAAAGTTCATCAATTCATATTCTACCAAATCTAATGAATCTTGAATATAAAAAAGAAGATGTGGTATGATAGCCAATGAGACAACTATCCACAAAAAACCAACATGACACAAACATTAACAACTTGAAGATTTCTCATATAATATGTACAAATATTTCAGTCTTTTTATTTTTTATTTATAAAAACATGCGCAAGAGAACTTTTTCATGTGCAACTCTTTTTAATACATCAGATCCAATTCCAATAGCATTCATTAAACTAAATGTATAACTTAAGCATTTACAATATTATCCCATCTATACATATTGATTAGTTTTCATATACATGTACTTACTTCCATTCTCCATGGGAAATGAATCCCTATGTCTCACAGGTCTGGGACTTGCAGATTTTGATCTAGATGACCTCCTCAAGTTCTTGGTACGACTGGATTTGTATTTGATTGGTGAAATTGATCTTGAAGGAAGTCTTCTAGATGAAGATGGAACGGCCCTGTAGGGTGGAAATCTAGACCTCTCCCTACGATGACTTCTTGATCTCCTTGAAGATCATTTACTCCTTCTTGAAGATATAGACCTTCTTGATGATCGGGACCGTCTTGATGATCTGGACCGTCTTGATGATCGGGACCGCCTTGAAGATCGTGACCGTCTGGATGATCGGGACCGTCTTGATGATTGGGACTGTCTTGATGATTGGGACTGTCTTGATGATCTGGATTTGCCTGAACGGCATGAAGACGTTGGGGTATTGTTTGTATTGCCAGGCTCAATAGATGATTTTGATCTTGATCTGCCAGAAGTCTTATTACATTTGGATGAAGATGAAGTCCTTTGAGAACTTGACAAGACTTTGGAACCACTTCTTAATATCGACTCATCATCACTGGAGACTTCTTTTCCTATGAAAAAAATGTTATATAAAATATCCTGATAAATCTGGTTAAAAATATATAAATTTTCCAGGGTGAACCCTTTTTTGTTCAATATATAGGGATGAATAATATTTTTAAGTCCAGTTGCAAGTAAAAACACAAATTCAGGACTCACATAATAATACGACATGAATATTGACCCTGTGATATTATTCTGAGTCAGAGCAGACCTTGTATAGCCTGATTTGTTATAGTTGCGAACTTGTTAAATAAACGCTATGAAAATAAAATTTGCAGCATGTGGATTGAGTTCATGACACTCACTGCCTGTAATTTTCAAACTTTGAATCAGTTTGATAAAAAACTTTGTGTTTATATATTACCTTGATTTCTCTCAGGAGTACTGGATGGTTGTGATGGTGGTGGTGTTGGACCTCTTGGCGAGCTTTCAGTTGTGTCTGCCATGTCATTATCTACAAAACAGAAGATAACATGAGAAAATATGACAAAGGAGACATAATGGCCTGATATAATTATCTCATTCTCATGATCAATTAATCAAGAAAAAAAGTCAAAATTCTAATCTAGCATCAATATTTATTATTAAACAGTGATCTCTATAAATAAACATTTGGTAACCTTCTGCTGTTGTCTGTTATATAGTCAGGTTGTTGTCTCTTTGACACATTCCCCATTTCCATATTCAACTTTATTTACAGTCATGGTTGTCTAACAAATAAATTATCTCTCCTTTTGTGTAAAACATTTAACAGGTTGATGTTCCCATAGAGTTCCCAAACTAAAACTTGAATCTCATACAGAACAGACATATAGATAAAAAAAAATGTTAAAATAATCTGTCTTTACCATAAAAAAATGCACTTATTTACCTTGATTTCTATCCTTTATATTGGATGGAGGTGTTGGTGGTATGGAAGCTTTGGTATTTGTACCTCTTTGATATTTGGTGGGTGGTCATTCACTACAATGAAAAAGGATCAAATAAAAACATCATTTCAGTAAATGATCTTAACATAATACGTAATTCACTGCAGAAAAATGCTCAATAATAATAAACAACTATATCAAACAAAACCTTATAAATCTAACTATTTATGTACATTTACACGCCAATTTTTTTTTAGCATTTATTTATATAATACAAAATCTTTTCTTCAATCATATGATTTATACTCAACTTTTTATCTAATTATTAAAATTCTCAAATTAAATATAGACAGCTGGGTTAAGAAAATTTCATAAATTACCTTTCTTTTTTCCTTTACATCTTGGATTCTTCTGACTCTGTGCCACAGCTGGTTGGTCATTATCTACATTGAAAGATAATATGTAGTTCATTTAAATTAAGTCCTTGTTTACATAAATCAACTTTAACCTATTATTAAGGTCAATTATTTACATGTATATTGAGCTACATGTACAGAGCTATACTAACCTCGGGACAAAAATATAAAATTTAGACACTGATATATTTTTCTTTTTATACATTTAAAAGTGAAGACACATATCAGACATACAAAGCTGTAGATAGACCAGTTATATATTATATACTGTTAGCAAAAAAAGACAAATTTTGCTTAATTATGCACCATAGAGTTGTATTACATACCAACAAAATAATCAGCATACACTTTTTTTTTGGACACTCTTTTTGAAACCTCCTGAGTATCATCATCATCATTTTCATCGTCAACAGACATTTCTGCAGTTGTTGTGTCATCATATAGGTCACACTCTCTTCTGCTATCTACAAAGCACAAAAAAATCATATAAAAAACAAGATTTGAAACTACAATTTCATACAATAGACTTCAGGACCTGGAAGTTGGGTTGTAAATTATTGATAAAAATCTAAATTTTAACCTATGAAAATCTAAATTTAACCTATGAAAACAATATCACATAAAAAAATAAGGTATTTATCTAGTTTTACTGTAGTTTAGAGTGTTGAAACATATACATGCAAATGTTTGCACCTGTCCTAAGTCAGGAATCTGATGTAAAGTAGTTGACGTTTGCTTATGTAATATATACGTGTTTCTCGGTTTTTTATATAGATTAGACCGTTGGTTTTCCCGTTTGAATGGTTTTACACTAGTAATTTTGGGGCCCTTTATAGCTTGTTGTTCGGTGTGAGCCAAGGCTCCGTGTTGAAGGCTGTACATTGACCTATAATGGTTTACCTTTTTTTTAAATTGTTATTTGGATGGAGAGTTGTCTCATTGGCACTCACACCACATCTTCCTTTATCTATGTATAAATAACTCGAACTGAAGAAATGATCATGCTATAATAAATTCTAATGAATCTAACCAGATCTATGTTTGATCTTTTTCAGCTTGAATTTTTCCCACCGATCATCTGGTTGGCGTCCTTCTTGCACCACTTTTGATATATTTTTGGACCATGATGGCCACATTACAAAATTTAATCCATCTGTCCAAATCATAGGAATTACACCTTCTTCTTCATGATCTTCTTCTATCCATACTGCCCTACACCACTTTTTCCTTATGTTGACTGTTTCCTGTAATAAAATTAAGTCATCAAAACAACGTCAAAAACACACTTGAATAATGAAGAGCAACCTGAAGAAAAACCTCTGGATTTTCAATGTACATATAAATGAAATTCATTGAGTCTGTTAAAATTTATGTGTAGTATATACTGATATATTAAAACATGTATAAAAAAATGTATCATTTCTATGATTTTTTTAAAATTCAAAACTGAATAAAATATGTTTAATTTTTTTTATTATAATGTTCTTAATAATACAGGTCATTTGTTTGATCTTTATGATCTTGACTCAAATTCATGTGTAAAGTGTTGCAATACTTTTTCTCAAATGCTGACAAGTATTTTGGACCTGAGGTCCAATTTTCTCTTGGTATCGTTGATCACTTTACAATGTACATGTACTGAACATCATACATTAGTCATTACCAATAAATACATGCGATTCTGTATGTTAAAGTGAGATCTAACATTTTTAGCTGTTGCAATCAAAAACTATAAGGAATCAACATGATCAATACATTCATGAGTGAACATGCAGTGATGCATTAAAAGACACTTACCCAAGCTGACAATTACAGTTCAGCATGTTCTAGAAGTGTTTAGAAACGTTCCATGCTGTGCAGCATCGGAATTAGAAGATAACCTCTGTCAAAAGGTAGACAAACAACCTTTCTCTGGAAATCGTTACGGTCCAATAAAATCCTCTGTGAACCTCTTCTTATATCTTTCAGCACTAAAATGTCCAATATCTTAGAGTCACATGGTTTAGAAAAAAAGCTTTCTAAATAATGTCGTCCAAAAACATCACACACAAATTTGTCATTTCGTTTCTCCTTTATGAAGGCAAACTTATTGTTTTTCAATAAAAAACAACTGTCCTTCTTTCTTGTTGATACATATATATGGATTTTTTGTGGTATTTGTCTACACTTTGCTTTTTCCAATTCATGTAATCGTTTTGCTACTTGAGCAATTGGATTTTGAGCTTTCTTTACCTTCTTTTTTAGTTTTTGCAAATGGTTTTCAAATGGAAAAGCACATAAATCATTCATTGATTTGTTGTAGTTCATTATGTCATCAGCCAAATGTATTAACGAGTGGACATTGTAAGACACAAATGTCTCTCCATAAATTAAATGACAGTTTCGCACAAAATATACAAGTAGTTCTCTTGCATATTCAACTAGTGAATTTCTACGCTCATCGTTAGATTCCAAGAGGATTGAAACAGCAACTGTCAACGACAGGAAATGGTCATACAGTTGGTTTGAGACAAGTGAGCGCAAAACTATTGGGCCTGTATACAATAAAAATTGCCTGAACTCGGTAGCCTTCCATCTATCTAAATAATACAAAGAGCGTGGTTGTCTTGCAAATTCTCTGGGCATTTTCCCATTTAAAGACATTAGACGATCAGATAAAACTTGAATCTGCTGGTGAGAAAGTCTACACTCTCTTGGACCTTGTTTAATAAATTGTAAAATTCGCTTAACCACTCCTAAGCAAACTAAATGCATGTAGTCCAGTGGAAAATTTTTAATACAAGATATACCTGCATGCACTAATGGTGATAATCCAACTTGATGATTATTGTATTCAAAGTTATTGAAATATGCTTCAGAACGCAAAGGAGGTAAATCATCACCAATGTTAAACACTACTCGACCCTTCCATGTGCCTTTTATCACACATCTTTCACAGCTGTAATAAGCATTGTGTCCTTTAATGCATTTCAAGAAAGCTCTTGCTGGCGCATCACAAATCATAGCTTCTAAAACTATATTAAAATCAGTTTCATTAAACCTTAATCCATTTTGTTTAAGTGCACAAAGTTCATGCAAAAAATCATCAAGGTATTCATTTACTGTACTAGGCTTTGCATTTCCACAAAAAAAGAGCAACAACAAAAGGCTCAAAATTCTTAATACTACAAAGAATAGGCCACATTTGCACTCCAGAAGATTTAAAGAGTGGGACACCATCTATATTGAATGTTAATGCTAACTTTCTACATTTGCTTTTCTCAAAATATTCTTGTTGAGTGGCAAGTACTTTAAGCAGTCCACTTCCTATACCTAGATACAAATAATCACCTCCACATTTCTGTATGGACGCGATTGATCTTGGAGTCTTCAATAAGGTCCTTGCATCACACGGAACGCGTAGACCTTGCTTTCTTAAAATAGAGAGCAAATCATTTAAACCAGAACGTGTACAGTTGTTTTTGGTAGCCCATTCTGACAGATCTTGAACCAAATCTGGAACATCTGCCTTTTCACTTTCATCAGTGTCATATTCTGATTCTGTAGAACTTAATTCTTCGTTACTACTTGTATAAACAGGTACAAATGAGTGATCAAGGGAATCACTACTATCATTACCATCGCAAAAATGTTTATCAGATGCAGAATTATTTCTATCAGTTCTTGATCTATCTACAGCATTTTGATTTTGTTCATTGTTCTCACTTTCACTGGACTGAGCAAGAAGGTCAGCCTCTGTATGATATTTTCTCCAGTTTTTTAAGTAAGACATGCCAACTGTTAAAATAAAACATGCTTTGTATTAGTAAAGTTAGTAACACACATTGTCAACAAACTTTGAAATGTACAAATTACAACCTACCTAGACTTATTTATGTCCAAATTAAACCACAGCATTTCAATTATGACTTATGACTTAAAAACAATAATATTTATCAGGACATTCATCTGACAATAAAATAAGTACACATACATAATCTAGTTTGGAAGAAATTCCAGTTTTATGTTTCCTGCACACTCAAAAAGTTAATGCTTTTCTGTAATATTTTTTTGACCATAGTGTTTTCTCAGAATCAGAGGTGTATCACATGCTGGTGTGTTTATCCCTCTTGACAGTCTTGCTTTCCATACATTTAAGGCCATTGAAAAAATAAATGTTGGTTTCCCCCAAACATTTAAAAATTATCAGTAACGGCAGGCAGGAACAGTTTTCTATTGTATTCAATTTCTTTGTAAAAAATCAGTTTGTTTACAGAGAATGTTTTTGTTGACACATTCTAAATCTTTGAATAATCTATGAGAAACCTACTTGGGTACAAACGAACGTACACACGGACAAGAGTAAAACTTAATGCACCTCTGCTACAGTGGAGGCATAAATATGATCAGGTGTTTTGGGTATTGTATTAATTGAAACCAATTGAAGAAAAATACTCTTTGATCCCCATGACATGACGAGAGGCTTGCATAGATTAAAACATTGACCTACAATGTACATGTAAGAGAATGTGTTTCATTGGCAAAACCAAGGTCAAGTCAACACATATGTGTCCCTCAGGCACACGATTGTTAAACATGCATCATGCAATTACTCAAACTAATATTATCATGTGGCGTGACAACCAAAACTTGTGTGGCCAGATTGTATTTATTCCTGTCAATACATGTATATAAATATCTTTTTTTCGTTCTTCAAGTAGAACTCTGTATATTAGTGTACATGACGCAGAGCATCACAAACAGACAGGAGGCATATTTCGTCTGTCTTAAATTAAAAGTTTACAGAAAACTGAATGGTTTGGAATTTGACAATTTTTTGAGAAATTTTATGCAAATTTACTAGACTAAATTTAGCATACAGTACCGCCCTCCCCCTTTTTTCATTTACATGTACATCTTCTTTGTCTAAATGATGACAATCATCGTTTTAATCTTATTTCTTGAACAAACTTTTCTACATAAGTGAACAGATTACATACACGCTCTAACATTGGTCTTCAAAAGTAAAATTCAGAGGGTTCAATCCCTTCCTTACGTGTGAAGATAATAAACATTTGTTGACATCATTTTCACTGATTGTGCAATATTGATATAATTCAGTATTTGAAATAGCCGTAATGGCCTCATAAAAACAATCACTTACCATTTATATATCGATATATACTAAATAAATAGTTTTTCTTCGTTCCTAGCTCTTTTGAAATATTCGTATACAATAGCAAAAAGGCCGCGTGGTTGTTTTGCGCATGCGTAAAGTGTTCAAACTTCCTGTTATGCATTAATCCCGCGAAATATGAATATATAGCTACTATAGACAAACTGAGATTTCGTTATTTTGTTATTAAATCCGGAGATGATATAATTTTCATTATCATAATGACAAAGTTAAATTGCCATGTATATCAGTGTGATTAAATTTATTCAAAAAATTTACACGAATTAATTTTAACTATATTAATTTTTAATTTGATTTCAAAACGGGAAAAATGAACAGACCATTTTTTTCATCTTTTAGTTTTTGCCAATAATTTTTTTTTATCAATTTTTTTAATTTCTTTAATTTTTAATTACTGTTTAGGAATACATATATATAGTTATTTTCAAAATTCCTTACAACGTTAATTCAACGTTGAAATTTAAACGTTGAAATACTTAACGTTGAATAAACGTTGGATATATGTTTATAATTAAACGTTGAAAATTTAACGTTGTTTCAACGTTGAATAAACGTATGCTACCATTTCAACCTGATTTCAACGTTTAATCAACGTTGAGTGCCTGCTGGGATTACTTTATAGTTTGCCATTGAGCCGAAGAACAATTTCAATAATTTATTTAATTTTTTATTCCTTATATATGAATATTCCAAATTAGAATAAGATTAGATATAATTTTGATACAAGGTTAAACAATTTCAGTGATTTTGTTGACTATAATTATGTCAGTTAAAACGATAAATACATATCTTTTGTATGTAACCACGAAACCTATGAAGTTTTAATTTAAGAATTTAGGTGAACTAATTTTTGTTAAAATGAACTACCTACAAGGCAAACAAGAAGCACCTTGATAAGGTTTTATTACCCTCAGAACAGGTGTTTTTTTTCAGGTAAAAGAAAATCTGTTTTTTACCAAGACTCAGACTTTAAAATTAAATAATTTGCCTATCTCGATTTGATAGATCTGATAATCATGTAAGAATAAAATATCTGTAAATATATCTTTACTTTATTTAGGCTGTTGATATTTCAGTTAAAAAGATAGTTATATAAACAGTTAAAATAAAAAAAAAATAAGGTTATTTGGTCAAGTATGTTTCAAACTGGTCGAGTATTGTTCAGACTTTGGTCGAGTTTGGTTCAGACCTTTGGTCGAGTATGGTTCAGACTGCAAAAATAGGTAGAGAACTAGTCGAGTATTGGTGGAGTACAGATCGAGAATGGGGTGAGACTGTTCGAGTAATAATTCAGACTTTTTGAATGACAAAGATAAAGGGTCAAGTACAATTCAGTACAGTTGAGTATGGTTAAGATTGAGGTTGAGTAAAATCAAGTACAATTCAGACCAATTCAGACTGGTCGAGTAAAAATCAGTACAGTCGAGTACAGATATAGACCATTTCAGATTTGTACTGGTTTGTAGTGATAATGACGCACAACTTTAACAAAAGGCTTTGAAAACGAATAGTTGTATGCATTTTATAGAGCACTTAAAGGTTAAAGTGGTTCGAATGATCGTCTTTTTATTTGTTAAAAATACTTAGCAATATAAATTGAAATGCATTATTGACGGTTTATGAATGATTTGATTATTGTTCTATATATAAAAAAACAATAAAGAAGGATAAAAGAAAATTTGGGATAGATGTCAATGAGACAACAACCAAAGGACACACGTACGCAAAAACCCAACATCGTTTAAAAGATTATTAATTCAAAAACTTCCTGTATAATACACCTGTAAATTTTAGTTGAAACAGAATATCCTGCAACAGTGTCATTATGAGACCAATGTTTTGAGAGAGTGGCGTAGCTACTGTCAACGCAATGATGCACTTGTGTGCTAAATAAGGTAAAATTAATAACAGGAAAAACTGAAACAGTAACGAAGAAAGGGTGGGACATGAAGACGGAAAGTGCATGAAAGCGAAAGAGTTTAGAGAAAAAACAGGAGGACATTACAAATACAGTTAACTTTTCTGCGTTTTTACTGTCCGTTTTTTTTAACATGTATCGAATTGTAAATTAAAACTTTTATACAGATTGGTTGATTGATTGATATTAATTTGACGCCGGTGGCTTAAATGTATATCCAGGACAAAAACAAAATTTAAGAACTTATCAAAACAGTAGGTTTTTCAAAACTGGTGTGCCTCGACCAATGACGGGAAATTTGCCCTGCCACTTGAAAAAGAGGGTAAAATTGAAATGGGAAGGCAATCAGTCTAAAGTATCAATTGCAACAGGTAACAACACTCAAAGAGTTGTTGCAAATTATCTATCTTCAATCATACAGATATGTGTCGCTTAGTCGAAATAAAAATAATCCATATATTTCTCAGTAGTTCCTTTTTCAAGCGATTGTTTAAAGAGGACCACACCTGAAAGCCGGGTCATTGATTATGCATATCAATACAAGAAAAAATAGGATATACTTCATTCAGACATCAGTCCAATCATAGCACAATATCAAAACAACACTATACCGTCTTAGATAAGTACATATGCAATCTGTGAAGCACTTTATTGTTTCAAATCTAGTGAAGGAATGACTGTAATATTTTGTTTCTGTCTATGACGAAGTAACATAAAAAAAAAAAGTGATGCACACTGCATCACCTGCGTAGCGGGTTATTTAAAAGTGTGCACCACATTTTAATGCATTTGTATTAGACAAAAAAAAATATTACAAATAGTCCTTATAATGTAATTCAAAATTCCATTTTTAAGGAGTAAATCACGAAAAACTTGGTGACGTCATGGTCCCATGACAAAATGAGCTGATAGACTGATAGCAATCTTTCTTCAGGTCTAACGTATCCATTCTGACCGGACGTGACTGTGTATTTATATATCCAGCAAACACCTCCTCACGATGGAATTTATTGCCAGATAGTAGAAGTCAAAGGGACTATTTTTCTATACCTAAGTCAATCCTCGGGATCACTGATCACTTTTGATCAATATATGATTTTCAAAACTATGTATTTTGATTTTGTTTTCGAAATTTTACCTGATTTATCATGAATTTTGACATCAAATGAAGTTGACACTTTTAGGCTACGTAGGGAAAAAAATATTTATTCTAAAATGTTTGTTTTTTAATTTCTATTTAAAAGTCGAACTTTTAACATTTTGTGAGTATCAAACTTATAACTCTGAAAAGTAACTCATTTACCTTGAATCTGGTTATTTTACTTCTTCAAGGAACTGTGCACATGCCTGATACATCGAATTTTAAAACAAAATCTCGCATACCATATACATAAAATTTTATTTAAGTATATGATACGGGGATTATCTCTTCGACAGTCCCAATGTATTTTTTGCAGCTTATATATTTTCGTTTTTGTTAATTTAAATAATTTCAAATTGTTCGAGCAAATTAAGAAACATGGTTCAAATTTAAGAAAACGCATGGTGCAATGCGCCTCCACTAGGTAAAGAACCTTGTGTTGTTTTGTTTTTTAGTTATATCTCAATCCCGTTTTGTAATAATACGGTGATTTGGTGTTGATGACAGCTATTTGATAATCTCTGTTAAAATAATTAACAGTTCGTAATTTAATTTTGGATGTAACACGTCTTCTGATTGGCTGAAATTCTTTTGTCTATCAGCTCATTTTGTCATGTGACCATGACGTCACCAAGTTTTTTCGTGATTTACTACTTAAACATGGAATTTTGAATTACATTATAAGGACTGATTGTAATATTTTTTTTGTCAAATACAAATGCATGAAAAATATAGTGCACACTTTTAAATAACCCACTACGCAGTTGATGCAGTGTGCATCACTTTTTTTTATGTTATTTCGTCATAGACAGAAACAAAATATTACAGTCATTCCTTCACTAGATTTGAAACAATAAAGTGCTTCACAGATTGCATATGTACTTATCTAAGACAGTATAGTGTTTTTTGATATTGTGCTATGATTGGGCTGATGTCTGAATGAAGTATATCCTATATTTTCTTGTATTGATATGCATAATCAATGAACCGGCTTTCAGGTGTGGTCCACTTTAAACAATCGCTTGAAATAGGAACTACTGAGAAATATATGGAGTATTTTCATTTTGACTAAGCGACACTTATCTGTATGATTGAAGATAAACATGAATACTAAGAGATATCATCCAACGAACAACGTATGTTCTATAACTGCTACTGTACAGTTGGATCAAGAAATCGAATACAGAATTTTGGATCATTTATACCTTTTTATTGAGAGCACAAAGAGATTTAGATATTAGTATAAGTATGATTTGTTGAACTTAAACCAATGAAGTTGTTTGAATCACAGATAATGTACATTTTTTTTTAAATATTTCACTTTTGGTCCAGACACATGCAAAGAGGTTTAAAGGAAATTCATATTCACGTTAGTAATTACACTGTTCTTTTTGTTAATTCCGCTTTTCCATTATTCATGTCTTTTTATTGTCTGTAAAACTAAAAAAAGAGACAAATACAAAGAAAAAAAATAAAAATACATTTCATCACCATGTCCATGTACTGTAAAACATATGATACGAATAAAATGCATTAGCGGGACTTCCGGGAAATGCGAATCACAACTTGAACAAATATAACATCGATTGAGAGCAGGTTGTTCTTGCATAATCATATATAGTCTTAAACATGTTAAAACATAATCTTGTTTTCGTTTTGAAAATTGGATACAAACCATAGAATATTCTGAAGTGCACACATATTCATACTTGGTACTTAGATTTAAAGACGTTTCCAGTTGTGTTTTACTATTGTTGAGTCTGCAAATTACACCCATGCAAATTCATTTATATTCAATGTATAGTAAATAACTACTTATAATGTCCAGCAAATGTTTTTTTCGATACCTTATATTATTAACGTATTGTCCATTTGCACCGTCCAAGTTTAACATATATTATAGCCTAGCCGGAAAAGTTCAGTTTCATTGATAAAATATTAACACTAAAGTTGGTTGAATCATGATAATATTTTATTTACTGTTGAAATTTTTCAAACTTGAATTATTGAAATATAAGAAAAGACTGATCCGGCTGTATGTTTCAAATTTTTAATTTAAAGTAACCCTCCTGAACGTTTAGAAAAGTTTTTAGAGTATATTATCAGATTATAATGAGCAAAAACAGAATGTAGAAAAAAAAATACAAAATATTTTAAAGAATGGACAAAATTTAAAAAAGATAGAGAATGATAATCGAAAAAAAACAGTTAAAGTTTAACAATGCAGAAATGAAGCCCCCTTCCAGATACTCCCTTGCGCGGGTAATTTTAGTAGATAAGAATAAGAAGTAAATTTATATCGAGTTCCCTGTCTTTAGTCAAAGAATATATTTTTTTTTGTATTGGAACCTACTTCATTTACCTAAAATGTTAGCAGGTTGTAAATACATATCAGTATGATAACATCCCGTTGAAAGATGTCGAATCCTGTAATTCAACAGCTGTGGTGGTGATTAGATCTGTAAAACATATGGTGTCGAAGGTTTTTATTATGTCTTAAACTTATATTTTGTCACAATAATCAACGATTCCTGTTTTGTTTGATCAATCTTACCTTATTTAATATACTTTCTCTAATCTCGAAACAACCTTTGAATTAAACCGCCATTTAAACATCCTTGAACTGCTTTGTTTATCGGTTTACATTGTAGTCATATCTCCCGGCCACCACGTGATCAATTTCTATTTTTACCTGTATACCTTCCTCGTTTTCGTCGCTGTTTTTGTCAGAACTCAAAGCTCGTTTCAGGTATTTACAAGGCTTCCATTTGATACATTGATATGTCAATAGGTTTTTTCCATTATCGGATACTTTGGAATCTGATATTTTTTAAGGCAGTATTTTGAACGACAATGTTGTTTCATTTTTATCATGTTTAATTACGTAGCAGATCGATTATTTTTAGCTCATATGATATTAAGGTCAGTGGGTGGTACTGGATGTGAGCATCTACTTTCTGAGTTAATCTGTGTCAAAGATCTTTTTTCTTTTTAAACTATTGACATAATTGAAACCAAACTCGAGATGATTATGAATCCAAAGGATATTGAATTACGCACATTATTTGACTTTGTTTTGAAGATCTTGACCTCTTCAACATGTTCAACTAGCACGGCAATCATGACCGAAAATTGAACAGAAGAATAACATGTAAACCATATATATTTTTAGAAAATGTATCTGTTGAAAAAACTATATCCATAAAAATTGACGGACGATTCTTTGCTACACTTATTTTTCTTTACTGTTGAATTGTGCTTGTAAAAGTAACACTTGTTACAGTTGGGGTGTCGCAAGCACATGTCTCGATTGACATTAAAGAGGATCTCAAAAACCCAAATATTTGAAAGCCACAGATTTATAAATACTTGAAAACGGAAGGAGCTATGAAATAAAAAAATACATAACAAAGAATAATGAAATCCATATAATGTCTACTATACCTGAGATAGTTTCAATCTTCATTTCAAGAGGCAAATGCATTATTTATTCTGATTGTCCAGTATCTAACAAATTTAACCCCTGAAACTAGAATCAAAAGTTTTTGAAATGTTATGGAATTGATTATTAGAAAATAGGTTGATGATATTGTTATTTTTTACAAAAAAATACTGAGGGTAACCATGTGGGTTTTTTTTTAAATTGAGTTCAGATTGGATGACAAAAAAATTAATTTGGAAAGAATTCGATAAGATAAACTTTAAAAAAATTGGGTAATCAAATATGTTAGAGCACATTAAATAGTATTGGTGACAAAATCTCTTTTTAATATGCCACAAATCACTGCCTGTGGGGACATCGAATACTTACAGTTACTATTCTGTTGACATCAAATTGTTATACATAAAAGCATGCCATGAATTAACAATATACTTACTTTGCTATGCTAAAAACAAACTGTTGACTTAAAATATATAAACAAAACGTTGGAGAAATTGTTGAGGTATTCAAAATGGCGCAAATAAATTCGAAATGTCGGCCGTACTTATTCACCAAATGAAAAACAAAAATCAGGTTTGCGTATTTAAAATATTTTACCTCGAAAATTTAAAAAATATTTATTCGCTTTTATCATGTTAATTTGAATATATATCGTGTTTTCTTGTAAACATGTGGATGCAGCAATTTTTGAAAGGGGAATCTACCTGGAAAATACGTCAGGTCTATTAGTCTCTAGTGGCAGACAGTGACTATTTTAATACATGTATCTGCTAGTGGGTAAGGAAGGATCTATTAATAGGGAAGGGTGAACCGTTTTCTCTTTTAAAATTTGTAGACAACGTAAACTTAAGATAATCAATCACAAAAACATATCGACAAGGCAAATCCAAGTCCCAACTAAAGCCAAATATGTGCTTTTAAAATAGAAAAATAGACAAACCACAAACAAAAATATATTTTAAAGCTGATACCACTAAATAAACATGTTAAAGTAGACTCAGTTTAAAGGTAGATGCAACATGGAAGGCATTTATTTTGATAAGAGAACAAGATACAAAAAATAAATACAAGATATCTCAACAACTCATCATCGCTATATCAACAACACTATAGTTATTAAATATATCTATAACATCAGTAAACCTATATATAAACAGAAAGAAACAATACTAACAAAAAGAAATCTTTGTCAAATAATAATTTTTGGAGCGGATATCTAAGGAAAAACTGCTAAAGATATATGCCTGTCTTGAGGTTACAATAACAATAAGAAATCAATAACAAAACAAAATAAAAAAAACGAAATTAATCTGATAGTGAATTTCAATTTATTAACAGTTTAACGATTTCCCGCTAATATGTATATGTCATATTACCGAAAAGTATCACGACAATAATTCTATGATAGGTTCCATATCTATGGCAAATTCCTAATCTATGGGAAATATGACGTCACAAATGTTAAAAAAATCATAAATCTATGGCAGTTTTTTTTTTGTTTTCTCCAAATCTATGGCCGATTTTGATATTACGTAATATATAGAAGGAAAAGAAAAGGCCAGTTTTCAAGGACCCTAATCCATAATTTGAATTATATTTCAGAATTCGAGTTTACGTTAACGAAATCACTGCAAATGAGAAGATGTAATCATCTGATTCGGACAAAATAAGAATACTAGCGAACAAACCCATAGTCATTCGTAGCAGCAAAATCATTGGTGCAGGCAATTTCACACAAATGCATATGTTTTTGGTGTTTTTGTTGTTTATATTTCGAGTTTGTTGCTTTTTGGTTTGCTTTTTGCTTTTCTTTCATAATTTGTCGTGGTGATATGCTGTTTTCTTGTTGTTTTTTTTATCCATATGTTCTGTTTAATTTTCGTTTTATTTAACATAACGAATAGCATGTTGTCAGCTACATAACAGTGACTACCTGTACTATTGTAGCAAATAATCTTTCTTGAGATTGGTGAAAAAAAAAAAATCGGTCTTAGATTTTTACATTTTTTTCTGCTATATTTATGTCGAATAACTGTACTATTGGAGCAATACGGATTTTTTTAAAGAAATCCACGTGTTTGAGGCAAGTCGTAGTTCATTACAAGACTATGACTTAAATCGTCATCAGTTAAAAAATATTTATCAATGCTCAAATAAACATTAGGTTAAAAGTCAAACTGCGTTTCGGGTTGTTTAGGGACTTGGTTAAACGAAGGGTCAAACAGGTACCATGCACAGAGTAGAAAGTGCTTATTCTTCTGGGGCACATCATTTCACCCCTACAGTCTATCTATGTTCATTTCACAAATGGTTATGGGTAACGCTTCCTAGACGGACTCCTTTTTTCTTATACTGGTTTTTACTTAAAAGCAGATTTTTCGCTACCTTTTGACATTTCGACTTATTTAAGGCAGCTTTGAAATCATTGGTCAGATATGTCATGACTAGTCCGCCATTTGCAGAAAATCTGTCATAGATTTGAAAACTAGAAATCCGCCTTAGATTAGGAAACTAAAAAATTGCCATTGATTAGGAAACTAAAAAAAATACCAAAGATTAGGATTCTAAAAAATGTTACATAGATTGGGGATGGTATGACGTCATATTTACCATAGATTAGGAATCTGCCATAGATCTGGAACCCGCCATAGATTTGAGTCCTACAAGGGAAATCTGCTAAAGATGTATGCCTGTCTTCGGGTTTCAAATAACAATAAGAAATCAATAACAAAAAAAAAAAAAAACAAAAAAAAAAACAAAATCTATCCGATAGTGAATTCCAAATTATTAACAGTTTAACGATTTCCCGCTAATATGTATATGTCTGATTACCAAAAAGTATCACGACAATAATTCTTACTTCTTCTGTCAACTAACAACTGTCTCATATTGAACATAAATATAACCTTTTTATCCCAAATTTGGTTCATTCTGGATCGAAATTTCTATCGACACTAAATATACCTTTTATCAACGTTGTATTTTTAACCTATTTAAAACTTAGAAAGCATCAACTTAAATTCATTGTTGATTTAACGTTGTCAATTCTATGTTGATATTTTTATGCAAAAATCAATTATGATTCAATGACGTGATTTAAACGTTGATACGATTGACGTTGATAATCCGTTGTATTTACGTTAATCAAAGCTACAACCAAATTTCAACATATTTTCAACGTGTATTCAACGTTGAGTGCCTGCCGGGACATGTCTTCTCTGACAAATTCCATCTGAACCAATTTTGATAAGATTAATGAGATAAGATATATATATGATAATCCAGTTTTATAAAAGTGTCACCATCCATTCATTATCTACATAAATATGTTCACAAGATCATAAAAAACCTATCATTAATTAAAGGATGCTAGCCGAAAGCAACTTTTGAGACACTATCCTTAAAACAGGCATCCAATATATACACAAAAGACAACAACTGTACATGTATAAAATATTAGTTCATTTTTTGAACTAGCTGAAAGTGGAACCATATTATCATTTCACATACGATAACTGACTTGTTCAATATCAGATAGATAATCAAAATCCACATTTAAAAGACAGGCTTTGGCATATAATTCATGTCTAATATCAAAGTAAAACAACAATTAAAAAGAAAGTGCTTCTCATCTTCAATTTTGCCCCTATCATAAAAAATACACAAACTTGTAGAGATTATAGTGGTCTAGCATATGTCCTGTTTCAACTTCAAATTGATTATAACGAACCAGGTCTAAATAGGGACAAAATACGTCGGTGGCATCTATTATTATCGAACTTAACATTAGGCTCCGTGCCAATACAAGTTTTAAACAATCGATAATGTCTTGATTTATCACTAATGAAATAATTTTTATCATTCCATATCTCCTAATAACAAGATTCTTTTTCAGAAGTTTGTATAGAAGCCAACAAATTACTCAAATTAATATCATCTTCTACATTATCAATTCACTCATATTTACGCCCTAACTGTAAAGCTCTATAATCCCGTAACGATTTTCATCTAATCGCCAATGTATAAACCATTTTGCATATTATACTGGTTTTGTCACATTAAACACGATACAATAATTTGAAATTTTGATAGACCATCAACTGATAAAAACCCATATCACCTGTAGCAACTAAATTGCTGCTTCGTTTGCTAAAGTCTTGGTGAACATTTAAATACCTTGCTTTGCAAGCTATTTTTACATCATGTATATTTATTCCCCATACATAAGAAGCAGAAGCCAAATTTGGTTTTCTACAAAATCATATAGTTTTGAATATTTGAATTCATCGGATGTTTTTTTTTTCTTAAACGGTTATGGGATTTTGTTTGGTGCATTAATTAATATGATGGAAGATTCTTTAAGAAATCATAAATGGTCTTCAATCGATAATCTATCAGACTTATTGCAAAATCCCTGCAACTTATGCAATATTACCGCAGGCATGAGAGTTATTTTGATATACATTTTAACTAGGCAATATGAATTATACTGTTTCAAACAAAAATTAATAAAAAAAAAAAAATGCCAAATTGCGCCCCATTTACCGTAAGTGAGTTAACATAAATAATTTGTTGTTTATGCCTGCAAAGTGACCCAAAAATGCATGCTGTCTGTACTTCTAATAGTAGTTGCATGTTTTGTTAGATCGGTCCTTTCTGTCTTTAGTCATTTCATTATGTTTTGATGATTTGTATACTTTGCATAAACATGATAAATGTTTAGTGCATGATCACTGTCCAAGGTTATTGGGATGTATGATCGCTATCAAACAAGTTTAGTGTTTTATTTATTTGCTCATCCCAGCCCAGGAGACTGTAAGTCAGTAGTTGTATGTATAAGCGTAAATCAGGTGTTTTATAGATCTATGAACTGTATTTACTCATTGTGAAGGCCCTTATGTAACATGTAACGGTTCACATTCTCGTCCTTTTGTTTGCTGTTTATATGATTAAGAGGTCTTTAATTTTGAATTATACCACATCTCAATTTTATATTATGACTATAACTGTATAAACATGAAATCGCTTTTATTGCTCTACTTCATCTCAAAACAACAGGGAGAGTTTCAAAATGGAGCAAACAGGCTCACATAACTACAAGTTTAAGACGCTCCCTTGTGCCGGTTTGAGTAGAATTGTTTGATAAATGTCGATGATGTCATGTCATGTATCATCGGTGGATCAATAAACACAGCAACGGGTTAATATCAACGAATTATACATTATACATGTATATGGCAAGCACATATAATAAATGTTGTAAAATTTACTCGACAATATAACTGTTAAAACATAAACAAACTAGGCATGTATACAACCAGGGGCATTCAAGATAAACATATATCATGTAAAATAACGGGAAGTACGTATACATGGTACAAATTATTTGGGTGGAATGCATAATAAATAAGATAAACACACTAAATGAAAGAGGGCAAATAAAGTAGCACACGTTTCAGAAAATCATCTTCAGATTAAAGACAGGATAACTGTAACAATACTATCATAAATGTAGCATTTTTTTTTCTTGTGACGTTCATCTGATTTGTCTGTTTTAAATCTCCATACGCAATGTTAATTTTTATTTTGCAGTTAAACGTAGTCTTATAATGGCTAGTGCAGCACATATTTGTAGTATTTGTGATCTTCGTCATGTGACCAAACCAACCGTATCCTGGTGCTCAGAGTGTGACGAAGGGTTTTGTTCTGGTTGTATAGAACACCACAGCTTAGCGAAGGCAACCAGACATCACAAGACGATGCCAATAACTGAATATCAGAAACTACCTCTACATGTTCTGCAGATCCCTCAGTCGTGTACCAAGCATGATGAAAAGTTCCTTTTCTACTGTAAAGATCATGAATTACCGTGTTGTGGCAAATGTGCCATGGAAGGCCATAAAGGGTGCAGCGAAGTAATCAATCTTGACGACATCGTCAAGAACGTAAAGACCTCGACCTCTTTTGAAGAAATTGAGGAAACGCTTGCTGAAGTTGTAGATAATATTAAAGAAATACAAAAGGTATACAAGGGAAATATAACTACACTATCAGAAAACAGAAAACAGATTGAAAAACAAATTCAGAACATTCGTTTTAAGATCAATACCCATCTCAATCAAATACAGCAGAAGTTGGTAGATAAACTGCAAGAAGTAGAGGAAACCGAAAGTAAAAAAGTTTTCCAGCTGTCGAAAGCATTAGAAGAAAAAGAAGATAAATTAAAAAATTACCAAAATACAATTGTCAATATCAAGCACAATGCGTCTGATCTACAATTATTTATGTCAATCAAACAAATAGAGCAGGATTTAGCCAAAGAAGAAGAATTTACTCTATCACGCGTTGATGGAGACAAGGTGAATAGCATGACGATTACTTAGAAAATTGATGAATCAGTTAACACCATCATACAAAGCGTACAAAGATTTGGAGAAATTATTTTGGAAACCAAATTTTCTGAAACAAAACTAAGGAGAAAGAAGAAACAACAAGCCCAGATGTTTGTACCTAAATCAGACAACAAAACGATTGACAATATTTCCGCAAAGTTGCAACAGCAAATACAAACACAATCTAAAAACGTCAAGGGGTGCTGTATTTTACCTAATAGGAGCATGGCATTTACTTGCTTTGATAAAGAGAAAGTCCTGGTTATTGGGAATGACGGTGAAAAGAATTTTGAATAAAAGGTGGCGTCTGCAAGTGATCTTACATACATAAAAAGTGATAACAGTATTGCTGTATCCTCTTCTAGTAGTATCTCTGTCATTGATATTCGAGAAAAGAGGATTAAAAGGAATATTCAGCTTCGATCAGTTGCCTGTGGTCTGGTAAAAAGACACGACAGGGTAATTTACTGTTCTTCCGATGGTATAAAGGAGATTGACCTTGCTGGTAAAATTGTAAGTGATATAATATCTACTAAGCATTCAATATTCCCATATATTGACACCCATGGGAGCAATATTTACTATACAAACTATGATAACGATTCCGTTACATGTTGTGACTTTGAAGGTACAGTTAATTGGAAGTTCACAGACAAAAACATTCTTCAGCATCCATTAGAGATCTCTGTGGACAACGAAGGTAATGTGTATGCTGTTGGTGAAAACTTAGGCAATGTGGTAGTTATATCACCAAATGGACAAAAAGGTAGAAAGCTTTTCCCAGATAGTTGTCATCTACAAAAAACACAAGCCTTACATTATGACAGAACAACCAATTTATTATTGGTTGCTGGGAGGTGTGCAGAAGCGTTTTTATATAAAATTGAACGGAAATGAACAAAATAACACGAAAAGTTTGGATTAAAATGAGAATTGTTGTCAATTATCAATATTTGTGAGCATAGAAGATTTTAAAATAAATATTCCAAAGTCTGGATTTGGAAAACATGGAAAATGCAACTGACTAGTAATTGATGGGTTGTTTTGCTTTACCTCCAGTGGCACATATTTCTTGCATTTTTAGAACAACAATAAATAAGCAATAGGATATCGACCAGGATGAAGGGCTAGAAATTTGGTTTGATTATGGAAAATGAGGATATAATTGATAGGGTCAGAAATTGAGCCTTACAATAAGCCACCTATGAGTCCCTAAAAAGTTGTTGAAAGGATTCGTATGGGGAAATGATACAAATTCAGGAGAGGTAATGATGTCAAGATCGATCTAAAAAAGGTATTATTCGCGACGTCAAAGTATGAAATGTTTATTTCTACTGATTGAAGGACATACAGTAAAAGTTAAAGGGAAGATAATGGAGTCGCAAACGTAACTTTCGTTTCCGACATCCTATGTTGACTTATGAAGAAAAGATGAAATTTTAACTTATTTGAATCATTCGCTAGAAAACGAGAACATTTGGACCCTTCTATTTTAACATAACATTTGGCTTGATTATGTATCAGCTATTGGAACAAATCACTGATGATGTTACTTTAAAAAATATAAATATACATAGAAAGGCTGTTTTTTTAAATCATGAAAATTTAATAAAAATGAACGTATCAAAGAATTGTTAAACAGAGCATACTTATGTAAAGAAAAAGAGAGGCGAAAGATACCAGAGGGACATTCAAACTCATAAGACGAAAAAAAAGTGACATTGCCGTGGCTTAGAAACAAAAAGACAAATAAACAATAGCAACTTGTTTTTGTACTGTTATGAATCACAGTTTATGACCAAACTCAGTAAAGACCCGTCTAAATTGCATTTAATTGATAAATTCAACAACATTATCTTTTATATTTTTTCGTTAAATAATCAAGCATTTTCTAAATATACTGCCGAAATTTACCCAAAGGAACTTATTTTAAATAAATCAAATGTAAACGGTAATAACTGTCCTTTCCTAGATTTGGATATTTCAGTTTTACACGGGAAACTAAAATTTACGACAATAGAGATGATTTTTCGTTACCTATTGTTAATTTTCCTTTTTTGGATGGTGATGTTCCTTTGGCACCATCTTACAGTGTTTATATATAACAACTCGTTCGCTATGCCCGAGTCTGCTGTGACGTTTTCGATTTTAATAAACGTAATCTATGTATTTTTGGTAAATTATTAAGTCAGGAATTTCGTTACCACAAATTACTTAAAACCTAAATTCTTCCATAGATATAAAGATTTGGTTTTGAAGTTTGGTTGTACATTTTTGTACCTGTAGAAAACTTAATTCAAACGGGATAGCACATCCTCATTTTTACGGAGATGTTGTTTCCAGTGCCCGGAAATTTAGAAACGATCCTTTAAATAAAATTTTTTTTAAAAGGTTACCAATTCAACAATGTAATTAGATCTTTTAATATTGTTTTTATTGGTATTAATATTGATTTTGTTTTCAGTAAATTAAAAGCAAACTAAATATTATTGTTATATATATATGCACATTCATGGATCTACAATCTGTCGGTACCTGTATCTTGGCATTGCACAAGGTCATGTTTTCTCTGACTGTTTATGACGTCTTTACACTAAATCCATTTGATGTTGGATGTGTAATGATTGATAATTTAGTCTTAGACGCATGATTTATTTTATTAGTTGTTATTGGCTTTGAACGAGCTGTTAGTAACTACTAGTATTCTCAGATCTGTACTTAGTGTCTTTTTGTTGTTGGGATGTACAAGTACTTTTTTGTTAGATGTATTTCTATTTGTATCCATCTGATGTGTTAAGCCTTTTTCAACTGATTTTTATAGTTCGTTCTTAAGTTGTACCGTAACACCACTGTTCCAGGTTAGGGGGAGGGTTGGGATCCTGCTTAAATGTTTAACCCCGCCACATTCTCTATGTATGTGCCTGTCCCAAGTCAGGAGCCGGTAATTCAGTGGTTGTCGTTTGTTGATTTGTCACATGTTTTTTGTTCATTTTTTTGTACATTAATTAGGCCGTTAGTTTTCTCGTTTGAATGGTTTTACATTTGTCATTTAGGGGCCTTTTATAACTGACTATGCGGTATGGGCTTTGCTTATTGTTGAAGGCCGTATGATGACCTATAGTTGTTAATTTCTGTGTTATTTGGTCTCTTGTGAAGAGTTGTCTCATTGGCAATCATACCACATATATTTTTATATACTGTAACGATTTCGTCCCTTAAACCGAGTGGATAAGATTAATTAGAATAAGAGGCTTAATCGAATATGATTTGCATGGATCCTTTGAGTTGGTATAAGGTTGAAATAATAACTCAGTCAGGTATAACTTTCAGATGTACTTTATGTATCATCTATAAAATAAAAAAAATTACAATTCATTGACAACTTTACATTTATATCTATATACAACATGCCGTAATCATCCAGTTTATAGGTCAGGAAGGTTGACTAAAATTACAAGAAGGTTGATTTTTTTCGATGGTTGATTCGGTAGAAGGTTGAACTTTTTAACCTTCCGTTACCGATATTATAAAATACTTATAATAGTTGATTCTCTCTCTTAAAATGAAAGTGGATTTCCAGAAAACCTCTCTCATATTATTATACCGATAGAAGATTGACTAAGTAGAACGAAGGTTGACGGGGAATTTCCCGGAGGTTGAAGGCTGACTTATGCAAAACAAACAATAGCCATGGGTAAATCTAACGTTAGAAGGTTTAGTTTTTCTTAAAACATTTAAAACCTGCGTACCACACTTAAGGATGACTGTGATTTAGACATTTTTAGAAGGTTGACTAAATATAATGACTAGCTTATTTTTGACTGCTCTTGGAGACGATGAGATTAGATCTGAAGTTCGTTTTGTCAACCTTGTATTTATAATTTTTGGGTTAGTAGATCAACCAATCAAAACGTGTGTTATGTAAACAAGCAATCTCGTGTAATAAACCGCCTATACATAACTAATATAGCTGCTCGAGTAAATAAATTATGACACTGTTGTGATTTAGATGATTACGGCTAAAATACAAGTGATTACATTAAGAAAATAAGTAAGTTAAAAAGGTAAACACATTCCCACATCATCTATCATAAACGTACCTTCCAACCAACCGTAAATATTCTGAACGAGGTGAAATTTCATCGTAAAAACAGCGATGTAAAAACGTAAACAGCTGATTTGTAAAATTACTACTATAAATTATGGACACGAGATCCATTAATTTAATCATACGATTACTTAATTGTAACACTACACAAAACACAACATCGAAATGAAAGAAAGATATTCAAAATGTTTTTACAAAAATCCTTCTGCGTGTTTATCTTTTGAAACCAAAAAGTTTGGTATGTCTAACCAAAATATATAAATGTCAAAGAAACCGATTTTTTGAGAATATTTGAAAAATTTCTATTCCATCTCTTAAAGAAGCACATGAAGCTATATTTTTATTATATATTTGAATTTGCTAGATGAAATATTGCTTGTACGCAAATTATCAGCAACAGTGGGATCCAAAATAATCCTATGATTTTAATGATAAGCTTAAAACAGTTTCATGGACCCCTGTTTTTTTTTAATTAGATTGAGCTTAATTATGTAGAAAAGATTTTGTTTGTTTTCAAAATGAATATCTAAAAAATCAATAAACGGCTATATTAAGTTGAAACAATATTATTCATTTTAAATATTAATTTAAAAAACGGAAATACATTTCTAACATATGTTTAATACTGCTTTAGTGATCTTATGGTAACTTCCCTGTCTGGAGTGTGGGAGATCGTTGATTCTATTTCCGAACGGGTACCAAAAATCAAGATTACAATTCCTTTCTTCTTTGCTTAAACTAATTTGAAGAAACAGACCTTAAAAAAAAAGTGTCATTTATTCCATGATAGGAACACACATAATTTAGAGTTACCTCTCTTGGCTCAAACACTTTAAATGAAAAGTCCCTATGTAATCATATTTTTGGAAAGGGGGTTTGCAAAGTTTAAACAGGCAACCAATAAAATTGCTTAGTGTTTTGAGACAAGTGCAGGTCATAAATTATTGAATATTTAGAAAACAATTATAGAAAGTGAACATTGATTTTTTTCCTGACATAACAGCAAAGGATTATTACTCTAGTTTCATATAACGAAAGGTACGTGTAGAAAAACAAAGGATATGGAGTATCCAACCATGACACACAATCAGTACATTTTTTCTGTTCTAACTGAATTACACCTATACCATTAAAGTGTATATTTTCAATGTATAAATACAATTAAATTGCAATCACATATCAATTCAGGATTAAATACTACATTCTGTCTATGAAAACTAGGCTAGAACAATATAAAGTCATTCATTGATTTGTGAATAATTTTCGACATACAGGTGAATACAAGACAAACACAGTACATATATATATATATATATATATATATATATATATATATATAAATGTGCTGAACTAAAAATATAAATGGATAAACAGAGATAATACCTGAATACAGTACACTTAAAGTACATAGAAAACACTGATTGTAGCATGTATATGGTACAAAGGCCCAATAAATTTCCATATATAGTTACATCGCCAGATCTTTAAAGATGCATCAAAATATTCAGGTCCTGTGCAAAATATATAAATTATAACCTACATAAGTCTAATGAACTAAATCGTATCTGCATAGAAGTAACACAACAAGTATTTATGTTGACACGACTTTTTTGAAAAACCTTTTGTAATAATAATATTAATCATGTTAATATAACTGTACCCCATTTATGAAATATTATTTCTTCTGAGATGATTCTGAAATAATAAAAAATATGTCATTAATGAACAATAATTTTGACTTATTCAAAAATACATTTCCTCTCAAATTCAAACAAAAGGAAAAATCTGTGCAACAACCACTAGTCAGGTTAAATTTTCCCTTAAAGGCAATGTTTAAAATGTTTGATTTAGTGCTACTTCATAATTTATAAACTAAAGATATTGAGGAAAAACTGTCGACGACAAAGAAAAAGAAACAAAGTTAATTTAGTTGACATAGTAACATAAACGTTCAGTCCTTGTAACTTTTTAGATTCGAGCGGCACTGATGGGTTTTTTGTAGACTTAACGTGCGTCGGAAGTGCACAAATCATAAGTCTGATATATTTAGTAGTTTCTTTTTCACCAATTAAAAAAACCGTCCTAAATCAAGGACGGCCGTAAAAATCCTGAATGTGTAACCGATGCCTAAAAATGCATCAGTTACATTATGGAGTTTTACTGCTGTCCTTAGTAGTGCTATTTCCGTTTACATTTGTTATAAGCTCTTTAAAATGTTCTATAATCTTGATTATTTGCAACTGTTGATATGTTTTAATCATGGGATCACTATTGGAAAGATATTTATACTAAAGCCTTTTGATATTATTATCAGTTTTAAAAGGTTAGAGATAAATGATATCTGAAGAAAATTTAAAAACATTATGCATATGTTCCAAGCTTAGATAAGCATAAAGAAATACACGTTTAACTCGATATGCAACCCTGAATAAAAGTAAGCCACATTCAGTCATGTATGTCTTTTTATTTTGTTTCAGAGAGAAAACCATTGACAATGTTTTTAATCTTGATTGATCAGACTAAAGGTGTATAAGGGAATCCCTTAAATAAAAAGTGTCATACAGCAAGGAAACAATAAAAATAGAACACAAAAAAGACAACAAGAAGTCAAAGTACTATTTATGTTTTTTGTTAAGCAATAAGTTTTATGTAAACAAAATCGAAACCCCAGGGGCATGTTTGCTTTGTTTGAATCAGTATTATGATAGTTCGTATTATGGGCCTCGCATAATTATATATGTGCCTCAAATATAAATCTCCAAGCAAGGCCCTTGCTGAATGTCATGTTTAGCTCACCTATCCCGCAGTGAGCTTTTGCCATTACTTCACGTACTTTTACAAAAATCATCTGAAACTAATGATTTAAATTTAACCAAACTTGGCCACAACCATCATTAGGGTGTACTGTATAAAAATGTGCCCGAAAATTCCGCTTGCCTACAAACATGGACGACATAATTTAAATTAGAACATAAGGGTAAATAGCAATCAGTATACACCTTATTGCAGTTTTTGTCTCGCCTGCGACGAAAGTTGCAGTATGGAAGACATAGGTATAATTACAATGCATCGGCGGCGACGACGACGTAAACTATTTGTTTAAAGCTTTATGTTTCAGAAGGTAGGAGACCTGGACGCTTCATACCTTGTATGCAGATAGCTTCTGTTACGAAGTAGTTTCCGTCTGGCATATGTGCATTATCCTTCACCTCATTTTTATGATTCAGTGACTGCTTGAAAACAAATTACATTTTTTTATGTGTAATATAATAACCATATTTGGTGTATGATTTCCTTGAAATGTCTACAAGCCCATCACGTAGAGTATACCTGAGCTCGACCTTATTCCATAGATCAGTGACCAAGATTAAAGTTACGTGATCAAGTCCGTATGCCAGATACTGTAAGCAATAGGTCAACTTTATTTGGTTTATGGAGTGATTATAAGGGGTACATGTCCGACTGACATGTTTTATCTGACCTTGACCTCAATTTCATGGTTCATTGAACACTGTTTAGTTTTGTTGTTTGGTCTGTTTCCCAGAAACTATAAGCAATAGGTTAACGATATTGAATGATTGCAAGGGGTACATGTCCGACTGATAGATGTCATCTTACTTTGACCTCAAGTTCATGGTTCATTGAACAATGTTTAGTTTGTGTGTTTTGGTTTATTTCTCAAATACCACAATTAATATGGCCACTATATTTGGTGTATGGAATGATTGTCAGGTGAACAAGTCTGTCTTCTAGGTTTTATTTGAATTTGGCCTCATTTACATGTTTCATTGGACAATGTTCAGTTTTTCTGGTTTGGTCTATTTTGCAGATATCATAATCAATAGGTCAATTATATTTCGTGAATGTAATAATTGTGAGGTGAATATGTCTGGCAGGGTTCATATAAACTTGACCTAATTTTTATCGTTCATTGGTCAATGTTAAGATTATGTGATACCTGTTACAGTAGCAAAACCTGCATATTACACACTTTCGACATAAATTCAATGATAAGTAAACCATGCCAGACATATAAAATAATCTATCTCAGGCTAAAATACCAATCAGTTATCATCCAACAACTGATGGATTTAATGTGAAGACTTCATTTAGAGTCAGAGAAAAATATAACCTAGTACAATACCAAAATATAATAGTATCGTGAAAGTGCATATGTGCATAGCAATGATATTACGTATGGTTCATTATTTTGTACATACATTTTGCCGTTAGTTTTCTCGTTTGAATTGTTTTATATTTGTCATTTATGGGCCATTTATATCTGACTATAGTAATATATAGGATGTGTTCATTGTTGTAGGTGACCTATAGTTGTACATTTCTGTGTCATTTGGTCTCTTGGGGAGAGTTGTCTTATTGGTAATCATACGGAATCTTTTATTTTAGATATACAGATAACAAACAATATTTATACCAATAACAATGGTGTTCAAAGATCTCATTACAGTTTTGAATAAGTCTGAAAAGTTTACCCGGATCGTTTTTCTATATCGCCTTTTTAGCATTAAAGGGGTAAATGAAACGGTGAGTTTTCAGACCCATAAAGATGGAATCTGTTGTGGTTTAAGCCATTTTGTACTTTTATTATTTTTATATCACACATGGCCCACAGGACCCAGTAAACTATTCTCATTACTTGGTATCCATCGTCCGTCGTCGTCTGGTAACTTTTTCTCCTCTTAAAACTACTTAGCCAAACATGGCAACAATCATTATTGGAGTATCTAGTAAAAAGGATAAGACCGATGACCTCCTCATGCCAATTAAGTAGGCCGATATGTCTAAAAGAGAACATTTAAAGTAATATGCAAGAAATGTCTATTATTTTGAAAACCGTTACAAATAGTGAAAAATCTGACAAAAGCAAAAGTGTTCAAAATGTTGAGCTCTACCAACTGGTTGCATACGTCAACACTGATTTCTTATAAGAGATATTGCCCTTAAATAACACATTTTATTATTCTTTTTTTTCATTTTCCCCTTTTTCTTGAAAACTAAAATGGAAAGAGCGACACTTTAAAGTGCAAAAAGCAAGGAAAGTTCTACAAATAGGCCCCGTGGTAGAAATCGTCAGTCGACCCATTATTAGAGTAATTACCCTTTGCTGACGATGTTACCCATTTTTTTCAGTATTTGAGTTATATATTAAAAGTAATTATAGATAGATATACACTTAAACAGGCAAATATGATCAGCAAGAATAATCTACAATTAAGACAATATGGCGGAAATCGTCCAACGATTCCTTTTTGAAGTTATTCCCCTTAAATGACAATTGTTATATTTTTAAAGCTCTTCTGGTCCATTGGGCCAGGTGACCTTTTCTCATCATTTGACGTCCGTCGTCCGTCATTTGTCGTTCGTCGTCCGTCGTCTGTCATCGTCCGTTTACTTTTATAAAAATATTCTACTCTGAAACTACTTGGCCACAATCAATTAAGGATATCTAGTTTAAAAAAAAAATGTCTGATGACCCCGCCTCCCAATCAGCATGGCCGACGTGGCTAAAAATATTACAAAAGGATAAAATGCAGTTTTGGCTGATATCTGTGAAACTAAAGCATTTAGAGCAAATCTGACATGGGGTAAATAATGTTCATCAGGTTTAGATCTATCTGCCCTGAATTTTCAGACGAATCAGACAAACTGTTGTTGGGTTGCGGCCCCTGAATTGTTAATTTTAAGGACATTTTGCAGGTTTTGGTTATTATCTTAAATATTATTTTAGATAGAGATAAACTGTACACAGCAATGATGTTCAGCAAAGTACGATCTACAAATAAGTCAATATAATCAAAATTGTCAATTGACCCATTAAGGAGTTATTGCCATGTAAAGTCAATTTTAGTAAATCTTTTACATAAATCTTCTCTACTTGATCTACTGGGCAAAATATAATTAAACTTTGCTACAATTTTCAATAGTGTATCTGATTGAAAAAATTAACCCGATGAATCTGTCATCTAACCAATATGGCCGTCATGGCTAAACATAGAACATAGGGGTTTACTATAGAAGTCTAAGGAAAATTGTAAAATTAAACCATTTCAATGGGTCGCAACTTGAAAAATTATTAAAAACAATGATAAAGGGTCTTCACATGCTTCAGAAGCTATTGCACGACTACAATGGGATGACCTACTGGGCAAAAGTAAACCAAACTTGGCCTCACTTATTATTAGAGAATTTAATACTATTCATTATAATTTAATCTTATTCTACATGATTTCTACAAATACAGTTGATACAGGTGAGCGACACAGACTTTTAAGAGCCTCTAGTTTTACTTTATGACTTAAATGATAAAAATTAAATCAGATAAATAGCCACTTTAGATCACAATTATAATGATCAACTAGCAAGTCAAATTTTGCCGGATATAGTTAGTAGGCTGTCATTCTTTAGAGAAGAGATTGTCCTTAAAAGAGGATTTATTTTACCCTCTTTTGTGTTTTATGCAAAAAAACTAAATAAGATAGAGGGAAACTAAACAGACTACAAGGTCAGCAATACAAGATCAACAAAACAGATATTTGTCATGAATTCTATGCTCGTCTACAATGTTGGAGAGTTTCCTTTTTTATACTCACAGGTTCTTTACAGCGTCTAGTTTATGTTCTGTCATGAATTCTATGCTCGTCTACAATGTTGGAGAGTTTCCTTTTTTATACTCACAGGTTCTTTACAGCTTCTAGTTTATGTTCCTTGACAATCCAACGTAAATAGTCACTACTGCGTATTTACCCATTAATTTTCCATTAAATGTTACCTTTAAATAATCATTAAAATCTCATTAAAAACACATTAAAAACCTGTTAAAGGTACATAACTAAGACCCATTAAATCAGTGTTCTTTATGTTAAACACCATTAAACTACAGTGTATGGCCTTGAATTTTGACAGCAATAAACCCATTACATATATATTTATGAGTCATCAATAAGGAAAAATTAAATGACGTTATATTATTTTTAATGGGTATTTTTTGACATAATAAATGTTTTTCATGGCCATTATAGTGTAGGTTCCAACCCATGAAATTTACCATCAAAATTTAATGCCCATTAGAACAGTTCTATTTAACAACCATTAAGCAACAGTAGGTTAATGGTTATTTAAAAAGATAATGGCAAATTAAAATATAATAGTTATTAAAGGTACAAAATTAAGACCCATTATAATGAAATTGCCGAAATTAATGGGTATTGGCCATGTTTAATGTCTTATTAGAATGACTGTCAATTCCGTATTTAGATTTAAAACATACATGACTGTGTAGAGTATGATTTTAATTTATAGAAATATACATTTTATGTTACACTTACATCTAAATCGGTTATTTTATTTTCGATTTATTTTGTACAAAAATGCTTTCTCTTTCCTGTCTTCAACTAACAAAATATCTCTTATTTTGTCATAATGCAACGCTTGTGGGTCACAAAGTCCGTCTTTAGAAGATAAAAGTGTCCTATGCTGCTTACCACAAGGCGATATAAGTATAACTGATTTTTTTGATATAGCAATCAAAAAGTCATCGTTATCGACAGAGACTCCTAGGGGACGTTTCAAAATATTTTCATCTTTAAAAGTCCATTTAAGGACACCCTGAAAGTCAGAGCATTTTACAGAATTGCCATAATATGAAGTATAATAAATGTTATTTCCATTTGTGTCTACATACGAATATGGGGATACGTTTGTAGTTGTTATGGTGTTAACAGTTTCAGGTTGAAGGTTAAGCATCTTCATTCCAAAATCTGAACATATTATCACATGTCCGTTTCGTTCTACTACACTATAACAAAAGGAATTGACAGGAATGAACTTCCTTATCTTCCTGTCCTGAATGTCAACGATGCTGATACCACTTTTAATGCCACATGACGATACAATAACCGTGTTATCTGTTGTTCCATTTCCAACATCGTATGAACCTTGTAATGTTATCTCAAAATATTTAGATCCGTCAGCCTTTATCAAAATTAACATTTCCTTTTGAAAGTAGGTAAATGCCATTCTACCATCCGGAAGAAAACAGCAACATGTTACGTTCGTTAATGTCGTCTGTATCGTATCCTGCAACCGAGCTGTAATATTTTCAATAGTTTTTTTTTTTTTTTGAATAATTATTTGAGCTTGTTTTTTCTTTCTTTCTCGTAATGCAGCTTTAGTGGGCTTTAATACTACTGCTATTTCCCCAAATTTTTGTACATTTTTCATTATGGCTTCAACATTTTCATCAATTTTTGAAGTGATGACTCTTGTATTCAATTTGTCGCCGTCAAGGCATGATTGAGTGAACTCTTCTTCGTTAGCTTAATCCTGCTCTATTTGTTTTATTGACATAAATGTCTGGAGGTCGGATGCATGGTGCTTGATATTTGCAATTGAATTCTGGTACTTTGTTAAATTATTATCCTTTTCTACTAATGTTTTAACCAGCTGAGAAACTTTTTTTTCTTTCTGTTTCTTCTACTTCTTGTATTTCATCTACTAACTTTTTCTGTATTTGATTGAATTGAGTATCTATCTTTAAACGAATTTCCTGAATCTGCTTTTCAGTCTGCTTTCTGTTTTCTGAAAGTGTAGTAATGTTTCTCCTGTACAATTTTTGTATTTCTTTAATATTATCTACAACTTCAGCAAGTGTTTCCTCTATTTCCTGGAAAGAGGTAGAGGTCTTAATATTCTTGATTATGTCGTCGAGATTGACAACTTCATGGCATCGTTTATGAACTTCGATGGCACACTTACCACAACATGGCATTTCATGATCTTTGCAGTATAAAAGAAACTTTTCATCATGCTTGGAACAAGACTGAGGGATCTGCAGGACATCCGGAGGCAACTTCTGGTATTCATCCATTGTTATCGTTTTATGAAGTCTGGTTGCTTTTGCTAAGCTGTGATGTTCTTCACAACCAGAACAAAATCCTTCATCATACTCTTGACACCAGGCTACGGATGGTTTGGTAATATGACGTAGATCGCATATGCCACAGACATTTGTTGCACTAGCCATTATCTCACTGGTTTATACTGTAAATAAATAAAAAAAAAACCGATCAATATGGATATTTCTAAGGAAGTAATGTCAGAAAAAAGAAATCTGTTTCAAATACCTTCTTTGATATTAAATAAGATGTAATTCATCATTGAATCATCAAGGGTGGACATGCTGCAAATCGTAACTGCTTTTCTGGTTATATAGATACAAGAAGATGTTGTATGAGTGCCAATGAGACAACTCTACATTCAAGTTACAATTTGTAAAAAGTAAACCATTATAGGTCAAAATACGGCCTTCAACACGGTGCATTGCTCACACCGAACAGTAAGCTATAACGGGCCCCAAAAATGACTAGTTTAAAAGCATTCAAACAGGAAAACCAACGGTCTAGTCTATATAAAGAACTAGAAACGTGAAACATTTATATCAATTAAAATGGCTTAACTCAATCAAAAGACATATTAACAAAAACAAATAAACATACACTGACCGAATAAATTTGATCTATGACACAATGTAAATACAATATTAATAAAAAAAAGAAGGGGATGTAAAACAATATCAGAAAGACAACGTTAATCTTGGACAAAACGGCGTTAAATAAGATAACATACATAGGTAAATATAATAATTTTGTTGTAAGATGTACATGGAGTACGGAAATTGTTTTTACAAAATAAATAAATTTGTTGTTCAAAGTACAGAAGTGAAAATTTATCGTCACTCTAAATAATTTTAATAAAAGTTGGTATATATTAAAAATAGTGAGAGAGATATAACACAAAATAAGTAAACATTGAATACAAAAATGAATTACAAATTGCATCAACAGGTCAAATTAACACTACATTACGATTTGAGAGTACTCGCAGTTACTGAAAGCTAGCTAAAAGCCAAAAGCAGTTAATAATGAAAAATCATGCACCAGAAACTAACATCAACTAAAACACAACCCAGGGAATTAGTGTTTTAACGCCATGGACAGTCAAAGAAGACATGACTTGTGCATTGCCAAAATAATGTATCGACAGGCAGTAGGATAGTTATGATTTAACATTGTAATAAATATGTATAATGTTATATATAGATACAGCAATCTCTATATAAAAAAATATGACTGAGTTTAAAGTTGTTTTAAGTTAAGGATTTTCTACAAGTATCACATTATCTAAACATTGTTAAACAATCTATGAAAATGAGATCATGGTTAGATCTAGCCTGTTGGATGAACATGTTCATCTTGCATTGATTATACCCAAATTTAGTTGACTAACTGACCTATAACTTGTAGTACTGAAATCTTATATTGTCATGAAATCTTACATTAATTAATAAATTATAAAAATGAAGTCAGGTACCCATAAACCAATTAATACCAATATCCTATTCAATATTCAATATTTATTAATGAACCCAATGAAAACAATTTATCACTCTTTACATTGTAAAACTTTGAAAAATAAATCCAAGCATATTGGAGTAAAAGCACAATCGGTTAAACATTATTTCAAATCTTAGGGACCATGACTCTGCAATGACACCACAAAAATATTTTTAATAAAGATGCAACCTGTTCTGCCAATCCTGACATTTACATTTTTTCCGAAATTGTTCAGAGAGAAAAATAAAAGATTTTTGCATGTTCGAAGAAGTGTTGGACATACGAAAAGTCGGACTTCAGTATACCATAATACGACCTGTCTAAGTCTGGTATTTATTTCCACACACGATTCTACACACAAAGAAAGTATATGACACCTTCTACATATTCAAACAAACCACATAAACTATGTCCTAATTAAAAAGTATGAAACTTTGAAGAACTCTGAAGCTTTTTAGAAAGCTAAAACATGTACAGCATTGTGTAACAATGTATCACAATAAAGGGAAATAACTGTAGCAATGAAAGGTCTGAACATTTTGATGGATAAAGAGTTTTGTATACCTGATGTAATTGTCATGATATTAAGCAATTTATTTTTTAGTGTAGCTTGATGAAAGTGAAACAACATTTTTACAATAAGTTTACATACCCAGTTTGTACATAATAAATCAGTATACAAATTGAATATGATAATGTATATGCACATCATTATTAAACCCCGGTTATTACCTGAATTCAGACGAATTCTCACACAATCTGCGACACTAAAACTTCAAGACAAAATGTAACAAAGGCAGAGGTGGGCGAGGCAGAAATATAGACAAGGAAGGTGAACAGGTAAAAATAGAACTTAATCACGTGATTGTCTACAAAATATGGCTACACATTTGATGTTGTTTAAACGGCGGTTTATTTCAAATCTCTTCATGAGAATGTTTATACAATTACATTAATTAAACGAAAGTGTGACAGAATATTTTCATACAGAAAAAAACACAAATCACCGGAAATATTACAAAAAGTAAGGAACAGTACATGTATATATATACAATAATTGAAAACTGCTGATAAATTGTTATATTCGTAGTAATACAGTTACAATTACCAACAACATGTAAAAGACAAAATGACAAAATATTTCCAATTCTGTAAGTGAATAAACTCAAGTGAAGCAGTTTTCTATTTTCATATTTAGTGAGTCCAAGGAATAAAACTTGAAAGTTATACAAACTTTCGAAAACAACTGTTTTTACAGTGAACAACCATTTTCAGGGGAAAATCATTTATAAAAAAAAAAAAAAACAGAGAGGTTGGAACGGGTGTTGAAGTTTTTTTTTATTTGTTTGACAATGCTTTCCATATATACCAGATGGACACATTATTATACGGGAAATTAATATGATGATTTTGATTATGAATATAATGATTATTACTACCTCTAAAAGTAAATAAAGCTATCTTCAATGTGGTATGAGTGCCAATGAGACAAATCTCCATCCAAGCTGAATTTATAAAGTAATCTAAATAAACAATGCTTCAAGCAGACATTTCAGTACCAGAATCTTTTTCAAATGAGACTATTTTAATTTTGCAATTATCAATTTCCCCAACTCAAGTAACAATATATTAACTTCATCTGCATATACGATGTACATTTCCCAACTCTTTCGGTATTCCTGACCTTGCAGCTGCTACAGAGACTGTATAAAACGTCGTCACCAGTGTGTGAGCTGAAAGATGATAAACAGGTGTTATGGCAAGGACATATCGTTCTTTTTTTAAAACAAATGATTGGAACATACATTTATCAAGACATTGTTGATGAATATTCCCTTTTGTATTTTGCGCCTCACGTATGAAGTACACTTTTAAATATATAAGTAAAAGAACAAAGATTGGTTTGGCAGATTTAAATCAGTTATATGTTAGTTGTAAGCGCAGTATTGTTTCTTATTTGACAGCACTTTTACATTTCTTGTATGTCTATCAGAATAAACATTGCAGTTTTATCGATAGTCAATTGATTATGCATTATCAATCTCCAAAAAAATAAAATCGAAGGACTTGGAAAGTAAAAATTTATAAACATGATAATAACTTTAAAACCGAATTACTTTAAAATATAAGCAAGATCATGCTTTGAAACTATTTCGAGGTGATTAATATTGACGTCTCTATAATAAAAAAGTTTCTGATCGACTGTTCATCGTGACAAGCGCAGATTTAAAGTCGACGAAACATTGAAGCCAATAACAAACCGCCTAATTCGGAAAATGACCCCAGATTTACTTTTCGATGCAATCACCGAAATACACAGCCAGTTTGTTTTCCAAACTGCATTTAAAAAACCTACCTCGGTAATTTATAACAAGGTATTTTATATTCATGTATTTACATTAATTGTAGTATGAAGAAAGCAAATGGTTGCAAAATAACTAATTATATTGTGTATCTTAATTCTTTATATAAATACATAACATTGAATGCAGTATACGTAAAGATAAATACTAACATATTCTTTGAAGTATTGTAAAACAAATGTTTACATACTTATATTTCAGTTCTTCAAAATACATGACTTCAACATGTTCAATTTCTTTAAACTTATAACATTTATAATTTACCCTGTCTTGAATTCTTAAGTGTTGAAGTTATTTTCCAGTATTTTGTTGTACGCTCGATTTATTTTTTAAAGTAACCAGACACGAACTATATTAAATTGTGTGTTTACGTTTGATGAAACATTTGTCTTTCCAAGTACATCTGTCAAGTAGGAATAGTATAGATGCAAAATAACAAAATTAACAGTAATGAAACATTGAAAAGCTTTAAGGCACGCATAGATTTTTCTTGATTGACAATCAATAAACATGAGAGTGAAATATTTTTGTTAAAGTAGTAATCTTCCCCTATTTTGGAAATGATTACGTATTGTATCGGTTTTGTATACACATCGTTGTCAAAAGATTTAAACTTTTTGAGACTTTCATACAAGTGAGAGGTTTAGCTAGTTATAAAAACTGCTGTTCGGTGTGAGCCAAGGTCCCGTGTTGAAGACCGTACTTTGACCTAAAATGGTTTACTTTTATAAATTGTGACCTGGATGGAGAGTTGTCTCATTGGCACTCATACCTCATCTTCTTATATCTATTAATTCATTAATAATCCATCATTTTCTACACAAGAAAATGTCTGTACAAAGTCAGGAATATGAAATTTGGTATCCATTCGTTTGATGTGTTTGAGATTTTGATTTTGTCATTTAATTATGGACTCTCCATTATGAACTTTTCACACAGTTGGGTTTGTCTGTTATTTTACTATTTACCTGGTGTATTGTATTAAACTATTTAACGTCATTTACCACATATGTGAAAGGTTGATTTGAAAATCTGTTTTCACTTTTAGGAAACACTAAGGAGGGTTTTTACATTCGTTCCTTCCCTTCCTCAATTTATATTACATCAGCTAACATTACAATCGTTAATGATTGAATATATATTGACCGCGTTCTCTACTTCAGAGAGATATGACTTATTATATTGTTTGTGTCAATAAAGTGAGAACACCATTCAAAAGTAGATATCACAGAATCTGATCTATTAAATTAAACGATGGCAGTTGTTATCAAATACTGTAGATTCATTTATTTTTCGTGTATTATGGAAAACTTACATGTTCGTGGATATTTAATTTCGTGGTTTTTCCGACGTCTGCATACAAGCCTATGGAAATTTGTCATTCATTGAACATTTAATTTCATGGTTTACTTGTACCACGAAATCCACGAAAATTGGTATCCAATGTATAATATTGAATCCATAGTAGTCCGTTTCTATGTATGTTGACGTTTGATTTTGTTGCAGTTCGGTGTTTCTGTTGTTCCGTTGTTTCCCTCATATATTTCACGTGCTTCAATCGGTTTTAGTTGTTACCAGAGTTTGTTTTCTCTGTTTCGATTTATGAATTTTTAACAGCAGTATATAACTATTGCTTTTATTTGTAACTAAATTAAAAAAAATCTGAATTAAATAAATTTCAAATTATTTCAAACAAAACATAGCTAGGGCATTGAAATTAAAATACATATTTTAAAAACCAACTATCTCACAGTATACAGCTGAAGCAACACCAATGTGGAATGTGACAAAATTTTCAAGAAGGTTTGAAAGTTTCAGACATAAGAAATATGAAATTAATCCCTACCTTTTAATTAAATCTCTTCTTAATATTACCCCATTCATAATTAAAGTAGATAACATACCCTGCGGTTTAGTAATTTATTCTTTGAATCAGTTTCAAAAGCCAAACAATAGCAATTTTTTAAGAAAAAAAAACTTGAACTGCCGGGTTAATACGAGATTTTATATTTTCTGATAGAGAAATAACAATCGTTTCAATAATATTAAAAAAGGGGGCGAAGGATTCCAGAAAGACATTCAAACTCATAAATAAAAAAAAAAATCTGAACTCCATAGCTAAAAAAGAAAAAGACTAACAGACAAACAATAGTGCACAAAACACAACATAGAAAAATGAAGACTAAGCAACAAGAACCCCACCAAAAGCTGGGGATGATATCAGGTGCTCCGTAAGGGTCAGCAGATCCTGTTCCACATGTTACACCCGTCGTGTTATTATGAACCCGGTAAACAGTCTAATTTGGGAGGTCACTTTCGTGCAAAGGAAACGGAATTGTAGTTACATCATTAAGAACATATCCGATATCATCTGTGAAATGGACATTCCATAACGGTCAACCAACTTGTGATGGCGTCCGTAAAATTTACAAAGGAATTATTTCAGCTTCACCATTTGGAATTATTGGTTTAAAATCTTCCTTGTGAGCAGCTTCTCTCTATCAAGGAAATAGTGATAGGAAATACAAGCCCGGGAATATGGTATCAATAGGAAGATATATACTCCGTATGCAGGCGCTGCTGGAATGTTGCTACAAAAAAATCGGAAGTTCACAATTGGGAAGCTAAAATTATCTCTTTTGTCGCAAAGTTTTGTTTTCAACCGACCCTCGTTGTCAATTTCTTGATTTAAGTCCAGATATGAAGCAGACTTAACTGCATCTGTTGTATCCTTTATCTCTAGTTCAATGGGATAGATGCGTTCAACATAGTCACCAAATTTTGTATTATTTAGTGAGAGAACATCATCTATTTAGCAGAAAGCAGAGTTATAGGATATTTGATACATTAACAGATATTATGCAAAAACTAAATTAAAAATAATACCAAAATCCAAAGAAAATTACAAACGGAAAGTCCATTATCAAATCGCATAATCAAAGCTAAAAAACATCAAACGAATGGAGAACAACCGTCATATTCCTGACTAAGTACAGGCATAGGGTTATGTAGAAAATTAATGATTACACCAGCTCTTAAAAAAAGTTTAACTTCACACTTGTATGGCAGTTGCATAGCATTCCATGATATTGACAACAATCTGTAAGTAAAACAAAAAGACACAATAGGTAAAAATGTCAAAAAAGTGTGGAACAGTTGTCAGCATAATATCATAATCTAAATCTTAATCATTTTGGCGAACAGACTCTCTATAGACAATGCAAATAAGCTAAAATAATAGACAGGAATACAAAAACGACTATAGCACAATAACACAATGCATTTATATTGAGCCACGCCCAAAGGATATTATTAAAATCTCATTAAAGGTTACAATTTACAAAGACAAATACAGAGAACATTATAACACGCCATTAAGATATAAATTAATATAAGTAAAAATGATGTATGTAGATCAACTTCGTGTACACATTTTTTGTTATTAACAATTCTATAAAAATTCTTTAGTATAAAAAGAAACTTTTACATTGTATTTATCCAAATATTTGTTTAAATGGTCGAAAGATTTATGCTTTTACATTAAATTTAAATTTCAAAAGAATCCACTTTAATTGTGCGAAATCGGAAATGTAAACTTCTATAAGTTATTGTTCAAAATGTATTCTTTAGAATACTCATCCTCAAAATAGCTCATTAATATAGACATTTGTCTTTTTAATGCATCTTGTGGTTATATAAATCTTTTGTGTTTTTAAGCGTGGTTAATAACATTTTACGCAATTTAGCTTACGAAGAATCATTATTCGGCTATAAATTCAGCAACTTTTAACGCTTTAGGACAGAAGTATTTCAGATATGACATAACCTTTATTGTGTTTAAAGGAGCTCTTCAAATTTAAAGTAGGTAATGCCGTTTGAATTCGTGAAAAATATCGTGGCTTTGAGGCTGTTTGGCTTGTTAATGTGTGTTTACTCTGTGGAATCAGCAAAGGTAATATCATCATAGTCTAATTAATATATACTTATAAATATATTTAAATACGGGTGCACACAACAGACCATCTTAAGGTTTAAAAAACACAAAACTTTTTTTTTTTTTGCAAAATAAAGAAGTTAACTTCACAAATGCTTTATTGCACTCATCATAGAGATACAGTTTGAAAGTCTATATTATTGGTGTCCTGTTTTCAATATACATCTCATTAAAAATTTGACGTAAAATAAGTATATCTACATTCCAAAAAATACGATTTCACAAGAAATTTTGACACTAAACATAGGGTAACTGGATTATTAATTTTTACAAAAACCAAACTAACAAACATTTTCAATAGACCACAAATATTACAGCTGCAGTTATCGCTTACGTGATTTTTCTTGTTTGCTAATAATGGGCCTGGAACAGGGCTTAACAAGGTTGATGATTAAACTCAGTGGAACAATACGAATGGATGAAAACACTCTAAGTATTGACACAATATTCACAAATATTTTCAATAGTATGTTTATATACTATGCAACACAAGTCACAACTTTAGATGTCGTGCATGATATTTCTATTGAGGACAGTATGGTGGTAATTCCACTAGGTCAATGCCTCGTTTGGTAAACCGATAGTTTCCGAAGGTATCATCATTCTTGTACTTTGATCCTGACATGAAAGTATAGATTAAGTGTTCTAAAATTGCTTTTACAAAAGTTTGAAAATTAATTTAGATTAAGGAAAATATATCCCTCATGCAAAGCCCTTGTTTCATGTCCAACATGGCCATTCCTTTTTGTCCATTGTGGTTTATAGCCCTTCATGTGGTGTATAGCTCGTTTACCTTTGAATAGTTTTTGATTTTCAATATTTTTCCATCAAACATTGCTGAAGAGACATTGATTGTCGGAATGAGCAACTGGTGCAGACAAATATGTATCGTGTATGCTATGTTACTAAATTGATTACACGATAGTTGAAATGTGCGTTTCAAGTTTGTATTAGACAGGTCTTATATCAATTATAAGTCTGTTCGACAACTACCATAGTTTAAGAATTTTTAAAAACAAATAATTGCTTCAGTATATATCTGATGTGATTTATCTTATAATAATGTAGTGGTCGAATACACAGCATGTACAAAATACCAAATATGAAACAAACTAAGCCTTATTCTCCCTTTTAAAGTATCGAACTAACACAGAATTACGAAAAAGAATAAAATACTGTTAAACAATAAATTAGAATATTTTCTACAGTTGAACATATTGAATTTTGTGGAAGTTATTCGACATCCTTAAAACTTTAAAGAAAGTAAAAGATATTTCACCTTTTCTATAATGAAGGTGTATCCAGAAAAGTGGTTCGAACGCATATAAACATATATAGTGTGATTTCCATTTTTTTTTTATGTATTACATTGTCTATTTGACATTGAAAAGCCTTCATTGATTGAATATCTTTGGCAGAGTCGTTATGGATGGAACTGTTAGGATCGTGACCAATATCAATAGACAACATATAAGAACACAGTACGATACTTGGTGCGTTCTCCAAAATTAGTTATAATGAATAACAATCATAATGATGACAAGGCTGCTAACGAAGGGCGAATTTTAAATATATCAATATGGCATAAACTTAGACCTCTCTTATCAGCTTGATGTAATGATTGCATTTTACTTGAAATCAAGGCCAGCTAATCATAGTATTGAACTGAAACTAAGGCAGTTTATGTATCTAAGATTGATTCATAACTCATTCAGATTCATAAGCAATACATCTAAAGCCAACCCAATGAAAATATACAATTTTAAAAATGATTATCTTTTGTATTGTAACTGTTTCTTTTTCAGTGTCAAGTACAGGTTATTGGTGAGTAAATTTATAACATATGATAGAGTTTTATATTTTTGTGTCATCATGGCATCAGCTGCAAGATATTTTCACGACAATCCAGGAACTAGAGGGGGGAGGTATTGTACACATATTCCTTTTGTTTTTGTTAATTTCAAATATACATAGCATGTCAGTTAACTGCTAGTAGTCTGTTGTTATTTATGTATTATTGTCATTTTGTTTATTTTCTTTGGTTACATCTTCTGACATCAGACTCGGACTTCTCTTGAACTGAATTTTAATGTGCGTATTGTTGTGCGTTTACTTTTCTACATTGGCTAGAGGTATAGGTGGAGGGTTGAGATCTCATAAACATGTTTAACCCCGCCGCATTTTTGCGCCTGTCCCAAGTCAGGAGCCTCTAGCCTTTGTCAGTCTTGTATTATTTTTAATTTTAGTTTCTTGTGTACAATTTGGAGTTTAGTATGGCGTTCATTATCACTGAACTAGTATATATATTTGTTTTGGGGCCAGCTGAAGGACGCCTCCGGGTGCGGGAATTTCTCACTGCATTGAAGACCTGTTGGTGACCTTCTGCTGTTGTCTGTTCTATGGTCGGGTTGTTGTCTCTTTGACACATTCCCCATTTCCATTCTCAATTTTATAGCAAAACGCATCTTTGTTCTTCTTATCCATTGGCCGGAAAAAAGTAAATTGCATGTTTGATCAGCATTTCACCTCTACGGTTATTTATCTTGTCATACATTGTGTATTAACATGTGCGTGTCCACTTCACTAAGGTATAAACGTGTCTTTTGAACAGGAAGCAATGAGTACGTTGGATGTTTCATTGATACAGATACAAGACGGTTACCACACGGATATTTGTTGAATGACGGAACTTTGCCCCCAGATATGGAAAACAACAGGTGCTTGCTTTACTGTAAAGAGCTGGGTTATTTGTACTCTGGAACACAGGTATCGTTGTAATAATGAATAATGATTTAACACCTTGCAAGTGGTATCCTGTAAAGACAATGGAAGCCACAAATGACAACATTTAGATTTCTGAAATGAACTTCAGCCATATTGAAAATATACATTTAAGGGAATGTACTTCAGTTCCAAAAGAATTTTATAATGCATTTCTGGTTCTTTCCGCGGTTGTGACAAACAGCTTATAAATTTTAAAGATAATTGGTTGAAATAAAGTTGTTTGATGTAATAATAAAGGACTAAGACAACACATTCCTAGTAACATATCATTGACTAGTAGATGTAGATATAGATTATTCAAGACAAATATAAACAGAAATATAAAAAAAGGTCTGTATTTATGATTAAAAATGTTGTACGCCCATTTTAAAGGAATGTGTTCAGTAGTGCGCTCATGAAAGCATTTTTAAACAGTTGCTTTCAAAATGTGTTTTTATTGTTAGCTGGAAACAGCCCATGATGGGACGTCATTTTCCGTGATATAAGTTTAACCCTTATGGCATAAAACCAATAATTCATAGCCCCATTGCTTTCTATGTTAAACTCTGCAATTTCAAGCATAAATGGCTACTTTGTCTTAAGTTCGAATAAAGTGGCAGTTATTTCATGTCAAAACTGTACCTTATGCTGACTTGTGCTGAAAAAATCAAAATACCTTTAATTGCATATTAGAGCGTACTGGTTCCCGGAAGTTTGATAGTACAAAAACAGGAATTTCTGATCTGAACAACAGGCCAAATGAGCCCTAATATAAAAATGTCATATACTTCTTTATAATTAAAAAAAAAAAAACTTTCAACAAGGGTTCTACAATGATTCCAAGTCCCCAAGCTTTCATTTGATACTAAAACTACTCAAATATTCCCACTATTGACAAAGATACAGCTATGCGTAGGAACTATTTTGTTTAAAATATGTACTACTTTCTTGTATGTTCTTTCCGACCGGGCCTGAATTAGTGGTTCTATACCTATAACAGCACCAAACTTGTTATATTGACTCCTGCTTGACTTAATTTCCTTCTATGATCTATTTCTAGGATAGAAAAACACATAAAGCTTTTGTCAAAACACTATATCACTGAATTCAAGCTCAAATTGAACTGGTAGTAACATATGCGTTAAACAAAGAAAACTACATATGGATACTAATAGTGACAGATATGACACTTTTTCAATTTTTACCAGTTCTGATTTGTTAATATCTACTCAAATAACAGTGTTCTTACCTATATGTCTTTTTTTATCAGAGATTTTTCCTTGAATATAAATACAGTGGTCCAATCATAAAATATAATTGATAATTTTGTCCCCCTTTTTTTCTACATGTTGGAAAAGGAGAGTTATTTGGTAAAAAAAACATACTTTTATGTATAAACATGGATCAACAAGAGCAATTTATGTATCTCCAAGCTAGAAAACTTGCTAAAATGGTTATAAAATGCATTTCAAGTGAGATTTTGGAATTCCATTATAAGTATACACCAATGTTCCTTGAAATAAATAATTCACCAAGAAACACAATAAAACATGAACACTCACTAGATAATTTGACCAAAAACAATATTTATACTATAAACTAGTCATAATATACAAGTTTCATTGGTTTCAGTGTTAGATAATCCAAAAATTTAAATTTCAGGTAAAATCTTAACTGTGTGCATGCTAAATGACCAAAAAAGGTTAAAATACCTAATTGTAGCAACTTGAGGGCTGTAATTTGACACTAACATAAATGTTACATGAAAAAAATGTAACATGATTTCTGGCAACAAATGTGACCAATTTTCACTGTAAAGGGTATGGTTTCTAAAAAAAGAATTTCACATGCCTGTCAGTAATAGGTATAACACCACTATTTCATAGCCCCATTGCTTTCTATGTTAAATTCTGCAATTTCAGGCATAAATGGCTACTTTGTCTTAAATTCAAATAAAGTGGCAGTTATTTCATGTCAAAACTGTACCTTATGCTGACTTGTGCTGAAAAAATCAACATACCTTTAATTGCATATTAGAGCGTACTGGTTCCCGAAAGTTTGATAGTACAAAAACAGGAACTTCTGATCTGAACAACAGGCCAAATAAGCCCTCCTATTAAAACTTCATATACTTCTTTATTATTCAAATAAAACTTTCAACAAGGGTTCTACAGCGATCCCAAGTCCCCAAGCTTTCATTGGATACTAAAACTACCCAAATATTCCCACTATTGACAAAGATACAGCTATGCGTAGGAACTATTTTGTTTAAAATATGTACTACTTTCTTGTATGTTCTTTCCGACCGGGCTTGAATTAGTGGTTCTATACCTTATACACAGAAACTCTATTTAAAATCAATGTCGGATAATGTTACATTTAGAGTATATAGAATATTCAAAATGGTTCAACTGTTTTAGAGGTGTGATATTTGAAGCCTTTTAACGTATTTAATTCAGAAGTTCCGCTTACGTCATATTATAAATGATAACCTCGCACGTTCGTATATTTTTTTATTTCTCAAAAGACACATATACCAGTCACATTTTGATAATAAATCATTTATGTTCGTTTGTTTTTGATGATAAAGTACGGAATGAGTTTCAGTTTAACTAAATAAACTTTAAAACAAGACATTGTTAACACATTATACCATTGATGACACATAATACACTACATATTACATCCGACCTGTTTTAAATTGGACACACTTATCAATGACTATTGATATTGACACAAGAAAATCGAGGTGTATCTATGTAATGTAGTGGTGTCTTCGCGTTCAGACCTTTGCCTGATACGTTAGATATTGTACGTTAACATCCTGATTACGAATTTGTGTTAAACGTGAATGTCAACTAGACATCCCTTTGAATTATCTTTTTGCTAACAAAAAGCAATTAGGAACCAGTAAATACAACTTTGTATTCCTATTCAAAATGAACATTGAGGTAACAGTCACTATCTTGTTGAAATAAGGCGTTATAATGTTGACAATAACCGATAATACAGATCCAATTATTGTTTAGAACACTGAGGAATGTTGGTGTGGTGATGACCTTTACCAGAATGGCCCTGATGATGTAAGCGGTTGTAATGGCCAGTGCATCGGCGATTCTGAACAGATATGTGGGGGTGGATGGAGGTTATCAGTGTATGACACAGGTAGGGAGACTGATTCGTTAATATGCATGTCATGACCATTGTAAGAAAAGCTGTAACATAAATACGGATTTTGACAGTGTAAATCATTCTGATATATTGCGGTTCGTTAAATAGAAACAGAAATAATGACAAAAATTGAGACTAATCTGGACACATTCGATAACATAGAAACATAAATCATTTACCGATGCTGAACGCAACACCTTGGTGTTACATGTGAACCAGGGTCTGCCTACCCTTCCGGAGCAATTGAGATCACATGAGGTGTTTGGTGGGGTTCACGTTGCGCAGTTTTGTTTTTGTACTGTTGTTTGTTCGTCCTTTACTTTTTTAGACATGGAGTTGTAAGATTTATTTCGAATGATGAGTTTGAACGTACATTTGGTATCTTTCGTCTCTCCTTTGAAAAGTGCAAATATTCATTCAGAACGTTCAAATCAAAGCACAAATGAACAACTCCAATGTATTTGAATGTATGTTATAAATTTATAGATCAGCGGCATCAACAGGGTGAATTTGTCTTGCATTATTTTATATTGATTCAAAATTATTAAAAAGGTCAAGTTTTGCCTTTCTTTTATTTAAATAAAAACAATCAGTTTGATTTTTAAAGCAAATTAGTTAGAATTATAAAAACAAAAACGTCAAGTTTTGCAAATACATCAGTTGATAAGTGACTAATGGTTCATCCACTAAACACGTTAATTGACAATTCATATCTCTTATGCACCTTATATTTTACATTTTAGATTTGTGAATGTTGTTTTTACAGGATATCTACCCTTTAAAAAAGGAAAAAATCAGTATAAGTTAGTCTCAAATAACACGATACTTACATCACTGGCCAACCAATTCCTGCCATCAAGAAATACATTCGAATGTACTCTGTATTGCGAAATATCAGACAACTGTAAAGTGTTCGTAATTTCCACAGAAACAGGACAATGCAGTTTGTATAACAGCTACACTGTTATGTGTGAGGGTGTCCAGCATGAACAGGGTTTCCAAGTTTATATGATGAAATAAGTTAAAAATATGCTGGTGAAAACTAAATGACTTCAGTTTACTTTGCAAAATTGTATATCTGTAATCTGGCACACGTTATTTTTTTTTATATATCCTTTGATACTTAGTATGCAATGATTTTGAATGACTTGTAAACACATGTTCATTTGCAATTTGATAATTAGAACGAAATAAATGTGTGATTGTCTTTGACTTAAGAATTAAATACTTCTTTTTGTAAATTTATTGCGGTTGCCAAAGTTCATTTTGTATGAAGGACAAAAGCGCGTCTTTCTAAAATTGTGCGCACGGTCCATCTTGTTACATCCTTATAAAATTACGAAAAACAAATATTCAATACTTATAATTACATTTTGTTGCTAGGATCATGACTACACGATTTCAATCAAGTTTTTCTTTTTTTTTTAAATGTGCAGTTTATTGTGGAAGCTGGTGTCATCGTGAATCTCAAATCTTATTTTGAAATTAAGTTTAATGTCAGAATAAGGCGAGATTGCAGTCACCCAATCAAAATAGCGTATTATAATGAAACATATATGCAAAATGATTGTTTAGGTTAAAAAATTGTGTGCACAACTGCGAATAACCCAGAAAGTATTTTTTATTGAATAAGAGACCCTTTTTTGACATTGAAACAAACGAAAATTCGCGTTGTCGTGCTCATTGAATGCTTTAGGCTAATTTTGCACGAATTATTCCTTATATTTAGTGCATAAATAACTGAACATTATTCTTCGTGGTAACATTTTCTGAAAACAAAGTTATAGGAAATTGTGATTTATTTATATGATACAAACCATAACATATCACATCACGGAAGAGCTTCTGATACTTAGTTTGACACAAAGAACTGTCTAAAAACATTTCATTATTAGCTGTTCTATAAATCAAAATAATTGATTGAAATTATTTAATATTGTCTATAACAATTATTCCAGTGGTAATGTAGCAGCGACGTTGTTCCTTCAATTCCTCAATTCCTCTTTTTTGTCTTTTTATTGATTTTGGCGTAGTTTTAAAAGGGAAATCGCACAAATTCAGCAAAAACATGAAATGTTGGTTAATTATGTTTATATTGCAAACATGTTTTATGTTTTATTATGACAGCATTTTTTTAACAGTACAAATAATCAGATTCATTCTAATGTTTTCTAATTTGGAGAATGGTTACCGTAATTGATAACGTTCGCTACATTTTCATTTCTGCAATTAGAGATAAGGAACGTTAGTATTTTCAATATAAACGACTATATTTGGTTTAAAAAAAAATTAAAGCCCATCTAGTATTGAGGGCCAATATTGCGTATTTTCTTATCTTTTGATGTCTATTGTCATTGTATACTTTTGACATGTTTTAAACATTTTTTTTTTATTTTGTCGAATATCAGAATAAAATAAGTATTTTAAGATTATATCGAACTAGCATGTAAATTCTAAACGACATAACATGACAAATCAACTCCTCGACAATACCAACATAACAAATTGAAAACCAATCAAAGATCCGTCTAAATTGCATTTGATGAATAATTTTTTAAACATCTATCACTATCTTGAATATAGTTTTGCTTTAAATATTCGAGACTTTTTTAGATTTCATTAAGGTAGTTATAATGCCCGAAGAAACAACTTAAGTTAAATCTAACACAGTCTCAAATAATTGTCCCTTTCTAGTATCGGATACTACAGTTTCACACTTAATATCTATACAAAAATGTTCGACAAAAGCATCGATTTCTAATTCCCGATTATATTTTTCCCTTTTGGGCGCTTTTTACGGTATGCTTATTTCACATTTTGTTAGCTATACCCTTGTCTTTGCTTGCGTTTTAAATTTCCATGAAGTTAATTTATGTATTGCTGGTAAATTATCAAGGTTGGGATTTCGATACAAGTAATTAATTAAAAGCCTTACCATATTATTTAATAGTTTCAAAGATTTTGTTAGGGAATATGGCTTTACCGGTAAAATGTATTCAAATAATCGGAATTTTTTTTCATATTGTTTACACTGATATCATTCACAAAGTCGGTAAATATAGGAACGATCCAGTTAAATAATTGATTCAGTGAATAACGAGGTTAGGAGAGGGTTTATGTATGTGCCTGTTACAAACCAGGACCATGTAGTCTTTTGATACATATTATCAGATATTTATTCACCAGAATATTGTTATAATTGAAAGATAATACAATGTTTCAAATAAATAATTTAGTATCAGTTTTCATATTGCATCTCAAGATTTTCACAATTATATAATGTTTGTCTTTTGACAGGTACTCTGTCACATCTAAGTGGTTATTTATATTTGTCTGCTATCGTTATGCACCAATCTTTAATTAAGGATAACTGAATTTACTTCAAATTTTGGAAAAAAAAAGTCTACAGTAATGTTATATTGTATCTCCTTATTCCAATAAAAAAAGTTCAATCAGTGTTTGAAAACTTTTATTGATAATTATTACGAATTGTTTTAAATTTAGAGTTATTATTGTTATATTAATGAGCTATCAAATAGCATAAATATTTATGTAGCAATAACTGTGTCATTTATGAAATATGCCTTGGTGATTATGTTGTTAAGACATTGCAACTGAATAATATCTGCTTTTGGTTTGAATGTCTAGAAAAATTAGACAATTTCAAAAATTGTAAGAAATAGAATGGAGTAAAGAAATATATAACATATTGTTTATTGTTCACTCCCCCTTTAGAAATAAATTTTGCATATGTTTATTAATAAAGTGATTGTCCTTCTTAAATGTATTTACATACATCTGGCATTTCGTCACCAAACAGGAAGGAAAATATTAAATGTACATTGTTTTAAAAATAAATAATCAAGAAGTTTTCTATTTATATGTCTTACATGTACAGTAAACGTAGTAATGTTCAAACGCATTATTTGCACATACATCCCAGCTAGTACATGTAGTACCTTTCCTGGAAAAAAAACATAGAAAGAAATAATTGTGCAATTGTTAACATCGCTATGATATAGGAACAAAAACAGTCACGTTATATGAATATGTGTATTTTTACAAGGACGGGTTTAATATGCGGTCTTTTGCAAAATCCGTTAATGAAAAAAAAGATATACATTCAAATCAACGTTGAAATTCGTATCCTACACACACCGTTTGGTTTCCTTTGCGTATACATCAAATGATATGTCAGTATTTATTCAAATTTTCAGTTCACCTTACACATGTTACATACATCTAAAGTATATTTTATTTGGTATTAACATACACTAGCTATGTTGCAATGTTAAGAATACACTCTGTCATATTATAGGTATTCCGTTCTGTTTTCTAGTTTTTTATACAACCAAAGACGACGTATTTTGTTTGTTTAAGTTTTTGAATTCATCCTAGGTTTCTTGTTGTGTTTTTTCTAAATCGTTGGTTTAAGTTTGTTCCTTTCGTCATAAAATTGATGGCAAGCCCAAAATGACGACGATTTATATCACAGAAATATCAAAATTATCGTCAGCAATTATCAAATTTTACTTAGCCAAGAGGTTACATATTTTTATTCAAGCATACAATAAAACCATTCAACTCATAAAAATCGAAATTCATGAGTCGAAATCAAACATGTTAAATATATTTTTTACTGACAATGGAAGTAAAATCTATATATCTTAATCTATAAAAAAAATCCATTTTCATAACAAAAGGGAGGGCTAGCAGATCCTGCTCCATATGTTTCATCCGTTGTGTTGTTTATTTTAATACACACACGGTAATAAGTCTAATTTAGAAGGTCACATTCGGGAAAAGGGGACAGGATTGAAGTTACGACATGATGAACATATCCACTATCAACTGTGAAAAGAATATTACACAACGGTCAAACAACTAGTGATAGCGTCCACAAATCTTATGAAGGGATGATGTCAATTTTACCACTTGGAAATGTTGGTTTTAGAGATTCATTTTGATTTTTAACCATCTATAAAGGAAATTATCATAGGAAATACAAGCCCTCGGACATCGTATCCACTTGGAGATATATACTCCATATGCTGGTGCTGATGTAATGTTGCTACATAGAAATAAAAAGTTCATTATTCGAAACTGAAATCATCTATTTTGTCGTAGAACTTTGTTTTTAACCGACCATCTTAGTCAAAGCCTTGATGTGAGTCAAGATATGATGCATTATTAACTGTATTTGTTGTATACATTATCTTGTACTATTTAGTGATAAAACCTCATCTATATAGAGGACAGAAAAGTTAAACAAAATGGCACATATACTGTCTATAGACGAAGCACACAAGTACAAATGAAAGACCCGAATACAAAAAAAAAAAGTATAGCACAATAACACAATGCGGGATGTATAAATACCGAGCCACGCCAAAAAGATATTACTAACACCTTGATAAACAGTAAAGGTTACAATTCACTAAGACAAATAAAGAGAACACTATAAAACTTCATTGAGATATAGATTTTATCTCATATAATGCATTGCTTTTAGATAAACTTCGTATACACAGCATGCACAGTTTGTTTTACAATTTTATTAGAATTCTCACGTATACAAATAAGCTTTTACATTGTATTTAGTCAAATATTTGTTCAAATAATCGAAAAGTGTTCTGATTTTTCGTTAGAGTGAAATTTCTAAAGTTTCGTCTTTAATTGTGCAAAATCAAAAACGTAAACGTCTATTACTTATTGTTTAATATGTATTCTTTTTTAGATACTCATCCCCAAATAGATCATCAATATAGACATTGGTCTTTTTAATATATCTTGCGGTTAAGTATTTTTTTTTTCGTTTGTAAGCGCTGTGAATTTGCATTGATAATTTCAAAAGAAACAATTCTTATTAAGGCCATTCAGCTAGAGAAGAATCATTTTGCGGCTTTCAAGTCAGTAATTTACAATGTTTTGTGACTATAATATTTTAGATATGACATAATCATTATTTTGTTAAGAGGAGCTCCTCAAATATAAAGTTTTATCTGTCGTTAAAAATCATGAAAAGTATCATGGCTATGAATCTGTTTTGCGTGTTGATGTGTGTTTATTCTGCAGTTTCGTTGAAGGTAATTTCTATTTTAGTCAAATTAATTTATACTAATTATTATATTCAATTATGAGACCATAGCACCAACTGTTACGCTAATTAATTTGCATATTTTAAGAATGAATCTATTTCTCATTAAACATTTATTATATTATAGTTTCGTCTTTTTAGAAATAATGTGTTCCTTTTCAGGTTCAAAAACTCAAAAAGTCTTTCAATGAAGTTCAAAATTTATAAAAATCGGTGTCCCTGTTTTTATTTTTTAAATACACAGGCCATTTGAAATTTGGCATGATATAATTGTATGTAGATTTTAAAAACTATGAAAGACTAGTAAAGAATTTTTAAAGGTTTTTTTTGAGTTCTTCATGAAGTTGTATCCAGATCTGTGCTTCAGATGCACAAAATTGTGTACAGTTTGATTTTTATTTCCTTTAAAGTATAACATTGTCTATTTGACATTGAAACAGCCTTCATTGAATGTTTTGCGGCAGAGTAGTTTCAATGTATTTTTCGCTTGAATTGTAAGGACTGTGAATTATATCAATATGATAATATGAAAATATAGTATAAAACTTGGTCCGGCCGTTTAGGTTGATTCATATGAAGTAAAACAACAATTACAAGGCTGCTGCTGAAGTGTCAATTGAGGAAACATACCAATATGGCATTAACCGTTCTTTTTTTACCAGTGTGATTGCATTTTAATTAAAAAAAAAGCCACTGAATCATATTAATGAACTGAAAATTAGACTGGCCATCCATGTTTCTATATGTTCTCATGTTCTGGCTTTGTATTTATTATGATCTTGTCTTACTCGTCTCACGCTTCCAAAGCATTAAATCTCAAGTATATTCATAAAAATCGTATTGTTGAAAATATTAACTTTTTTTACTGCAACTGTTTATTTTTCAGTGTCAAGTACAGGTTATTGGTGAGTTCCTTTCTTTTAACATTTAGAAAATGTATCCCATATGTTACCTCTTTATTTCTATTTTCTCTCTCCATATTGTAAAACTTAAGACAACGACATTTGCCTTTTTTATAAGCAAGATATCATTCACGACAGAACAGGAACTATGGAGGTTGTTAACTAACCGTATTGTATACATCGTTCTTATTTTTAGCCGATTTCAAATATGCATAACTCAAAATAAATGTGTCCATCTCAATTACACGGCACAGTGAATAACATGTTTGAACAGCATTAAACTTCTTCGGGAATTATTTGTCTTGACATTCATTGTTTACCATTATGTCCGTCTTAACTTTAAACAGGTATTTAATTGTCTATTGAACAGGAAGTAATGAGTACGTTGAATGTTTCATTGATACAAAAACAAGACTGTTACCACATAAATATTTGTTGAATAACGGAAGTCATCCACCAGATATGGAAAACAACATGTGCTTGCTTTATTGTAAAGAAAAGGGTTACATGTACTCTGGAACACAGGTATTGTTAATAATGCAAAAAATACATTTAATACGTTGCAAGCGGTATCATGTGAAGACAAACTGAAGCCACAAATGATAACATATAAATTTATAAAATGAACATCAGCTTAATTGAAAACAATTATTTTATAAGAAAGAAAACGATTTGAATGAAGCACAGAGACTTTGAAAAATGTACTTCTATACTAAAGGAAAAAAAAATGCCAATAGATATAAGAAGATAATGTATGAGTGCCAATGAGACAACTTTCCATCCGAGTCACAATTGGTAAACGGAGAACATTATAGGTCAGAGTACGATCTTCAACACGGAGCCTCGGCTAACACCGAACAGCAAGCTATAATGTGTTAAAAAAAAATGACTAGCGTAAAACCATACACACGCAAAAACCAACGGTCTAACCTTAATAAAAAAAAAGGAAACGAGAAAAACTCATGAACCACATTAACAAGCGACAACCACTGAACATTGGGTTTCTGATTGAGGATAGGTACAGTACCAACCTTCACCCTCCCCTGAAACAATAGTGTGATATCACAAGATAAAAAAGCTTTCACTAACTTAAAATACATTTATGGTTTTGTCCTCCCTTCCGCTTATAAAGCGTGTGAATTTGTAACATAATTTGTTCAAAATTTTCGAACTGATGTTATGATAAAGAATATAAGAAACATATTATTGACCAGTAGATGTCGATATAGGCTTTTCAAAACAAATATTAATGGTGTCATTTTCCGTGTTATGAGTTAACACTTGACATTTAAAAAGCTATTAATTTTTTTACCCACAGGAAAAATAATAAATTCCGATAATGTTTTATTGAAAGTATACAGAAGATTCAAAATGACGCATTTGTATCTAGATGTGTGATATTTGAAGTTTATTGTGCGCCTTATATGGTATTGATTTCAGTTATATCGCTTACGTCAGTAAAATACAATATGAACTTTCGTTTTCAAAAATAACCTTCTCAAATTATCATGCGGTTATATTGTGACACTCAAAATCTATTTATAACCGGGAAAAAAAGAAAACTCGAAAGTGCTAGCGTGTAGAGAGTGTTGTTTTTCTAAGTATTGTTATCTGTGTATAGCTTATGTACCAAAGTAATATAAAACTGCCACTCGCCTCTTTGAACATGTTGAATAAAAAGACTAAGTAAATAAACTAAGATTTTCGGCTGAACTGCGCCAAAATTACCATGACCTTCAGATATTATAACGTCTGATAAGTTAACGGTATAAACACCATGAACCAAGTAGAATTATCGTAAAATATTAATATTCAGCTTTCTGTACGTTAATTTGACTTGAAAATTCATCATTCTACACGCTAGCACTTTTCGATTAAATTTAACGTATTTCACAAGTTTTTCGCGTCCGACATTGTCTACAACATGCACAAACTTTCAAAGGGAAGTAATTTTGTAAACAGAAAAAAATGTCATGCAACGGGAAATTGTTGCTGGTCTTTACTTAAATGTTCTTTTTGTTGTATCTTCTCAATAATGAGTTGATACAATTTAAGAAACAATCTGTTTGTCTTTTCTCGGAGAATTGATCAAATTATTCATTACATATCGGCTTGAGGTATGAAGCCCCCTTTTCTTTCTGCTTCATGGTGTTTATTTTTTTTACAATAAAATTATGATCTTTTTCTACGAACACTGTGGCTTTATCCTCCAATAAAACATGACCACCATGTAATAGCACACCAGTGCCGAAAGCAGTTTTAAACACCAATCAATCAATCATTTCTTTGAATAGTTTTTTTATATTTTGTCAGATGAGGTGCCTCTCATGTTTGTGTTTTGCTCATTGTTTAAAAAACAAACAGTGCCATACATCATTCGGTTGTGTGTCTAAGTGTCATGCATTCACACCCCATATATAATTACAGCTTAGGATCTTCAATTCCCTGCTTATTTCTTTCTCAATACATTCACCACATTCTTAATAAAACATATGTTTTAACATGTATAAGAAAAATAGATGGAAATCTCATAACAATAACGTATGATGTACAGTAAGTATGTGACTATTAAATCAAGTAATACCAAATATAAAGGTCCAAGAGTAAAGCAAATGAAAATGTAAAGTTATATTTCCTGCCACCCTAATATTTTTGAACACCAACCCTTACACATTCAATCAGCACCCTGTGTCATAAGCACAATTAAAGTCCAGAATATTTTCCTTCAATATGTGCCCTTTTAAGGTACATGATACATGTAAATATGTATAGGATGTGGAGGGGGTTTAAAAGGAAAGAGGAATAATAATTTTCAGATTAAAGGGTAAAAATAAAATTAAAAAAAAATAAAGAATAGATAAGGATGGTGCTATTTTGATAAAAAGAATAGAGCAAAATTCTCTAAACAATAAATGGACCCCTCCCTAGTTCAGACCCTCATTCATACATCTGTGGCCTAAACCTATTAAAATAGAAAATCATGAACTGGGATAACCGTTTTGATTATCTATAATATTTTTGATTAACAATTACGTATTATCTTTTATAATTGCAATACTGAACCATCAATTAGGTGTTTTCAGTTTTAAGGCTAAACATCATCAAACTAGCAGACATCAGTTTAAACACATGTTGAATTGAATAAGAAAAGTAATAATATTTCTCCTCTTTCTTAAACTTTATATAATTAGATAATTATATTAGTCATTATTGCTCTTTAGCATATGAAACACGTAAGAGTCCTTACTTTATACTTTCTGAAAAAAGGGGAAGTGGATATTTTTAAGGGAATCTATGATTAATATCTGACAGAAAACTACCTGGCAATTTCAAAATTGTTTCATTTAACCCAAGTAATTAGTACATTCACTGTTACATGGTTAAGATTTATTGATTAATTATTGAACAGTCACTTAAATTCCAATGTTTGTTTTGTTTCCAGTGCAGGTTATATTGTTGTGTATTGAATGCAGCAAAACTAACTTCTTTTCCTTCATGTGGTATGATTTCCAATGAGTCACAACTCTCCACCACAGACCAAATGACATAGAAGTATTTGGTTTTGTTACAAAAACATGTTCCAGAATCATTAAAGTTGGTGCCTGGATGATTCTATTTGCCAATTTTTATGTGAAAACATTTCATCATTCCCCACTTTTGCTTTTATTTCACATTTATATTTATAAACAAAACTAATCATTTTGATTTTATATTCCATGGAGCACAGCTACTTTATCAGACTGGTGAAATCAATTTGTACACACATGAAAGAAATAAACTGTTAAACATCCTCTTTCCAGTGACCACAAAAAGGACACAATATCACATACCACATAGCATACATATCTATCTAATTTTCCAACTTTCTTATAAAGTTTTCCTTTTGTTTGATCATGAACTATTACTAAAACATGTTCCAAAATTATTGCAGCTAGTCATTGATCCATTTCAAAAGATGTCCTTGTGTTGAACCTGATTTTTCATGCAGTAAATTCCTTGTTTTCTCACTTTTTTTAATACAAAAGTGATTGAAACTCAAATTAACTGTTCTAATTTGTATTCCATTAAGCACAATTAAAACAGCCTTGGTTACATTAATTTTGTCACACATATGTATAAGTAAACAGTTTTCTTTTCAGGAAATTAACATTTCTCTTTTATCTCATGTACAGAAACCCGATGTGACAATTTCCTTGTTTTGAATTTATTTGTTGATCTTCTTCAAAAAACTAGTGCAGTCCTTGCGTCTCATTCATTTAATTTAATGTGTCATTGTAGTTGTAGTAGCCATTGTTTCTCATTCATCTTATAATCCTGCAAAAAAATACTTTAATTATATATCATAATATGAGTTCCATTGCTATATGCATAATATCTTACAAAAAGAGAAACTCAATATAATCAAATTTGATTTCGCTTAATAGCCTATTAGTAAAACCAATAGTAAACTTACATGTTTGTAAGAAAATAATTGCCATCTTTTTTTACTTTCTTAACAAATAGTTATATCTAAACTCATTAGCAATTAACATTTAATTAGCTCTGATATCACTACATGTATAAATAAGAAGATGTGGTATGATTGCCAACGAGACAACTCTCGACAAGAGACCAAATGACACAGAATAATGTGACTATCACATTAAAGCTTTACACTATAGTAGTGTTCAACAATATTATAATATCTGATTGTTTGCATTATATAGACTTCCTACATGTCAAGTCAATGGGAAGTACTTAGTATCAGAAATATCCATCGAATACACATTCTGCAAAAGTCAAACATAAATGCATAATCAAAACTTTTCAAGGTATAAACACATTAATAGTTTTAAACACATATAAGACATATAAGACATAAGCAATACTGTCTTGAAAAAACAAATGGGTATTTATAAATGTATGATATTGAATTTTTTTACATCAATACAGATTAACAACTTGTTATGTAAATTTATTAAGATATTTTGATTATAACATTTTAATAGTTATCAAGCAAATCCTACAAATAATCGATAGTCTTCATATCATTTGAATAAAAATGGTGATCAATTTAAAGTGTTCATATCAAAAATGGATAATACATTAACTAAGTTGAGTAAATTCTTTATTTATATAAAATTTTAGCTGCCTTGTCAACTAAAATATGATTAATATATACATACATGCATTTATATATTTTTTTGGGGTCTTACTGGTTTTTTCTCATAAACTTTAACAAGAACTAATAATGGAAATAATACAATTTGTAAAATAAATCCAAGTTATTCATACAATTCCTGCTCAAATCAAAATGAAAAAAGTTTATTTCTGAATTGGAATAATGTCTTTTCCTTTAAGACACCAACTGTTCATTTGTGTGGGTGGTGTATAAATTAGCTAAGGATAGGCAGACTTGTGCGGATATAAAGGGGATGCTTCCCTTATTACCAAAGTTATGGAGCTACATTAATGGTACAGTTTTAGTTTATTGCAAACACTTCACCCACCTAGTTTAGGGATCCGCATATGGGTGAAAAAAGGGGGGGGGGGGGGGGGGTTATCTAACAGCTGGTTTGGAAAAAAATCAAGTCTATTATTATAACAATTATAACAATCTTTCTCCTAGACATGATTTTCATTTAGCTAAATTTAGCTTGATTTATTTAGTATCAACTGTTCCCGTCGTCGTTTATCGATACAAAATGTAGAAAAATGAAAGTTTTGGTTCGCTTTCAACGAATCCAATGAGAAGAAACGGGTACCGGTGGTAAAGAGTTGCAATTTACAACGCATTCACCTCTGAATGTATGCAAAGTCTATCTTTCCATCGTGAATTCCGTTTGCCGACTTCTGTGATAAGGTGCTCTACAGCTGATGACAATGAGTATGACGTGACAACCTAAAAATTGACGTTGATGTCACAGGGTAAATGGCCACTTGATTCGTATTATTAGGGCGTTGATTATAGTGACGATAATAAAGTTGCAAACCATTTATTTACACTGAAAATACATAATTATAATAAACATTTATTTCAAATGTTAACTTGAAGTTTCCTTTTAATATGAACTGTGAATTGGATAGAAATACATGCATTATAAGGCCTACAAAAGTAAATGTGCTTACCTGAAAATAGGGAAAAAGTTATATGTCCCATATGTAGCTCGTGCGTGCTAAAGTTTGAAACTCGCATTAGTACGAGTACACTGTATATATAGTACTAGAAAAAGTGCATGCATTATAAATTCGTGCAGAGTAGAACATAGCCTAAGTCTTTTTCTAACTGTCCGTCAATGAATGAATGAATGAATGAATTAATGAATGAATGAATGAATGTATGAATGAATGCGTAAATGATAGTAAATATAGTACACACAACATATAGTATAGTACTAGTATATAGCTGTACTCTTTTGATAGATATAGCTACGGTGACATTGATGACTCTTAATTTTTGGAGATTTTCTTACTTAAAACTGTAAGTGTTCAAGGGAACTATGGTCATGTATGAGGACATTCTTAGCGTCACAATGCCGTTGTCGAAACACAACAAGTTGATAAATCCTTGACCTCAGTGTAGCCAAAAAATCACCACTTCATAACAAATGTTTCAGCCCCCGATTTAGCCAATCAGAATTCGCATAGTTGCGAAACTGACGTAAAAGATGATATTCCGATGTAATCATCAAAAATTGATTTGAAACCGCATTAGCATACCCGCGATGCCTTACGTCCAATCCTGACTGATACGTTAGATATTTCAAGTAAACATCACGATTACGAATATGTGGCAAACGTGTATGTCAACTAGACGTCCCTTTCAAAATTTGAATTATTTATAAGCTTTCAAAAAGCAATCCGGGAACCTATACAGAGTCCAATTATTTGTAGAACTTTAAGGAATGTTGGTGTGGTGATGACCCTTATCAGTACGGCCCTGGAGATGTTATCGATCGTTACATCAAGGATTATGATTGTAATTATAAGTGCATCGGCGATCTAGAACAGATATGTGGAGGTAAATGGAGGTTATCAGTGTATGCAACAGGTAATGATACTGAATCATTTATATGCATGTCATTAACAATTTAAAAGAAAAGTTTGTAAGATTAATACGAAAAATAATAAATCATTTAATATTCTTTATTTTCCTATATCAAACCGAAACTGAAATACTAGTTTATGTATTTATCATCATTTATATTACAGAATGTATAGAATGAATTCCTTTCTTGAATGAAAAACATTCCATGTTTCCATAAAGAAGTGGCAACTAAATACGTTTATATAATTAAAACTAACTTGTATTGCTGTTGAAAACGGTTTAGAATTCAGGGAAATGACAATGACATTGTCAAAAAATAGGAAATGCTTCCTGTTATTTCTGATAAATCTTAAATGAAAAATAGCAATGATTCAAACAACTTATCTTCACAATAACCTTTAAAAAACCTTAGTGCTGTGGCTTCTCGAAATAGAACGAATCGTCCTTTCAATCAAAGTTCTGTATATTTTCTTTCATGTTCTGTCCTAATATATTGCGTTTCATATCTTAGTGTTACATTTTGATTCCTTTTTTATGCCCCATTTCGGTTGATAATCGTATAATTAGATAATGTCGATAAATTCCTTCAACTTCATGTTTACTTTATTCTTTACCTAGTTCGGTTAATGGATACAGAAATATTTTCATACAATAATAAAAATCTAAATAAATTCGGTTAAATAGAAACACCAAACATATACCGATGCTGAAATCGAATATATTCAAATTTACTTCAAAAGATCAAGATTGGAGGTGTCAACAAGGTGAATGTGTCCTGCTTTTTAGAAAAGAAACTTACGATACTGTTGTCAGGTCATTAAAGATTGCATATTTTGGCTTAAATATGGATTCACTTATAGGGTCTTTGCATCGGAAATAAACACATTTATTCTAAAACCAGTTATTGGCATGACACGTGTTATGTTCTTCATATATATTTTATGATGGTATAATACTAAACCCCTAACGGGAGGGATTGTACTTGATATTCATATGATGAAGACATACTCTTTCAATCAGTTTAATTTAGGTCTGGAGTAGGCATGTCGGTAACTGCTAGTAGTCTTTTGTTAATTTATGTATTATTGTCATTTTGTTTATTTTCTTTTGTTACCTATTCTGACATCGGACTTGAACTTTACTGAGCGTATTGTTATGTGTTTGTTTTTTCTACATTGGCTAGAGGTAAACGAGGAAGGTTGAGATCTTAAAAAACATGTTTAACCCCGCCGCATTTTGCCCCTGTCCCAAGTCAGGAACCTCTGGCCTTTGTTAGTCTTGTATGATTTTTAATTTTAGTTTTTTGTGTATAATTAGGAGTTTAGTATGACGTTTATTATCACTGAACTAGTATACATATTTGTTTAGGGGCCAGCTGAAGGACGCCTCCAGGTGTGGGAGTTTCTCGCTGCATTGCAGACCCATTGGTGGCGTTCGGTTGTTGACTCTTTGACACATTCCCCATTTTCATTCTCAATTTTATTTACATTAAAATGGTTGCATAATCAAAATTTCACCCTTTTGTCACTAATGATAAAAGAGGCTCTTTGCATGTTTTTTATTTTAAATTGTAAAACGTTTAGTTATTCATATTGCATTGGAAATGAATATAAGTTTGCCGTTCTTTTATTTTATCTTTAAACGTATTTTCAGGATATTTACCTTATAAACAAGGTAACACTCAGTATAAGTTAGTCTCAAATAACACGATACTTACAGCACCGGCCAACCAAGTCCTAACATCAACAAGTATAATTGAATGTGCACAATATTGCAAATTATTTGACAACTGTACAGTGTTTGTAATTTCCAAAGAAGCAGGAGAGTGCAGTTTGTATAACAGCTACAAAATTATGTGTGACGAAGTTCAATACGCACAGGATTTCCAAGTTTATATGATGAAATAAGTATAAAATATACTTCTGACAAAAGTGTAAATAAAACAAAAACTACCTTGAAATGAATAAAATTTAGTTTGGACTTAGACTCAATGTAAGATATGAAACAAATTGTTCATAAATGTATTAACAATGAGATTATTTTTGATTTGATGAGAGACCCTTTTTTCGAAGCTTGAAAGATATGAAAAGTAGCGTGTTTGTGCTCATTGATTTATTCTTTCTATTATAACACTCAGTGCAGAAATAACCGAACATTATTCCTCGGGGTTACTTTTCCACAAAATATGGTCATATTTAATTCTGGTTCATTTACATAAAGCAAAAAACAAAACATCAGTGACCACTCCTCCGATACTAAGCTTGACCATTACACATGGACTCAACTATACATTTTTTTCTGTTCAAAAAATCTAAATAGCTGATTTAAATTATTGTAAAGTGTCTCTAACAATTATCCCAGTGTAATGAAACTGCTACGTTGCCCCTCAATTCTTATTCTTGTGTGTTTATTGATTTTGGGGTAGTTTACAAAGGGAAATCGGACAAATTTAGCATTCAAAAACTTAGCATTTTGTTAATTTTGTGTATATGGCAAGCATGTTTTATGGAAGTAACGCAATTTGTTTGACAGTATACATATAACCATTTTTATCGTACATTGTTCGAATTTTAAGAATGGTAACAATAATTAATAACATTCGTTACATTTTCATATCTGCAAATTGGAGATAAGGAACGTTACTATTTTCAATTATAACGATTTCATTTGTTTTTGCAAAAATACATTGCAGCTAACCTAGTATCGATGGTCAATGTTGCGTATTTTCTTATCTTTTGATGTCTATTTTCTATCATTGTATACTTTTTTTAACATTGCTTTTTTGTTTTGTTAAGTAACGTAAGTATCAGAATAAAACAAGTATTTTAAGAAAATACAGATCTAAAATATAAATCATCAACAACATTACATTACAACTCGACTATATCAACAGAACAAACGATAAACAAATTAAAGGTCCGTCTAAATTACATTTAATTGATTTATTCTAAAACACCTATCGCTAACTTGAGAATAGTTTTACTTTAAATATTCAAGAGTTTTTGCAAAATTTATTGAGCATTATTGCCCGAGGAAACAACTTTAGATAAATCGAACACAGCCTGGAATAATTGTCCTTTTCTAGTATTGGACAATACAGTTTCACATGGGAAACTATATCCCAAAATATTCGACAAAAGAATCGATTTTTCATTCCCGATTATATTTGACCATTTTGAACTGTTCTTACGATGTGTTTATTTCACAACTTAATCTCCATACCCGTGTCTGAATCTGCTTTTTTATATTTCCATGAACGTCATTTAACTGATAAATGATTAACCCGGGGATTTCCTTACCAGAAATTAATTTAAAGCATTTAAGGTATGCTTTCCTAGATATGTTTGGAAATGTGGCTGTTCCAGTAAATTTCTTATATAATACGCGATATCATATCAGACTGTTTACGGTGATGCTATTTGCACAGCCCGTCAATGTAGATACGATCCATTTAAAAAAAATGGTTCTTCAATCTTTAAATATTGTTTAATTAGTGTTAAATTTAGATTTTTTTTTTTAAATTTAAACAAAACTAAATATATATTGCTATATATTTAAAGTTACAAGAACTCAATATCTTCACATAGAAAAAAAAACGAGTCACTATATCTGAACATAAATACGGGATAAATATGCCGTTTGTTATTTGCACAATTTGTTAATGATACTTTTTTATATTCAAATGAACGTTGAAATACGTATCCTACACATATCATTTGATTTCCTTTACTAATACATCAAATGATAGTTCTTATCGTTTGTTACAAATACGTGTTTCAGAAAACAAAAATGGTTTCAACAGTATTTATTCAAAACTTCAGTTCATCTTAGATATATCTTAAGTCTATCTAATTAGGTAAAAACATACAATTGCTTTATTGCAATGTAAAAAATAGACTGAGTGTGTAATATCGCAACCGGCATAGGCAGAGCATATAGAACTACCCAAGATAAACTAATCTCTTTTGTGTGTTTTATATATATAAGATCAGCATAGATGCATGGATTACAATAGTGTACACCAGACGCGCATGTTTTGTACAAATGAATCATAGTTACGGTAGAAAAAAGTTAAAAGCCCCAAATAAAGAATCCACTATACATATTGAGTTATTTACTAGCATTGATTTGACTAGAAAAAACGGAATGAGGCAGACAACAAGAAGTTTTGTTTCTAAGTATTTTTTTAAGTATGAGACTAAGGAAAGCTGATAACAACTGAATAAAAAAACAGCAACAATCATCATCAACAAAATTCAACATGTGAATGTTTAATCAAAACGTCTAGCATCTTGATAAAAACAACTTTTCTATTCGATGTATACGGGCATAAACAACAACAAAAGACTTGTTTTCTATATCCTCAAACTGGTCTTTCATGTTGATAATAACAGTATTCATTGTTTAATAGTAAGTGTGTCATGTTAATATTTCAACTAGTTAATCTAATATAAAAAAAACATATACAAATATAAGAAGATTTAGTATGAATCAATATACAAATAAGGAAATGTTGTTTTATATTGCAAACGAGAAACCCTCTAACAGAGTTTAAAATGAAGTGAAAGTAAATCTATTTCAGTTTTCAAATGAAAACATTACGTTGAAAAAAATATGAGTTAAACAGAAAGTTTGTCGTCGATACTGATGATAGAGTTCTCTGTTAGCGCAAGGTCACAAGCACAGTCTAACATAAACCTTTTCAAATCTTAAAATTCAAACAAAATAAAGTGTTGCTAGTACTGTTCATTGCCCCAACACGTCGCGTGGTACTCATTTGTGAGCGATATGTCAATAATAGAATTTGAAATTATTTGCACATAGTTAAAGTCAAGATATATAAACTAACATCATCACTTAGCATCACGGATATGTTGTATCTGTCATTTTAGGTATCTCGTTCTATTTTTCTTGATTTTTATACTATAACAATTAATGGCGACTCACTGTTTCGCAGTTGGAGTGTTCATCATAGGTTTATGTACAGTTGGGTGCAGACCAACCATTACATGACGTAAACGCACGTTAACGCCGCGTGCACATATTTCGTTAGTTAACTTCAATTTTTGCGTCAACTTGTAAACGCGCGTGAGTAAACGCGCGTTTACTCTGTGTCCGTTTAGTCAGTAGTAAACAGGCGTTTACTTCAGATTTAACAAGTTTATTTTTATGTGCACTTAAAAGTAAACGGGCGTTTACTGCAAATTTCACAACTGTATTATTACGTGCACGTGCGTTTACTTTTCGCGTTAACTGATTGTGTAAATTAAGAAATAAACTTCGTGTTCATTTGTTCATTTGTTTTATTAAAACGACTTTTATCTTAATATTTTACGTATATGTGTTTCAAACCATAACAATTAAAAAAACACTTTTAATTCGAAATATTAACTTTTATTATTTACAAAAAATCAGTTTCAATAACTTTACTGAGTAGCAGATTTGCTATTTTTTCTTTAAAAAAGTTACATGTACAAATATCAAATTCAATCTTTTCAATAAAAAGAGAACAGGCTGACACTCTCAATTGATGCGAACAAAATTTTGTAGTCATTGTGGTCCAATATGGCTATCGTTTGTATTATACAATCCATCCTTACATAAAAATATTACTGATTTACTATGCGACTATAAGATTTCCATAAGAAAGAGCAAATATGGTCAGTTTTGGTTGCTGCTTTCAAATAATTTTGTTATCAAGTCAGTCTGAGGTATGAAAACTACTGATATTTGTTGAAGATTCAATATTTTCAATAAAAAGGGAACATGCTGGCACTATAAATTGATGCGAACAAAATTTTGTAGTCATTGTTTTCAAATATTACTGTCATTTGTATTATACAATCCATCCTTACATAAAAATATAACTGGTTTACTATGCAGCTATAAAGATTTACATAATAAAGTGCAAATATGGTCAGTTTTGGTTGATGCGGACAAATGATTTTGTTTTCGAGTCAGTCTGAAGTATTTGTTATTTGATATTTGTTTACGATTCAATATTTTGAATAAAAGGAGGACATGCTGGCACTAATGCGAAGAAAATGTTGTAGTCATTGTTTTCCAATGTTGCTGTCATTTGTATAATACAATCCATCCTGCTATAAAAATATTACTGATTTACTATGCAGCCATAAAGACTTACATAATAAAGTGCTAATATGGTCAGTTTTGGTTGATACGGACAAATAAGTTTGTTATACGAGTCAGTTTGAGGTATAAAAACTACTGATAATTGTTTACGATTCAATATTTTGAATAAAAAGAGGACATGCTGGCACTATAAATTGATGCGAACAAATTTTTGTAGTCATTGTTTTGCAATATTACTGTCATTTGTTATATACAGTCCCTCCTGACCTAAAAAATATAACTGATTTACTATGCAGCTATATCGATTTGCATGATATAGTGCAAATATGGTCAGTTTTGGTTGATGCAGATAAATAATTTTGTTATACGAGTCAGTCTGAGGTATGAAAACTACTGATATTTGTTGCCGATTCAATATTTTGAATAAAAAGAGGACATGCCGGCTCTCTCAATTGATGCGAACACAATTTTGTAGTCATTATGGTCCAATATTGCTATCATTTGTATTATACAATCCACCCTTGAATAACAATATTACTGATTTACTATACGACTATTAAGATTAACATAAAAAAGAGCAAATATGGTCAGTGTTGGTTAATGCCGACAAATAATATTGTTATACGAGTCAGTCTGAGGTATGAAAACTACTGATATTTGTTTACGATTTAATATTGTGAATAAAAAGAGGACATGCTGGCACTCTCAATTGATGTGAACTAAATTTTTAAGTCATTGTGTTCTAATATTGCTGTAATTTGTATTATACAGTCCCTCCTGACCTAAAAATATAACTGAATTACTGTGCGGCTATATAGATTTACTTGATGAAGTGCAAATATGGTCAGTTTTGGTTAATGAAGTCAAATAATTTTAGTGTTGAGTTTCTATTGTGTCGTTGTTCTCCTCTTATATTTCATGTGTTTCCCTTAGTTTTAATTTGTAACCCGGATCTGTTTTTTTCTTAATCGATTTATGAATCATTTTTTTTTTTATAAAAGTGAGAATGGAAATGGGGAATGTGTCAAAGAGACAACAACCCGACCATAGAGCAGACAACAGCCGAAGGCCACTAATGGGTCTTCAATGCAGCGAGAAACTCCCGCACCCGTAGGCGTCCTTCAGCTGGCCCCTAAACAAATATGTATACTAGTTCAGTGATAATGGACGTCATACTAAACTCCAAATTATACACAAGAAACTAAAATAAAAATGATACAAGACTAACAAAGGCCAGAGGCTCGTGACTTCGCTTATTTGTGCAGAAAAAGAAATTCACTATCATGATTAATTTTCTATTAATTAAAGGGGTGTAATAACATTATTAATTAACTGTAATCGTCAATATGTCAATCGAAAATGAACAGTTGGTCATTTAATTTTGATATACTTCATCATTTGATATTTAAGGTCAGTGATGACAATTTGCGTTAACGCGCGTTTACTACAAACAGCGTGCGTTTACTTTTGACGAAATTAGAAGACTCGCCTTTTTTCACGTTAACGCGGAAGTAAACGCGAAAGTAAACGCCCGTTTACTATTACAAAATAAGAAGACGCGCCGATTTTGCGTTAACGCGGAGGTAAAGGCGAAAGTAAACGCCCGTTTACGTTTTATGTCTACTGAAATTTCGGAGTTAACGCACAGTTAACGCGGCGTTTACTTGAAGTGCACGCGAGTAAACGCCGCGTTAACTTTTTCCTCCATCTACATGTAATACTTGGTCTGCACCCAACTGTATGTTTTAATTCTCTTAGTCGTTGGTTTTCTTTTGTTGCCTTTTTATGGTTTAATGTGTGGCAAGCCAAAGAGACGTTGGTTGTTATCACAGACATAGCGAAATTATCGTCAGCAATTATCGAATGGTATTTAGCTCAGTGTTTACATATTTTGTAGTTTTTCAAGAATACAATAAAACCGTTCAATTCATAAAAAACGAAATTCATGAATCGAAATTAAACATGTTAAATATATTTTTAGCTAACATTGTAGTAAAATCTATGTAATTTAATCTATACAAAACCCCATTTTCATAACAAAGGGGAGTGATAGCAGATCCTGCTCCATATTTGTCAACCGTTGTGTTGCTTATTTTAGTACAAACACGGTAATAAGTCTAATTCAGTAGGTCACATTCGGGAAAAGGGGACGGGATTGTAGTTACGACATGATTAATATATCCACTATCATCTGAGATATAACACAACGGTCAAACAACTAGTGATGGCGTCCGTAAACCCTATGAAGGAGTAATGTCAATTTGACCACTTGGAAGTGTTGGTTACAGAGATTCATTTTGAATAGTAATCATCTATGAAGAAAATTATCATATGAAATACAAGCCTTTGGACATCGTATCCAGTTGGAGATATATACTTCATATGTAGGTGCTGATGGAATGTTATACATAGAAATGAAAAGATTATAATTCGAAGCTGAAATCATCTAATTTGTCGTTAAATGTTGTTTTTAACCGACCATCTTTGTCAAAGCCTTGATGTTAGTCATGATATGATGCAGACTTAACTGTATCTGTTGTATCCATTATCTCAAGTCACCAAACCTTGAATTATTTAGTAAGAGAACCTCAACTATATAGAGGACAGAAAAGTTAAACAAAATGGCAGATATACTGTCTATAGACAAAACACACAAGCAAAAATGAAAGACAATAATACAAATACAAATATACTAAAGAACAAGAACACAATACGGAATGTATAAGTACCGGGCCATGCCAAACAGATATTACTAAAGCCTTGATAAACAGTACAGGTTACAATTCACTAAGACAAACAAAGAGAATACTATAAAACTTCATTGAGATATAGATCTTATATCATATAATGCATTGCTTTTAGATAAACTTCGTGTACACATTTTGTTTTACAATTTTATTTGATTAAGTATAAAAATAAGCTTTTACATTATCTTTAGTCAAATGTTTGTTCAAATATTCGAAAAATGTTCTGATTTTACATTAGAGTGAAATTTCTAAAGTTACGTCTTTAACTGTCCGAAATCGGAAACGTAAAGGTGTATTAATTATTTTTCAACATGTATTTTTTTATATACTCATCCCTAAAATACTTAAGTACTTTTTTCCGTTTTTTCAGAGTTGAAATTTTTAGGAATGTTGATTAAAAATAATGGAAATCTTTTTCACAGTACTATAGATCTAGCCAAAAAAGCTAAAACAGTTCCCTTTGCTATGATGTCATATACTAGTTCATTGAATAATATACCAGTTAAAGTTGCAAATAATCTCTTTGATTCATTAGTTAAACCTATAGCCTTATATAATTCAGAGGTTACATTTTTGAATTCCTATATAACGTATTTAAGAGCCAAAAAAAAAAAAGTAAATAACTCTGGAAAACAATTGGACCCTCTTTATTTCATTGATAAAACACCTTAAGATAGGTTACACCTACAGTTTTGTAAATATACACTTGGAATAAGAAAAACTTCATCAAATGTAGGAGCAAGAGCTGATCTGGGGAGACTTCCTCTGGAACTAAATATTAAATTTCAATCTATATTGTATCTTATTAGATTATATTCTGATAAAATTAATCCTCTTTTAAATGAATCCTTTATTTTGTCTCAAAACTTAAACTTTGCAGGAACTTATTCTTGGTTCTCATATGTAAAACATGTAGTAGAAGAAACTGGTATGGATTTGGACACTTTGAAGACATATTCCTCACAAAAGGTAACTAAAACTATAAGAGAACAAATAAAATTAAAATTAAATCTTTATGAAAAGCTAGTACATGATAAAATATCAGATATAAAAGATAACAGCAAATTCACTATTTATAAACATGTAAAACTAAATAATACTGAAGAAAATTATTTAACTTGCTCCAAATTTGAATTTAGAAAACTGATTACGAAATTTAGATTAAATGACCCTAATTTATTAATAGAAAAGGGAAGATACCTTAACATACAAAGAGAAGAAAGATTATGCAAAAACTACAAACAAATTGAAGATGAAATTCATTTCTTTTTATATTGTAATAGAAACCATAGTAATAGAAAAGTTTATTTTAATTTTTTGTTAAATGAGAATATGCACTTTATGAATTAAAATGGTATAGATAAAATAACATATATACTCAACCCAAGATCACACATTCAGGTAAATAAGTCATGATCCTTTTTAAAACAGCATTGAACTGGGGACAGGGAACTCTTGAAATATTTACTTATATTATGTATATTAATAATCTTGTTATTTTTTATTTTCATTTTGTTATGTTGTGTCACATACTATAATACTATAAATATGTAGTTTTATGGCAATAAAGATTTGAATTGAATTGAAATGAATTGAATAGTTAATTTGCATTGATAATTTCATAAGACACGGTTCATATTGAGGGTATTCAACTAGAGAAGAATCATCATTCGGCTTTCAAATCAGTAATTTATAATATTTTGAGACTAAAGTATTTCAGAAATGACATAACCATTGTTTTGTTAAAAGGAGCTCCTCAAATCTAACGTTTATTCTGTCGTTTAAATTAGTAAAACATATCATGGCTATGAAACTGTTTTGCTTGTTGATGTATGTTTATTCTGTGGTTTCATTAAAGGTAATATTTTTTTAGTCTAATTAATTTTTACTTATTATTATATTCAATTATGAGACCATAGCACCGACTGCTACGCTAATTAATTTGCATATGTTAAGAATTATCTTTTTCTCATTGAAAATTTATTACATTATAGTTTCGTCATTTTAAAACTGATGTGATCATTTTTAGGTTTAAAAACACAAAAGGTCTTTCAATGAAGTTTTAAATCTATAAATATCGGTGTCCCTTTTTCGATATACAGGCCATTTGAAATGTGGCATGATATAATTCTATCTAGATTTCAAAAACTATGAAAAAATTATAAGGTTTTTATAAGATTTTGAACAATGGCTTTCTGATTTATACAGAATAAAATTATGAAAGGGTAACCGGGATTTTTGTTAATGACACTACATAGATAAAATCAGAGGATTCGGAATATCTGACAATCAGTCAAAAAGAAAACAAGTGAACATCCTCAATAGTACAGTGTAACAAACCATGAAATTATAAGTATCGATGCTTACTTTAGTAATTTTATCGGGTTGTAAAATCGTCATTTCGTCCTTCAACGCGTTTCCCACCCAATACATTTACATAAAGAAGCATTCAATTCTTAAATATTTACATAAAGAAACAAATCACCAGGATGATTACGACTACAAATTATGTCATAAGATTATTACCAAACGTATGAACATACATTAAAACTGTAGATTGATGATAAATTGACTTCAACGCGTTAACCAATTAGAAACTTTAACCTATTTTAACAATGGTGGACATTCATTTGATAAGTCTTGCAACCCAACAGAAATGCAACATGGACTTTCATTTTGTGCAAATGTTAGGTTTATGCATCTCAAGAGTTTACATTGACTTCTTTTCCATGTATTGCCATTGAAAGATAATTAATTTTAATTGCGCAGTGTTTGCACACACTATGATAATAGATAGAGAGAATCAGCAAAGCAGAAACTATTGAGCATACACAGTTCTACAATCTATCAGCCAAAGGCCGAAACTGTCGACGAAATCCTTTTAGAAGCTATTTCCCCTGAATGATGACTTTTATCCATTTTTTTACATTTTTGTTAAATACAATAAGAAGTTACAGAGACTTTTCAAAAGTAGAACAACCAGCACACTAAGATCTGCAAGTTATCAACATGGCCAAAGCATCAAACTAGTTAAATATACCAAACCGACATTCAAACCCATGAATCGAAAATCAACTGACAGAGCCATGGCTAAAAAAGACAAAAATATCAACATATAGGATGTTTTGTTTTGATAATTACATGTAAATATAATCTGTAAACAGTCGATGGATAACAGGACCTACAAAAATGACACTAAACCAGATATACATAAGAGCAAACATTAATGATTGCAATAAAGAGAAAAAACAAAAAAATAATCAAACTGACAAATAATAATTTACCAGATGATTGCCTTGGGCTCTTGGTAGCCTCTTGTTGTTTAATTTGCTCTCCTTCTTTAGTTTTTATGCAATAGAACTGTATCTTGCTTGTAGAAGAACATATTATTGTTCCCCGTTTATTGTTGTAGAGTAAAGCAGGTTGCTAAACACTTATATGCCACAATACTGTAGCAGTAAAGTTCAAGAATTATTTGATGTGGGAGAAACGATATTTGGTTTGGTTTTAAATGTATCAAAATTGTAAGACGAAGAAAAATAGGTGTATAAAAATTAAATCGTGAGGAACAAGCACAAAATACACCCTATGGTCTTTGAACTTATATAACTTTTGAAGGTATGAATTTTGTCCCGCATTTTATATAGTTGTAATCTATGTCCAGCCTTTTTAATTTTTACTCTATTCGGTCCTGCCATTTTTTAATTATTTTATCCTGACTTTTTTTTACATAAACTGTCATCCTTCTTTTTTTGCAAAGTGTCACATCCTGCCTTTTTGTTTTACTGAAATTTCCTGTCCTGCTTTTTTTTCAAATTTCATTCTACCCCCCCCCCCCCCTTTTCCCCCCAAATAAAAGAAAATCAAATGATAGCTCCCTTACTGTCATAACTTTTGAAAATTATACAACCGTAACGGCAAACGTTTTAAATGATTAAAATCGGTTTTACTTCGTCTTGTTCGATTTTATCAAAATAATGAGATATTAAATCTCTCAGCGTAAAGTATGTCACTTGATTTATTTCAATGTCCTTACACAAAGCTTTTGCAATAAAAACAAAGAGTTTTTACAATAGAATTTATGTAGTCTTTATATTGAACACTTGAGGGTCGATTTTGGTTGAACAATTGAGGGTTTTGCTATTGAGAATATTTAGTAATTTACATTTAAACTATTAATCTCGATTGATTTTAGCATTATTCCTTCGAAGGATAAACAGACATATAGAATAAAATGAGGTGCGGAATATACGTCAATACGCACGACGATGAAGACATAATCTTTCAATCAGTTTAATTGAGGTCTGGAGCTGGCATGTCAGTAACTGCTAGTAGTCCTTTGTTCATTTATGTATCATTGTCATTTTGCTTGGTTTCTTTTGCTACCTTTTCTAACATCGGACTCGGACTTCTTTTAAACTGAGTTTTGCTGTGCGTATTGCTATGTGTTTCTTTATTCTACATTGGCTAGAGGTATAGGGGGAGGGTTGAGATCTTACAAAACATGTTTAACCCAGCCGCATTTTTGCGCCTGTTCCAACATGTCCAAGTCAGGAGCCTCTGGCCTTTGTTTGTCTTGTATGTTTCTTTAATTTTAGTTCATTTATATGTTTTGAAGTTTAGTTTGACGTCCATTTTCACTGAACTAGTACACAATTTTATTTAGGGGCCAGATGAGGACCAACTCCGGGTGCGGGATTTTCTCGCTGCGTTGAAGACCCATTGGTGGCCTTCCGCTGTTGACTACTCTTTGGTCGGGTTGTTGTCTCTTTGACATATTCCCCATTTTCATTCTCAATTTTAATTTGTTAATGACAAGACTCCGATCATAAATGAATTAAAAAAGGCAAATGATTACAACAATTATTCGTTGAACCATTTAATAGAAAGCTGTCATTCTGCAAAGAGAACCAAATGTTGTCTTTGAACTTAAACGGAAAAAAAAGACGATAAAATTTTCGAAAGAAAGTTTTTCTTTGAACTATTCAATTTTTGACTCTGAAAAATGTTAAATGCTAATTGCATTATTGGTAAGTCATTTATTTGTTTAAAAATATCTTAAACACGCAGGAATTCACTGATTATAATAGTAAAACTTATAAAAAAGGATCTAGTTGTCACACTTAAGAAAGGGTGCATATGCTCCGTGTCGGTCTTGATCTGATAAGGAATGCCATGTCCAACTGCATTTTACAGTTTCTTCTTATGTTGTGTTGATACTCAAGATTCTTAGGTTTGGTGCAGGATTGTGGACTCCTCAATATTATATTTGTGCATGTTCCTTCGATCTTCGTAAATATGCTTCAGTTAAGTCGATGTAATGTAATTATGTTGCGTCAGACGTAATTCCATTGATTAACCTTTATAAGGAAAGATCATACCGCTTAACGGTACAACCAAGAAAGAACGTGAACAACTACATGTATATCATTTAAAGGGGCATGACAAAATAACCAAAAACATTGTATGCAAACAACATATCTGCATAGATATAAGTTAAACAGTTGTCAGACACAGAGATACACATTTCCCAGGAGAAATATGGGATAACATCTGTATTCAAAAAGAGAAAACGTCTTTTTTTTAATAAATGGGAGATACATGTACCTCTTGGAATTATAATTATGAAACGAGGAAAAATAAACGCAATCCGTCCAATCAGAATGCAAGACATAATATAAATGGAGAGGGGAAGATACACAATTTTTGTACCTAATTTGTAAAGGGTGATAAATAGAAATTAACATCCAGCCAGTTTAATCTCTTGCATACGCCTATTGAAGATGTTGAATATCAGAAAAAGCAATTGTGTTCCGAATTGGAAATACACTTAGAATACTTTAGTGGAACTGTTCCACCTACATTCTTATGATGTAAGTTGTAAACAAGGTATATTGAGTTGTTTTGTTTTTCATTACAGATCGTTGTGATTTGGAAACCCAGCAAAAGTAGAAGAACTCTATGAAAATAAATTAGTTTCTTGAGAAGTCTTTTTAAGAAATGCTATGACAATCCTGAGCAAAGACTTTGGCAGCCTTTGGATAGTATGACCTCTTTCAGAAACTAAGAAAGTCTTGCAAAATCATTCATGCACTGAGATCAAAATGAGCTGTATTGCGGAACCATCCCTGGGTTTTAGATTTTTTTAATGCCATTAACTGTTTTGTTATAAATAAAATGTTTAGTGTTACGTTTTCATTTAACATAATATTCTTGTTTTTACAAAATGCCCACATCTAAAAATACCATTGATATTACATCACTCAATAAATCTTATGTCAATAAAAGATGAGTACTGTTTGGCAGGAGTACAGTCATTATACCTCTAAGTTCAATTTCTAGACATATCACCCATGGGTAAGTTAACAGTCGGAGTAATCGGAAATGTTTTGTTTTAAAATATGATATCCCAGTGACGATTGTGCACAAGATTATTTTGATCAGAAACAGATGAGAATATTTTTTGTAAAAGTTAACGGACGACGGACGCAGAGGGATTAGATTAAATACATTGGACCTTTGAGCCATATTCATACTTGAAAATATCAAGTATTCAAAATAACAAAAAAATAAAGGAAGCAAAACAGGATCAAAAGGTAAAAAAAGCCGGATGTTCATCAACTTTATTAACGAAGGAGAATGACATATAATGAACATTACATAGAATAACAAATGGAAACGGGGAATGTTTCAAAGAGACTACAAACAGACCAAAGAGGAAGAAAACAGCACATGGCTACGAATGGGTCTTCAATGAAGGGATAAAGTTTCGCTTGCCCTTTAACAATTAAGTATATACATAAAAATGAACAAAATGTGATAAAAAATGAAATGGTTCCTTAAACAGATGCACACTTTGAATATGTGTATACACTCTATCTGTCAAATGTCAAGAATCTGATTAAAAACTGCAGGAGCAGTTGATTAAACAAAAAAATTGAAGATTATATTTTTTTGTAAATCTTTCTTAAAAATTAATAATATCCAATATCTTGAAAAATGAAGATTGAAATATTTCTGAATCAATTTCATAACACAATAACAAATGGTCCACAACTTCAATAGGAATTTACTTTTACATCAATCATGTTCAAGGAACTGTGTTGAAAATTGTACGAGTGGTAATCACACAAAATAGCTACGCAATTATTCCCTTCTGCCTGAAATTCTCAAGCTATATCACACGACTTTTTTTTTATTTAATTTTGAACTTCTTACAACCCGGGCAAAAATGTAACAATATAAACTCAGTACAGTTGACAGATAACAAAATTTAAGAGTAGTATATAATATTTCGAAAGGTAAACTTCAACTCTGGGACAGATAGAAGCACGAAAATAATAATACAATTAGATAGAAGAATATACAGTCCATATTACCATTTTTTTCTTTTTTATCTAAATCTGTTATTTTGTTTTTCATCAATTTTATACAAAAATGCTTTATCTCTGAACTGTGCAACTAGCAAAACTTCCCTGGTTTTTATCATAATGCAACGTATGTGGTTCACAAAGTCCGTCACTAGAAGATAAAAGTGTCCTTTACAGCTTACCACAAGGTGAGATAATAATAATAATCTTTTATTCGTAAGCAATACAACTTATAGAATATAAATATTACAAATATTCAATTAAATCAGTGAAATATATTTACATTTAAACAATTAGTCAAATAATCATATAAGTAAGTATACCCATATAACAGTACAGCAGAGTATGATAAAATATAACACATATTAAGCATTTATAAATGAATTTAATTACGTGCCTTCTCGGCCAGAAATAAAAACTTCCCTAAATTGTTAAGTTCCTTTACATTATGAACAGATAGCAGTTGTACGAGTTTAAAATTCGAAGGTTTTCTCCAATAATATGGTTTGATCAATTTTTTCGAAGTTCATTTTACTTTTCACATACTAAAATAAAATGATATTCATCTTCAATTACTTGTTTATCTCACATATTACAAAGTCTCAGATGTCTCTCAATATTATAAAATCGACTAGTTTCTATATTCAAACAGTGAGCAGATATGCGGTATTTACAAATAAATGGTTTATAAATATAATGTACAGCATGATCTAGATAAAATTGTAACATTTTGGGGTCAAATACATATCTTTACAACATACATTTTGACGAATCTTCAAAAATGAGTTCATTTCACTATGAAAGCTACCCTTTACTCTATCTTTGAATTCAATTAAAAACAAATCCACATTTTTAACACCCTGATGTAACCACACATCCTGGAACCCATACATGTATAATATGTCTCTAATTCGACAGGCCCAGTTATATTTGTCGTTTGGTTTTTTATTACATCTCTCGAGCATTTCTTCATAACAGCATTTAAGAATACAGTTATCAGTATATAATAACTTAAACCAATATTTTAACATTCGACAATATCTTTCTTTAAACATAGGGTATCGTCCCAACTCACAATAAACCATATAATTAACAGTAGATGCTTTCAAATTTAATATACGTTTTGAGAATTTCATTTGAACTTGTTCGATATCATCACATTTGTGATTTCCCCAAACTTCACAACTATAATTCAAAATACGTGCTACATACGTGTCAAACAATGACAGCATAGTTTCAAAATTAAAACAGTCATCCTGCAATTTACTATACAAACTAAATAATGCTTTACGACCTTGGTTTGCTAATGATTTTTGGGTATATGTAAAATAACCATTATATCTAGATAAAATACCCAGATATACAAATTCATCACACATATCTATTGAATTTCCATTTAAATACCATCTCCCATTTGCTTTAACTTGACCTCTGTTTCTGAATACAACAATTTTTGTTATCAAACAATTAATAAATAAATTGAACTTATTAGAATAGACATTTAAACAATTAATCATCTTTTGTAAATCTTCAATATTTTCGATGAACAATACTGTGTCATCTACATACATAAGTAAATACAAGTTCAACATTTTTAACTCATATTGATATCCTTGACTAATAAGCTCTATTTCCATGTCATTTACGTACAATGAATATACAAATGAGGATAATGATTCCCCCTGCATTAAACAAACATTACTATTAAAGAAATTTGAGAAACTACCATCAAATGTTACACAACATTTAAGTTTTGAATACATAGATGTTAATACATTTAATAGTTTACCAGTTACACCTAATCTAATAAGTCGTAACCATAATTTCATATGTGTGACACTGTCAAACGCCGTTTTATAGTCTACAAAACAACAATAAAATCTTTTACCAGATCTCAAAGATTTAGAAATTAAAGAATTGAGAGCGAAGATGGCGTCAGTAGTACCATAAATAGGTCGGAAGCCAAACTGGGCATCTGTTAGTACATCATGGTTTCTACTCAATTTTGTAAGTCGAGCGTTGATGAGAGTTGGAAACAGCTTTCTAATATGGGACACAAGAAATATTCCACGAAAGTTTCCAGGCTCATTAACATCACCTTTTTTGAATACAGGGATAATAATACGTTTTATCCACAATTCTGGAAAGTCACCATTTGTAAGAATACAGTTAAGTATTTTACATAACACATGTTTAATGAAATTTTTGCTCATAATTATGTACTCGTTCATCATATTATCGTATCCTGTAGATTTGTCTCGCTTTAACTTTTTAATACCATCATCAAGTTCTTTTTCCGTAAATGGAGAGTCAGGCTCATCGAAAACAGTACCTATATTTTCGCCTTGAAAATCCTGCGGATGTATATCTGGGTTTGAAGTTAATTTCTTAAAATGTTCTTCAAACTGCTGTAAAGTTATATTATGATGTATAACCTTTTTAATTAAATTTCCTATAGAATTGCTTCGGATTAGTCCTTCTTAACGAAGCCATCATGTTACCTCTTTGATTCTTATATTGTCTCTTCCCTTTATTTTCGAGCCAATTATATTTTTGTTTTGCTAATTTAAGACTGAGTCTATTTTCATTGGACCGGTACTTATTAAAAGTTCAAAGTGCCTGTTGATAAGCATTATATAAGTTTTTACATTCATCTGTAAACCAGGGTTTATCTATTGTAGTTTTAAATTGTTTATAATCATCAGTACATATATCACAGTGTTTTTATGTCTAATTTCTGTCTTTGTATACTGTTCAAAAATATCAGACAAAAGTTTATTTAATTCATCCACGCAGATATTGGTGTCGCTATTTTCATCTATATTGTTCAACATATCCTCAAACTGCTGGGCGTTAGACAACAAACTCTTTCTGACGTCATCTTCGCACTCGTTTCTCCATTTAAAAGTATTATAAACATGATTACTACATGAGCCTTGATCTTTGATCAAATTTACAGTATTGTCCCTATGGTAGAATTGAACTGACAATGGAGCGTGACATGAAAAACTATTAAACATTCCTACGTTAAAACTCTTTACAATCTTAAACATATTCTCAGATAATAATAAATAGTCAATTACACTACAACCATTTTTATTATCAAAAGTTATTTTACCACTATCTTCTCCAAAACGTCAGTTACAGATGCGTAACCCGACGGATTTACATAATTGTAAAATTCTTTGACCGAAACTGTTGGGCGCTTTTGTGTCCTCGGAATGTCTCTGCACAAATTCTTGCCTATTATTTTCATAATCAATAAATGAGATATTGTCTTGTAAAAATGGATCTAAGAAATCGTTCAATAAATTGTCTGGTTTCAAACCAACACGACCATTTAGGTCTCCTAAAACAGCTACCGTACCAATATTATACAGAGATTCTATTTGTTCTTGCAAAATATCAAATATATCACAGTTATATTTACGATAAAACACATTTTTATCTGGAGGCATATATATAGACCATATGTATAAATCTAAATTATCAGGTGTTATACGTTTATCAATCTTAAACCAAATGATACAATCCACTCAACATTTCACAATTTCAATAAATGGGCTAATCCATTTTTTATAAAACACTTCTATTCCACCCCCGTTACATTTCTCTCTATATAAACACTTTTTGTCGTAACCTGTTAGATCAAATTCACCAAGGAATTTGACCCAGCACTCATCGAAACACATAATATCGTATTTCTTAATAATTTTTAAAAATTTTCCATCTTTTAGCTTTCGTATTTTTCCTTTCGAAATATTCCAAGAACACACATTTAAACACTCATGATTTCCCGTTTTACTATTACATCTGTTTTGTTTAACATCACACTCCGCTGATCCTTACTCCTTCCATAATTGACCGTTAACAAATAACTTATCGCCGACAATATATGCTTTCTTTTGATTTTTCCGCTGTTGTTTCGTTATAGGAACAAGCTTTTTCCGTTTTTTCAAGCATAACCTTTGGATAATGGGGGCTTATACCAAAATGTGTTTCCTCTAGGCGATTCGATACACTGCGGACATACTCCCTGTCAGACATATCGCAGAATTTAGCCACGATTGGTCTAGGCTTTGACGCGTTAGTGTTGGGTTTTTCTAATCGAGATGCCTTTTCAATTTTAATTTTGTTTCTAGCATTTTCAATGTTAAGAAATTGTTCACAAAAATTAAGCACTGTGTCGACACAGTTTTCACTCATTTGTACCGTTTCACTCTTCTTATCCACTGTCTCCGTTGCACCCTCTTATTTTCATCATTCGATTCAATATTATCATACTTTTCTTCCAACGCAAAGAACAGAAGGTTTTGTTTTAGATTCTCTGTTTCTATGTCTATCAGTTTGTCTCGAACAAATATTGTGTCTGTTTTTGTCGTCTCAATACCATTGTTGATACAATCTACCCTCTTTGTAAGGGCTATGTGTTCATCTTTCATGTCAGATAAAAATTGTGCACTTTCTTCCAACTTGCTTATTCTGTCTTTGCATTGGATCATTTCGTTATCAAGCTTATTTTGTTTTGTGTCCATCTTTTCTAAACGGTCTTCAATTTTATCTAGAGTGCTTAGTTTTGTCTCGACTCTTGCCATGCGATGGCAGAGCTCTTTGAAATAAGATTAAATTGCGGGCGGTATGGGGGATGGCGGCACTGGTGTGGTCATCATCGGCGGAGGGTACTACATGTATTGGGGCATACTTTGAAATCCCAAGTACAACTGAATCAAGTGATAAAACAAATAAAAAGTCATCGTCATGTACAGAGATTCCTCGGTTTTTTTTCAAAATAATTTAATCTTTAAATGTCAATTTAATGGCACCCTGAAAGTCACAGCATGTTACAGAATTGCATTCATATGAAGTATAATAAATGTTCTTTCCATTTGTGGCAACATACGAAGTCGAGTATACGCCTTCAGTTTTGATGGTGTTAACAGTTTCAGTGTGAAGGTTTATCATCTTCATACCAGATACTCAACAAAATATCACTTGTCCGTCTAGTTCTACTAAACCTTGTCATATGTAATCGACTGGGATAAATCTCCTTATCTTCCTGTTCTGAATGTCGACAATGCTGATTCCACCGTCGAGGACGTCATTCGATGATACAATAACCGCGTTATATGTTGTTCCATTTTCGAACTCGAATGGAGCTGGTAATCCTATGTCAAAATCTTTGGAACCGTCGGCCTTTTATCAAAATTAACATTTATCTATTTAAGCAGGTAAATGCCATTCTACCATCCGGAAGAATACAGCAACCGTTTACGTTTGTGGATATCGTCTATATTGTCCGCTGCAACTGAGCTGTAACATTTTTTATGGTTTTTGGAATAATATTTTGAGCTTGCTTTTTCTTTCTTTCTCGTAATGCAGCTTTGTTGGGCTTTAGTACTACTGCTATTTCTCCAAATTTTTGTACGTTTTTTATGATGGTTTCAACATTTTCATCGATTTTTTAAAGTGATGACTCTTGTATTCACTTTGTCTCCGTCAAGGCATGATTGAGTGAACACTTCTTCGTTAGCTAAATCCTTCTCTATTTGTTTTATTGACATAAATGTCTGGTAGTCAGAAGCATGCTGTTTGGTATTTGCAATTGAATTCTGGTACTTTGTTAAATTACTCTCCTTTTCATTTAATATATTGAGGAGCTGAGAAATTTTTCTTCTTTCTGTTTCTTCTACTTCTTGTATTTCATCTACCAACTTCTTCTGTATTTGATTGAGATGGCTATCGATCTTAAATCGAACTTCTTGAATCTGTTTCTCAATCTGTTTTCTGTTTTCTGACAGTGTAGTAATATTCCCCTGTACAATTTTTGTATTTCTTTAATATTATCCACAACTTCAGCAAGTGTTTCCTCTAATTCTTGGAAAGAGGAAGAAGTTTTGGCATTCTTGATTATGTCGTCGAGATTGACAACTTCATTGCATCTTTTATGACCTTCATTGGCACATTTGCCACAGCATGGTGCTTCATGATCTTTGCAGTATAAAAGAAACTTTTCATCATGCTTGGTACAAGATTGAGGAGTCTGCAGGACATCTGGAGGCAGCATCTAGTATTCAGCCATTGGCATCGTTTTGTATTCTATGGTTGCCTTTGCTAAGCTGTGGTGTTCTACAAAACCAGAACAAAATCCTTCATCACACTCTTGACACCAGGCTACGGATGGTTTGGTCACCTGACGAAGATCATATATTCCACAACCGTTTGTTGGAGTAGCCATTATTTCACTGGTTTCAATGTAAATGAAAAAAAAATAGTTTCAATATGCATATTTCTTTTAAAAAATGTCAGAAAAATATGGGAGTCCTAATACCCTTCTTTTATGTTCAACCACAAGAGTCATTACAGATCGTTGTGATTTGGAAACCCAGCAAAAGTAGAAGAAATCTATGAAAATAAATCAGTTTCTTGAGAAATCTTTTAAAGAAATGCTATGACAATCCTGAGCAAAGACTTTGGCAGCCTTTGGATAGCATGACCTCTTTAAGGAACTAAGAAAGTCTTGCAAAATTATTCATGCACTGCGATCAAAATGAGCTGTATTGCAGAACCATCCATGCGTCTTAGATGTTCTAAATGTCATTAACTGTTTTGTTATAAATAAAATGTGTAGTGTAACGATTTTTTTTAACATTATATTCTTGTTTTTACAAAATGCCCAAAATACCATTGATATTACATCACTCAATAAATCATATGTCAATAAAAGATGAGTACTGTTTATCAGATGTACAGTCATTTTACCTCTAAGTCAATTTCTGCACATATTTGGGAGTCCAAATACCCTGCTTTTATGTACAACCACAAGAGTTATACGATGCAATTCTACAAAACATCAAGGGTGAACATACTATTATATTTTGTCTGTTTTTCTGATTACAAGAAAATAAAGATATTTTAGGTCAAAGATGTAATTTAAAACAAGTATCACAATACCTTAACATTGATCAGTGATATATGAAAATGAGTTCATGGTCAGAGCTAACCTGCCGGATGAACACACTCATCTTACATTGATTATATACTCAGACTGAATTGAATAACTGACCTTTAGCTTATAGTACTACAACCTGATGTTGTCATGAAATCTAAAGTGTATTGATAAATAGTGGAAATGAAGGCAGGTAAAGCAAAATTAGCGGACACACATGTACTCCAATAATTATATGGTATCCATACATGAAATAACGAAGCACTCCGAAGCTTTTTTTTTTTGTACAGCATTGTGTTTCTCAAAAAATGCTACAATATTGTAGATATCATTATAAAGGTTTTTTTTCAGGTTGAATATATGTTTGAAACACAATTCAAACAATAGGAAAAGTATCATGATAAATATTGGCAACCTTTGGGTCAACATACCGCCCACAATATCAAATGGAAGTACCTTAAAATAATTAATGAGAATGAAACAACACTGACAATTTCACCTACATGCAGGATCGATCTGCAAATTAATCAATCATAATAAAAGCAGTCACGGTTATGTATACCCACATCATAATATAACCCCATTATTCTGGTTTTAAAGCTAGCTAAACCTCTCACTTATATGACAGTCGCATCAAATTTCATTATATTGACAACGATGTGTGAAAAAATTAACAGACATAATAGGTAAACATGTCAAAAATAGGGGTACAAAAGGGACTCAGAGTATAGACTGATATATATATATTTTTCTATTCAAATTTCTCTAAAGAGTATAGTTATGTTATTGCGACATAAGTGCATGAAGTGTAATGTTGCATTTTATATCCCCTACTCTAAGCACACAATAGGCTCACCAAAGTCTTAAAGCAACTTCAACAGTGCACACTATCCAACTTTGTTGAGTAGAGTATATTTAATGACTTAAATCTGGTTTTTTTTTTTGTTGATATCAAGTTGCTGCCCTTTTTATGTCTAGTTTCTTTTTATCTTTAATCTATAGTTTTTGTCCAAAGCAAAGAGTAAAACTAGTAGGACAAGTACAACTCATGAATGATAACAGCTTACTATTTTATTTGTGCTGAAATTTTTGCAAATCTTGTCTTGCCTTTTGATAATAATGATCAATATAACCGGCAACAACACAAAATAAAGAGCTGTGCCATGTGCGGATGATATGCCAGTCGCTTTTTTAACGAATAAAGTTCTATTACTCTTTAAAGTTATATCAGAAATTTATGAAAATAACGACTAAATGGATCTTACTTAATAAATGTAAACTAGTCACCAAAACTAAGTTCCGTAACCTATCAATATCTTAAGCGTATTATTTTCTGACCTAATGCTCTTCTGATTTATAGTACACGTATCAATTCTAAATTACTGTTTTTTTCTAAATTTCAGCTGACTAAAGAATCTGATGTTTATTTCAAGTAAATTGAATTAACAATGAGTGCTAAAATGTCTACAGTTAATAATGCATAGCAACATATATGACTGAGCTCTTGTTAAATTGCAACTTTAGGAGGAATTTAAGTCATGCATAATCAAGTAAAAATTGAAGGTAATAGTTATCTTGTTTAGAAATTAGCAAAGAGAAGACGGCGGTATGTTGATTTCATAGAATTTGTCGCTGGACATTAAACAACATTCATTACTATCATTATTGTATACTTTAACCCAATCTAATTAAAATATAGAGCTCTGATTTCGTTATAATACATACAAGTCATATGTAGTATAACGAAATCAGAGTTCTATATTTTAATTAAATTTACCTTAACCTTTTATCATAATACATTTCTGTACATTTATCTACCACATTATTATTTATAATATCCATAAAGTATTTAAACTATGTTTCAAGTACCATTAATTAACCAAAGAATAGAGTTATTAATCTCATATAAGGGACACAGGGATATTTAAAACCCAAAGGAATGTATGGAAGCGTATTAGACTTATGTCACAGTTACACAAACATATAGAATAATTTTTGTATTGAAAATTATACAAATTTAACATGAAAATGTAAAGGACATGATGTTGCAAAGTTTCGATTAACGGAATGTGACAAAGCAGAGATCCGCAAAACGAAACAAATGTCATACAATTGTGAAACAATAAAAGTCGACTAGACCAAATGATCTTTTGGCTTGAAATAAAATATTTAAAATGACAAATTGATGAGTTAAGGATGTAAGCTCCTCTTGCTTTTGAATTTTTGCCAGATATTCGGAATCCTCTAGTTTTATCCATGTAGCATGTGTAGTGCCATTAAAAAAAATTGCCCGCCAACCCCTACATTTCTTTTCATAATTTTATTACATATAATTTAAAAAGACATATTTGAAAATCTAATAAAATCCTTGTTATCTTTGAATTGTTTTTGTCGAGCCTGCGACTTCTGTCGGCGGCGGCGGCGGCATTAGTTCACTTCTTAAAAGCTTTATATTTTAGAAGGTGGAAGACCTGGATGCTTCATACCTTGCATATATATGCCTTATGTTACGAAGTTTCTGTCTGTCATTTGACCATTGTCCTTGACCTCATTTTCTTGGGTCAGTGACCACTTGAAAAAAAAGTCAAGATTTTTTGTAATGTTAATTTCTCTCTTATTATAAGTAATAGGATAACTATAGTTAGTATGTGCGTACCTTGCAATGTCCTCATACCCACTAGAGAGTTTGACCTCGACCTCAATTCATGGATCAGTGAACAAGGTTAAGTTTTGGTGGTCAAGTCAATATATCTAAAACTATAAGCAATAGGTCCTCTATATTTGGAGTATAGAATGATTGTAAGGTATACATGTCCAACTGGCAGGTGTCATCTGACCTTGATCTCATTTTCATGGTCCAGTGGTCAAAGTTAAGTTTTTGAGTTTTGGTCTTTTTTCTAATACTATATGCAATAGGTCAACTATATGTGGTGTATGGAAATATTTTATGATGTACATGTCAGTCTCGCAGGTTTTTTTTTACCTTGATCTCATTTTCATAGTTCATTGCTCAGTATTAAGTTTTTGTGATGTGATTTTTCTAAAACTATAAGTAATAGGTCAACTATATTTATTGTATGGAATGGTTGTAAGGTGTATATGTATGTCTGGAAGGTATCATCTGACCTTGACCTCATTTTCAAGGTTCATTGGTCAATGTTAAGTTTTCATGGTTAAGTTTGTTTCTTAGATACTATAAGCAATAGGTCAACTATATTTAATGCATAGATTGATTGTAAGGTGTACATGTCTGTCTGGCATGGTTCATCTGACCTTGACCTCATTTCATGGTTCATTGGTCAATGTTTAGTTTGTTTGGTTGAGTCTATTTCTTCGAATCTATAAGCAATAGGTCAACTATATTTGGTGTTTTGAATGATTGTAAGGTGTACATGTATGTCTTGTTTGGTTTATATGACCTTTGCCTTATTTTCTTGGATCATGTTAAGTTTATGTGATACTTGTAGTAAAGCTTTATATTTAGGACTATCAACATAAAATCAATGGTTAGTAAAGAAGGCGAGACATTTCAGCGTGTGCACTCTCGTTTAAAGAAAAAAGTAGTCAATGCTGAACGAATGAAAAATCTGGAGATTATCATTTCCCGCCAAATTTTCAATGGCTTATACCTCCAAAACAAGCTCACGAACCATTAATTGTTTTCTCCTATTTCAGTTTCCTTATTCACATACTATCAAAATATAACAGTCTTTTAATAAATTGCTTCGCCGGGCGCAGCTGGAAACGACCGCAGAGGTCCAACCCTGAACAGTTGGGGCAAAAATAGACACACTATTCGCGCTTGAAACAGGTCTGAATTTGGATTGTAATTCAATATTTGACACATAATAGGTTTCTGACACAGAATAACTGTAGTCAGTTGCAAAGAACTTAGAATTGGTAATATGATTTGAATTTATATTCAATAGTTTTGCTTTTGTGCAATAAACTATGCTGTTGCAAATTGACCTCCCCCCCCCCCCTTTTAAAAAAAAAAATTGATGGATTTTCTTTTTGATTTCTGAAATCTTGAGGAACAACAATTCCCCCTCCCGATTTTTTTACCCCCCCCCCTTTCAATTTTTTTTAACCTCCTCCTTTTTCTAAAAAATTCTTTCCCTCAGTCATGGGCATAATTTCAATTCAAATTTCCAATGGAGTTTGCAACCATAATAACCCATTTAAATACATCATAAAAGTCTTAAAATAGAAAATGACATACATAATCATAGCTAATGTTAATTTACCTTAATCAGCATTTTTAAAATTATTAAAATAGTAACTTCTAAAAATGACAGCTAATCACCTAAAGACAATATAAAAATTCTTTATACATAATTTAAAAGCAGTGTAAGGGAGGTAATTCAAAGTTGTGTTTGAATTACCTCCCTTACACTGTAATTTGTACTTAAGTAATTGTCCATTAACCAGGACACCCCTATTTTCTCACTTTTTTGTCCCTAATTCCTAAACGAATTGAGCCATAACCCCCAAAAGTCAATCCTAACCATCCCTTTGTGGTATGGAAACTTGTGGTATAATTTCAGAGAGATCCATACACTGTTCCACAAGTTATTGTCATGATACTAGAAAAATGCTTATCTGGGCCCATTTTGACCCCTTATTACTAAACTGTTGGGACCATAACCCCCAAAATCAATCTTAACCTCACTTTTGTGGTTATAAACCTTATGTTTAAATTTCATAGATTTCTTTTTACTAATACAAAAGTTATTGTCCGGAAACCAAATGTCTTCGGATGACGACGACAACGTAATACTAATATACGACCGCAAAATTGTTTGCGGTCGTATAAAAAACTTGTTATTTTAAAACATAGTAGCTAATATCCTTAAGTCAGAAAGCTGTTTCCAACTGATTTTTATAGTTTGTTCTTGTGTTGTACTGAATCTGTTACACCGCTGCCCCAAGCTATTTGTATATCGTTGAATGTTTTGTACATCATGCCGTTAGTATTTTTTTTCGCTTGAACTGTTTTACATTTGATTTCGGGGACTTTTATTGCCGACTAAGCGGTACGGGTTTTGCTTATTGTTGAAGGATGTACGGTTATCTATATTTGCTAACTTGTGTGTCATTTGACATCTGGAGGAGAGTTTTCTCATTGGCAGCCATACCAAATCTTTTTATTCTTATAAACACTTAGCATTTCAATGTACAATAAGTGCAAAGTTTAACAGTCTAATCCATACATACATAAATATTAACTCGCGTTCTCGTACATGTTAGATAACGAACTCAGAGATCTATATTTCAATCATATTGTAACTAAAAACAGGGATACAATTCAATACATGCAGCCTCCTTCATTTATAACAGTTGATTTCCTTGAAACTTGAATACAAAATAAGATAACACAAATGTTTGCGTGTGAATACAGAACAAATCACAAGGCAACCGATGGGTCTTCAACACAGCCATGAAACAAGTTCAAAGATAATTAAAAACCAATTGTTCAGAGAACAATTGAAGGTCTTTCCACAAAAACACATGTATTTTAATATGAAAATAGTAAAATTCGTTTTAAAATGTCATTTCCAGCTTCAAATGATAGCTTATTGTACGCTGATTCCAAAAATATATGGTTTCTATACAATATTTTTTGAATAAGGGAGATAATTTGTTACTTCCGGTTTGAAAAATGTTACTCCCGGTATTATTCAAACGTTTAATTGACACTGATACCAAAAATATCTGGTTCTATAAACTTTTTCATCAATTTAGTACAAAAAAATGCTACTTCCGGTTTACACAAGGTCACTTCCGGTTGGCTTTTCTTAGGTTAAATGACTTGAAACCTAATGCAAAAAGTCCCATGGATTTATCATGTATACATATGAGGTAAAAGCAAAGGTCAAAATCTAGAACGTCAACTTAACCTATGACCTTGAGCTCAATTTCAAGGTCATCAACCAAGGACCTAAAATCAAAAGACCCTAAAAGAGGGGAGAAAACTCTAATTTGATGTAAGCGTACCCTTTAAACCTATATGTATGTGTTACGACATGTCGCAACTAACAATTACGTAAAAATATGTTGTCGATATGTTATATCGTGTTTGAAAAGAGGTGAAAATAAGCCAAAATCCAAATTTAAAAATGACCTTGACCTTTGACCTTGACCCTATTTTCTTTTTTTTGGACCAAGGACCTCAAATCAAAAGACCCTAGGTCCCTATCACTTATGGTTTACCAATTACAATTTCATTTTACTTATTTTAAATACAGAGGGAAAATAACTCTCATATGGAGTTTCTGGACCGCTTCGGTCAAAATTAATCTTAAGATTATGAGGATATAACGAACAAATTGGAGACATAAATTCGTCATAATCATTTACGGTTGCGAAGGAGATGCGTACACAAGAAAAACAGTGTTTTGGGAGATAACTCTTACAATAAAAAGTATTCGGCTAAACAGGGTCAGTTTCAAAATCGCAATAACTGTTCGATATCATACACAAAAAATCTAAGCGACATCTTGCGAAACAAAAAAAGCACCGTCAGAAAAAAGTGGCGGAAGAAGAAAATAATAATAATAATAATAATAATAATAATAATAATAATCAGAAGAAAACCAATAGGTCTTTCCACAGAAAAGTGGAAAGACCTAATAAATAATTGCTCCCAACTCTTTCCCTGCTTAAAAATATGCATAACTGTTTGGTGTCACATTTCAATCTATAAACATATACCTTTTAAATAACGTTTTTATCTGAATCTTTTATTCTAGTTTCGATCTGTTTTGTACAAAAATGCTTTCTCTTGCCTCTATGCAACTAACAAAATATCTCTTGCTTTGTCATAATGCAGCGCCTGAGCTTCATTAAGTCCGTCACTAGATAATAAAAGTGTCCAATGCTTCGTACCACAAGGCGAGATAAGTACTACTGAATTATTTGATAATACAAACGCGAAGCCATCCTCATCTACAGAGATTCGCAGGGTATTTTTCAAAATATTTTCATCTTTAAATGTCCATTTAATGACACCTTGAAAGTCACAGCAAGATACAGAATAACCATAATATGAAGTATAATAAATGTTCTTTCAATTTGTAGTAACATACGAATATGAGGAAACGATTGGAGTATAAATGGTGTTTACAGTTTCAGTGTTAAGGTTAACATCTTCATTTCAGATAATGAACAAAATATCACGTGTCTGTCTAGTTCTACTAAACCATGACATACGTAATCGACTGGGATAAACCTCCCTATCTTCCTGTCCTGAATATCGACAATGCTTATACCACCTTTAAAGATGTCATTTGACAATACAATAACCGTGTTATCTGTTGTTCCATTTGCAACATCGTAGGCATCTGGTAATGTTATCTTAAAATCTTTAGAACCGTCAGACTTTATCAAAATTAACATATTCCTTTTAAAGCAGGTACATGCCATTCTACCATCTGGTAGAATACAACAACCTCTTGCGTCTTCAGAAGTCGTTTCTATTGTTTGCTGCAGCCGAGCTCTAATATTTGCAATGGTTGTTGCTTGTTTGTTTTGAAGAATTGTTTGAGCTTGCCTATTCTTTCTTTCTCGAAATGCAGCTTTGGTGGGCTTTAATACTACTGCTATTTCCTCAAAGTGTTTGTTCGTTTTTCATGATGGTGTCAAGAGATTAGTGGATGTTTGATGTGATAACTTTCATATTACTTTGTCTTCGTCAAAGCATGATTGATTGAACTATTTTTTGTAAACTAAATCCTGCTCTATTCGTTTCATTGACATAAATGTCTGAAGGTCGGATGAATGGTGTTTGATATTTGCAATTGAATTTTGGTACTTTGTTAAATTATTCTCCTTCTCCTCTAATGATTTAAGCGACTGAAAAACTTTTCTTCTTTCTGTTTCCTCTACTTTCTAGTATTTCATCTACCAACTTCTTTTGTATTTGATTGAGATGGATATCGATCTTTAAACGTATTTCTTGAATCTGCTTTTCAATCTGTTTTCTGTTTTCTGAAAGTGAAGTTATAATTCCCCTGTACAATTTTCGTATTTCTTTAATATTATTTACAACTTCAGCAAGTGTTTCTTGTATTTCTTGAAAAGAGGTAGAGGTTTTTGCATTCTTGACTATGTCGTCGAGATTGACAATTTCATTGCATCCTTTATGAACCTTAATGCACACTTATCACAACATGGTATTTCATGATCTTTGCAGTATAAAAGAAACTTTTCATCATGCTTGGAACATGATTGAGGGATCTGCAAGACATCTTTAGGTAGTTCATGATACTCTGCTATTGGTATCGTTTTGTAGTTTCTGGTTGCCTTTGCAACGCTGTGCTGTTCTACACAACCAGAACAAAACCCATCAGTACACTCTAGGCACTAGGCTACAGATGACTTGGTCACGTGACGAAAATCACAAATACCACAGAGATTTGATGCAGTAGCCATTATTTCACTGGTTTTTACTGTGAATAAAAGAAAAACATTCGACATAGATATTGCTAATGTTAATGTAAGAAAAAAAAACGGCTTTTATAATTGTGACCTAGATGGAGAGTTGTCTCATTGGCATTCATACCACATCTTCCTATATCTAGTCCAAATACGCTTCTTTTCTCATAAAATAAAAAGAAATAACGGCAACAGTAGTATACCGCTGTTCACAAGTCATAAATCGATTAAGAGAAAAGAAATCCCGGTTACAAACTTAAACCGAGGGAAATACATCAACTATAAGCTAAAAACAACGGAACAACATAAACACTAAACTGCAAAAGAAAATCAAAAATTAAATGCCATCATACATAGAAACGAACATTAGATAACAATTGCCATATTCCTGACTTGTATACGTACAGGACATCTAGAAAGTGGTTCAAAGGGACACAGATGATGTCCTCGCTTGCATATAACATTATAAAGGGAACTAACTCAAAGAACGGTAAAAGTGACGCCACTTTGAACTTGATCTCAGTTTTGTGGCATTGTGTATAAATTTCATAATATTTGGTTAAGACAAACTTAAGTTGGGAACAGAAAATGAAAATTCTGCTTTTTTCATTTGTAAATAGACAATAACCCTAGAACGGTAAAAGTGACGCCACGCCAAGCCAATTCTAACTTGATATGTACTTTAAATTAATGAGCATTATGTATAAGTTTCATACCATTTGGACGAGGCAAACTTACATTAGAAAACGGTAAGCAATTTTGGGTACAGACGTACTGACGGACAAGAAGTACACGTAATGCCCTCTTCGCTGCGACAGATGAAATTCAACACTGCAAAATCAATAGAGGACATGATGTTATGTCTGTTTGAGTGAAATTGTATTTAATGTTAAGGATTTACTACAAGTATCACAATACCTTTACATTGGTCAAAATGATCATTGAAAATGAGTTCATGGTCAGATATACCATGCCAGATGGACATATCTCAAATTGTACTTTCGTGTTAATTTGACCTGTTGATACAATTTGTAATGCATTTTGTTATTGAATGTTTTCTTATTTTGTGTTATATTTCGTCTCACTATTTTTGATATGTACCTTCTTTAATAATTAAGTATTTAGTATGACGATAAATTTTCACTTCTTTATTCGTACTTTGAACAACAAATTTATTTATTCTGTGAAATATAAAAAAACGAATGTTTCCGTACTCATAACAACAAAATTATTATATTTAAATTTTCTGGTATACGATTTTTTGTTTAACGGCATTTTGTCTAAGGTGAGAGTTGTTTTTTTGACATTGTTTTAAATCTTTTTTTAATATTGTATTTATATTGTGTAATAGATCAAATGTATTCGTTCAGTGTATGTTTACTTGTTTTCACCTATATGACGTTTTGACCCTTTCAATTGATATTTTATAGTGTATCTTTTTATTTGAGTAATGTTAAACTGCTGTTTCAGGTTAAGGTGAAGGTTGGCGCTTGTTAAAACGTTTAAACCCGCTGCATTTGTTTGCAATTGTCCTAAGTCAGGAGCCCGTTCAGTGGTTGTCGTTTGTTGATAAGGTTCATAAGTGTTTTTCGTTTCTCGTTTATTTTTATATAGATTAGACCGTTGGCTTTCCTGTTTGAATTGTTTTACACTTCTCTAGTGATTTTGTAGTCCGTTATTGCTGTTCGATGTGAGCCAAGGCTCCGTATCGAAGGCCATAATTTGCCCTATAATTGTTTCCTTTTTACACATTGTGACTTGGATGGAAAGGTGTCTCATTGTATATATTCTTATTTCTTTGTTCACATCTCACATTGATTATATATTCAAATTTAATTGACTAATTGACCTATAACTTATAGTACTAAAACCGGATATTGTTATGAAAACATAAAGTTTATTGATAAATAATGGAAATAAAGTCATGTAAAGCAAAACTACCAGACACACATATACTACAACCATTATATGGTATCCACAGTCTATCATTACCAATATCCAGCTCAATATGTATCAATGAAGCCAATAAAATCAATTTGTAAATCACAATGACAATGTAAACTTTGAAGAAATAAATCCAAGAATATTGGAGTTATCGTATAAAAAGTCCTTCAAATCTGACAGGACTAATATTACTGAAGTGACACCACCACAATGTTTTACAATAAAGAGGGGACCTTCTCGCCAATCCTGATATTGTCATTTTGTGAGAATTGATTTATTAAAAATTTGAGATGTTGAACATACGGATAGTCGGAATACGGCATACCATAGTACGTCCTGTCTAAGACGGATGTTTAATACCACCCATGACAATATACACAAAACGATACACATCATCTTCCAAATATTAAATCAGCTACATTTCAGTGACTATAGTTGTTAACTTCTATGTCATTTGGTCTGTGATGGAGATTTGTCTCATTGGTAATTATACTACATCTTCTTATGTTTTATTCAAACACTAGATATTGATTAAAAGTATGATACTACAATGTACGAAGTACTTCGAAGCTTTTTAGAATAAAAATGCTAAAATATTGCAGAAGTCATTGTAAAGTTTGTTTAGGAATTGTATATTTTGGAAACACATTTCAAATAATGGGTAAAATAAAATGATAAATATTGAAAACCTTTTAAATAGGTCAACCCCCGCCCCGAATAAATAATAAAAATGAAACTACATTTCCAAATTCAATTACATGCATATACAGTCCTTGGATGGTGTAAACTTCCCACTTACACCATACACCATTACACCTTTCACCATACACCATTACACCATACACCCGGTGCCATTACACCATACACGTTACACCTTTGCACCATACACCTTACACATTATACCATAACACAGCATAACACAATATTGTAAATTAATGTATAAAATTAAAACTCAGTTCTTATCAATATTTTGCATAGTTTTAAATGTCGTATACCATTCATTTACACCATTCCCCTTACACCATACACCATAGCACCATACACCTTCTACCATTGCACTATATGCCATACACCATCACACCATACACATTTTTGTAGAAAGTTTACACCATCCAAGGGCTGTAATCAGTTTGAAAATTAATTAGTTATGATAAAAACAGTGCACGATTATGTATAGGCACATCATGATTGAACCGTTAATTACCTGAATCAAGACAATCCAAACACAGGCTGCGACATAGGCAAGGAAGTTAAAAGGTAAAAATAGAAAATGATCATGTGAATGTCTGCACGCAAACTAGTAAACTAATAAACTTGATAATAAACGGCAGTTCATTTGAATTATTTGTGATAATGTAGACAAAAATCGCTTTAAATAAATGAACGCGTGCCAGAATATTTACATAATGAAAAACATACCATCAGTAAAATAATGATAAATACATATCAAATGGGTTAACAATTTACAAACATTAATCTGTTTTGATTACACAATAATAAATGCATAAAAGACCAACTAAAAAAGGTTCCATATTTCAGTCTGTTTTAAGACAGCGTTTCTTTAATTGTAGGATATAAAGGAATACATCTTGAAAGTTTTACTTACTTTCGCTAGACAATTTTCTTTTATGAATATACGTTTAAAAGTGAAATAAGGTCAGTCTCCTGATAAGCACAAGGAAGCAGCATCTCAGTCAATATTTGTTTTAAGCAAAAAAAAAAAAAGAGTGGGTAAATAAGGACGACAGATAGCTCATTAACGGTTTTCCCATCTAGACAAAATAGCGGTTTGAAGTAAATTTTAAGGTATTGTGCATCCCTGTTTATTTCGAATTGAATGACAGTGTGAAACTGAATACTATTTCATTTATTTTCAATAGCTAAAATCAGCATGCAACTTGGGAATCCAAGTGATGTTAACTGAGTTAGAAGCTTAGCCTTTTTCAAAGTTGGTATATATTATAGATAACGGACATTCGATGGCTTTTTTATATGAAGTGTAATTGATTAACATTCGTTTAAATAGCCTTGCAAACCTATACAAAGGTTAGTTTTATGTATCTTAAGAGTTAACATGTATTTGTAACCACAAATTAAAAGTGTTTGAGCGTTTATCCTCCTAGAACACCTGAGATCACTCCGAGTTTTTGGTGGGGTTCGTGTTGCTCAGTCATTAGTTTTTTATGTTGTGTTTTGTGTACTGGTGTTTGTTTGTTGGTCTTTTTCCCTTTTAACCCATGGTGTCAGTTTATCTGAACTTATAAGTTTGAATGTCCAAAATAAACTGTCAACGCCATTGATAAAAATGAAAAAAGTTCAACATTCAGGATTTTTTGCCAGTAAATAAGATCTACAGAAGAGCTAATATAATCGATTGCAATAAAGGAGAAACAAATTATTTAAATGGCATATTTGAACCAGGTGAGCGATTCAGGCTCATTTGAGCCTCTTGTTATTTTTAAATCTGCCCTTTTTCTGTTATATGCATGCAATAGAACTTTATATTGGAACTTGTAGAAACACGTATTATTGTTCCTTATGGTCATTTTTTGTTTTAGAGTAAAGCAGCTCGTTGTTTTTTTTTTCTTTTTTAATTGTTAAACACTTTGTCATGTCGTGATCATTTAAAGTTCAGTACTATAACTCCAAGGTATCGAATTATGGTACGAGCGGAAAATTAAAGCTTCTAGCGATGTTTGGTTGGCTGACTATGAGTCCATATTTAGACATCCGATTTCAGGACAATGATTACTATTCTGGGTGGTTAAAATGTCACCTTGTGGAACCTAGAACCGGCACAAAATTCTTTCAAATCCATCAAATCCTTGACCCAAATTCAAATTACTAGTACACAAGTAAAAGCAAGGGAAAATGTATAATACCAATCAAACAATTGTGAAACGGATTTCCGTACTAACAATTGAAAATGAAAGAGGATCTGGATGGGGTTTACAGATTAGAGAATAATGGGACACGGTTAGAGAAAATAACCAGAAACTAAAGAATAGAGAAAAATTGGCCAACCAAAATAAAATAGGAGAATAATGGACCAAAAATAAAGAGAAACATGACCTTACAATTAGATGAAAAATAATAGAAATAAAGACCCCCATCCAGACCCTTTTACTACATGTATATCTATTGAGTTTATTTCGTCGTATTTTATTTTATCGAAAAAAAGTTACTTGAATTTTTACAATATTGACACAAAAAATACAAAGAGAATAAACAATACACTATTTAGTCGTTTTATCGAACACTTACGGGTCAAACTGGTTTGAACAAATTTCAGTTTAGAATGGAGTTTGTTTATACAAATTTTAGTAATGTACATTTGAACTTGTTTTAACCTATTAAGCATACGCCGGGACTAGGACACACAATAGTGGTTCCGCCAAATGATTGCAATACTGCAACCGAACAACCTAAATATAGAATACAATAAGATGCGAAGTTTACGTCAACGCGACGACACACAAAATAATCCGGAGGACATAAAGAGAGTCAAGAAAATTGCTATATAAACACTCGAATAAAAAGAATAAATTAGACTTTTTTGTTATTGACTAAAAGTAAAATAACAAAAATACCGTAATCCTAGGAAAATTCAAAGGTGAAAGTTTGTAATCAATGATCAAATGGCAAAATCGACAGCTCAACATATCAAAACCAGACTCAAGCTAGCGAACAACATGCCAGCAAGCAATAACTTGTATCAAGCTTTCGAACAATTAGCCAATGAACAATGATAAGTACGCGCCAAACTGATCACGCTTTAACGTTTTGTCATCAGATTTCAAAGGACGTTTCATGTTAATATAAGACTTATATTAACATGAAACGTCCTTTGAAATCTGATGACAATCATTTCTATCTTGCTATACAATTTCACGAAGACAAGATAGATTTTTTTATTCATACATATATATATTTAAAACTACATAATATTTCTTGATAGCCGAGCATCTCCTATAGGATTTTCAAAATTAATTTTAGCTCCTCCTCTTTTGATTACCTTTGATTACATACGGCTTGTCTTTATAATAATGAAATATAATAAATGTAGACCATACTTATATACTTATTTAGTGTAAAGATGAAAATTAATCCAAATTCTGATTCATTAAATACAGTTTTTTGACGGGACTTCAGCTGGCCCCGAAACATTAACGTATATTCATAAACTTATACACTCTATCTGTCAAGTGCTAGGAATCGATTGAAAAATATAGGGGCAGTTGATTAAACAAAATAAATGTAGATAGCGTCTTTTGTAAATTTGGCTAAAAAATTGATATGTTTCCAAACTTAAATGAAAACTAAAATGATATATTCATTAAACAATTCCATAACAGCAGTTGGACAACTTCAATATGTAAGTAAGTAAGTGAGTAAGTAAATTATTTATTAAAGTGACATGTGTAAATATGTACAGATTAGAAACATATAATACATGATAAATATTAATACACCCGACCCAATATATGGACCTATAAGTCACCTCAAATGAAATTACATAATTATAAAACAATTATATCACGTTCTTGGAAATAACAGATTATTCATGAAATTATCTTTTTGTTGACGAAAGTTAATTTGAAAAATATATAAATCTTAAACTATTTGTAAACAGAATTGCGTCTTTTGGAATATGCCTGTACGATGTATTTGGCTAGTTTTCGAATATGACTACTAATTAAAAATTTAAGCTTTTCATTATTGTCCATAGATATAAAGGAAGTAGTTAATAAATACATGTTCTCGTATACCAGAAAAGAATGTACAGTCTAGTAAAAAAAAAGTTTCAGTTTCGGTCGAGTATTCAGTGCGAAATTTGCAAAGTCTTTCTGTTGGTCGTTCACCAATATATCGTCCGGTTTCTATCCTCGGAGGTAATATTCCACATCTGAATTGTGCTAAATGGGAGCGTTCGACTTTGGTTAAATAGATGTTTACATACTGTTCTTCATTAAAGGCAGATTTGAAAGTTATATAAGTACGAAGTTTTGTCACTTGTTGTATATTATCATTCCATATGTTTGAATAAAGGCGCTGAATGTGCATTTCTACATTTTTGAAATTAATAGCAGTTTTTGATTAAAAAATAATGTTCTAAATTAAGTTTACAGAAAATGTCCTTCAATTCGCTACAACAATTGTCGATATAACGGTTATAGTTTGCATAAAAGCAAGCTTCGTTATGCGATCATCTTCAAACTTGAGTAGTCTTTTCCAATACCTCACCATGTTTGTCCATCTTCGAAACTGGCTTGGGATCCATCCAACATCCCCAGGTAGGGCGAGAGTAGGCGCAAAACGATGAACTCCAAAAAAATATCGTATTGTACGGTTTTGAATATTGTCTATCATTCGAAATTGTCTGTATCCCCAGACACTGGAGACATAATCTAAGATAGGAACTACACACGAATAATACAGTTTTTCGTAGGCATTAAATCCGAAGTCTTTATTGTTGTGAATTTTGAATATGATCTTCCCTAGTGCTCTTCCGCCGCCTTTCTACAAATTTTCCGCAATGGTTATGGCATTTCCGTTATGACCGAATGTAACCCCTAAACATTTGTAATTCTCAACCTTCAGTTTCAAGGATCTAAGTGAAATCTGTACGAGGAGTCGATCACACAAAATAGATACCCCACTAATCACCTCTTGTCAGAGATATTCCAGCAATACCGTGTGACATCAACATTTTCGACATTTTATTTGCCAATTTTAAGTTTCGTGCAACTCGGCCATAAATGTTACAATATAAACCAAGAACAATAATTAAATTAAAAATTCAAGAGAAGAATAATATTTTGAAAGGAAAACTTCAATCCTGAGACAGATCGAAAAAGGAAAAAAATAAACACATTTAAAGACAATAAAAAGATGCTCCCAACGATTTCCGCATGAACAAAAAAGTATGCCTCCTGTAATTTAACTTGGCATGTACATTTGTAGTGTATGACTTTAATATATATGAATATACGTTTTATATTACATTTTTTATCTAGATCTGTTATTCTATGTTCGATCTATTTTGTACAAAAATGCTTTCTCTTCCCTCTGTGCAACTAATAAGATTTCTCTTGTTTTGTCATAATGCAACGCTTGTGGGTCACAAAGTCCGTCACTAGAAGATAAAAGTGTTTTATGATGCTTACCACAAGGCGAAATAAGTACAACTGAATCATCTGATAAAACAAACGAGAAGTCATCGTCATCTACAGATATTCCTCGGGGATTTTTTAAAATATTTTCATCTTTGAAAGTCCATTTAAGGACACCCTGAAAGTCACAGCATGTTACCGAATGGCCAGAATTTGAAGTATTAGTATAATAAATGTTCTTTCCATTTGTATCAACATACGAAAATGAGGATACGTTTCCAGTTTTGATAGTGCGAACAGTTTCAGTGTGCAGGTTTAACATCTTCAGAAAACCGGAACAAAATATTACGTTTCCGTTTCGTTCTACTAAACCAAAACATTGGTATTCGTCAGGGATAAACTTCTTTATCTTCCTGTCCTGGATGTCGACAATACTGATACCACTTTTACGGAGACATGACGATACAATAACCGTGTTATCTTTTGTTCCATTTGCGACATCGTATGCACCTAGTAATTTCATCTCAAAATCTTTGGTACCGTTGGCCTTCATCAAAATTAACTTCCTCCTCTCAGTGCAGGTAAATGCCATTCTACCATCTGGGAGAATACAACAACCTCTTACGTCTTTAGAAGTCATTTTTATCGTCTGCTGCAGCTGAGCTGTAATATTATCGATTGATTTTGTTTGTATTTTTGGAATAATTATTTGAGCTTGGCGTTTCATTCTTTCTCGTATAATAGCTTTGGTCGGTTTTACTACTACAACTATTTCCCCTATTTGTTTTACGTTTTTCATGATGGTTTCAACATTTTCATCGATTTTTGATGTGATGACTCTTATATTCACTTTGTCTCCGTCAAGGCATGATTGAGTGAACTCTTCTTCGTTAGGTAAATCCTGCTCCATTTTTTTTTATTGACATAAATGCCTGGAGGTCAGAAGCATGCTGCTTGATATTTGCAATTAAATTCTGGTACTTTGTTAAATTATTCTCTTTTTCCTCTAATGTTTTAAGCAGCTGGGAAACTTTTCTTCCTTCTGTTTCCTCTATTTCTTGTAGTTCATCTACCAACTTCTTCTGTATTTCATTGAGGTGGGTATCGATCTTAAAACGAATTTCCTGAACCTGCTTTTCAATTTGTTTTCTGTTTTCTGAAAGTGTAGTAATATTTCCCCTGTACAATGTTTGTATTTCTTTAATACTATCTACAACTTCATCAAGTGTTTCTTCTATTTCTTTGAAAGAGGTAGAGGTCTTAGCATTCTTAATTATGTCGTCGAGATTGACAACTTCATTGCATCCTTTATGAACTTCAATGGCACACTTACCACAGCATGGCATTTCGTGGTCTTTGCAGTATACAAGAAACTTTTCATCATGCTTGGAACAAGACTGAGGGATCTGCAGGACATCCGGAGGCAACATCTGGTATTCAGCCATTGGTATCGTTTTGTGATGTCTGGTTGCTTTTGCTAAGCTGTGATGTTCTTCACAACCAGAACAAAATCCTTCATCACACTCTTGACACCAGGCTACTGATGGTTTGGTAATATGACGTAGATCGCATATGCCACAGACATTTGTTGCACTAGCCATTATCTCACTGGTTTATACTGTAAATGAATTTTAAAAAAAGTTCAATATGGATATTTCTAAGGAATTAATGTCAGAAAAAAGAAATATATTTCAAATACCTTCTTTTATATTAAATATGATGCAATTCATCATTTAATCATCAAGGGTGGACATGCTGCAAATCGTGTCTGCTTTTCTGATTATATAGATACAAGAAGATGTTGTATGAGTGCCAATGAGACAACTGTCCATCCAAGTTACAATTTGTAAAAAGTTAATTATTATAGGTCAAAGTACGGCCTTCAACACGGAGCCTTTGCTCAGACCGAACAGTAAGCTTTAACGGGCCCCAAAAATTACTAGTTTAAAACCATTCAAATAGGAAAACCAACGGTCTAGTCTATATAAAGAACTAGAAACGTGAAACACTTATATCATTTGAAATGGCTTAACTCAAACAAAAGACATTTTAACAAAAACAAGTAAACATACACTGACCGAATAAATTTGATCTATGACACAATGTAAATAAAATATTAATAAAAAAAAGGGGATGTAAAACAATATCTGAAAGACAACTTTAATCTTGGACAAAATGGCGTTCAATAAAATAACGTACATAGGTAAATATAATAATGTTGTTGTAAGGAGTACATGGAGTACGGAAATTGTTTTTACAAATATAAATTTGTTGTTCAAAGTACGGAAGTGAAAATTTATCGACACTCTAAATAATTTTCAAAGTTGGTATATATTAAAAATAGTAAGACGAGATATAACACAAAAAAAGTAAACATTGAATAACAAAAATGCATTACAAATTGTATCAACAGGTCAAATTAACACGAAAAAAACGATTTGAGAGTATTCGCAGTTACTGAAAGCTAGTTAAAAGCCAAAAGCAATTAATAATAAAAAAAATCATGCACCAGAAACTAAAATCAACTAAAACACAACTCAGGGATTTAACGCCATGGACAGTCAAAGAAGACATGACTTGTGCATTGCCAAAATAATCGACCAAAATATCGACAGGCAGTAGGATAGTTATGATTTAACATTATAATAATTATGTATAATGTTATATATAGATACAGCAATCTCTATATAAAAAAATGATGACTGAGTTTAAAGTTTTATTAAGTTAAGGATTTTTTACAAGTATCACAATATCTAAACATTGTTAAAAAATCTATGGAAATGAGGTCATGGTCAGATCTAGCCTGTCAGATGGACATGTTCATCTTGCATTGATTATACTCAAATTCAGTTGACTAACTGACCTATAACTTGTAGTACTGAAATCTTATATTGTCATGAAATCTTACAGACATTAATAAATTATAAAAATGAAGTCAAGTAATGTTGAACTTGTCAAACACAGGTGTACTGCAATCATTCTATGGTACCCATAACCAATAAATACCAATATCCTATTCAATATTCGACATTTATCAATGAAGCCAATGAAAAAAAATTATCAATCTTTACAGTGTAAAATTATGAAAACATAAATCCAAGCATATTAGAGTAAAAGCACAATCGGTTAAACATTATTTAAAATCTTAGGGACCATGACTCTGCAATGACACCACAAAAATATTTTTAAATAAAGATGCAACCTGTGCTGCCAATCCTGACATTTACATTTTGCTGAAATTGTTTAGAGAAAAAAAAAGATGTTTGGATGTTCGAAGAAGTGTTTGACATACGAACAGTCGGACTACAGTATACCATAATACGCCCTGTTTAAGACTGGCATTTAATACCTAACATGATTCTACACACAAAGGAGGTATATAACACCTTCTACATATTTAAACAACCACATAAACCATATCCTAATTAAAAAGTATGAAACTTCGAAGAACTCTGAAGCTTTTTGGAAAGCTAAAACATGTACAGCATTGTGTAACAATGTATCACAATAAATGGGAAATAACCGTAACAATGAAAAGTCTGGAAATTTTGATGGTTAAAGAGTTTTGTATACTTGATGTAATTTTCATGATATTAAGCAATTATTTTCATTTATCCCTTTGTCGTCTTTCGTTATATTGGCCTAGTTTAATGACTGGCTTTTTTTTTGGTGATCGAATTTATTTGGTTGTTTCAGATGTGAATATCTTTGAAACAAAACTCAATTCAAATAATGGATAAAATATACCATGACAATTTTAAATGTCTAGTTTAGTTTAAATTGCCTTAATAGTTTCATGAGAAGAGATCTTAGTTAATGCCACGCGATCTGATTTTTGATTGATTGTAGCTTGATGAAAGTGAAACAACATTCAAAAGTTTACCTACCCGGCTTGCACATTATAAATCCGGATAAAAATTGGACATGATTATGTATATGCACATCATTATTGAACCCCGGTAATTATCTGAATTAAGACGAATTCTAACACAGGCTGCAACACATAAAGCTTAAAGACAAATTCTAACAAAGGCAGAGGAGGGCGAGGCAGAAACATAAACAAGGAAATTAAACAGGAAAAATATATTTTGATCACGTGATTGTCTAGAAACAAATCTACAATGTAAACTTGGTTATGTTTAAACGGCGGTTCATTTTTAATCTCTTTATGAGGATGATCATACAATTAAATTAATTAAACGAAAGTGTGCCATATGTTTTAAATACAGAAAAAACAAATCACCGGGAATATAACAAAAGGTATACAATAAAGGAACATTATACAGGTCATTTTCAAAAGATGTCGAATTTTCAGTACACCGATGCTAAAATTTTTAATTTCGAATGGAAAATGCAGTTGTAAGTGTTTAAATGAAAATTTTTAGAATTTATGAGTCAACACAATAATAAACAACACGATTTAGATATATTTTGATTAGATTAAAATATATATTTAAGTCCGATTTTTGCGTCATTTATGTGAGTACAGTGTCAGTGTAACACATTTCAAATGATTTTTTCCTATTTCCTGATTGCCTTGGTATCTGCAAAAGGGACTCTTTTAGAATGTTAATAATAACTATAACTAAAAATCGCAGTTTCTTTATTATTATATGTAACATTTTTTGTACAAACTAAATTCAATCAGCATAAACGAAGTTCATGTCCATCCTATTAGAGCTACTTCATCAACCGTTAAATTGTTCTCCCTATGAATATTGATCTAGTCAGTGTTGATTTCAAAAGCGTAAAGTAACCTAAACATTTAACACAGCACATTTCTTGTATAACAGTGTGGAGAAAAGAAATTTCAAGACATTTAGTGAAAAAAAATAGTGGGTACCTTTTTGTCATGTGTATGCTATTACCAACATATTTATTAATTGCACCAATATTAAACTTGTAAAAAGTGCAATAACGTGTTGGAAACCAAAATCACAACAAAAAAAAAACATTATCACTTCATCAAAGGGAGTAGTTACTGTATTTCACAACAACATTCAAAAATGAAGAAATTTGTCTATCCTGTTATGTCTATCCTGTTATGTCTATCCTGTTACTATGGTTGCTATGGTTACAGTAACATGATAGACAATAGTAGACAGAAACGTCTTTAAAAAATTTATAACTACATATAGTTGTACACATAATGAAATGTTTCGTTGTTTGAACTCATCTAAAGGTTATAACGTCTTAATCTTCGCAATTTAGCATGTGCAGATGCAATAGTGCTATCGGTAACAGGATAGACAAGAAGGTAACAGGATAAAACTTAATATGGTGATATATCATTTAACATACGTTCCTTTACCAATAAAATTAAGACAAAAGTAAACCAACATGCAAGGGAATTACTTGATGTTGGGTTTATTAGAAAGAGAGAAAAATGCTGAAAATTATGAATTGCTATCTTAGACTTGCATTACTGGTGGTTATTTTCATAACCTTTATGACAAATAGTCTATTATTTCACAGAATGAATATGCATAGAAGTTTTTACTCTTGAAAACCATCTTATTGGTTACGAAAAACAAGCTTAAATTTTATCGAAACTGTTTCTAAATCACCCGAAATTTCTTTTGAACATGGTAACAAGAGAGACAAAATATTGCATCACCTATCAAAACATGTTTCAATATATTCTTATATGACATTATCAAGATTGCATCTTTTTATATGTTGTTCTATAAGTACTGTTTGTTTTGATTTGCTTATGACGAGGGTTGTTGGAATTGGTAACTTTAAATCAATTTTGCAATTTCAAAATTCGACATTTATTGAAAATTACCTTAACAATAATTGAAAAATGCTGATAAGTTATTATATTTATTATAATACAGTTACAATCACCAACAACATGTACAAAGCCAAGTAAAAAAGGTATTTTCCCATTTCTTTTGTGAAGCAGTTTTATATTTTCATATTTCGTGAGGCCAAGGAATAAAACTTGAAAGTTATACAAACTTTCGAAAACATTTTTTTTCAGGGAACAATAAGTTTTAGGGAAAACCCATTTAACAAAAATAAAAAAAGGAAAAAAAGAAAAAGGAAAGTGGGTTGGGGTTCGGGTGTTCAAGTTTGTTTTTACAATGTTTTCCATAGATGTCAGATGGACAAATTATTATCATTATGATCATGATAAAAATTCTTCTTCTTCTTCTTCTTCTTCTTCGACTTCGAATTCGAAACAGAATATTATTTTAATGCTGAAAGTTAAAACTGTAATGAGCATTCCTTTGAAATCTGTAGCAGTAAACAAAGCTTGTATAGACTAAAAAACTTCAATGTGTGAAGATAGACATTGGGTGGATGCACATGTACTTGTATGCATAATGTATATTGAAATGAACAATGCTTTGATTGCATTTTTCTATAAACTGTGCAAAAGCTCCATGTCCGGACAAAAAATTAAAAACGTAGGAATTTACTTATCAAAACTATTAATTATTTTAGTTTACAAACATTTGACAATTACAATGTAACCCTTTCCATTAATCTCAATTACTATAATCGCATATGAATTCTTATTTTGTCACTCCCCACTGGTAATCCAGAAAAAATTAGTCTATGTTTTCACAATTTAAGATTGTTCATAACATCTTAGTAGATTTTTGAAAATTATTTAAATGAAATCAGAGCATATATAAGGGAAAATTGAACAAGTATTTCAATTTCAAAATAGGAATTTCGTCTTTTTTAAAGACTATTTGATGCTCAAAAGAGAATTCTTAAACTTCATATTTATAGTTTGCATTTATAAATGCAGGAAACTTGCATTTGTCAGGCATATTGATGGCGCTCTTGCCTGTAAAAAAAATACGCATAAGGTGGCATGCCGTTGTGATGCACACGCAGCTCTGATTTCTATTCAAGTACCGATATAAAAATAAGGATATGTGGTATGATTGCAATGACGGCTAAAAAAGGGCCCGACATGAAAAATATGAAACAATTCAATGCAGAATTTTTGTATACTGTTTTTTTTCGTTTTGTCCTTCCCTCTTTTGCCATGGCGTTGTCAGTTTATTTTCGACTCAGTAGGATAGTTGAACTTTTACAATGTTGACACAAAAAGTACAAAGATCTAAAATAATCAATTATATATAGTCGTGTTATCGAATACTTAAAGGTCAAACTGGTTTAAACAAATGTCGGCTTAGGTTGTATGTTTGTTTATCAAAATATTAGTAATGTATATTCAAACTCATTTTAATATATTACATTTTGTAAGCATGGAACAAGGCCAGTGCAAAACAACAGTGGCTCCGCTAAATGATTGCAATGCTGCATGAAACACCAGGATGCTTTAGAGCCTCCTCATGGGGTTTTTGATTATGTGATGACTTGGCCGTTTTTATAGTGATTATTTGATTACTAAACAAAGTATGTCATAATTATTTGATTTTTTGATAAACTAGGACTGTATTTTGATTATCTTGTTTAAAAAATAATTAATGGTTATGTGATTATATTGGCAAAAAATTTGTGATTATGTGATTACTTGGACACCCCCATGAGAGGCCTTGCTTTAGAACCCTATATTATATCCTTCCTATTCTGACATCGGACTCGGACTTCTTTTAAACTGAGTTTTACTGTGCGTTTCGCTGTGTGTTTGTTTTTTCTACATTGGCTAGAGGTATTAGGGTGGGGAGGGTTAAGATCTCACTAAACATGTCAACCCCGCCGCTGATTTGCGCATGTCCCAAATCAGGAGCCTCTGGCCTTTGTTAGTCTTGCATGATTTTTAATTTTAGTTCATTTATATGTTTTGGAGTTAAGTATGACTTCCATTTTCACTGAACTTTTACATTTCTTTAGTGACCAGCTGCAGACCGCCTCAGGGTATGGGATTTTCTCGCTGTGTTGATGACCCATTGGTGGCCTTCGGCTGTTTTTTGCTCTTTGGTGGGGTTGTGTTCTCTTTGACTCATTGCCAATTTACATTCTCAATTGTATATCCTGAATCTAATACAAGTATCAGTATAGTTAATGAATACGGGAGGAAATTCTTTATGACACGACTCTCTTAGTATCAATATTCACGTGAAGAAAGTACAATGTGTAAATTCGAATGGTTATATAATACTTCAAATAGCCTATTAATAATTTAAAACATATATTTTGAAAACAAAAATAAGTCTCTTGCGTATTTGTTTAAAGGGGTTACCAAGCACCAAATGGAGTTAAATCTTAAAAAAAAAACTGAACGTTTTAATCATATACCAGAAGTGAAAAGAAATCCAGCTCGTCAACGATCAACATTAGTGTTTGACAAGCTGCTATATATATACAATGAAATTAGTCCTATATATTTTGTGGTTCACATTTCTTTAAACTTTAGTAATTGTTTTTAACAGGTGAGAGTAAATATTTTGTCAAAATTTTATGAAAATTAAGCGAGTCAAATGTATTTTAAATCAGAGTGTAGAGTACTCCCTTTCTATTGATTTAGTGGTATCATGGTAACTACCTTGTCTCGATTTGGAATCGATGGTTTGATTCCCGACTGATAACAAAGACTAACACATGCACCTTTGCCTCACCGCTAATCATGGAGCATGTAAGGTCCCGGGGTTAGAGCAAATACCTAGTAAGCTCGAAAACACAGACAATACGTGTTTAGTGTTAAATATATATGTACGAGGCTGAGAAACAGGAGGGACATAGGTGAAATGCAAGCTTAAACAAACTCCTCTATCGAGTATACAAATAAAGCACATTAACTCAAACTGTATTCATTCAGCAATTGATTTGCTTAAATTGTTTGCAATTGTTTTTGTTTCAGAAAAAAAAATCATTTCTGTTTAGTTCCCTGGCGCGTATTACGTTATATTCAAATGGGGAATTTGATACAGCTTGAAGTAAAATTCAATCTTTTGTAAGTTACAATAAATGTTAAAAGCCATTGCGGATTTCCGGGGTGTGTGGGGGGGATGGGGGAGGGGGGGGATGGGGGAGGGGGGGGGGGTGAAGGCGTATGCCCCTTTTTTTTCATTTGAAAATCCTGCTCAACCTCCCCCCTCCCCTGAAAATTAAATGGTCGTCCCCTTAATATCAGCTGTATTTCGTTACCACAAATTTCTTAAAACCTTTACTAAACACTTCCAAAGATACAAAGATTTGGTTTGCAAGTTTGGCTATACCCTTAAGAAACTTATTTCAAACGGAATAGCACATCCTAAATTTTACGGTGATGTTGTTTACCGAGCCTGGAAATTTAGATACGATCAAGTAACTTATCAATCATTTCAATAAACTTATACTAAAAGGTAACCAATTCACACACAGTAATTAGACCTTTGAATATTGTTTTTATTGGAAGAAAACTTGATTTCTTTTATCAGTAAATTAAAACCATACTAAATATTATGGAATTTGTCATACACATATGCCATTTCACGGTACTACAATCTGTCGATAGCTATATTTTGGCATTGTACAAGGTCATGTTTTCTCTGACTGTTAATAAATGATTTACACTAAATCCATTTTCTTTTGGGTGTGTACTAATTGATATTTAAGTCTTAGATACATGATTTTTTTTCATTAGTGTTTATTGGCTTCGAACTAGCTGTCAGTAACTGTGAGTACTCTAAGGTCTGTACTTTGTGTCTTTTTTATGTTAGGGATGTATAAATACCCTGCCATGTCCGGTATGTGTTTTTGTTAGATGTATCGATCTGATGAGTTAAGCCCTTTTTTATAGTTTGTTCTTATGTTGTGCTGTTACACCACTGTCCTAGAGTAGGGGAGAGTTGACCGCACACAGATATATTTAACCCCGCCACATTATGTATGTACCTGTCCCAAGTCAAGAGCCTGTAGTTAGTTCATGTCTGTCATATTTGTTTTTCGTAAATTGTTTTGTTATAAATTAGGGTGTTAGTTTTTTCAATTCAATTGTTTCATAATCTTCATTTCGGGGCCTTTTATAGCCGACTTTACGATATGGGTTTTTCTCTTTGTTATAGACCATACTGTACTTGCTTACATCCACTTCATCTGAACTTTGGTGGATTATAGTCTCATTGGCAATCATACTTCATCTCCTTATTATTACATAACTGGCAACGTGTCATTTTTGAATAACATAGACGAAATGGGAGATATATCTGTCATTCGGAAATTTCCCGGTTGTTACGTTTATTATTTTGTGCCACATCTTTTTTTTTTATTTAAAATCACATATTATAAAGGTCATTTAAGCTTCAAAGATGTATGTTCATTTTTTTATTAACATAATTAAATTTTCATTCTATTATCTGTTTTTAAATACACCGCCATTTAAACATCTCATTTGTTTTTCGTAAATTGTTTTGTTATAAATTAGGCTGTTAGTTTTCTCAATTCAATTGTTTCATAATCTTCATGTCGGGGCCTTTTATAGCCGACTTTACGATATGGGTTTTTCTCTTTGTTATAGACCATACTGTACTTGCTTACATCCACTTCATCTGAACTTTGGTGGATTATAGTCTCATTGGCAATCATACTTCATCTCCTTATTTTTACATAACTGGCAACGTGTCATTTTTGAATAACATAGACGAAATGGGAGATATATCTGTCATTCGGAAATTTCCCGGTCGTTACGTTTATTACAACGATAATTCCTCCTACATAATGAAAGGCATCCTCCCCCAAAAATCCGCCTCTGTTTACCATATAATTCCTTGATGTGATAATGTGTACATGCATGGACGATGTCTAACCAGAAAGTCACATTCCTACATGAAAAAAAGCATGGATAGTTTGGAGACAATTATTTAATATTTTTAGTGGGGGAGGGGTAGGAGGATATAATTTGACATTGCAACTATTTATAGTCCAAATATATATGACGTCTTGAAAGTTGTTGTTTTCTTAATTTTCTGCTCTGACGCATTCAGGAATTTGTTATTAAAGATATGTGTTAAGGAAAGACGTTACTCAGTTGTTATGGAAAGAATTAACACAATTGTTAAGGAAAGAATTGACTTAATTTTCCGTTAAATATGTTAATATTGTAATACAATTCATTTAACAGACAGGAAATATGAACAAAATTGAAAACATTGATAACAAAATTTTAATCTGCTAACCGAGTCCCTGTGGTCGGAATGTGCTCCTCAAGGCGGTCTTCCCTATTCTTTCAAGAATTTGATTTAAACCCATACGCCTTCTTTTCATTTCGGATACCTTTATGTCTTTTCTTTCTATAAAATGCATGTGTAATAACGTCCGAGAGGTTCCGTATTCTTATAAAGATGTTTTGACATAATGAAGTGTTCACTTAACGTCACATGTGTTTCTTACCATGTAATACCCATTTGACATTACAATGTATATATTTTTGCCCCATGTTATAGAAATACTACGTAATGACTTTCAACACCACGTAAGGAGTTTCGCATCATGTAATAAAATTTTCATATAATGTAAAGAAGTAACCACATCACGTAACGATGAATTCACATCATGTAAAGAAGTAACCACACCACGTTATGAAGTTTTCACATCAAGTAAAGAAGTAACCACATCACGTAATGAAGTAACCACATCACGTAATGAAGTTATCACACCATGTAATCAAGTATCCATATCATGTAATAGTGTTTTGACATGATGTAAGCAACATTTGCATCATGTCATAGTAGTATCTTCTTATGAGGCAGTGATGGCGTTCCATAAAAGAGGTAAGCGCGATAATTGCTACTGTACAGTTATATCAAGAGAATTCACATATCGAATTTTTAATCAACTATAATTTGTTATTGTTGGTCTTATGTGCATGGAACCACGACAAGGATTACATTAATTTTTCCAATACGTATAATTTGCTATTATTACCAAAAAGCGATCTTGATGTAACCACGTTCAGTGTAAATCGTCAACATAAATATTCTACAAACATAATATTTGAATATATTGTACGAAGCTAAACAAAGAACGACTTATATGATCTTTAAAACAAACCAAATATTATCATGCACATTTCGTTTCAAAATCCATAAATAAACAAATTGATTTTTTTATTGAATAAAACTATATCAATAGTTATACAAGTTTAAAATTTACACCCTCCATAAAGTAACCCCCTCAACCCTCCTCCCCCCCCCCCCCAAAAAAAAAAAAGAAGCCATGCAAGTACAAAGGTTACAGAGACGTTAAAAACATGCATACAAACTATTAGATGTGATATCATAACAAAATATTAAAAAATAAAAATGGATAAAAATAAATAAAAATATGAAAATATATACACAAATACAGTAAATAAACATATGCTACAGTGGTGACTTACGCTTCTTTCTAAAGAGAGAAATGTGTGACGTGAACGAAAACATTGCATGGAATTTTGATTTTATTATTTCCTCTGATTTGTTTTCCTTTCTTTGCAACTTCATAACCTTTTTCACTGGTAACCCTGTACGCATTGCAAAATACAATGTAAGCGCTTCAACAAGAAGTTTAAACACTTGTTCTAGCTGTTCTTATTCCCAATGAATAATAAAAATTCATATGACAAACGAAGCATAATGTTTGTTTCGTTTATGACGCAATATGAAGCAATATCAACACTGCAGCAGGAAAAACAAAACAGTACAAATCATTGAGTAATATTTTTATCTTCACGAATATTAAATAACTATAGGGGACAACAGTCATGACATATACCGAGAACGGCCCTCTTAATTCTATATATATCCGTATTTATGATAGACTTGTCTTTGGTATGACAATGATGTTTCATTTTTATCATGTATATTCACGTAGCACATCGATTATATTAAGCTCACCTGGACCAAAGGGCAATGTGTGTTAACGAATGTTCATTATTAGGATTTTGTTTCGAAGATCTTCACCCAATCAACTATCACGCCACCTTCAGTAAAAAATGAACAAATTTAAAAATAGCCATCTCACCAAAATGATGATTTTTATATTCTCTAAGCTCTTATAGATAACCCGGTTAAAAACGTACCTTCTCTTGCATAGTGAAATAAATCTGGATATACCTTCACAAGGAACACTCTAACCCAGTTATTTGAAAGTCAATGATGTATAAAGTACTTTTATACGTTAGGAGCTATCTGATAACTTATGTAAAACGAAATATGAAAATAATACCCAAATCCATGTAAAGGGAGTTTGAACCTTAATTTCAACAAGCAATTTTTGATTGTAATTGTCCAGTATCAGATAATCTTCTCAAATGGAACTAGAAGCACAATTATTTGAAGCGTTAATAGATTGATGATTGCAATGCTTTCTAACCCATATTTAACGTTGATTAGAGGACAGACATTGCAACACTAACGGTATTTATACAACTTAATTGTTCTGTTTCTTGTTTCAAAAAGTAAAATAACAAAAATATTGAACTCTAAGGAAAATTCAAAACGAAAAGTTTTTTTTTTTATTAAATGTCAAAATCAAAAGCGCAAACACATCAAACGAATGGAAAATAACTGTCACATTCCTGACTTGGTAATGTACAGGCAAACTGCGTGGTCAATAAAAGATTAATTTCACAAGACACCGGCATTGGTGTCACATAACCCAATGAAATTCTACGCCAAATTCTATTTTCATCTTCTTGTATAGAACTACTTGATGAATTAATAAGAAAATATAATATTTGGAAGTCCAATTGAAATGAAACCTGAAAGTTTAACTTTCATTTAGTTCTGTTTGTGTAAAAAATCTTGGCCGCAGAGGAATTCACCAGGCCGAAGCTAGCGAACAATAACTAGCGAACAATAAGCCAGCGAACAATAAGGCGATATATATCTAAAAACCAATCAAATGAAAAAGAAAAAATATTTAAAAAGGTAGAAATTCCGTCCACGAATTTCAATTTATAGCTCTATCATGAAATGGGATTAACAATATCTATTTATAAAACAAGCCACACCCCTTTTCTGGGTAACTTCAGTACCACAGTAAACCTGATTGGTTGTACATGTAGGTGTTAGACCACCAATGCACCCACTTCAATTTAGAACGTATGTAAAAGTAGTCCTTCCCTGAAAAAAATAGCACCTTTGATGTCTTTGTTTAATTAAACTTACAAACAAATTTGCAGAAATGAAAGTTTTGGTGATAGAAAAAAAATATATAGACCTTTTTTAGTAAAAATTTACTTACCCTTGATTTATTGGTTATATAGGTATTGTAGAGATGAAATAGACGCATCGTTTGCGCAAGGTTTCGAGTGGTGCTATGTTCAAAAATCTGAAACTAAGGGTCGCAATTTAAAAAAATTGAACAAAAACAGGTGGATTGGCCTATTCCATGGCTTCTAGAGCAAAATAATGAGGAGTGTCACGGATTATGGCTATATAGGGCTTGTAGAAGAGAAACAGGCGCATCGTTTGTGCAAGATTTCGAGCGGCGCTATGTTCAAAAATCTGAAACTAAAGGTCGAAATTTGAAAATTTTGACAAAAATAGGGAGATTGGCCTATTCCATGGCTTTTAGAGAAAAATAATGAGGAGTGTCACGGATTATGGCTACATCGGGCTTGTAGAGAAGAAACAGGCGCATCGTTTCTCTAGAAGCCATGGAATAGGCCAATCCCCCTGTTTTTGTCCAAATTTTCAAATTTCGACCCTTAGTTTCAGATTTTTGAACATAGCGCCGCTCAAAACCTTGCGCAAACGATGCGCCAGTTTCTCCTCTACAATACCTATATAGCCAAACCCCGTGACACCCCTCATTATTTTTCGTTAGAAGTCATGGAATCGGTCACCCCCCCCCCCCCGTTTTTGTCCAATTTTTTTCAAATCTCAACCCCTAATTTCAGATTTTTGAACATAGCGCCACTCAAAACCTTGCGCAAACGATGCGCCTGTTTCTTCTCTACAAGCCCTATATAGCCATACCCCGAGATACCCCTCATTATTTTGCTCTAGAAGCCATGGAATAGGCCAACCCCCCTGTTTGTGTCCATTTTTTTCAAATTTCGACCGTTAATTTCAGATTTTTGAACATAGCGCCACTCAAAACCTTGCGCAAACGATGCGCCTGTTTCTCCTCTACAAGCCCTATATAACCATACCCCGTGATACCCCTCATTATTTTTCCCTAGAAGCCATGGAATAGGCCTACCCCTCTGTTCATGTCCAATTGTTTTCAAATTTCGACTCCTACTTCAAGATTTTTGAACATAGCGCCACTCGAAATCTTGCGCAAACAATGCGCCTGTTTCTCCTCTGCAAGCCCTATATAGCCATACCCCGTGACACCCCTCATCATTTTTCTTTAGAAGCCATGGAATAGACCAACCCCTATGTTTATGTCCAATTTTTTTCAAATTTCGACTCCTACTTTCAGATTTTTGAACATAGCGCCACTCAAAACCTTGCGCAAACGATGCGCCTGTTTCTCCTCTACAAGCCCTATATAACCATACCCCGTGATACCCCTCATTATTTTTCCCTAGAAGCCATGGAATAGGCCTACCCCTCTGTTCATGTCCAATTGTTTTCAAATTTCGACTCCTACTTCAAGATTTTTGAACATAGCGCCACTCGAAATCTTGCGCAAACAATGCGCCTGTTTCTCCTCTGCAAGCCCTATATAGCCATACCCCGTGACATCCCTCATTATTTTGCTCTAGAAGCCATGGAATAGGCCAATCCCCCTGTTTTTGTCCAAATTTTTGAAATTTCGACCCTTAGTTTCAAATTTTTGCACATAGCGGCACTCGAAACCTTGCGCAAACGATGCGCCTGTTTCTCCTCTACAAGACCTATATAGCCAATAAATCAAGGGTAAGTAAATTTTGGCTCAAAATGGTCAATATATTTTTGTTTTCTATCACCAAAAGTTTCATCTCTGCAAATTGTGTGTAATTTCAATTAAACAAAGACAGCAAAGGTGCTATTTTTTTTTCTGGGAAGGACTACTTTTACATACGTTCTAAATTGAAGTGGGTGCATTGGTGGCCTACATGTACAACCAATCAGTGAAAAGGGGTGTGGCTTGTTTTAAAAATAGATATAATAAATTCCATTTCATGATAGAGCTATAAATTGCAATTTGTGGACGGAATTTCTAACTTTTTAAATATTTTTTTTTTTCGAACGGCCGTTGCTGTCTTTTTTATTTTTGTTTTTAGATATATCGCCTTATTGTTTGCTGGCTTATTGTTTGCTAGTTATTGTTCGCTAGCTTCAGCCTGGTCAAAAATTCACTGATTTTTCTTGGATTTAAAAACATACTTTTGAGGCTACACGTCAAGATGTTTATTAATTTAACAGGATTTCTGATTGAAAGACCGTACACAAACAACACTAATTAAACATTGTTTAACGTCATTTAGCTGACAAACATGGCGAAAATAGTTTTACTTGTACTTCTCATTTTTCACTATGGGACATCATGTTTTTCAACGTCTCATCTAAATCTGCATGGCCAGTCTTAATATTACCATACAGAAATGATTTATGAAAGGTCATCTACTTGAATGAAAATCACGGTAGCCAGAGTAATTCTGTGATTCTGATAATAATCTCCTTTTGGGCGAAACACTCTAATCCTTAGAAACTTTACAAGATTGATGACTTGAAGGTCCCACAAAAAATTTTCTCATCTAATGGTGATTTTGTTGTTAACAAGATGGCAGTGACGGTACGTAGTTAGCATTGAACTCACGCAAGAGATCCCCTAAAATGATTGTCTTATAAAAAAACTTTCAAAGATTTTATTTGAAAGCTGTTGTAAAAACTCTTTATTTGAGTTCTTTAAAATAGAAAAAAAAAGCCACAAAGGCAGTCTTGATTATGATTAAACACTTTCAAAAATCTTCTTCGAAAGAACCAGATATTTTGAAACTTTTTTGCAATCACGTTTTGTAAGAATGTCTACAGATGATTCGGTTTAATGTCATTCTAGTTGCAGGCATTATCACAATGGACACACATGATTACTATTTATATCTTTGAATAAGTTACTATGTAAATGTTTTTTTTTCTTTCTGAAAAGTTCAATGTGAACCAAATGTTTAGGGTAAATGAATGCAACTAATGCAATGCGCCTCTGGTGCAGTAAAATTGCTACAGTTGTTGTTATCATTTAGGAACCATGTTCTGGAGAAACCAATGCCGCCAAAATTATTGGATGCTATTTTTTTCTTAAACAGGTAGGGGGTTTTATAAGGTGACTGTCATTGATAACATGGAAAGTTCTTTACGAAATCATACACAAAATAAAATCTGATTAAATCAATAGGTAATCTGATAATAAAATGTTCTCCAATCGATTCTCTATAAGATATATTGCCAATTCACTGCAACTTAAGAATTATTACCGCCTGTATAAACATGCTGTTCATATACATTTTATTAAAAGAGATGATTTCAGCTTCCCAATTGCGAGCTTTCCATTTCTATGTAGCAACATTCCAGCAGCGCCTGCATACGGAGTATATATCTCCCAATTGATACGATATTCCCGGGCTTGTGTTTTCTATCATAATTTCCTTGATAGAGGATTGCTGCTCACAAGGAAGCTATTAAACCAAGAGTTCCAAATGGTGAAGTTGAAGTCATTCCTTCGTAAATTTTACGGACGCCATCACGAGTTGGTTGACCGTTATGGAATAACCGTTTCACAGATAATATCGGATATGTTCCTTATCTGGTAACTACAATACCCTCCCTTTTCACGAATGTGACTTACCGAATTAGACTATTTACCGGATTTGTAATAACATAAGCAACACGACGGGTGCCACATGTGGAGCAGGATCTGCTTACCCTTCCGGATCACCTGAGGTCACCCCCAGTTATTGGTGGGGTTCATGTTGCTAATTCTTTGGTTTTCTATGTTGTGTCATCTGTACTATTATTTGTCTGTTTGTCTTTTTATTTTTGGCCATGGCGTTGTCAGTTTGTTTTCGATCTATGAGTTTGACTGTCCCTTTGGTATCTTTCGTCCCTCCTTTACTAAGCAATGGGAAATAATACAAAAATTAGAAGATGTGGTATGAATGAGACAACTATGCACCAAAATTCAAATGAAGCGGATGTAAGCAATTACAGGCAACCGTACGGCTTCAACAACGAGAAAAAAAACAAACCATACCGTATAGTCTGTAATAAAGCTATTTTAAAAAACAAAAATTCGCATAATAGCGCCAAGTTTAACGTAACTTTATCTTATTATGGTATTAGCGTAAATCAAGTTCTTGTTTTCCTCTTTGTTTCATATTTCGTCATCCCAGGATCTTTTTATAGTTCTGTATGGTATGATATTTTCTCATTGATGAATGTACTTCTTTAACATGTAGCTGTTCACATCCTCGTTCTTTTGTTTGTGGTTAATATAATTAAATGGACCTTATTTTTTAAATTATACCACATCTGAATTTTATATGATAAATATAACTGAATAAACATAAAATAAAATAAATAACGGTTTTCCCCTTTATTTCTTGCTGTAATCCGTCTCAAAGTAACAGGAAGACTTTCAACATTGAGCAAACATCCTCAGACACTCAATGTCAAGACGCTTCATTTGACAGTTTGAGCGGAATTGTTTGATAAATGTCCATCCTGTATTATCGGTGTATCGTAAAGTATAGCAACGGGTTAATATCAACAAATAGTACATTACATATGGCAAAAACATATAATAAATACTGTCAAAAATAGATCGACAATATCATAATAAAATCAAACATTTAGACAACTACGGAACATTTCAAGGTAACATGTTATACTTTATATAACAAGCAATACGTATAAATGGTGCAGTTATTCTGGTGGACTATATAATAAATTATATAAACAAACGGAGTGAAAGAGGACAATTAGGGTATCACACACATATACGAGCATTATCGCAAGATTTAAGACTAACTGTAAAAATGACAGATCATTGATATGGCATTAGCCTTGTGAAATGTATCTGTTTCTAATTGTTTTAAGGTAGATAGGGTGTCTTCCTCCATCTTGGATTTTGAAATACCAGAAAACAGTCGGTCTAGATTTATAACAAAAGGTGCAAATTTTGAGAGTAGGTGGTAATTCATGTGTAAGAATATTCATTTCAATATAGAAAATGACATATTTTATCATATTTATGGTTGTATTTTACAAAAAAAAACAGAATACTTTTGTTTGATTCTATTTTTTCCAACTTTGCCACAGAAGGGGAGGCAACTCAAATGTAAGGGCAGATAATTCACATAATGTTACTTTTACAATAGAATGTGTTAGGAATTTACCTATTTTATTATGTAGCAAGAAAACGGGTCCGGTGACCCCATTTTTTTCTTTTTCTTATCTGAAAGCATACTATTAGACCTATCTTCTCATATTTTATCTCAAAATTCTATGGTGTAGTTTTCATTTTATGGCAGAAAATTGGGTTTTCCATGCATAATCTATACAAATTCTGTCAATTTTGCACAACCTGTAGCGTGAAAATAAGGCCCGTGACCCATTCTTTTTATTATTTTTTTTTAAAAAGCATGATATAAACTACATTTTGGCAAATTATCAAAAAATTCTATGGATTATAATTTAGACACCCCATCTACCTTAAATTTCCATATTTAATAAAATTGAGAATGGAAATGGGGAATGTGTCAAAGAGACAACAACCCGACCATAGAGCAGACAACAGCCGAAGGCCACCAATGGGTCTTCAATGCAGCGAGAAACTCCCGCACCCGGAGACGTCCTTCAGCTGGCCCCTAAACAAATATGTATACTAGTTCAGTGATAATGGAAGTCATACTAAACTCCAAATTATACACAAGAAACTAAAATTAATAATGATACAAGACTAACAAAGGCCAGAGGCTCCTGACTTGGGACAGGCGCAAAAATGCGGCGGGGTTATACATGTTTTTTGAGATCTCAACCCTCCCCCTATACCTCCATCCAATGTAGAAAAAACAAACGTACAACAGTACGCACAGTAAAACTCAGTTCGAGAGAAGTCCGAGTCCGAATTCAGAATAGGAAACAAAAGAAAATAAACAAAATGACAATAATACATAAATAACAACAGACTACTAGCAGTTACTGACATGCCAGCTCCAGACCTCAATTAAACTGATTGAAAGATTATGTCTTCATCATATGAATATCAGGCACAATCCCTCCTGTTAGGGGTTTAGTATTATACCATCATAAAATATATGAGACGAACATAACCAATAATGTTTTTATTTGTTTTTTATTTTGCAGTTTCAAGTAGTCTTATAACATGTACAATGGCTAGTGCAGCACATACTTGTGGTATATGCGATCTTCGTCATGTGACCAAACCATCCGAAGCCTGGTGTCCAGAGTGTGATGAAGGGTTTTGCTCTGGTTGTGTAGAACACCACAGCTTAGCAAAAGCAACTAGACATCACAAAACGATACCAATAGCTGAATATCAGACACTACCTCAAGATGTGCTGCAGATCCCTCAGTCTTGTACCAAGCATGATGAAAAATTAATTTTATACTGCAAAGATCATGAATTACCATGCTGTGGCAAATGTGCCATGGAAGGTCATAAAGGGTGCAATAAAGTAGTCAATCTCGACGACATCGTCAAGAACTCAAAGACCTCTACTTCTTTTCAAGAAATTGAGGAAACGCTTGCTGAAGTTGTGGATAATATTAAAGAAATACAAAATATTTACAGAGGAAATATTATTACACTTTCAGAAAACAGAAAACAGACTAAAAAGCAGATTCAGGACATTCGTTTTAAGATCGATACCCATCTCAATCTTATACAGAAGAAGTTGGTAGATGAAATCCAAAAAGTAGAGAAACAGAAATAAAGAAAGATCGTCAGCTGGTTAAAACGCTAGAAGAAAAGGAGATCTATTTAACAAAGTACCAGAATTCAATTTCAAATATCAAGCAACATGCTTCCGACCTACAGACATGTATGTCAATAAAACAAATAGAACAGGATTTAGCTAAAGAAGAAGAGTTCATTCAATCGTGCGTTACCGGAGACGCGGTTAATACCAGTGCCATCACTTGTAGCATTGGCGAATCGATCGAGACCATTACGACAAGCGTACACAGATTTGGGGAAATAGTGGTAGAAATTAAACCCTCTAAAGCTGTATTACGACGAAGTAAGAAAAGACAAGCTCAGATGATTATTCCAAAACTACGAACTAAATCATTTGAAAATGTTACAGCGCTCTTGCAGCAGACGATCGAGACCACATCGCAGAACGCAAGAGGTTGATGTATTCTTCCGGATGGTAGATTTGCGTTTACCTGCTTTGACAGGAATTTGCTCATTGTTATAAAGGCTAATGGTGTCAAAGATTTTGAAATACAACTACCAGGTGTAATCGATGTCGCAAATGGAAACATATATGACACGGTAATTGTATCATCAGCTTACGGTAAAACTGGTCTCAGTATTGTTGACACACGGAACAGAAAGATAAGGAAGTTCATCCCTCTTCAATACCAATGTTTCGGTTTAGTAGTAAATCACGACAATGTGATCTTTTGTACAGATACCGAACTTAAGATACTTAACATTCAGACAAAATCTATTAATACAATTACGAATGCAAATGTATCCATATTGTCTTATCTCGACACAAATGGGAAACATATTTATTATACAGCACTATTAAAATCTTCCTTAACGTGCTGTGACTTTAAGGGTGTCATTAAGTGAACAATTAAAGATTCGAATGTTATAAAAGCTCCTTTGGGAATTTCTGTACATGCCGATTGCTTTATGTATGTTTTAGCTCGAAAATCAGTTGTAATTATATCGCCTTGTGGTAAGCAATCTAATACAATTGCTGCGTCTGATGATGGACTACATGCTGCACAAGTGTTACATTATGAAAAAACAAGAGATATGCTGTTAGTTGCAAATATGTCAAAAGACGCATTTTTGTATAAAGTTGATTTAAAATGAAATAATAAATCAAACGTGTAGTATAGAAAGTTATTTTTGTGTATTAAAACAGGGACATTTCAAACTTGTCATAAGAGCAAAGATATTTTTATGTGGAAACAAGGATTTTGCCCTCAAACAATATATATCCATGATCTTGACTTTTCTCATATCATGGTAAGTTTGGCATGTTTGACTGCGTTCTAAGTTTTCAAACTTTTCAAATTACACACTTCCAAGTCCTGAATTGTGTTACATGTATTTATTTATTGTAGTTCAATATAATGACACAGTGTTTCTACATTATTTGCGATTCTTTATTTTATTTAATATAACTCTTCCTTGATCCTTTATAAAACCAAATATCTGCTGTCTTAGTTATTTACTCATCTCAATACATATTTATAAACTATGTGTTTTCATATGAATAAAGTGAGGTAAGCGTTAATTTAACAGCAACCTAATAACACAAACCGATTTATAAAGGTCAGAATACATGTAGAGCTGTCCTCAAAGTGAACCATATGTCTTTACGAAAGTTCTAGCACTGAATCCACACCAAATTAAACCAATACAAGAAGAGAACAAAATAAGGAGACTTTCCAAGACTCATCACCTCATCATAAACATCCTTAAGATATAACTAAAGACGACGCTGAACCCGGCACCCGAACAAAGAAACACGTGCGATATAATCAGTTTAAAAAAAGTAATTTCATACTCTTTCATGTTGGAATAATGGAAAAAAGGAAGAAAAACATTGATTGATTGATTGATTGTTGGTTGCTTAACGTTCAGTGGCAAATATGTCATGCATGTTCAGGACTAGAATAAATTAACAATACATACAAAAGGTAGGTTGTGTAATAGAGTCCGTCCAGGATGAAGGTCGGGTAAATTTAAACTGCCACTGGGAAATGAGGGTTAATTGGAAAACGTTGAAATGTTTAGGTAGAACAGAACTTGTGCTATTTCAAAGAAAAGAAGAAGGGATGAAAAGTATTTGTATATGGCCCTTGATATCGCGAAGATAGCAAACTCCTTTAAAAGTATGTTGATAACATTGATAAATGAATATGATTATATAATCAGGAACAATTTAGTACAGACAATGTAGTTCTGGTGTAACAATGATTTTACAAAACATGTTGACATTTATATAATATATTCTTACACAAATGTTTATCGTACACACTATGCGCAACATATTCCTATAGCAAAAGTGCATCCTCATTGTCATCTTTATAAGACATACTTTGTAGCAAAATACTTTTAAAATAAAGCTCTGCGGTTCTATTTAGTTATTAGTAAATTATGTCAAAGTGAGGCTATATTGGCAGTTTTTGCAGTTTTGTATTTAACTACTAATATATAACGTAACACAGTAATTTACGATGTTCAAATATTATAAAGCGACTACGAAGACAAATTCAGACAGCAAACCAACATCGAAGGAATCACAGGAACTCCAAACTACACAAAACAACGTATACAAATGAACGAAACTTTTTTATGAAATGTTTAAATCATTGTAAATATAGCATTATCAATTCGTTTAAATAATTTGTTTGAGACTCAGAGTATTTCGTTGGTGAATTTGAAAAGTACTTGATTTGAGCCTTCGGTTATGTTTCAAATGAAAATACATAAATAACTCAAGTTTCACTCCTGTCATTTTTATTATTCTGTCAATTAAGCATTGACGCAACTCGAAAAACATGGACCCTTCGTATTAAATTAAAAACTTCTATATTATTCATTTCATTCAATAAAACGTATTTCTTTAAATGTTATGAAACATCTATACAGATTTTATGTATGCATTTTCTTTTACTTTTTGAATTCGTATTTGTATACAACGCACTTTATCTTATCTTTTGAAATAAACGCATCTAAAGGAATTCAACTTTTATTACTAAAAAGTGTACGGCTGATGCCTTTTATCACAAATGATAACTTTCCTTACGTGTATAAATGTACTCAAAGCTTTGGATTAACGTTTTATAACTGTTTTACACGTAAAACATATTCACATATGGTCTTGCTGGTAATTTAAGCACTATAACCTCTAGTCTATAAGAAGTCCAGTAGCAATTTCGGCTAATTGATGTATGTATGCATTTTCTTTTACTTTTTGAATTCGTTTGTGTATACAACGCACTTTATTCTATCTTTTGAAATAAACGCATCATAAGGGATTCAACTTTTATTACTAAAAGACCCAATATCTTGTCTTGTTGACCATCTTTGCAAGTTTAAGTTTTACTCGATTTTACTCTTCAAGATAATGCTGATCATTTTCGATTTTTAAAGTCATATGAAACTGATCTTAACTACGAGACCTCTCGTTATAACTTCGGCCACCGCACAGCGTGAAGGTAAATAGAAATAACAGGTTCTGAAAGACCAAATTTAATACAACAAATCATTTAACAACTGTCAAAGAACAGTTTAATTAAAAAATGAGAACGCATGGACAATATAAAAACAAATGTCATAGTTCTTTCAATTCACGTATCTGTTGCGCTTTCCATGTGCTCTGTTTTTATTGTTTATCAATATCACGATCCGGCAAACTTCGACAACAAACTCGAAAGTTAATTAGCTTGCGATCAACAACCACTGAATGAAATATTATTTGTCGATACAATAAATATAAAAGCGTGCATGCAAGACTTAGTTTAGTACATATTCATGCATTGGTTCAATAATTTCGATAACATTAAAATTTGAAGAAATTCGTTCCATACGACTTTAAGATCTCGTCTGACAATTTTTGGGAAAATGGGCAGTATGACATGATGAATCCCATTTCTTTTTAATATGTAAAATAAATGATGATTTAAGACATGTCTTGTTTAATGATTTAAAAACTCAATACAAAGATTTTTCTGATAATAAAATGAAATATATACTAAATCCAACCACTAGTCAGCAATTGAAATCTTTAGGCTCCTTTATTAAACAGTCTATGGAACTGAGGACAGGGGGCACTTGAGGTCATTTGTTGTGTTTAATGTTTTGGTTTATTTTTATTTTTTATGTAAATTTTAATGTCAACATTATATTGTTGTTATTACATGTAATTGTCATGCCTTTGGCCTTCTTATGGGTGTAATTTGTGCATTAATAAATAAAATTATTAACATTTCTTTCTCTATAAGGATTTTCCATATAAAAAAAAACGGTTGTTTAATTAATAAACAGTACTTGCATTTAACGCCTATGTTCTATTTTTAGTCATGTCAGCCATACTGGTTCGCAGGCGAGATCTGAGATCATCTGGAAAACTTATAAAGTAAATACCTTTACGATTGTCATTTTATCCCGCATAGTAACCGCTTGTCTCCGTCCGTAATTTCTTCATTTAGTCCGTTCGTCTGTCCATCCGAAAGACCTTTGTAAGAAAACCTTCGTCAAAGCTTTCTTGACTTCAATGAAAGACAATATTCAGTACAAATGTTAGCTCAACCAATTGCATGCAGCGACGCAGGTTCAGACTTGCTATTGGTCTTTTCTGCTATTGTAAGGAAAATGTTAATTGATATACGCAATTTCAAACTGCAGCTAGCACACTTTCTGTTGTTTATCAAATATAGAGATAAAGTGATATTTAAAGAAAAGATTTTAATAACGTTGATTTAGGCCAATTTATTCTAGCTGCAATATAAAAACAAACATACTAGTCAACAATAGTAGCGAAACACAAGTTTGAACTCCAATTTATCATAAAATATAATAAATAGGAAAAACTGTTAAATTATCCAATAAAAAAACATTCATTTGCAAATGCATATGATTAAAAGAATCTAACCAAATTGGAAAGTGAGAAAATACCGTGTTATTGAATACAGGGGTCAAATTTATTTTGCGGAAAATTATGACAAAAGTCGGCACTTAATTTCGAAGATGAGAATTAAGTATTCTGATACCTGCAAAGGCATTAAAAATTTTAAACAGACCATGTTTAAGTTTAAAGTTTTAAGTTCTAATATCGATTATTGAATTTTTGGGTGAAAATACGATTTTTGAAATAACAAAAATTGCAAAAAGAAAAATTCGCGTATTTGCCTTATAAATAGTAAATAACATTCTGTAAATATTAGACCAATTTGGCAATTATTTATCTTGGTACATATGGGAAATACATTGCCTTGTATCGTTTTTTTTCTTGACTAGTATATATTAAACCATTGTCAGAAAATATATTTTTTTCAAACCCCGACGCGAAACTGTAAAAGGGGTCAAGTCTCGCATTTACCAAGCTTCTAAGCCTTAAACAAACATTTAATAATTTTCTAACATGAACCTTTCCTTGTATATATTTTTGCAATATTTGATGAATGAGTTAAATGATATATTATGTATTTTCATGTATATTTCGAAGAAAATTATTAGGAAAGATGTACACAAATGTTCCGCCCAAAGAAAACTGCAGACATGACACCTTTGTTTTCTTTTATAAGTTAAACAAAATGTTAAAAATAAATAGGATAAAAATAGCTTTTAATTATTATTTTAAAAGAAGTTAACAAACTACTGTCATGTTGTGGTTGATTGTTTGTTGTTTAATAAACATACAGTGGCAAAAATTTCATATATAACTCTAGCGTAACATACCGTATACATGTATGTTGATTTCGTTATGTCTTTTGATGGATTTGCCGTTGAATTATTAAGTCAACGTAAATTCCACTTCTTTCTTTTTATAAACATTGGAAATTACTTCTTACCACATAATTTAATTGAAAAAAAATGTCAACCCAGCTTAGGATTGCTTCCCCGAGGGCCGTTTCAATTTCAACATTATTGGATATCTCCCGTCTCTTATTATTTTATTATTCAGAAAAATATATAAGCATTCAATTTGGCCTCACTGGTACTATGGGTATTCAAAAGGCGGTACAATTTGTCGAGGCTATTCACCGGTCCTGCCAATTTGGACAAAAATATCCGAATTAATTCACAAAACGTGATCTTATATTAGCCAATAGATTTATTCATTGATACTGTGAGGTATGATATTACATGTTGGTGTCCAGTGTGTAAATATTTATGTTGTAAATGTCAACAAATGAGTGCCAATTACTTTATCTAATAGAATCGTTAAATCCATGACATTGGAGTTACAGCTCTTTATAAGAACCAGGCAGAGTGTCATATACATGTGATATATGAAGGTTTCAATTTGTTTTCTATAAATGACCTGGTAGAAGCAGTAATTGAATACTGCTAAAAAAATAAATATGAGTGGTTGCTATGGTAACAGACACTCTATTTTTTGGTAGTTAAGCGTGGTAAAATCTTTAAAAAATCAGCTTAATCACTTCAATTCAGAGCCTGATTATGAATAGAATCAAACTGTGTTCATAAATTTTCATATATAACATTGATATAACTTGGTTTAAGCTTCATTTTACTTAAGATTGCATGTCAATCAAATTTGTAAATTTTTTTGAACTGTGGATTTTTGTGAAATTATCAAATTTTGTTGTGTGTTTTTCTGAAAAGTGCAAATGTGTACAGCATAGTTAGCATTGTATTTATTAAGTTTGAATACTTCTTTACCGATTTAAATAGAAAATTGCGTGGGACTCTCTTTAATTTTAGCACCATAGCAACCAATGTTTTCCTTGGAAACGGAGTTACTATTTGAAGAATATTGCAGTTTAAGAACTTAAATGTCCTTAATTGCTTCATAACCGATTAGAAAATACATAAAATCATAAGTTAACTCTAAATAACCATTGATAAGTGTTACTGACCTCAATAGTTACCATGGAAACAAATAAATCCATAGCAACATCCACTCAAAAGATGTATGATAGGAAATTTATGTAAAAAAATACATATATAGAGGGTGTTTGTTTTTGAATTGGAATATGACTGCATGCTTTGCTTCACTCACAGTGTTGTCTTTTTTTTTAGAAGGTTTAACATGTATATATATAATGTAACATTGAGTGAGGTTGGAGGATTGGGAAAAGGGGGTGGGGTCGGGGGAGGGGGTATAGGTTTATTTAATAAAAAAATCATACATGTAGATCCTTGAAAAGATAATTGCTGCAACATTTGGTCGGATTTTTTTCTTCAGATATCTTCATTTGATAATCAATTTATGATTGGTTGCCATGGTAATGGACACTTTATTTTTTGGTAGCTAAGCATGAAAAACTTTTTAAAAATGAGCTAAATCACTACAGTTCAGAGCCTGATTTTGAATAGAATCAAACTTTTGTCAGGAATTTTCATCTATAACATTGACATTGGGAGGATGGGTAGTTTTTTGTTTAAATCTTTCATCGATCCTTATAAGGAAAATCGAGAGGTTTATCTAGCTGTAAAACCAAGTTTAATCTACCATTTTCTACATAAGAAAATGCCTGTACAAAGTCAGGAATATATGACAGTTGTTATCCATTCGTTTGATGTGTTTGAGCTTTTGATTTTGCCATTTGCTTTGGGACTTTCCGTTTAGAATTTTCCTCAGTGTTCGGTATATTTTTTATTTTACTTTTTGCTAAAATATTTGGTCAGGTTTTGTTCAGAGTTTTCAATCTGGTAAATAATAATTATTCATGAAAAGTTAATAACAGATGATAGACTTCATGGGGTTTGCAATAGCCCATTCTAGCTTTCGTCAAGGTCCATATAATTATTGAAAGTATTGCTCTGGCAATATAACGTCCTTTACCACTTGTAAGAAATTAAGAAATTTTGGCAAAATTCTCAATTTCCTAGAGCAATAACTCTCGCAAAATAATACAACAGCAAGAGACTCAACTTGAAATCTCACTTATATAAGCTTACAAACCAAAAATAGAAGCATTTCAAACTGAAACTGAAGTGACAAAGATAGACAGATGGACGGACAGACAGACCAAGAGAAAACATATAAAGTCATGATGTTTAAGAACACTTAACACATAACATAGGTAAAATCTCTTTGTTCTTATTGTGCAACAATCTGGATAATGCACATCTAAGGTGTGCATTAACTACCTCAGATACACTGCACAGTTCAAAAGTACTCTTACCTTTAGGGGCGGATCCTGGATTTTGAAAGGGGTGTAATTCCATAAAATTAAAAAAAAAATTCAACGAGTGTAGCAAGGCTTAAAACAAATGTTGATGATTTAAGTGTCAAAATATGATATAGAAAGTGTTTCTCATTCCTTAAACTAGGACAAAAAATGTTCATGATATTTTGTTTACTGTAACAGTTTAAATCTTACATAAGTGCTTCAAAGTCAAATCAGATATTAACTATTTTATTTATTTCTGCCAAAAAAGAAATGCATTTTTGAATATCCAAATATATGAAATCTTATTTGGATTAGTTTTTGTGCTCAATGGAATTTATTACGACTTGTTGAATATTTGTTCATATTAAGTGACTATTTCGGGATCGAATTTAATGAAGATCATATTCAAGTGTGTGTCAAAACAGGGGGCGGCCAATTAGCTGCAGATCAATCAGACTTCATTTAGATGGACATGTCTTCAAAAATTGATACAGTAGGGGAAAAAATGGCGGGACTGGGGAGTTAATGATTGGAAAGTTAAACTTTTTTTACGTTTATTTAACTTTCTAAATTTAGGCACATCTCTCCTCGGTTCGTTTTTCTCTAACCATATTATTGGGGGAAAGAAAAGCAATTAATCTATACTCAAGTATATTCAGTTATGATACACCTATTTGAAAGTACACCAAAAACGGAACAAAAACTGTAGGAGATGTAGGTTATACGTCAATAAGACAGCAATCAAACGACAGAAACAACTAAAGACATTTAGCGGGCAACATACAGTTTTCAAAAATAGTTAAAGGTGTCTACACAATATGTCAAATTCTTAATCCTTACTAATTTATATAAATATTGAGAATAAATCTAACAGAAACGATAAAGAAAATCTACCATTAAATCGCAATTCTTCAAATAATGTAACAATTTAGGAAGAAGCCTAAATATAAAAAAGTTAATAATTTAAAACTTACCAACCTTTTATTACTACATAATTAAAGGCGTATTTCCCCTTTTTTTACCCTACAAGAAACTTTCCTTGGAGTCGTGGATTGCGAATTATCGTCCGCATATTTCCAAAATGTACACGTTAATTGGTGGCGTCATGTGTTAAAACAGTTATTGGCCAATCGAATCGGTATATATTATTTACTATGCATGGTTGGGATGACCCTTTAACCCGAACTCCTTTAAAGATACAGAGTGATTGACAAAATGGGACAGTAAGTGACATGATAGGAGAAAAGGTGAGATATTTGCTTTTGCTGCGTTAGTTTAAAAAATAAAGTAGAACATGAAAAGTCGAACATATTATATGTTATGTATTAGAGGAAAAGAAAGGGCTCCAGAAGGGTTCTCCTAAGATCAACTGGTCACTTTTATAAATTTCTTTAGTTAACCAGATCATTTTAGGCAAACTATACAGTTCTAAACTGATCTGGTTCTCGGTTTTAAACATTTCTAAAGTATCAAACAAAGCAAAGTAAAGCAAAACGGGCATAACTCGGGAACGGTTAAAGTGACGCCACCAAAATTCAAACTTGATCTCTGTTTTGTGGTAATAAGCATTGTGTATATATGTTTCATAATTATTTCACATGGGACACCGAAGTTTTATTTTCATGATCGATTACAACTTGATGGGACTAGAAAAACATTGACAATTACAAAGCAAAATAAGATTGGTATGTACTGCGCTGTTTCTAGTGTTGCAGTTAAGAAATAAGGCCATGTTTGTAATTTGTCTTCGAATTAACTGTTAATCTTGTATTTATGCACACCTTCTCGGCTTAATGGTTTGATTCCAAATCTCGGGATAAATTCACAGTCTTTTATAAAGGTTACAGAGACGGATACAGGGTTCGAGGAAATAGGGGGCGTAATTCATTAAAAGGTTAAAAAACCGTTGAGAGTAGCAAAACGATTTCATTGAAGATTCAACCTAAAAAAATGATACATCTTTATACGCCTGTTTACGGGACGTAATATGGTATACCGTTCTCCGTCTGTCCGTCCGTCCGTCCGTCCGTCGTCAACATGTCGGACATTTATTTAACTCAAAAACGCTTTAACCAATTTGCATAAGACTTTGGGGAATTGTTTATATCTATTGACATGAGCTCCCTTTCGTTTTTTATGAATTTTACATTTTATGTTTTCGAGTTATGGTATTTTATTCATTAAAAAAAGTGGTATTTTCCAGTTGTCGGACAATAACTCAAAAATGCTTTCACCAATTTGCAAGAAACTTTGGTAAATTGTTTATATTTATTGAGCTTCCATTCGAAATTTATAAATTTTAGATTTTACGTTTCCAAGTTACGGGGGTTTTATTCATTTAGAAAAGGGGGGTTTTCCAGTTATCGGACAAGAACTCAAAAATGCTTTCAGCAGGTCTAATGCAACTTTGGTGAATTGTTTATATCTAATGACGTAAGCTCCCTTTCGATTTTTATAAATTTCTGATATGTGATAAAGAAGTAGTTGAACTTTATTCTTTAAAAACAATCCCCAACGACTTAATATATGTTCAATTGGTTTTTCCGTCTATCCGTCCGTCCATCACACTTCAGTTTAAAAATGATTTGACCAAATGATTCTATTTTTTGTTTGTAAGCTTATTATTATGTTACAGGTCACGTTTGTGATTTTTGCTGGATGGGATAACATCTCAGGCTTGTGTTTGCCCTGAGAAATTAAGAATTTTCTTACAACTGGTAAAGGACAATATTTATCTTGCTTTACTATAAGCTAGGTTGGGCAATTGCAATCCCATGAAGTTCTTCATTTGTTAAACTTTCAAAAATAATTTTTGTTTTTGATTATCAGATGAAGAACTCTGAACAAAATCCGACCAAACGTTGCAGCAATTATCTTTTCGAGGATCTACATGTATGAAAAATGAAAAAAAATTAAATATAACCTTCCCCTTCCCCCCAAAATGTGAACGGACTGATCTGACATTCAAGTAAAAGTAACGTTTTCTGGATACCTTCTTACTTAATGCTAGCGCAGTCACGAAATAACCAAATAAACCCAGGTTCTTTACATAAACAATGAAGACCAGTTCTGCCCTGGACACCTTGTCACACTAGGGGACAAGTGTCTACAACAACCGACATAACGGACAATTCTCTGGGAGGACAAAGCTAATACTTGACCGGGAAATGATTATGACAAGTATAAGCCAGCATTCTAGGAAGGGAAGTCTTAAAGAAATAATACCTAAATTATCATATTTATTTCATACCAAAATACACAATAAATATTCTTATATTATGACAGTAAGTTGTACAACAATACAGAAGTTAAATAAAGGGGGAAAATGTATTACTTTAAGTAGGGCTTTTAAATTGTACCATTTGAACCATTTTAGTCCCAAGTCCTAACGTTTAAACCCTAATTAGTGCCAACACATTTAATAGACGAAGTGGTCCAGAACAGTAATAGTAAACAGCATGGCTGTAATGACAACTGATAATTACCTTCGAGGAAAGTATGAATTCTGGACAATGTATTAAATGTGAATTTTTGAAAGATTTTACAAAGCTTATATACCAAAAAATACATTGTCTGTTACCATGGCAACCACTCATATTTTTTCACTCAATTTTTTTTTTGAGCATTATTCATTTACTGCTTCTACCAGGCAATCTATAGAAAATATTTGAAACCCTCATATATCACACTCTGCCTGGTTCTTATAAATAGCTGTACTTAAAACGTCGAAATTGATAAGGGTAATTCTAGTGTTGTTTCATGTTAGTCAATCACTTTGTTTGATAATTTTTGTTTATAGATGAGATCAAATCGCTAATTGATAGTTAGAAGCAAAATCAAAATGTTTTGTCTGTTTTTCTCTACTAAAATTCTGTACAAGTTTGTTCTTGGCATAGACCAATGTTACATACATAGTGTCTCTTAAAACTGGTAATGATGATGGAGACATGTAGTATTTGATGACATAAATATTACAGTGTTAGATGGGATGGTCAAGGCCTATTTCTTACTTGAATTTATTTGTTTAGATATGTATCCCGTGTTAGTCAACTGATTGAGATAGAAAAAAAGTGGACAGGTTGCGATAAAAAAAACTAGTTTAACCCCCGCCAAATGTGTATGATATTGTACTATTCAGGAATATGGTGAGTGGTCGTCTGGTGTCGTATATTTATAATGTCTTTCTGGTATTTGAATAATTGTGTGTACATGGTAGATCGAAAATCATCCTTAATTAATTCACTCTCTATACTAGAGGCCTTACCAAGCTGGCCATATTGTATAGATACCTGTCAATTATTGAAAACTGATTGTTGATCTCTTTATGTCTTTCGGTTATTCTGTGTATTTACATTGGTTGCTTTCTCCTTGAAAAAATAGACGGTGCAATACAGTAACATAAACCTAAACAAGTTTGAGCTTTCTAAAAAGCTGTGGACTGCTTCGCTCTATCCTAATTTATGGTAATATGTGTGCATGTGGTTGTTGATTTATCATTGGAAATGTGGTATTTTTAGATATTGATTGATATAAAATAAATGTCTTAGACTTGGAATATCAATTTTTGTATATATATTAAGATGAACTTTTCTGAAATTTTAAACTGGCTGTTCATTGTTTAGTTGTCAATGTGTTTTTGTGGAGTGTGATTTTCTATTTCTTTCAGCTGGTCATTGACTTGCGATTTTAATTGCTAGTTCTGTATATACTGGAGGTGTGCCTCTCTGGAGGTGAGCCCAGATTGGTAGAAGTTATAAAATACAGATAATGCAATTTTGTAAACATTGTATAGGAACATTGCTTAGATAAAAAGAAATATATTAAGATATCTTATATAGTTTATGATATATCTTATATACTTTATGAGATATCTTATATAGTTTATGAGATATTTTATATAGTTTATTAGATATCTTATATAGTTTATAAGATATCTCATATAATTTTTTTTATAATATCTCTTATAAACTGTATAAGAAATCTTATATACTATATAAGATATCTTATATATTATATGAGATATCTTATATATCAAATAATATATCTTATATAGTATAAAAGATATCTTATATAATTTATAAGATATCTCATAAAGTTTATAAGATATCTTATATAGTTTATAAGATATCTCATATAATTTATAAGATATCTTATATAGTTTAAAAGATATCTAATATAGTTTATAAGATATCTCATATAATTTTTGAGATATAAGATATGATTTTCTTTATAAGATTTCTCATAAATTATATGAGATATTTTATAAACTATATAAGATATCTTATACAGTATATAGGATATCTTATATAAAAAATATGAATAAGATTTCTCATATACTTTAAAAGATATCTTATAAATTTCAGAAGATATCTTATAAAGTATATAAGATATCTTATAAACTATATGAGATATCTTATATAATATATAAGATAACTTATATAATATATAAGAATCACATATAATATATAAGATATCTTATAAAAATTAAATTGTATAAGATATCTTATATATTATATGAGATATCTTATATATTATATGAGATATCTTGAAATTCGAATAAATAGTAAAACGACTAGCAATATAAAACCCTTCCAAGAGAAATCTCAACTTTAGTTTTAATTTGTTTTTCATTTTTAAAAGACTTTGTTAAAGTTAGAGCTAAAGAAATAAACAAAGAAAATACATGCATTAGAGGGTATATGACAGGGAGTACTTTTTCGAACTCTTTGAAATACAGGTCAAACGGGTAAGACAATTTCAGGCCTCAGAAATTACAATGCGAAATGTTATGAAACCTTGCATGACTATGTATAGGATGTCTGTTTCCACAGATCCTTATTTCGTTGGGTCGAACCAGTCACGTTTTACATGAAAATAGTATAAGGGAAATTAAGCTTTTCCTGAGTAGGTATTAACAGATTATTATAGATAAAATCATTTAAAAGGTCTAATAAGGGCAAGCGAGGCCATAGAGGTGTCATGTTGGTCATTTGTACAATTGCCAAAAATTCACGAAGTTTTTACCTCCCCCCCCCCAAAAAAAAAAAACAACAAAAAAAACGGCAAACTATATCCAAAATAATTCCATAAAAGGAGTTGCACATTTTCTATATATGTATATATATATTCATTGTTCAAAGTTTAAAAGTTCCTAGGTTATGAAAAAAGTTCTGACCAGTCGGGTAAACACCCCTGTAAGTTAAATGGTCCGTCGCTATTGATTTCGAAAACGCAAAAAATTAAAATAGCAAGTACATATTGCTTTAATTTGTAAGGGTTGGCGGGAATTTGTTTCTCTCATCCATTACTCTGTTTTCTCGTTCCCTTCTCTCTTTTCTTCTAATTTTTATATCTTTTCTGCAATACCCTTGCCTCCTTTCAAAGTTCAAAAAGGAAGAAATGTTATGGGATTTATAATTTGTATTCCTCACAGAACTTTTGTTATGGAATATTTGTTATAATGTATACAAGTGTGGACACAGATGAATGTGGATAGTATGTTTGGATGTTTGACAGTGTTTTATATGACAAAAGGAGTTCTATGTTTTTCCTATATGGTGTTGTTAACTGTGTTGCACGATGACAACCAACCTGAGCATGAGGAGTGTTGTTTATTTAATATTTAGATTTTATGTTCAAGAGGGCATGGAAGAGACACTAATTGCATTAATGACCAAATGATTATGATCGAATATTTTCCACATCTTTGATTTTGGATACATTTTGTAGCTAGGAGAGCAACACATAATAGGTTCATTTTTTCATGTGATTTTTTTTAAATGGGAGATGATATCTGAGAACATGATATCAGGAGGCTGTAATTCAGTGGTTGTGGTTTGTCTATGTGTTACATAATATTTCTTTTTCGTTTATTTTGTGTACATAAATAACATAAATGACTATGCGTCATGGGCTTTGCTCATTGTTGAAGGCTGTACGGTGACCCGTAGTTGTTAATTTCTGTGTCATTTTGGTCTGTTGTGGAGAATGGTCACATTGGCAATCATACCGCATCTTTTTTATATGTATTTGCTCACTATTTGTATGGTTCTATTTATATTACTTTGTGGTGGATTGTCAGTATCATTAGTAAAATATTTTGTTAAAATGTCGAAATTGTTTCTCAGATTAGAAGACATTTATTGGTTTTTAGTAATGAAAATGCCTGACATGATGCTTGGGGCTAGATGAGCTAGAAAGTAAACCTCTGTGTTGTTTTTTATCAATTCTTTGATAACATCTCCTCCAAAGCTGGCCGAAGCAAAAAAAAGTTTTGACCAATATGAAAACGATATCAACAAAAAAACCTTTGTGAACATGCTTCAAAGACTCATAACTGCTCCAAAAGTAATCTGATAGAATTTCAAGCATGTCAAGTGGGTATTATGAAAATCTACTTAATATGTCTTAATATCAAAAAAGTTATAGTATTCAATATGAAAAAGGTATTGCAAAATTATTCTTTCATTTTTTTTTGTTATATGGATACAAATATAAGTGATACCAATACAGTATTTGTTGTGGTATGAAAGTGTAGTAATTAACATTTACTGTAACAATGTTAATTCACACAAATTAAGAAATAAACAAATGAATGAAAAATGTTGAACATGTACAATGAAATATAGTTTTAGAAATCAATTAGGCCAGATAGGCCTTATAAATTTTTTTTTTTTTTTTAACATACTGAATGACCATTTACACTCAGGACCGAGTCATCAGTAGGCAGTACAGATGTATTAAAACAACCTAGCATCATATTGCTAGTAGTGAGTGTAGCATTGTCGGGTAAATTTGTTCTTTTTTTAAAATTTGGTTAATGGACAAAAAATGTTTGGTTCAAATCATAATAAAATGCTTTTATCTCCTTATTACTTACATTGTACATAGAATGGATACTACCCTGACAAATCCTTGTACATGAGAGTTGTCTGTCAAATCTTTATTTCACAAAGAATGAATTGCATAACAATGAACTGAGCTCAAAGCAAAGCACTTTAATAATACACTTAGACAAAGAGCTCAATCCAGTGATATACTTTGTACTACAGGTCCTTCATGAACATCCTATCCACCAAAACCATATCTCACAAACATGCCATACTACATGGTTCGATCAGAAGTCCTGAAAAAGACATGAATTTTATCATCATATTTTAACTATATATACACAGGTTAAAAGTTATATACTCCAATGGCAGTCTTTCCTGCTAAAATGTCATGTGTAGAATGTGATATACCATTTTTGGGTCTATATGGGTACTGTCCTTTATATTCATTAGGTCATTTTGACACAGCAAAATATATAGAAAATGTTAACTTTGATCTGGAAATTGAGTTCTTTTTCGCAAAATAAACCCACTAAAACTAAACTTTGAATGCAAAAGACCCCTAAATGGCTAACAGATATTGCTATAAAGAATAGTCCATGATGATTATTGTTATTAAAGAGTTCATGAAATGTACACCGATTCTGTCAGTTGAATGGACTAGAATGAGATAAATTATATAAACATAAAGGTTTTTTCAACAGTTGTGGTGTAAATTAAATCAGTTTTATTTTATGGTTGACATATTTAAGTATATATGTAGATCATTGGCTTTTCAACACATTGATATTTTACAATATCGATTATCTATTTATTGTTATATTGTTGGTATTTTTCACCTTCCTAAAACAGTTTTAACACAACATGAACGCAAGCTTAATAGATCTTGAAAGGGTGTCCTCGCATATTTTGACGTTGCTGAAAAATTTTGGTTGACATATGTATCCTCTTCTCATCATTTTTCATGCTATTAAGAATGCATACTGTCGCCACAATTTCCATTGAAAAGGCATGCATAGTACAAATTCATATGACGTACGAAAACATATGATCTGACCATATACATGTACATGTATGTATATATAGGTTATCAGCTTTTCTACACATATTAGCCAGTAAGCCGCAATGAACCTATCATGGCGAGTAAGCGCAGCTAATGAGCTAAAATGAATCAAATTGTGTCCTCAGTGGGGGATATTTTAAGGGATCTATATGAAGACAACCTGATCATCTGTTTATCGTTCTGTCACCAAGGTCCCACAGAGCACTGTTAGATAAGGGGGAGCTAACTCGTATGTGCTGGAACCAAGGGACAGGGGGTCAGTCTATCGCTAGACTTAATGTTCTGATAGGCATAGCTGAAACGCAAGGAAGGTTTTCATAATTTAATTAGCAATAACAATTTAGAGGAATGATGATAACAATCAATTATTAAACAATGCCAAATAATAATAATAATTAAAGTACAAAGTATCAAATCTAAATATCAAATCCAAAGTAAAACTATTTCTCCTTACAATGTAAAATGTAAAATAAATGCCAAAACTACTAAATCATAAAATGAACTTAATCTCAAAATCAAAATGTAAAAGTCTCAAAAATAAAAGATTCTCAAAAGTATTTTCCAAAGTTAAATTATGAGTCAGAAATAAATTTTGTCTCAACACTAAACCGTCAACTGGTAGACTGGTAGACAGTCTTATAGGTCCAGTATCATGACGTGAGTAGTGAGAGGTTAAGCTTCCGAAACACTGACTGTTTTCTAAAGTTTTCTCAAAAATAAAAGGTGAGTCAAAAATACATTTTTGTCTAAACACTACAAAGTCAACTGGTAGACTGATCAACAGTCTTACAGATCCAGTATAGTAGACTTTAGCAGTGCAAGTTTAGGTTTCCGAAAGGTGACTGCTTTTCCAAAATTTTACAACGCTATTTATACTAAAACCAAAAACTAATGAATAAGACTCGACATGTCAATAGTACTCTCATTAGCAAAAATAGACTTTAATTAACAAAGCTTAATCCTATAATGTTTTGATAAAATCTTAAACTTTCCAAGTGACATATGCTAATTACAATTAATATTTCAAATCAAAGTGCTTTGAGCAAACTGTGACATTTCGAGTATTAATGCCACAGGATAGGTAAAATTAATTAAACAAATTAATTAAAAATTTTACAAAATACAAACTTAAAATTTTCTTTCTAAAAGATAAAACATATTTTTTATCCAAAATAACACTAACACAAATATAAGCAAAATAACACACCATGACATATTCCCCCCTACTCTTATATGTTTGTCCCCAAACATGATATAAACATTCACATTAGTAACACCTATAAAAATCTGAATACACTCTGTACAAACTATAACCTGGTGCCAAAAAATAAATAAACCAACAATTTATTTCAACGTGCTAGCTTCCAGCAACCTGTATTCCTTGTAAGGAAATTTAACAGATGAATTATAAAATAATATCCCTGTGATCCAAAATTCAAATTGATGTAGTAAAAAGAACCAACAGGCGTGCACTCCTACTAATTCCTAAAACTACAAAAAAAAGATAGAAACTGATTGTTTTCTATGTACTACTGTCTTGGAAGGTTGCTATGGTAACATGGTAAGCACCATCATGATATTCACTAATGTCTAAATGATCTGAGTTGGTAATGTCAAAGTTATGTTCTTTTAGTCTGTTTTTACTTTATTGTCTCTCAAAAAATCCAATCCTAAAATAGCTTTTGCATGTAGCGTTTTAAAAATTCTGAATTTCTGGTTAACTTTGTATTGTCCAAAAGAAAGTTGTAGCACTATTTCACCGATTATTGCATGCACTTCTCCACAGACACCTATTGCACTGTTGATCGTTGACTTCTGTATCACTGTAATGGTGTTTAGACGGTACAACTGATGTTGGCTGATACAGCTAAAAGAAGCTCCACTGTCAACTAAACATCTCACTTGAAGGTTCTCTAGTCCAATTTCGACAAAGTTCCTCTCCATGGTTGTTGTGAACTGGAAACTTGCTGTTCCTGGTATAACACTGGATAGCCTGGCACATCTGTCTTTTTGGCAGCACCATCCTTTTGAAATTCTCTTTCTTCCCATGATATTTCTATTCCAATTACCAAACTGAAACTAAAAGGAATTTTGTCAGTATCTTGTTTATGTTAATTTCTCTACTATGACTCAAATTTGCCAATCAAAGAAAATTGCACAAATAATATTTCTCCTGAATTGAATGTTATTTTCTTTAAAGTTTTGCACAAACAAATATTATAAAATTACAGATTCACACCAAGAATCAACATACATCTATACTTTTCACTAAAAAATATTAAAGTGTAATATAATAAGCAAGATGTACTTATCTTTTAGTTGTGTGTTGTTGAATCTGCAACTTGTCTCTGCTGTTACTGGTTCTCTCTTCCTCTCATTGTCTCTCCTGCTGTTGTCTCAATTTTGAAAATTTAAGTTTTAGATAATTTTGAATGAATTTTGCCAACCTACATTCTAGCTATGCAGTTTCAGAATCTTATTTGTATCGTGCCCAGGGTCAAACTCCACCATATCTGTCACCAAGGTCCCACAGAGCACTGTTAGATAAGGGGGAGCTAACTCGTATGTGCTGGAACCAAGGGACAGGGGGTCAGTCTATCGCTAGACTTAATGTTCTGATAGGCATAGCTGAAACGCAAGGAAGGTTTTCATAATTTAATTAGCAATAACAATTTAGAGGAATGATGATAACAATCAATTATTAAACAATGCCAAATAATAATAATAATTAAAGTACAAAGTATCAAATCTAAATATCAAATCCAAAGTAAAACTATTTCTCCTTACAATGTAAAATGTAAAATAAATGCCAAAACTACTAAATCATAAAATGAACTTAATCTCAAAATCAAAATGTAAAAGTCTCAAAAATAAAAGATTCTCAAAAGTATTTTCCAAAGTTAAATTATGAGTCAGAAATAAATTTTGTCTCAACACTTAACCGTCAACTGGTAGACTGGTAGACAGTCTTATAGGTCCAGTATCATGACGTGAGTAGTGAGAGGTTACGCTTCCGAAACACTGACTGTTTTCTAAAGTTTTCTCAAAAATAAAAGGTGAGTCAAAAATACATTTTTGTCTAAACACTACATGCATTGGTATAGTTATATCAATATCATTATTACATAAGGTCCAAAATAAATACATATTGTTTGTAAATTCTATGCAGCTATAATTAAGTTCAGTAGATTCATGTGGGTTATATCTATATTTTGTACAGGATGATCTACTATATTGATGTATCTATTACGATCTATAGTGATGTAACCATAACAGACATTTGTACCATATTCATGATAAGATCAGTGTTTTCAATGTACTTTAAGTTTACCGTGTTATCTCTGTTTGTCAACTTATTTTTAGTTCAGTATATATGTATTGTCTGTGTTTTGTAAATGTATTCACCTGTATATCGATCATTATTGACATACGTTATAGTACATGTAACAGAAATATTTCATTGATTTAAAAAATTGATGAATGACTTGTCTAGTATTAACAAACAGAATGTAGCATTTAATCCTGACTTGGTATGTTATTGAGTTTAATTATATTTATACATTGCAAATATACATTAGTGGTGATGGTTTAATTCAGATAGAACAGACACACATGTACTGATTTTGTGTCCTGGATGGATACCCAATAACCTTTGTTTTTCTACATGTACCTTTCGTTATATGAACTAGAGTTAGATCCCTTTGTACATAGTATTGTTTATCTATTTATGTGTTGTTATTTTTATTTGTTTGTCATATGTTGAATAAACATCTGTTAACTAGACGGAACTATTTATAATACCGTTCATAAAGCTGGTTAGATATGTAAATCAAAATGATGGCAAGTTGTTTACTCACCTGAATAGATGTAGACCAAATAACCAGGAGACTAAACAATCCAAATAGACATTTGCGGAAACTAGATCTATACCTAGGATTACACTTAGACTTACGATTACAGTTGACGAAAAACAAGGGGTCATCTCAAAATAAGATAAAAATATAGAGACTACATAGTAAAATCAAATTGATCTTTTTTGTATTATAAATATGTATTTTCGACGACATACTTATTCAACGTAAATGGTCACAACAGTCAGATTCGAATCGCTGTATTAGATGTCACTAAGAAATCCCCATAACTTTGTATATTTTTTTAATTCTCCAATGGCATGTTTGACCTTTACTCTAAAGTGTGTAATAAGTCTATTGAATTTTCTATCCTTATTCTACATATTTTGGGGGTTTCGAACAATCTGTTGTCTTCTATAAAGTGTCAATGCTGGATGTCTGTTCGGATATATTTTGTCACCCACCAAAAACTGCAGAGAACCATACGCTTTCTCCGTGAAACAGGGTATTTCTCTTTATATTATCTTTAAAATTGTGTCTTCATTTTTTTAGTATAGACAAATCAGCAAAAAAATTCGTTCAGAGGGTACTCTACAAATGGTGCACTTGAAAATCACGGGAAAATGCGATAAACAAGTTTCAAAGTATAATCATTAAACCCACCGCAGCGCAGTGCTTTTGAAATACATTTGTGTCAATGTCCTTTGCTTTCACGATTACACTTTTGTATCCGCCTCTGCTCCCTAACCGACTTAAATAGTTTGTGATTTTTTCAACAACTTCTTCTCGCCTGATTAACCTTTGCACCTTTATACTTTTGAGGATAAACTTTGTGTTGAAATGAACGCCGTCAAATAAGTGCATTCTATATTGAAATTGCACCGGTCTGGAATCATGTTTCGAGCTGATCAGACCCACCCATATTCATCTACACCGTGAAAAAAAACGTTCATAATCAAACGATTCACAAGATTTCTATAAAAATTGCACAAAAACAAACAACTCAGAAACTTGTAGTCATTTTTTACTGCGTCGCTGAAGGCGAAAGCAGGTTTAGTAACCGCTCGACTCTGTCCGTCTGTCTGTCAGTTTATCTCTCAAAAAGACATTGGGTAAAAAACTTTCCTCAAAGTTTTCTTGGCTTTTCATTTAAGGGAATCATTTTATGTTTCGTTATAATTAATAATTATAAGTTGCAGCGTGTAAGTAATTTCTACATCTGCCGTGCAGCCACTTCCTGTTTGGCGATATATATATATAGTGTGACATTTTACAAGACTTATACTACAAAGAAAATTTTCGATTGAATGATTATTTTTGCTTTTGAATAAGTATAATCCAACCTCAATCAATTACACACAGCGACGCAGGTCCAGACACGATACTGGTCTTGTTTAATTTAAAAGATAGATATTAAAATTCCAACTATTTGAGTACACCTATTTCACATTTCTGAGGAATAGTTTACATTATATATTCGACACAAAGATATTTATCGATAACGGTGTTATGTTTTTTTTTTTCCAAAAGTGTTTCCCTAATTCAGAAAAAAAATAAAACATAATAAAAATTTACCGAACGGCAAGTACAATACCATGAAGAATAAATATGTCTTAAACACCCACCCGCTGATCCCCTCTTTAAAAAAAAAGGGAAAATGTATGTCTATGCATAACCATTAAATATTGTCAACATACTTCTTAGTTGATCGCCTTTTCTTAACACCAAGTCTTGCTGAAATAAATTTCTAATTGCTCAAACCTAGCCAACGACAATTGCGATTTTTTTACGTCTCGTGTAAAATTTATTAAATGATGTTTTACCATTCTATAAAACTCCGTACATATGCATCATATCCAACCTTGATAACACCATGTATAATAATTAATGTAAACACATTATTACATACATTTTTTTTAAACTCCGTTGTTCAACTATGGAAAAACTTCATGTGAGTTAGACTTTGTTTTGGAACTACGTTTTATATTTACACTTTGAAACGACCCAAGATTTAAATGTTAACTGTAAGTGTAATTGTAATCCTAATCGTAGGTGTATGACAGTTTCCGCAAATGTCTATTAATAGACGTGCAGTTACGAAAAGGTATATACTTGACGATGAGGTTGACAAATTAGACTTTAAATGTGGGTATCGTATCAAAACACAAAAGTGCTTTAAAGAGTTAAATTACCTGTGTATCAATTGAATCTTGTGTTTAAACTGCATACTACTGATGTCCACGTATATCTGTACCTTATAACAGACGTCCCTTTGAAAACTTTATTTACTATATATATAATAAAATATTAATTTTCGCGAACCATTTAGGTCACAGAAATTCCAAAAAATGGCATCAGTAAGGAGAGTTGTACCAATGATGTGAATACACAGAACCCGGATCCAAATTATCTTTTACTAAAAGTATTCATCATTTTCTGTTTTGAATGTACTAACAACATTTCATTTTTCTACAATTTCGATTAAAATATTATAAAACCTGCAGTTCAATAGGTCACATGCCCCAAATAAACATTCCCCGATTGGTCGAACTACTGTGGCCTCGGTGTAAAGCAACGCAAGCCTCGATGTAAAGATCACGCTTCCAAAAATAGAGGTATGTCCCAACTTAACATTCCCCGATTGGTTGAATTGCTGCTCGATGTAAAGCAACGGAAGCCTTGATGCAATGAAGAAAAGGGGTTGACAGGATAAACGTAATCATTATAAATTTTAACTTCATGGTTCTTATGCAAGCAAATTTAATAAACAATGATTTTATACAGTTGTGTTATTGTTTTCACCTTACATAGGGCTTTATTTCTGATCTTATTTCTGTGTACACAATTCTGAATCTACATATTTCACCTATATCAATATTAGGTAATCCGTTTGGACGATTCCATATACTATTATGTTATAGGTTTTTTCTAACTTCAGTGTCGAGTTGGTGTATAGTATTGAGGGCTATCAGCGAGAAATAAATCCTTTTTTCTGATAGATTAACTAAATTCAAAACCAATATAAAAATAGTTAACACATATATTTTATTTAACTGAGTAAATTGATCGGAATGTGAATGATACATAAACCTAAAATTCGTTTTGGTCTATCCCAGTGATGACATTTGCGCGGGAATTTAGTCCATTGACATCGTAATATAATTTACTTTGGATTATAATTATCTTTAGATGTAATGTTACAGGATTTAATGTGAAATTATTTGTCTCTTCTGTTATAGTACACGAGTTTGGCGTCAGGTTTGTACACATGAAGTCTCTAGTCTAAAAAAAAGCCAGTGACGATAAACAGATAAGCAACTGTCTAGGGCCAAGTAAGGGAGATGAAAAAGCCAGTATTACGTAGAACGATAAACAGATACATAGACGGATCCAGGGGGTGGGGAAAATTTGGTTGATTTTATTGGGAAGCAGGGGCGGATCCAGCCATTTTATAAAAGGGGGGTTCCCAACTCGGGACAAAGGGGGGGGGGGGGGGGAGGGGGCGGGGGTGTGTTCCAACTATGTGTCCCCATTCAAATGCATTGATCGTCCAAAAAAGGGGATTTCCAACCCTCGGAACCCTCCCCCCGGATCCGCCACTGGGGAAGCATGACGAGAGTGGGCAACCCTTAGGTCAGTCAGCGGCCACCCCTCTTTTATGAAAAGTTGTGGATCCGCCACTGAGATTTATATAAGCAGGTTTTCTTTGTGTAGATACCTTAAAATATCACCAGCTATGACTGAGTACACAATTTGATTCATTTTAGCTCATTAGCTGGGGTCACTCGCTAAAAAGGTTCATTGCGGGCCTGCTCACTGGCTTACATTTTACGATATTCATGACTCGTGTTGAAAAGCCGATAATCTATACATGTGTGTGAGGAGTAGTTATCAAGCTTCCTTTCGTCTGTAAAAACTGTCTTTGGCCAAGTTAGGGTGGTGAAAAAGCCAGTAATAGAACTGTCATGGTGTGTTATTTGGCTTATATTTGTGTTAGTGTTATTTTGGATAAAAAATATGTTTTATCTTTTAGAAAGAAAATTTTAAGTTTGTATTTTGTAAAATTTTTAATTAATTTGTTTAATTAATTTTACCTATCCTGTGGCATTAATACTCGAAATGTCACAGTTTGCTCAAAGCACTTTGATTTGAAATATTAATTGTAATTAGCATATGTCACTTGGAAAGTTTAAGATTTTATCAAAACATTATAGGATTAAGCTTTGTTAATTAAAGTCTATTTTTGCTAATGAGAGTACTATTGACATGTCGAGTCTTATTCATTAGTTTTTGGTTTTAGTATAAATAGCGTTGTAAAATTTTGGAAAAGCAGTCACCTTTCGGAAACCTAAACTTGCACTGCTAAAGTCTACTATACTGGATCTGTAAGACTGTTGATCAGTCTACCAGTTGACTTTGTAGTGTTTAGACAAAAATGTATTTTTGACTCACCTTTTATTTTTGAGAAAACTTTAGAAAACAGTCAGTGTTTCGGAAGCTTAACCTCTCACTACTCACGTCATGATACTGGACCTATAAGACTGTCTACCAGTCTACCAGTTGACGGTTTAGTGTTGAGACAAAATTTATTTCTGACTCATAATTTAACTTTGGAAAATACTTTTGAGAATCTTTTATTTTTGAGACTTTTACATTTTGATTTTGAGATTAAGTTCATTTTATGATTTAGTAGTTTTGGCATTTATTTTACATTTTACATTGTAAGGAGAAATAGTTTTACTTTGGATTTGATATTTAGATTTGATACTTTGTACTTTAATTATTATTATTATTTGGCTTGTGCAGCTTTAATAGTTTTTCTGCATGCTCTTTCTTTTTCTCTATATGTAGTGAAATCAGTACCAAGACCTGTATAATTATAACTCGTGTACTATAACAGAAGAGACAAATAATTTCACATTAAATCCTGTAACATTACATCTAAAGATAATTATAATCCAAAGTAAATTATATTACGATGTCAATGGACTAAATTCCCGCGCAAATGTCATCACTGGGATAGACCAAAACGAATTTTAGGTTTATGTATCATTCACATTCCGATCAATTTACTCAATTAAATAAAATATATGTGTTAACTATTTTTATATTGGTTTTGAATTTAGTTAATCTATCAGAAAAAAGGATTTATTTCTCGCTGATAGCCCTCAATACTATACACCAACTCGACACTGAAGTTAGAAAAAACCTATAACATAATAGTATATGGAATCGTCCAAACGGATTACCTAATATTGATATAGGTGAAATATGTAGATTCAGAATTGTGTACACAGAAATAAGATCAGAAATAAAGCCCTATGTAAGGTGAAAACAATAACACAACTGTATAAAATCATTGTTTATTAAATTTGCTTGCATAAGAACCATGAAGTTAAAATTTATAATGATTACGTTTATCCTGTCAACCCCTTTTCTTCATTGCATCAAGGCTTCCGTTGCTTTACATCGAGCAGCAATTCAACCAATCGGGGAATGTTAAGTTGGGACATACCTCTATTTTTGGAAGCGTGATCTTTACATCGAGGCTTGCGTTGCTTTACACCGAGGCCACAGTAGTTCGACCAATCGGGGAATGTTTATTTGGGGCATGTGACCTATTGAACTGCAGGTTTTATAATATTTTAATCGAAATTGTAGAAAAATGAAATGTTGTTAGTACATTCAAAACAGAAAATGATGAATACTTTTAGTAAAAGATAATTTGGATCCGGGTTCTGTGTATTCACATCATTGGTACAACTCTCCTTACTGATGCCATTTTTTGGAATTTCTGTGACCTAAATGGTTCGCGAAAATTAATATTTTATTATATATATAGTAAATAAAGTTTTCAAAGGGACGTCTGTTATAAGGTACAGATATACGTGGACATCAGTAGTATGCAGTTTAAACACAAGATTCAATTGATACACAGGTAATTTAACTCTTTAAAGCACTTTTGTGTTTTGATACGATACCCACATTTAAAGTCTAATTTGTCAACCTCATCGTCAAGTATATACCTTTTCGTAACTGCACGTCTATTAATAGACATTTGCGGAAACTGTCATACACCTACGATTAGGATTACAATTACACTTACAGTTAACATTTAAATCTTGGGTCGTTTCAAAGTGTAAATATAAAACGTAGTTCCAAAACAAAGTCTAACTCACATGAAGTTTTTCCATAGTTGAACAACGGAGTTTAAAAAAAATGTATGTAATAATGTGTTTACATTAATTATTATACATGGTGTTATCAAGGTTGGATATGATGCATATGTACGGAGTTTTATAGAATGGTAAAACATCATTTAATAAATTTTACACGAGACGTAAAAAAATCGCAATTGTCGTTGGCTAGGTTTGAGCAATTAGAAATTTATTTCAGCAAGACTTGGTGTTAAGAAAAGGCGATCAACTAAGAAGTATGTTGACAATATTTAATGGTTATGCATAGACATACATTTTCCCTTTTTTTTTAAAGAGGGGATCAGCGGGTGGGTGTTTAAGACATATTTATTCTTCATGGTATTGTACTTGCCGTTCGGTAAATTTTTATTATGTTTTATTTTTTTTCTGAATTAGGGAAACACTTTTGGAAAAAAAAAAACATAACACCGTTATCGATAAATATCTTTGTGTCGAATATATAATGTAAACTATTCCTCAGAAATGTGAAATAGGTGTACTCAAATAGTTGGAATTTTAATATCTATCTTTTAAATTAAACAAGACCAGTATCGTGTCTGGACCTGCGTCGCTGTGTGTAATTGATTGAGGTTGGATTATACTTATTCAAAAGCAAAAATAATCATTCAATCGAAAATTTTCTTTGTAGTATAAGTCTTGTAAAATGTCACACTATATATATATATCGCCAAACAGGAAGTGGCTGCACGGCAGATGTAGAAATTACTTACACGCTGCAACTTATAATTATTAATTATAACGAAACATAAAATGATTCCCTTAAATGAAAAGCCAAGAAAACTTTGAGGAAAGTTTTTTACCCAATGTCTTTTTGAGAGATAAACTGACAGACAGACGGACAGAGTCGAGCGGTTACTAAACCTGCTTTCGCCTTCAGCGACGCAGTAAAAAATGACTACAAGTTTCTGAGTTGTTTGTTTTTGTGCAATTTTTATAGAAATCTTGTGAATCGTTTGATTATGAACGTTTTTTTTCACGGTGTAGATGAATATGGGTGGGTCTGATCAGCTCGAAACATGATTCCAGACCGGTGCAATTTCAATATAGAATGCACTTATTTGACGGCGTTCATTTCAACACAAAGTTTATCCTCAAAAGTATAAAGGTGCAAAGGTTAATCAGGCGAGAAGAAGTTGTTGAAAAAATCACAAACTATTTAAGTCGGTTAGGGAGCAGAGGCGGATACAAAAGTGTAATCGTGAAAGCAAAGGACATTGACACAAATGTATTTCAAAAGCACTGCGCTGCGGTGGGTTTAATGATTATACTTTGAAACTTGTTTATCGCATTTTCCCGTGATTTTCAAGTGCACCATTTGTAGAGTACCCTCTGAACGAATTTTTTTGCTGATTTGTCTATACTAAAAAAATGAAGACACAATTTTAAAGATAATATAAAGAGAAATACCCTGTTTCACGGAGAAAGCGTATGGTTCTCTGCAGTTTTTGGTGGGTGACAAAATATATCCGAACAGACATCCAGCATTGACACTTTATAGAAGACAACAGATTGTTCGAAACCCCCAAAATATGTAGAATAAGGATAGAAAATTCAATAGACTTATTACACACTTTAGAGTAAAGGTCAAACATGCCATTGGAGAATTAAAAAAATATACAAAGTTATGGGGATTTCTTAGTGACATCTAATACAGCGATTCGAATCTGACTGTTGTGACCATTTACGTTGAATAAGTATGTCGTCGAAAATACATATTTATAATACAAAAAAGATCAATTTGATTTTACTATGTAGTCTCTATATTTTTATCTTATTTTGAGATGACCCCTTGTTTTTCGTCAACTGTAATCGTAAGTCTAAGTGTAATCCTAGGTATAGATCTAGTTTCCGCAAATGTCTATTTGGATTGTTTAGTCTCCTGGTTATTTGGTCTACATCTATTCAGGTGAGTAAACAACTTGCCATCATTTTGATTTACATATCTAACCAGCTTTATGAACGGTATTATAAATAGTTCCGTCTAGTTAACAGATGTTTATTCAACATATGACAAACAAATAAAAATAACAACACATAAATAGATAAACAATACTATGTACAAAGGGATCTAACTCTAGTTCAAATAACGAAAGGTACATGTAGAAAAACAAAGGTTATTGGGTATCCATCCAGGACACAAAATCAGTACATGTGTGTCTGTTCTATCTGAATTAAACCATCACCACTAATGTATATTTGCAATGTATAAATATAATTAAACTCAATAACATACCAAGTCAGGATTAAATGCTACATTCTGTTTGTTAATACTAGACAAGTCATTCATCAATTTTTTAAATCAATGAAATATTTCTGTTACATGTACTATAACGTATGTCAATAATGATCGATATACAGGTGAATACATTTACAAAACACAGACAATACATATATACTGAACTAAAAATAAGTTGACAAACAGAGATAACACGGTAAACTTAAAGTACATTGAAAACACTGATCTTATCATGAATATGGTACAAAGGTCTGTTATGGTTACATCACTATAGATCGTAATAGATACATCAATATAGTAGATCATCCTGTACAAAATATAGATATAACCCACATGAATCTACTGAACTTAATTATAGCTGCATAGAATTTACAAACAATATGTATTTATTTTGGACCTTATGTAATAATGATATTGATATAACTATACCAAATGCATGTATTAATTAAATATCTTTAAGAGAGGCGAAATATACCAGAGGTACATTCAAACTCACAAGTCGAAAATAAACTGACAATGCCATGACTAAAAAAGAAAAAGACCAACAGACAAACAATAGTACACAAAACACAACATAGAAAAATGCACAATTGATTAGACTAAAGGTGTATAACGGAGACCCTTTAATAAACAGTTTCATATACAGCAAGGAAACAATAAATATAGAACATAAAAAAGACAAGACAAGAGAAGAAGTCAAATAATATTTATGTTTTTCGTTAAGCAATAAATTATTATTACTTCTAAGTTCATGAAAATACTTTAAATAAAATATGTGTCATCATGCACAATAATTCTGACTTATTCAAAAATACATTTCCTCTCAGATTCAAACAAAAGGAAAAACTGTGCAACAACCACTAGTCAGGTTAAATCTTCCTTTAAAGGCAATTTTGAAAATGTTTGATTTTAGTAAATATGTAATTCATAAACTAAGAATATAGCGGAAAAACTGTCGACGACAAAGAAAAAGAAACTAAGTTAATTTAGATGAAAAAGTAAAACAAACGTCCATTTATAAGACCTTTTTAAGATTGGAGAGGCACTGGAGGGACTTTTATAGACAAAGCGCGCGTCGCGCGTACATAGTTATAAGCCTATTCTGACATCGGACTCGGACTTCTCTTAAACTGAGTTTTACTGTGCGTACTATTGTACGTTTGTTTTTTCTACATTGGCTAGAGGTATAGGGGGAGGGTTGAGATCTCAAAAAACATGTTTAACCCCGCCGCATTTTTGCGCCTGTCCCAAGTCCTTTGTTAGTCTTGTATCATTTTTAATTTTAGTTTCTTGTGTATAATTTGGAGTTTAGTATGACGTCCATTATCACTGAACTAGTATACATATTTGTTTAGCGGCCAGCTGAAGGACGCCTCCGGGTGCGGGAGTTTCTCGCTGCATTGAAGACCCATTGGTGGCCTTCGGCTGTTGTCTGCTCTAAGGTCGGGTTGTTGTCTCTTTAACACATTCCCCATTTCCATTCTCAATTTTACCGATATATTTGATGAGTTTCTTTTTCACCAAATAAAAGAACTGTAGTAAATTGAGGACGGCCGTAAAAGTCCTAAATGTGTAACCGATGCTTAAAATTGACTCAGTTACAGTAAAGATTTTTATTGTCGTCCTTGGTAGGGCTATTTTCATTTAAATTTGCTAAAGCCAAAGCTCTCTATATGTTCTGTAATCTTGATTATTTGAAACAATTGACATGTTTTGTTTTTTTCTTCGAATTTATATCGGAAAGATATGTATACGAAACATTTTGATATTATTATCAGTTTTAAAAGGTCAAAAGATTAATAATATCTGTAGAAAATTTAAATACATGACCCATATGTTTCAAGTTTAGATTATCATAAAGAAATACACATTTAACTCGATAAAGGTAAGCCACATACATCCATGTCTTTATATTTTGTATCAGAAAGAAACCATTGACAATGTTTTTACTCTCGATTGATTAGACTAAAAGTGTATAATGAAGAGCTGTAAATAAACAGTTTCATACAGTAAGGAAGCATAAAAAGACAGCAATAAGTCAAATACTATTTATGTTTTTCGTTAAGCAATATGTTTTATGTAAACAAAATCTTAACACCAGGGACATGTTTGCTTTGTTTGAATCAGTATTAGTATAATTCGTATTATGGGCCTCACATATTTAAATGCGTAAAATTTGAATCTCCAAGCAAGGTAGTTGCTGACATATAATATCTAGCTCACCAGCTGGCCAGAAGTGAACTTTTGCCATTACTTCACATCCGTTGTCGTCGTCTGCCGTTCACTTTTACACAGTTCTCCTAATGGTTTAAAGTTAAAATTTGCGAATCATCATTGGGGTGTATAGTATAAAAATGTATCCCAAAACATCATCTTCCTTCAAACATGGACGACATGACCAAAAATAGAACATAAGGGTAAATTTCAATTTTTTGTGTATTGTCTTGAACACAGCTATAGATAGAGTAAACATGTTCAAATCGATGCGATATACATTCTGTCTATCTAGTTAAAACTGTAAGACGACATTTTATTACAATTATTGCCCTTTAATGACGATTTATCCCATTTTGTCTCGCCTGCGACGAAATTCGCGGAAAGCGAGTCATGGGGATAACTTTTCCGGCGTCGGCAAGATGACTGCGATGACGGCCTCAACAATTTTTTAAGTTAGATAGACCGAAACATAGAAAATAGCAAGATCAATCCGCAAGATCTACAAAAATGTCATGTGATCGAAAGCGTCAGTCTACTCCTTATTGCAGTTATTATAAAAATAAGGAGATGTGGTATGATGCGACAACTATCCACCAAACTTCAAATGAAGTGGATGTATTCAATTTTATACTTCACTCGTTCTATTTGAGCAGTCAAAATGCGTTGACCGTATATTTCTATGTCATATACAGTCACTGACCTGATATCACTTTTCCTCATGAATATTTAAATAGAAATTGCCGAAATTATAATTCATTATTCATACGACCTATTCAACCTGTTCTTGTTTCCAATGTATACAACGACTCAAACTTATTTCTTTTGCAATTTTTAGAAAAAAAACTTATTTCACTAGTTAATATTTTTGGTATGCATACTATAAATCATTATGTTTTATGCTTATTGTTGATATTTTAGTTCATTCTCAACCAAATTCGTTCACCATCGATTGCGGGTTTTCAACAAGTAATCTACATTTCATTGTGTTGTATATTTCTCCGCCTGCATGATATGAGGCCTTTTTATAAAAGGGGGAAGTTTCCCAATATGTAAATCAAATAATAACATTAACACACTAAACAACAATTGAAAATGTGTTTTTTTTTAGATTGCAGTATAAAGACAATAATAGTGCATTGACTTGACATATCAACGATATAAGGATTCGGCCCGAAACGGGGAAAAAGCTCGGCAGAGCCTCGCATTTCCCCGTTTCTAAGCCTCATCCTTATATCGTTGATATGTCAAGTCAATGCACTATTATTGTCTATATAGGCAATCGTACGGCCTTCAACAATGAGAACAAACTCATATCGTATAGTCGGCAATAGAATGGCCCCACATAAAAAAATATGAAACAATTCAATTGAGAAAACTAACGGCCTAGTTTATAAAAAAAACAATTTACTAAAAACAAATATGACAGACATGAACCAACGACAATTACTGAACTATCGGCTCCTGACTTGAGACTTGGGACAGACACATACAGAATGTAGCAAGGTTTCACATATTTGTGAGCGCTCTACCCTCCCTTAACTTTGGACAGTGGTGTTACAGCACAACATACGAGCACACTATAAAAGAAGTCGACAAGGTCTTAACTTATCGGATCGATACAAATGTAGAAAAAACATATAACAAAAACACAGACCGAACGTGGCAGGGTATTTATACATCCCTTAAACCAAAAATAGACACACAGACCAGAACTGAGAGTACTCGCAGTTACTGGGAGCTAGTTCAAAGCTAATAACAGCTAATAAAATATTATCTATCTCAGACTAAGTTATCCATTGGTACACAGCTAACATCCAATGGATTTCATGTAAAGACGTCATTTACTGTCGGAGAAAAAACATAACTTCGTACATAGCCTGAATATAGGTATCAACATATTGTAGTACCGTGAAAGTGCAAATGTGTATATCAATAATATCAAGCATAGTTTTAATTTACTGATTAAACAATATTAATACTATTAAATAAAAACATTAATAAAAAATCTACTTACCGTGCTGAATTGGTAACCTGTTAGAATAAGTTTATTCAAAAGTAGTGGGGGCCGCTGTGGCCAATTGGTCTAAGTAGTTCTACTACTGTAATCACTAACCAGTCAACACTGAGGTTCGAAATGTTGTGAGTTCGAACCCCACTCGTGCGGGTGCACTCGAATCCAATCTTAATTGACTAGGATTGTATGTTTACCTATAGAAGGTCGATGGTTTTCTCCGGGCACTCCGGCTTCCTCCACCAAAAAAAAAATAAAATAAAAAAATAGGTACGGAAAGTGATTTTTTTAAAATCAACTAATCTAAGAAAACTTTACCTCATTTTAAAAGCATTGTGAAGACATTTTCAAAACAGTTTCACTTTTATCAATACACATAATAACAACGAAGAAATAGCAAATTTTCAAAATGGTAATTTTTTACTATTCTAGAAAAACTGTTTCCTCTCTTTAAAAAATAATAAAATACATTTTTTTAATCATTTGGGTTATAGATTTGTTTATATTGCTTCTTTTACATCTTGTTAATCAATTTCAATCTCCATGTTAAGTTTTTTGGTTAAAATAGAAGCATAAAGCATGAAAATGTCAACCACTTTCATGAAATTATATCGTCCAAAGTCACATAAGATGACGATACCTTTATATATTCCTTTCTTCAGAACATCAGTTGGTATATTGAAAATGTAAAGTAAAACTTTATAAACATTTGAATGTAAGAAACAAAATATAAATATGAATATTACTCTAATATATACAAATGTATATGTTTGTGTGTGTGTACCATGAGCGACGAGAAAAGCTTCGAAGTATGTCATCTGTCTTTGTATAGTCATGATAGTTTTAGAATGTTCCTTTTTATTAACATTCTATTTAATGAAATATTCTTATTCTTATATAGCATGTATAGTGAATGCTTATAAATAAAAATAAACAACAACCTTCCAACAATTATACTACAGGTCTAAAATACCTGGTGCACTGAAAAACAATGAAAATAAATATAACATTATTTTTATTTGAGAAATTTCAAACAAAATAATTATGTCAGATCACTGTAAATACTTGTATGTATAAAAGTAAAGTAAATTCATATCTGTATATCAGTTACAATATTTATACAGTGAAATCTGTAAACCAATCTCATTCACGACTGAAGTTCAAAATGCATTGAATCTGAGATGAAGGGACTTCAGAACATGGTTTCCGGTTTATTCAGGGTTTGGTTTAGACTAGTTTCACTGTATCAAGCATTAGTTGTTAGTAAGACTTTAGCTTCCCAGATATAATATAATTATTATTTCAGGATATATATTAAATTGCATGGTGTTCGCTAGTGTTTTTTTTTTCTCGACATGAAATTACTTCAATACTGATCAATACAGAAAGTGGTAAGCTCCAAGGTAAAACTTGATTAGTTCATGTATTCCTATACATGATCATGCTGAAATCATATTAAAAAATTGCAATTCGGTGCAACTACAAGCTTAACGAATCTTGAACAGAACTTCGAACATGGTTTGAGACCTACCATCTCCGGTATTATCTCAAGTTTTTTGGCTCGATAATCCTCTTAACAGTCTGTATGTGTAGATAGCTGTAGTGTCCGTTACGTTCCCTTATTTAATTATACCAGTGTTTTTAGAACATATATGTTGGGAAAATTTCAACAACTCAGTTAATGTGATCACACACACACACACAAAAATATGTATACAAAAAATAATATCTTTAGAGTGTACTGTTAAATACAGTCTGAAAAACCACATTATTCAGTATCCTTACTATCTCGTGTGCAATGGCAAATGGTTAAACTATCTTAAATCGCAATAAACTGACTGTATAATGCAAAAAAAACTATTACGCTGATTTCCAATCAAAACTAAACCAAAAGTTGTCCATGCAAGGGAAATAACTATGTATACACAAAAAGGAGGGTTTTTTATAAAAATTAATTTTGATATGACCACAGCTATCTAGATTTATTTATTGGACATAATTGTTTAATTAATATATAAAACTTAATAAAACAGAACATTATGTTGCTGTATAACATTCCCTTGTATTTTTTTTTAAATGAATGTAACTTTAAAACCCTTGTTTGTACCTCAAATATTTCATCGTATTCCCGAAAATTATAATATACAGAATCATGAATATTCATATGATATCTATCAAAAGCAATCAGAACCTTCTGAGACTTAACAAGTTAATAGAAGGCCGTAATTGGAGGTCATCCAAAGATTTTATTTTTACACACATCTGGGAACAATTATTTAAGGTAATTTGGAGTTATCTCCCATTGGTTTGCCATACCTAAAAAAAATGACCGCCACGTAATAACCCAAAAGTGGCGTTTAAAAGTGGCGTTAAAACACCAACAATCAATCAATCAAAAGTAGTGAGTGAAAACTTTACACGAATCGCCTTTAATGATGATTTATGTTTTACTTTTTTGTCTTTTTAACCTTTCATTTTGAAATTTGTAATAAATAGCAATTAACTTTAAATAGAAAAAAATAGCAAATGACAATAGAACGCGATTAAAACCTTCGTGAGTTGGATTATATTTACCGACAGTTTTAGCATTTTTAACACCGCGTTATAATTAACGACAAGTTGAACAACACACTACACGTGTACATACAACCAACAGACGCAGATGAAAGCAACTAAAGGTCATCGAACAGTTTTCAACAAAGAGCAAAACATTTTCCGTATACTAAAGTATAGAATATTTAAGGCCATGGGATGACAAAACGTACGAACAAATATGAACAAATAAGAGAGACACCGTCTATAACATCTGCCAATTGCAATGTCTAAAAAATATGTCACATGACCGAAATTGACTCTTGTTGATTCTGAAAAACCAATTTTCAAAGTTTCCTCTGAAACTGTTACGCAAAATGTAAAAAAAAAGAAATGAGAGGATTTGTAATTGCAGAGATGATCATATGCAATCGAACATCTGAAAAACATTGTTTTAAAAAAGAAATGTGTCGTCAATTGTGGATGACACTAAGATCCGATGGCACCGTAAATAGAACTCATGCTCATCGTCTACATGGTCTATATTAATACTTAAATTTCCGGATTAATAAAACTGTCTTTGAAATAGCATTTGAAAGTTTTGTTTATAAACTCTCCTCATCTAGTTCTGATTCGCTGTTAACGTGAGTGCCAAAGCCAATCTTTTATCCTAATTTACCAATTCAAACTTATCCTATGAAACTACACAGTGAAATATTTAAAATTTACCAATTGATGAAAGTAATTATCGTCTCTTGAGCAATAATTAAAGGAGCAAATTACCAGGTGAGCTTTCATACTCATAAATGTGGAATCTGTTAAGTTTTTAGGCATTTTGTTCTTTTTTATGTTGATTGACAATCCATCGAGAACAGTTTGAAATGGAGTCAAATGCGGGCTACTGAATTTTAAAAAAAATGCGAAAATGTGTGAAAAAATACGATTAATACGAAATATTTCATAAAACAGAACATGCAGAATGAAACATGTTTTGACAACATACAATTGTCACACACTTAGTATTATGTCATTTTACAGCTTCATACACGTGATGGCTATTAATTTTTAATAAAGTCTCTAAACTAAGTAAATTGTATAGTTATATATTTTACGAATGAAGGAAGACATATATATTGGTTTTATTAATACATTCTGAACCCAATATTCTTTATTTCAGAAATAACCCGGTTAGCTGATTAAGTGATGGCTAGTTCAGCAAACATATGTGGTATATGTGATTTGCGAAATATTTCAAAACCGTCGACCGTATGGTGCCCAGAGTGCGATGAAGGTCTTTGTAATTCATGCCAAGAACATCACAGCTTGTCCAAGGCAACAAGGCAGCACTCTATATTACCAATAGCTGAATACAGGAAACTTCCTTCAGATATTATTCAAATTTCACAGTCCTGTTGCAAGCATGACGAAAAATTAATTTTATATTGCAAAGACCATGAAAATCCTTGTTGTGGTAAGTGCGTTGTAGAAACCCATAAACATTGCAAAGAAATTGTCAGTCTCGATGATATCATGAAAAACGCTAAAAATTCCGTTTCATTTCATGAAACAGAAGCCACATTGACTGAATTGATCGAAAATATTAGGAAGATAAGAAATGCTCACAAAGAAAACTTAGCAGATCTGTCTAAGAAAAGAAAAGCAATCGAACTTGAAATCCAACAAACTCGTCTTCTAATTGATAAACATCTTGATAAAATACAGAAAAACCTTGTAGATGAAATTCATGGTGCGGGTGATAAAGAAAGCGAAAAGATACGCCTTTCGATTAAAACTTTGGACGAAATGGAACAGAGTTTGTCAGAATATCAATTGAAAATAGTCAATGTAAAAAAGTATGCATCGGATATTCAGGCATTTATGGCAATAAAGAAGATAGAAACAGATGTTGCAAAAGAGGAAGAATGCCTTTTGTCATATGTACCCGAGGAAAAGATGAATAACGTGACAATTAGCTGCAAATTGTCAGAACCAATACAAGCTTTTCTAGGCAATACACAAACATTTGGGGAAGTAGTTATAGAGACCACACCAAGAAGGTTTACACTATCGCACAAGAAAAGTATGCAAGCTCAGATGATGATACCTACAATACAGTCAATGTCAATTGAAAATATGACAACACGGTTGCATCAGAGAGTAAACACTGAATCAAAAAACGTAAGGGGTTGTTGCATTTTACCAAATAAAAACATGGTATTTGCCTGCTATGACCAAAAATCGCTAACATTTTTGCAGAGCGATGGATCTAAAGATGCCGTGGTCAAATTGCCAGCAGCAGTTGACCTTGCATATATAGAGGCATATGACAGTATTGCTGTGACATCTAGTATAGAGAATGAAAAATACATTAGGATCATTGACCTCCATAATAAGAAAATAAAGAACATTTCAGTTAACACTAAGAACTTTGGTATTGCAGCTGTTCAAGATAGCTTGGTTTATTGTACAAATTCAAATAATATAAGAATGATAAGTCTGAGAAATGAACTGGTAAAAAACATTGTCTATGCTGACATCTCAACTTTCGCATACGTCGAGACATTTCAAGACCTCATTTATTACACAAATACGAATACCGATGATGTCACTTGTTGTGATATGAAAGGAACAGTGAAATGGAAATTTGCATTTCAAAATATGACCATGATTCCATTAGGAATAACTATAGATAATACAGGCAACGTTTATGTCACCACTGGAAACAACAATGTGATAGTAATTTCCCCTGACGGAAAGCGATACAAAGAACTTTTGTCGAGTAGGGATGATCTTCGGAATCCGATTGCACTATATTTTGACCGAAGAACAAACAAACTATTAGTATCTAATCGAAGTAGAGATGCAGTGATTTATGACATTGTCCAAGAATGACGAAATTGTAATAATTGTTTCAAACTCAATTGCACTATTTATGTTTTTACTCGAAGTGATATTATTAGTAAATCTGTATTGGAGTATATGAATGAGGGTCGTAATGGGGGTACCTTCATGACGAATAACGGTAAAAATTCTTGCCTAATGACGTTAACGGTAATTTTTGCTGCATGACGATAAAATGTACACTTTCTTTTAGACGTTAAAAAAATCGAAAGATTTTGACGAATCACGTTAATTTTTTTTCAAAAAATAACGGTAACGATAATTATATGAGATCTCTGACGAATCACGACAAGGATATTTTGACGAATCACGGTAAAATTTTAACCAATATGACGCTAACGGTAGCCGAAAATGGCAGTTTGACGCCTGACGGTAAAGGGCATTACTACCCTCATGAATGTACCACCGTGTTCTCCGTATTTGGTTCCGTTGCCATTTGTTAACTTTTTGTACGGCCGCATTTTATCGTGGTGGTATAATGCTACAACCATGCCACGATTTTTGTCATTTTATATCTCCGCTTGAAAGAACCGGTGTATATAGAAATCACCATGTCCATCCGTTCGTCTGTTCGTCCGTAACACTTTTGGTTTCCTGATCATAAATAGAAAACCGCTTTAAAAACCTAAATGACATCTACATGAACAGTTTTGGATCACTATTTTGATTGTTTTACCGTTCCACAGTTTTGGTACTTGATTGTTAGAAAAAATTGAAAATAACTCGGTTTCCGGATAATCAATGAAGATCCCCATTATAAAATTGAAAGAAATTTCAAAGGAACGATTATGACCACTAAAGGCAGGTTAAGTTAGATTTTCGTCATTATCACTTTTATCGTACCAGAGGTATGGTAATTGAAAGTTAGAAAAAAAAAGAAATGTAGCTTTTGGTTATTAAATGGAGAACCCCTGTATGAAATTAATTGAAAATGTTGATGAAATGTTTTGGAAATAACTCGGTTTCCGGATATTCAATGAAGATCCCCATTATAAAATTGAAAGAAATTTCAAAGGAACGATTATGACCACTAAAGGCAGGTTAAGTTAGATTTTTCGTCATAATCACTTTTATCGTATCAGAGGTATGGTAATTGAAAGTTAGAAAAAAAAAAAGAAATGTAGCTTTTGGTTATTAAATGGAGAACCCCTGTATGAAATTAATTGAAAATGTTGATGAAATGTTTTGGATTACTGAAAACAGATTATCGTTTTCGTCGTTTCTACTTTAACCGTTCCCGCGTAATGGTTATTGATTGTTGGAAATATAAAAAAAAAATGTAGTTTTGGGGTAAAAATGGTGAACCCTTGAATAAAATTAATTGGAAATGGCCATGAACTATTTAAGACCACTGAACATAGATGGAATTAGATTTTTGTCGTTCCTACTTTTACCATTCCCGAGTTATGGTTCGTTATTGCTAGGAAAATTAACCATTTTGTGGTTCCTGGTTGATATATGCAGAACGAATTTTTGAAATTGATTGACAAGTTAATCGAATGTTTTGGACCATGAAACAGATCTAGAGGCTTTTTCCCAAAAACCTTAAACAGTATGAACCAGAGTAATTCTCTTTTATTATTTGAATTTACTTCTTCATGACTAAAACAAATACTTGCGGTTTGTTTTAGTTTGTTTGTCTAAACATCAGTATTCAGATGAACACTTGATTCTAATCGAAATACCAATATATGAATTTGAAACAAAGTATATATATATATATGTTTATATTATATAACTGCATGTGAGGCCCCAAAAGAATATCTGAGGGTATACGGAAAAAATATACATATTCACTGCCTTTGAATTATGGTAAACATACCAAATCTTATTAAATTTCAAAGTATGCTGTCTGCTACAGAAATAAAATCATGATCTCTCAGTTGCTACATGCAGAGGTATCTGTGATCACTAAATCACCTCTCTAGTTTGTTTGGTTACAATGCGACAAACTAGTCATATAAGCACATGGTCAAGTAAAATGCAATATCAAAAATGACATTTAACAAACACAAAGGCCTACATAAGTTTAAGGGACAAAAGCCCTTCAATTTCAAAGAAGTGTGGTCCGACAATCACGTGCTTTTAAGTATTTTCATTGTGGTATGAATGTTCCTATGAACCTCTAGATGAACATTTAGATTATTTGCTAGACATTCATAATGAATAACATCTTGTAGTTTATATTATTCTGATCATTCCTCAGCTATAAAACAAACAAATGAGTAAACAACTAAAATGAAAAAAAAGATATATTAATATAAAATTAAGGAGATGTGGTATGATTGCCAATAAGACAACTGTCTACCAAAGTTCAAATGAAGCGGATGTAAGCAATTATAGGCAACCGTACGACCTTCAACAATGAGAAAAACCCATACCGTATGGTCGGCTATAAAAGGCCCCGACATGAAAAATATGAAACAATTTAATTGCGAAAACTAACGGCCTTAGTATTCATAACAAAATAATTTACGAAAAACAAATATGACAAACAACCACTGAACTACAGGCTCCTGACTTGGGACAGGCAAATAAAGAATGTGGCGGGGTTAAACATGTTTGTGAGCCCTCCCTATAAGCTGGGACAGTGGTTTAACAGTACAACATAAGAACAAACTATGAAAATCAGTTGAAAAAGGCTTAACTCATCAGATGGATACAAATAGAAATACATCTAACAAAAACACAGAGTGCACGTGGACGGGTACTTATACATCCCAAAAACAAAAAGACACTAAGTACCGATCTGAGAGAACTCGGCAGTTACTGACAGCTAGTTCAAAGCCAATAACATCCAATGAAAAAAATCATGTATCTAAGACTAAAATATCAATCAGTACACATCCAGTATCCAATGGATTTAGTGTAAAGATGTCATTTACAGTCAGAGAAAAATATGACCTTGTACAAGGTCAAACTGTAGGTATCGTCAAATTGTAGTACCGTGAAAGTACACATGTGGAATATTTAGTATGATTTTAATTTACTGATCACAAAATCAATATGTTTACCAATAAAACAAATATTCAAAGATTTAATTACAGTATTGAAAAGGTAACCTATTAGAATAAGTTTATTCAAAGGATTGATAAGTTTACCCGGATCGTAAAGATGTGCTATTCCGTAATAAGTTTTCTACAGAAACAGCCAAATTTGCAGACCAAATCTTTGTATCTATGAAAGAATTTAGTAAAGGTTTTAAGTAATTTGTGGTAACGAAATCCCTGACTTAATTATTTTCTAGTAATACATAGATTACGCTAATTAAAATCCAGTACGTCACTTCACACACGGGCGTAGCGAACGAGTTGGGTTTATATAAACACCATTAAACGGTGCCAAAGGTACATCACCGTCCAAAAAGGGAAAACTAACAACAATGAACAATAGGAAAAGAGAATTCATCCCTTTTGTCATAACTTTTTTTTGTAGATTTTCTGGTGTAATACTGAAATATCTAAATCTAGGAAAGGACAGTTATTGCTGTTGATATTAGATTTATTTAATGTAAGTTCCTTTGGGTAAATTTCAGCAGTATAGTTATAGAACTCTTGATTATCTAAGGAACCAATATCATCAAGTTAACGTTAATTATTGTTGAATTCATCAATTAAATGGAATTTAGACGGTTCTTTACTGAGTTTGGCCATGAACTGTGAATCATAACAGTAAAGGAACAAGTCTGCTATGAAAGGGGCACAATTGATGCCCATAGGAATACCTACAATCTGTCGATAAATTTTATTGCCGAAAAGTACATAAATGTTGGCAAGGAGAAAATGTATTGCTTTAATCATCTCATAACACCTCCAGTACGTATATCTAGCATATTTACCTTTCTTATTAGAGAAAAAGGCTTTTTATGAGTTGCAGCAAACGAATTTGCAACCAGATTTATTAAACTACCATTTAATTGGATAGGAAAACTTTTGTTTGAGAAGATTGTGTGAAAGTGTAGTATAAAGAGTAGAAAAGTCAAAACTGTCATCCGAATCAAAAGGACCAACAAACGCACGCAATTTATCTATGAATAAATAAATAAATAAATAAATAAATAAATAAATAAATAAATAAATAAATAAATAAATAAATAAATAATCTTTATTTCAAGAGGATAATCCCATTAGTTAAAACTAATTTTCCTGAGAGTCCTCAAAATACATACACTATTATAATAATATAATAATATTTACACAGTATACAATTTTATATAGATGTTAATGAAAAAGCATATCAATTTGCCCTATTCATGAAATATTTTTAACACGTAATCTATCTAAAACATCCACAGAATTTTTTACACATCAACAATGGTTAATTCCACTGTTTTCATATGTTTTCTTACAAAAATTAACATTAAGTTCTTTGATAGAAGTTAAGGAACTCGTTAAAAGCACCTTTAGTTAAAATAAGTAGTAGAATACATACTGTGGTTGAAAGTATAATTTCATTAGTAAGGACATCCGAGTAGTATTTACGTCATACCACCACCACATTGTTGGCTGCTTTATCGACCGGTACGAACACAAAACGCTTTGATGGTACTTGAATTTTGTTTGTAATCCTAGAAAGGGACCATAATAGATATAAGAAGATGTGGTTTGAGTGCCAATGAGACAACTCTGCATCCAAGTCAAAATTTATAAAAGTAAACCATTATAGGTCACAGTACGGTCTTCAACACGGAGCCTTGGCTCACACCGAACAGTAATCTATAAAGGGCCCCAAAAAATTACTAGTGTAAAACCATCAAACGGAAAAACCAACGCTCTAATCTATATAAAAAAAACGAGAAATGAGAAACACTTATGAACCACATCGACAACTACTAAACATCAGAGTCTTGACTTAGGACAGGTGCAAACAAATGCAGCGGGTTTAAACGTTTTAATGGTACCAAACCTTCACCCTTTTTCTGAAACAATAGTATAACATCACAACATAGAAAGACACACTATAAAATATCAACTGAAATAGCTTAACTCAATCAAAGGACATATTAACACCATTGAACATACACTGAACAAATAAATTTGACCTATGACGCAATGTAAATACAAAATAAATAAACTAAGGGAAGAATAATAAAAGTAACATGTTATATCGGTAAGAAATGTTAAACAATTAAAGAAAAACAATATGCTCGAACAAAAATACCATCCATTTGCAATAACTTTAAACACAGGTAAATGAAAATAATGTTGTTGTTAGGTATACCTATACAGTACCAATAGAGAAAGGAAATATTTTTACAAAATAAATAATTTTGAATACAAAATAAATAAACTAAGGGAAGAATAATAAAAGTAACATGTTATATCGGTAAGAAATGATAAACAATTAAAGAAAAACAATATGCTCGAACAAAAATACCATCCATTTGCAATAACTTTAAACACAGGAAAATGAAAATAATTTTGTTGCTAGGTATACGTGTACAGTACCAATAGAGAAAGGAAATATTATTACAAAATAAATAATTTTGATGTTCATAGTACGAAGTGAAAATTTATAGTTATACCAAACACTTATCAAAGCTGGTATATAGACCAGAAATTTAACCCTGAATAACATTAAATAACAAAAAAGCAATACAATTAGTATCAACAGGTCAAATAAACAAGAAAGTACGGTTTGAGAGTACTCGCAGTTACTGACAGCTAGTTAAAAACCAAAACAATTAATAATAAAAAATCATGCATCAGAGACTAAAATCAACTAAAACACATCCCAGGGATTTAGTATTTTAACGTCATGGACAGTCAAAGATGACATGACTAGTGCAATGCCAAAAATAAATGTATCGACAGACAGTAGGATAGTAAGGAGTTTAACCTCTTTATAGATCTAAACGAACGTGGGTATGTCTTTATACATCCCACTTGAAAAAAATACAAATTTAGTTATGTTTTAATTTGCTGATGACAAAATCGATATTAGTGCCAGTGTAAACTATATTCAAAGATCTAATTACAACATTGGTAAGATAACCTTTACTAATAAGCCTGTTTAAAGGTTCGATGAGTTTACACGGATCACATAGTGATTTCCGCGCTTTAAGTACAATATTACCGTAAAATTTAGGATGTGAAATACCGTTTTTAATCAGTTTTCTACAAGTACAGCCAAATTTACTAATCAAATCTTTGTATCTATGAAAGAACTTAGCAAAAGTTTTACGTAATTTATGGTAACGACATCCTTGATTTAATAATTTACCAGTGATGCATTGATTACGTTCGTTAAAATCTATGACATCACTACACACACGGGCATAACGAACCGTATATACACCGTATGATGGAGCCAAAGGAACCTCGCCGTCTTAAAAAGGAAAATTAACAATAGGGAATGAAAAATCGTCTCTTTTGTCGTAAATTTTCGTATGGAGTTTTTTCTTTAGAGATTGAAATGTCCAAATCCAGAAAAGGACAACTACAGCTGTTGATGTTAAATTTAGTTAAAATAAGTTCTATTGGGTAAATTTCGGTAGTATATTTAGAGAACTCTGGATTATTTAACGAAAAAATATCATCTAGATAACGGAAGGTTTTGTTGAATGTATCAACCAAATGTAACAATGACGTGTCTTTACTGAGTTTGGTCATAAACTGAGATTCATAGCAATACAGGAATAAATCTGCTATTAAAGGGGCGCAGTTAGTGCCCATAGGAATACCTACTATATTTGCAACCCCCTGTTGACCTTGCTGCTCATATTTTTCGAGAAGAAGATATTGCTTCAAATATGTATTGCATTTTTTTTTCTTTCCTGCCAAAAATGTCAAAGAAGGTCACTCTTTGATGACTATTCCAGTGGTGATTTTTACGATGGCGTTTACATATGTCTTTATATCTTATCATACACACTTATGCATCTGTTTTTATAGTTTTTAAGAGGAAACACTATCGTCCAGTAATCGAGATCTGGTCTTAATTATTGTTTTGAGTTCCATCAGTTCCGGTTTGACTGCCATTCACTTTTTTTTACATAACAATTCAATAATATATGATATGTGGATTCATTAATCCACTAGTTTTATTGAATATTACCTAGTTGTCACTGAATTGCCCCAATATTCCGGTTTAGATTTAAAAAAAAATGTGTTCCTTAGATACTTCATTTACATTGGATACATAATCAGTCAACATCCTTTGGTATGGCAATTTATTGACAGCAGAACGCATTCCTTTGACAGTTGTCTGTTTTCCTATACCAACATTTGAAATAAAGCCTTTTTAGCTCACCTGGCCCAAAGGGCCAAGTGAGCTTTTATCATCACTTGGCGTCCGTCGTCCGTCATCGTCGTCGTCCGTCGTCGTTAGCTTTTTACACAAATCTTCTCCTCTGAAACCACTGGGCCAAATTTAAGCAAACTTGGCCACAATCATCATTAGGGTATCTAGTTTAAAAAATGTGTCCGATGACCCCGCCAACTAAACAAGATGGCCGCCATGGCTAAAAATAGAACATAGGGGTAAAATGTAGATTTTGGCTTATATCTCTAAAACGAAAGGATTCAGAGTAAATCTGACAAGGGTAAAACCTGATTATCAAGTCAAGATCTATCTGCCCTACAATTTTCAGACAAATCTGACAACCTGTTGTTGGGTTGCTGCCCCTGAATTGGTAATTTTAAGGAAATTTTGCAGTTTTTGGTTATTATCTTGAATATTATTATAGATAGAGATAAACTGTAAACAGCAATAATGTTCAGCAAAGTAAGATCTACAAATACGTTGTCATGACCAAAATTGTCAGTTGACCCCTTTAGGAGTTATTGCCCTTAATAGTAAATTTTAAACAATTTTTTGTAAATTTTTGTAATCTTTTACAAAAATCTTCTTCTCTGAAACTACTGAGACAAATTTAACCATACTTGGCCATAATCATTATAAGGGTATCTAGCTTAAAAAATTTGTCCGATGACCCCGCCTTCCAACCATCATAACGACTTGGTTAAAAATAGAACATAGGGGTAAAATGCAGTTTTTGGTTTATATCTCTGAAACTAAAGCATTTAGAGCAAATCTGACAGGTGGCAAAACTGTTCATCAGATTTAGATTTATCTGCCCTGAAATTTTCAGACGAATCCGACAACCCGTTGTTGGGTTGCTGCCCCTGAGTTAGTAATTTTACAAAAATTTTGCAGTTTTTTGTTATTATCTTAGATATCATTTTAATATCTAATACTATTAATTATGCTTTTAACCTTATTTTACATGATTTCCAAAGCATCAGTAAATACAGGTGAGCGACACAGGCTCATGAGAGCCTCTAGTTTCCTATTCCAACATTTGAAACAAAGCCTTATTTCCTATTCCAACATTTGAAATAAAGCCTTTTTTTCCTATTCCAACATTTGCAATAAAGTCTTGTGAACTTTTGTGCTTAATTCCTTGTGTTACCTGTTCTCACATCAGACTCGGCCTTCTATTTAACTGAATTTTATTGTTCGTTTTGCTGTGAGTCATTGGAAGAGGGTTGAGATATCACAAAACAGGTTTGACTCCTTTGCATGTTTGCACTTGTCCAAAGTAAGGAACATCAAGCCATTGTTATTGTTTTTTTTTAAATTTTGATTCATTTGTATGTTTTGGAGTTTATTGTTGCGTCCGTTTCGCTGAACTAGTATACATTATTGTTTAGAGGCCATCTGAAGACCGGCTCCGGGTGCGGGACTTTCTCTCTGCGGTGAAGACCCATTGGTGGGCTTTGGCTGTTTTTTTGCTCTTTGGTCGGGTTTTTGTCTATGACAAATTCCTTCTTTCAATTCTCTATTCTTTTCGACCTCATTAGCTATTCAAAGGTGAAGTTAACCGATTAAGTTTTACCCTTATTATATTTCTAATTATACTTGACAATTTAACAGTATTTAAATATGTTGTAAGAATATGTGTCATTCTTTCTTTTATATCAATAAATCGTGAACCCATTATATATATATATATATATATTGATTGTGTAGGAAACTGTACAATAGTAGCTCTACATGCCCAACAATATTTGAAAGTAAAGGATGATCAACTTTATTTTGTATGTAGCATATTTATAGAACGGTAAGTTCGTATGATACACACTCAAGCGCCTTTCGTTATGTTGATTTAAGAAAATTAGGCATAATCAGTAATAATGTAAAACAGGTTAAAATATTTTGTGTATAAATTCACAATAATAACTGCACAACATTTATAAATATATAATTTAGGGGAAATGTCACTGAAACAGCCCTTGAACTACATAACAGCTGAATGACGACTATAGGTCACCATATTGTCTTTAAACGATTCTTTTTATGACATGTATAACTCAAGATCAAATCCGTTAGTGTATATTAATATATGCACTTCTACTTTGATAATGCATGTTAATTGTTAATCTAATGACTAATCACTTAAAAAACACCAGAAACTAGTTTCTTTTTACTTCCTTCTTTTTAAAAGCGACACATAACCTTTTTGCAGCCATTCAGCCGAATTCTATATACACGTTTTGTTTAATTTTTTGATTGGCAATTTGAACTGAATCGTAGTGTATAAATGATGAAGTGTTTTGTTTTCCTGTATATAAACATCGTTTAGTCAAATGTAATAAGGTGATGTTTCCGCAAAAAAGAAAGTATTTTAATCAAACTTACGGCTATGAGTTTTACATATTGTGCTTGCCTGCTTCTTTCAAAACTTTATGTTCCAGGAAACAATCTAATATCATTTCTTTTGCTCTAAGCATGATGCTAAAACAAAAGAGTATAATGTCTCTATTAATCTAACGTAGTAGAACTTTTCTTTTCTGTTATACCACTATGGTGTCGCCGTCTTTGCCGTTGCATCATTCATGGTACCTATCTAAGTTTCTGATTTGTTATAATAATGTTTAATACTAACTCAAACTGAACAAACACAGATCCTTTTGAGATATTATACGCTTAAATATATTCCAAGCATTTAAGTATTCATTTAAAACAAAGCCTTATGAAATGTAACATCTCATTAAACATACACTTTGAATTGGTTTATTGTTGGTTGCTTAACGTCCAGTGGTTTACACATTTGAATAATTAAGGATACTTGTATGTGCTTAAAACTGCAAATTCTTTTGATCAAACTTTTATTGTTTAATTCTTATATCGTATCATTTACATAATTAACATTGCTTTAATTTGATTTATTTTCACACAGAATGTCGGATTGCTCCCTGATCATGCCGGCTTCACTCATATAACATTAAATTCAGCAACGAAACAAAAGTAAGTCCAAAGTTTTAAAATATAGGCATTTTTCAATCTACTTTCGGAATAAGAATATTTGTATTTTTTTTCTAGAATTTTTTTAAGATGTTGTTGTAATAAAAAAAATAAAATTTCTAGGGTGAATATACCTAATAAAAAATTTAACATGACACATATTACACTTCAATGAATGTTTTCTTAGGTTTTTTTTATTAAAATTCCTAAACCAATGATTATTAATGAAAATGGAAATATGAAACTACGAAATACATACATACTCTGTCATTTGGTCTAGTGTGGAGAGTTGTCTCATTGGCAATCATACCACATCTTCTTTTTATATAGATTCGTAATTCAAGTTTAACTAATACATCGACAAAATTGGTAACCTACAAATAATAATGGATTTGTAGTTAGTAGGATTCTACGATGTGGACAAACTTTCTGAAAGGTGGAACATTTCGAACTTTACTCAAAACAGTTATGTAGGTTTGTAGAGATCTCAAAAACATGTTTAACCCCGCCGCATTTTTGCGCCTGTCCCAAGTCAGGAGCGTCTGGCGTTTGTTAGTCTTGTATCATTTTTATTTTTAGTTTCTTGTGTATAATTTGGAGTTTAGTATGACGTCCATTATCACTGAACTAGTATACATATTTGTTTAGGGGCCAGCTGAAGGACGCCTCCGGGTGCCGGAGTTTCTCGCTGCATTGAAGACCCATTGGTGGTCTTCGGCTGTTTTCTGCTCTTTGGTCAGGTTGTTGTCTCTTTGACAATACTTTTTCAACACAACTAGAAAATCCCGCACCCAGAAGGCGGCTTCAGCTGGCCTCGCAGGAAAGCTGTTGTTCACATTCTGCTCGTTTTATTCACACACTGTTGTCGGTATAATTGAATTTTGTGCGACTGTCATACAAGTGAGGGATTTAGCTAGCTATAAAGCCAGGTTTAAACCACCATTTTCTGCATAAGGATATGCCTGTACCAAGTCAGTTTTCCATTCGTTTGATGTATTTGAGCTTTTGATCTTGCCATTTGATGAGGGACTCTCCGTTTTGAATTTTCCTTGGAGTTCGGTATTTTTGTTATTTTTCTCTTATCAAAATCGTATTTTATCTTTAAGATTACTAAAAACGTGATGTCTTGCGCAACAGATGTTTGTGGAATATGTGATCTTAGAAACATTTCCCATCCATCGACTGTAAAGTGTCTAGAATGCGATGAAGCTCTATGTTAGGAATGTCGAGAACATCACAGTTTGTCCAAAGCATCAAGACAACACGCTGTAATACCAATAATAAAATACCAAAAGCTGCCACCAGATGTTTTACAAATTTCACAGTCCTGTATTAAAGCATGATGAAAAATATATCTTATATTGCTATGAGCACGAAACTCCGTGTTGTGTTATATGCGTTGCCGAAAGCCATAAGAAATGCAAAGGAATTGTTAATCTAGATGATATAATTAAGAATGCTTAAACTTCTACTTCTTATATCGAAACAGAGGACACTCTGACAGAAATTATCAAAAAATATTGAGAAACTAAGAAAAGCTCACGAAGAAAATTTAACCTATTTGTCAGAAAAAACAGAAGCGACCGAAAGAGATGTTCAAATGGCCCGTATTAAGATTTAGTAGGGTGCCCAATGTCCAAAAAGTCCTCTAGTTAACGAGTTTAAGTTAACAGATAACACACGGCTGCTTTTTTGCACATTATAGAAAAATCATTATATTTTACAATCATGATTGTCGTCGTAAGTTCCCGTGGTCACGATTTTCTAAATTTCGTGTTTTTACAGGGTACCACCAGATACCGTATTGTACGGGGAATCTTTAACATGAAAAATAAAATTATTGCATTCTTTGTTGGTAGTTAAAACAGTACCTATAATATAGTTTATATATTAAATATATTATATAACGAAATCGGAAAGTATTTAAATGATTTTGTTATAAGTATTTCAGCATTTTAGTTAGAGTAAAATTTTACCCGAAATTTACCCTATTTGCATCGAAAGCAAAATTATTACGTGAATCATCACAAATTTTTTTACTCTGATTTAAGCAATAAGACACAGTGCATGTGTGTACCAAATCACATGCGTGAAATGAAAATCGTTTTGAAAAAATTGGCAATTAAAAACACAAATTAAGTCAACATTTTGGTATTGATTAAACACGGATTATCTCGTGCCTTTAATCATTTTGTTGCTTACACTATTAGGTCATTAACAAGGACATAGGTCAAGCAAAACATTTCTCTTTTTGCTTGTTTTGTGGTTGATTTATTTGTTGTGAATAGCCAGCTAATTTTGTAGATTGTCACTTTGTTCGAAGAAATCTGTTTTGTGTCTGTTTTTCAAAACTTTTAACTTTTTATTGAATAAATATTTTGTTATAATTGTAGTAAAAGAATCAAATCGGTCGGTTTTGTTTCACACCCGGAATATGTCACATCAAAAGTCTTGTATGATGTTTTCGACATAAATCCCTCTCGGTGGGAACGACAACAAAAATATACCACCGTTCGTGCAACAAAAAAAACCCAGATACAACAGACAGCAACCAACGACAACCACTTAATTGCAGGCTCCTGATTTTGGACAGACATATACAGAATTTGGAAGGGTTAAACATGTTTGTGATCCTACAACCCTCCCCTGACCTGGACAATGGTATAACAATACAGCATAAGATAAATCTGCTGAAAAACAGTTTGAAATGGCTTGACTTATCAAATCGGCATGAAGCACAAAAACAACTAACATGAAGACAAAAAACACAAAGTACATTTTTTATTTCTGAAGAAAGGGATGGGGCTGGCGGCGCGAAAATTTATTTTCACTTTGTACACATTGATATCCTCAACTATCCTGCATTTCATGTTGAAGAGTGTTCATTCTCACCCTGTCTTGTGCAAGATCAATTATTTCAGTTAATACCAGGCCAAGTAATTCATTTTCAAAATCCTCATTCCCTCCCTGTTTTCGAAATCAAATGGGTGTTCCCTTACTGAAAACTAATGAAAGGACGTCATCAATAGTCTGAGAAAAGTATGATCATAAACATCACTACCGTAAAAATTAGCTTTTGTTATAAATCAGGCCGTTAGTTCTTTTTTTCAAATGAATTCTTTCATTTTTTTTCATAACTGGCCTTTTTATAGCCGACCATACGGTATGAGTGTTTCACATTGTCGAAGGCCGTACGGTTGCCTATAATTGCTTGCTTCCACATCTCCTAATTTTTATATTATACAACAAGTATTACATAAAATTAACACTAGCAATGTTTCATGTAAATGAGGTAAGGTCAGATGATCTCTGCCACAAAATCATGTACACATTGTTACAATTCCATACACCAAATATATTTAACCCACTACTATCTGAGACTGTACGGACTTTACCACCGAAACTGAACATTGTTCACTGATCCGTGAAATTAGGTCGAGGTCAGGTGAATCATGTCTGACGGTCATGTAGACCTTGCAAGATTACCATATATTAGTAACCAAATACAGTTATCCTAGAACTCATAATAATTGAGACATTCACATGACGAAAAAAGCTATACAGTTTTTTAGAAGTCACTTAACCATGAATATTAGGTCAAGGATAATGATTATATGACGGAAACTTTGTAGCACAATGGATCTATATACAAAGTATGAATCATCCAGTTTCTCTGCCCTCTGAAATATAAAGCTATACAAATAGTTTACGGTGTTGCCGCCACCACCATCAGATTGTATTCTGTATGTCTCGCATTCTGCTACTTGCATCGAATGCGATTTCAAAAAGAACAACTTAAATTAGCTCTCTTACCTAAACCTAGTCGGTGGGGCTTTCGACTTAACAGTAGACAATGAAATTACAACGTTGTAGCTACTACTAGCTTCGGCAATTTTTTCTATGTTGTTTCGCTCTTATTAAAATTCTGATCTTTATTAACTCGCGTGCTCTTATATATAAGCTCAAATGAGGATAACGAAACTAGAGATCTTTATTTTAATTAGATTGATATTGTTTACAAGTGTTTGTAAAAAACATCGACGTTGTACAAAACTTTCTTTTTGTAGATAATCTTTAGCTTCATGTCAGTTGTAGGCCAATTTGTGTTCGATAAGTCATGTACATTACACTTGATATAAGTGTGTAAGATGGATTGATTAGCCTGCTGTTTCTAATTCTCATTTTGTTTTCATAACTTGTAACAGAAACCCTCCCCCTTTTTCAATATTTGCAATTTGTTTTTTTATTTCTGTAAAGCAAATATATACTCAGACCTGCTAATTCAATCAATTCTGCGTTAATATTCATCAGTTTTGGAACTAAGTACTATTTGATGTGCTTCCACGTTCACCAAAAGAAAATTGGATATTTACCCAGAAAATCATGACGAACATCTTCTATCAAAAGACGGAAAAAATAATATTTTGGGAGGGCAACTTATAAATGTTAATATCTAAAAAAACATCTCTAAATATCACTTGTATCGAATCTTATGTAAAAATTCCGATTTTGGAACTTTTAAAAGGTCGAGGTCACTGTTATTTAACAGCTGAATGAAAATTGTAAATGTGCACCCTATAAGTACAAATGTCAATCTCGAACCATATTTGGCAATAAAATTATCAAATTAGTCCTAAATATTGAAACTATAGTTTTAATCTTTTGAATTATTCGAATTTATTTTGTTATAAACGCAAATATGTAGTTACCAGCTGTCTAAACGTGACTCTACGTTTTCTTTGAAATTTTAGATTTGACCTTTGACCCAAATTTAAGAAAATCGTGACCACTGTAGACAACGACGACATCAGTATTTCGACTAGGCTTGTTCTCCTCTTTCCAATGATATAAAATATAGCCGTTTGTTATTCCGGTAACCCAAATCGATCAAATTTGTTGATTGGGCACCCTACTAATTACAGATCATCTGTTGAAAGTAAACGATGACTTTATGAATGAAATACGTAATGCAGTAGAAAAATAAAGCCAAAATATACGCCGTTCAATGAAAACATTGGAAGAAAAAGAACTTTATTTGTCAGAATATATCAATTAAAGTTGATCAATATAAAACAACACGCGTCAGATATCCAGACAATTATGGCAATAAAAGAAATCCAAACCGATATTGCCAAAGAAGAAACACTACTTTTATCAGATGATCATAACGGAAAAATGAATAACGTCAACATCGACTGGTAGATCGAAAAAACCATACAATCTATTCTAGACATGTAAACGTTTGGGAAAGTAATACTTGAAACCAAACCATGTAGGGTAACGATTGCGCATCAGACAAGCATGCAAGCTCAGTTGATTTTGCCTAGAACGCAACCTGTGCTATTTGAAAATATCATAGCACGGAAGCAAAAGACGGTAGACACTGCATCTAATAATGTAACGGGTTGTTGCATATGGAGGGGAAAATAATATTTGCTTGCTATAACATGCATAACTAAGAAACTCAAACATTCGTGTTGAACGATGGATCAATAGATGCCGTACTAAAATTACCAGCAGTAGCTGATATTGCAAATATTGAAACAGATAATAGCATTGCTGTGACTTCTAAGGAAGGAAAAAGGCATATTTACATCGTAGACGTTCAAGAGAAGAACTTTGGTATTGTAGCAATAAAAACGTTTATTTTACTGTACAGATTCAAATAATATGCGAATGATAAATACAAGCCATGAGTTGGTAAGAAATATTGTGTATATTGTCATGTCAATGTTCGCATACGTTGCAACACTTTAAGATCGTCTTTTCTTCACAAATAAGAAAAGTGGTGCTGTCACGTGTTGTGATATGGACGGAACGGTGAAATGGACACTTAAAAAGAGAATATAAGTACACCGTTAAGAATAGCTGTAGTTAAGGTAACGTTTATGTCGCCAATTGCATAGCTGTGGTAGTTATATCACCAAACGGAAAACAATGCAAGGAATTTTTTTCAAAGGGAGATGGCCTGCGAAATCCACTTGTCGTATTTTTGAACGAAAAACAAGCACATTTATAGTATCTAATAGAAGTGGAGATGCGTTGATCTATAACATTTGCAAACAATGACAACTCACTTTTTGTAAACAAAACAAAAACATATTCAATTTGTTTGCCGATATTAACATAATAAAACAATGACTTGTTTAAGCTTGTCTTTGTCGTATAATTTAGCTATGTCATCACCAGGTATCGGTTCTAAATACATAGTTGGTCACCTAGTATCAAAATATAGGTGACATCAATTTGTATGGTACAGGTATACTGATAAATCGTTGCAATCATTGTCAGATTTCTTTTGTACTTTGGTTTTAAAACAAAAATCAAATTACAGTAACATTAATACCGCCAATAGCACTGAGCTAAATTAAAGTTATTGTATTGGTTTTTGATATATATCTTTGCTTCTTTAAAAGTAAATAACGTTTTTAAAAAAACCTATTGCCGTTAAAATGAGTTCGGATAATTTTGTTGCCGAGATGCTTTTGTATTTACGCATACCCTGCATCCCACTTTTTTTTTATTAATAACTTCATCAGTTATAACTCAAAATAGACTATAGACGGGTTGGGCTTTTCTTTTTGATTTTGTGTTTTCCAATATATTTTACCTTTACCGAACCTTTGCTATCGAGCTCGCCTACTAAAGGTTATAACATATCTAGTAAGTTGCACGGAAATTGTATTATACGTTTAATATTATCGAGAAATTTTCAGTTGAGCCTAAATATATACATTTCGACGTTCTAGAAGACATGTGTTAGATTGCAATATAAAACATTATATTTTTCACCAGTCAATAGATTCACATACTATTACTTTGGTAATAGTTTTGCTATCGTCGTAGTACCAAATTTGAGTCCTATGACTGCCAAAAACAGTTTAAGTTAATTTCTAATTTAATGCTAATTTTTATTTGCTTCACGCTTAGTTAACTTGTGACCAGGATCGATTTGAATCGATTGAAAACATATATTTGAATGTTCCTGTTTTTCGATATAACCAATCTAAATATATATTGATTGGAATGAAAATATCTTCTGGTCCGCGTTTTTAAACATATAAAAGGTTTTAGTTAAACATGAAAAGACAAACAGTTTACGTGGATGGCATTTTGAACAGATATACCATGTTAAGGAGGGGTATTTGCAAAAAATAACAGTCAAGAGAATGTTAAATTTCGCGAGCCGTAAGGCGAGGGAAATTCATTCTCAAGAATGGTATTTTTCGCAAATACCCCTCAAGAACATGTTATATCTGTTTAATTACACCGAATGTTAACGTACAAAACGCATTGATGATCGTGACATAAAACGCATTGATGATCGTTACATTACAAGCGTCCAGTCGGATAGAGTATTTTTTGGCAAATACCACGGCAAAGAGGGTAAAAAAGGCATATCCATTATGCATATACCCCGGCGCTGTTTAAAAATGAACGATATTCATTTGATAAAAGTAAATTGGTAAAAAATACACTGGCTATCAACCAATCAAAACCCAGGCTTCTTACATAAGGTGTAATTAGTATAAAAATCAAATTAATCAAGTCTCGTATATTTTGTATATCAAATATCAAATGTCAAAGTTCTGATTCGTTATGAAAAGTAAAAGTCCGTGTTTATATGCTAGCTTTATTACTGGTTTCGGATAGCGTTATTAATATGTGTATATTTGTACTTTACAATGAAATCATAAATGATGGTTATATAAATTTCGTATCTCATAATAAATTAAGAATACGATTGAATTATACATATGGCATCATCTTGGTATATATAACTAAAAATGCAGTCGGTGTTATAAACCATTAGTTTTGATATATCAGGATGGGTCGATTAACATGGAGTTTTGCCTGCAACAATTAACAATGTCCGTATCAGTATTTTGTAATCAAAATTATATTCCGCGATCATCTATTTATAAATTCTGTAATTAAGGATGAAATGTATAACAAAATTGACTATACCAATGGTAACACATGACTTTAAGAGATCGTCGGCTTTAGTTGATAGTGCTAGCATCCTTCTTTTTATTACAAAGACTGAATCAGTGTAGTTTAGATATTTCATGATGGTTTTTTACCAAAACGAATTTGTGTACATAATTGGCTATCACATTAAATTATAAAATTGAGCACATGTCACAATGACATCAACCATTTGACCTTTGAACGAAATTAATACTCTCAAGTAAATTTTAGGATTATCTTTTTTCCTGTTAATAATTTTGAGTTCGAATAATTTTGTTGCCGAGATGCTTTTGTATTTACGCATACCCTGCATCCCACTTTTTTTTTTATTAATAACTTCATCAGTTATAACTCAAAATAGACTATAGACGGGTTGGGCTTTTCTTTTTGATTTTGTGTTTTCCAATATATTTTACCTTTACCGAACCTTTGCTATCGAGCACGCCTACTAAAGGTTATAACATATCTAGTCAGTTGCACGGAAATTGTATTATACGTTTAATATTATCGAGAAACTTTCAGTTGAGCCTAAAGATACACATTTCGACGTTCTAGAAGACATGTGTTAAATTGCATTATAAAACATTATATTTTACACCAGTCAATAGATTCACATACTATTACTTTGGTAATATTTTTGCTATCGTCGAAGTTCCAAATTTGAGTCCTATGACTGCCAAAAACAGTTTAAGTTAATTTTTAATTTAATGCTAATTTTGATTTGCTTCACGCTTAGTTAACTTGTGACCAGGATCGATTTGTATCGATGGAAACATATATTTGAATGTTCCTGTTTTTCGATATAACCAATCCAAATATATATTGATTGGAATGAAAATATTTTTAAACATATAAAAGGTTTTGGTTAAACATGAAAAGATAAACAGTTTACGTGAATGGCATTTTGAACAGATATATCATGTTAAGGAGGGGTATTTGCGAAAAATACCAGTCGAGAGAATGTTAAATTTCGCGAGCCGTAAGGCGAGGGAAATTCATTCTCAAGACTGGTTTTTTTTCGCAAATACCCCTCAAGAACATGCTATATCTGTTTAAGTACACCGAATGTTAACGTACAAAACGCATTGTTGATCGTGACATAAAACGCATTGATGATCGTTACATTACAAGCGTCCAGTCGGATAGAGTATTTTTTGGCAAATACCACGGTAGAGAGGGTAAAAAAAGCATATCCATCATGCATATACCCCGGCGCTGTTTAAAAATGAACGATATTCATTTGATAAAAGTAAATTGGTAAAAAATACACTGGCTATCAACCAATCAAAACCCAGGATTCTTACATAAGGTGTAATTAGTATAAAAATCAAATTAATCAAGTCTCGTATATTTTGTATATCAAATATCAAATGTCAAAGTTCTGATTCGTTATGAAATGTAAAAGTCCGTGTTTATATGCAAGCTTTATTACTGGTTTCGGATAGCGTTATTAATATGTGTATATTTGTACTTTACAATGAAATCATAAATGATGGTTATATAAATTTCGTATCTCATAATAAATTAAGAATACGATTGAATTATACATATGGCATCATCTTGGTATATATAACTAAAAATGCAGTCGGTGTTATAAACCATTAGTTTTGATATATCAGGATGGGTCGATTAACATGGAGTTTTGCCTGCAACAATTAACAATGTCCGTATCAGTATTTTGTAATCAAAATTATATTCCGCGATCATCTATTTATAAATTCTGTAACTAAGGATGAAATGTATAACAAAATTGACTATACCAATGGTAACACATGACTTTAAGAGATCGTCGGCTTTAGTTGATAGTGCTAGCATCCTTCTTTTTATTACAAAGACTGAATCAGTGTAGTTTAGATATTTCATGATGGTTTTTTACCAAAACGAATTTGTGTACATAATTGGCTATCACATTAAATTATAAAATTGAGCACATGTCACAATGACATCAACCATTTGACCTTTGAACGAAATTAATACTCTCAAGTAAATTTTAGGATTATCTTTTTTCCTGTTAATAATTTTGAGTTCGAATAATTTTGTTGCCGAGATGCTTTTGTATTTACGCATACCCTGCATCCCACTTTTTTTTTTTATTAATAACTTCATCAGTTATAACTCAAAATAGACTATAGACGGGTTGGGCTTTTCTTTTTGATTTTGTGTTTTCCAATATATTTTACCTTTACCGAACCTTTGCTATCGAGCACGCCTACTAAAGGTTATAACATATCTAGTCAGTTGCACGGAAATTGTATTATACGTTTAATATTATCGAGAAACTTTCAGTTGAGCCTAAAGATACACATTTCGACGTTCTAGAAGACATGTGTTAAATTGCATTATAAAACATTATATTTTACACCAGTCAATAGATTCACATACTATTACTTTGGTAATATTTTTGCTATCGTCGAAGTTCCAAATTTGAGTCCTATGACTGCCAAAAACAGTTTAAGTTAATTTTTAATTTAATGCTAATTTTGATTTGCTTCACGCTTAGTTAACTTGTGACCAGGATCGATTTGTATCGATGGAAACATATATTTGAATGTTCTTGTTTTTCGATATAACCAATCCAAATATATATTGATTGGAATGAAAATATTTTTAAACATATAAAAGGTTTTGGTTAAACATGAAAAGATAAACAGTTTACGTGAATGGCATTTTGAACAGATATATCATGTTAAGGAGGGGTATTTGCGAAAAATACCAGTCGAGAGAATGTTAAATTTCGCGAGCCGTAAGGCGAGGGAAATTCATTCTCAAGACTGGTTTTTTTTCGCAAATACCCCTCAAGAACATGCTATATCTGTTTAAGTACACCGAATGTTAACGTACAAAACGCATTGTTGATCGTGACATAAAACGCATTGATGATCGTTACATTACAAGCGTCCAGTCGGATAGAGTATTTTTTGGCAAATACCACGGTAGAGAGGGTAAAAAAAGCATATCCATCATGCATATACCCCGGCGCTGTTTAAAAATGAACGATATTCATTTGATAAAAGTAAATTGGTAAAAAATACACTGGCTATCAACCAATCAAAACCCAGGATTCTTACATAAGGTGTAATTAGTATAAAAATCAAATTAATCAAGTCTCGTATATTTTGTATATCAAATATCAAATGTCAAAGTTCTGATTCGTTATGAAATGTAAAAGTCCGTGTTTATATGCAAGCTTTATTACTGGTTTCGGATAGCGTTATTAATATGTGTATATTTGTACTTTACAATGAAATCATAAATGATGGTTATATAAATTTCGTATCTCATAATAAATTAAGAATACGATTGAATTATACATATGGCATCATCTTGGTATATATAACTAAAAATGCAGTCGGTGTTATAAACCATTAGTTTTGATATATCAGGATGGGTCGATTAACATGGAGTTTTGCCTGCAACAATTAACAATGTCCGTATAAGTATTTTATAAACAAAATTATATTCCGCGATCATCTATTTATAAATTCTGTAACTAAGGATGAAATGTATAACAAAATTGACTAAACCAATGATAACACATGACTTTAAGAGATCGTCGGCTTTAGTTGATAGTGCTAGCATCCTTCTTTTTATTACAAAGACTGAATCAGTGTAGTTTAGATATCTCATGATGGTTTTTTACCAAAACGAATTTGTGTACATAATTGGCTATCACATTAAATTATAAAATTGAGCACATGTCACAATGACATCAACCATTTGACCTTGAACGAAATTTATACTCTCAAGTAAATTTTAGGATTATCTTTTTTCCTGTTAACAATTTTGAGTTCGAATAATTTTGTTGCCGAGATGCTTTTGTATTTACGCATACCCTGCATCCCCCCCTTTTTTTTTATTAATAACTTCATCAGTTATAACTCAAAAAAGACTATAGACGGGTTAGCCTTTTCTTTTTGATTTTGTGTTTTCCAATATATTTTACCTTTACCGAACCTTTGCTATCGAGCTCGCCTACTAAAGGTTATAACATATCTAGTCAGTTGCACGGAAATTGTATTATACGTTTAATATTATCGAGAAATTTTCAGATGAGCCTAAAGATATACATTTCGACGTTCTAGAAGACATGTGTTAGATTGCAATATAAAACATTATATTTAACACCAGTCAATAGATTCACATACTATTACTTTGGTAATAGTTTTGCTATCGTCGTAGGACCAAATTTGAGTCCTATGACTGCCAAAAACAGTTAAAGTTAATTTCTAATTTAATGCTAATTTTATTTGCTTCACGCTTAGTTAACTTGTGACTAGGATCGATTTGTATCGATTGAAAACATATATTTGAATGTTCCTGTTTTTCGATATAACCAATCCAAATATATATTGATTGGAATGAAAATATCTTCTGGTCCGCGTTTTTAAACATATAAAAGGTTTTGGTTACACATGAAAAGACAAACAGTTTACGTGGATGGCATTTGTATAAAAATCAAATTAATCAAGTCTCGTATATTTTGTATATTAAATATCAAATGTCAAAGTTCTGATTCGTTATGAAATGTAAAAGTCCATGTATATTTGCAAGCTTTATTACTGGTTTCTGATAGCGTTATTAATATGTGTATATTTGTACTTTACAATGAAATCATAAATGACGGTTATATAAATTTTGTATCTCATGATAAATTAAGAATACGATCGAATAATACATATGGCATCACCTTGGTATATATAACTAAAAATGCAGTCGGTGTTATAAACCATTAGTTTTTATATATCAGGATAGGTCGATTAACATGGAGTTTTGCCTGCAACAATTAACAATGTCCGTATAAGTATTTTATAATCAAAATCATATTCCGCGATAATCCATTTCTAAATTCTGTAACTAAGGATGAATTGTATAACAAAATTGACTATACCAATGGTAACACACGACTTTAAGAGATCGTCGGCTTTAGTTGATAGTGCTAGCATCCTTCTTTTTATTACAAAGACTGAATCAGTGTAGTTAAGATATCTCATGATGGTTTTTTACTAAAACGAATTTGTGTACATAATTGGCTATCACATTAAATTATAAAAATGAGCACATGTCACAATGACATCAACCATTTGACCTTGAACGAAATTTATACTCTCAAGTAAATTTTAGGATTATCTTTTTTCCTGTTAACAATTTGCAACGCTACATGAATGGTTAAGGTATAAGTTATGCGGTTTAGTTTTAATGATATGGCTTCTAGAGATATATATCATATGAGTAGGACTTCCCTTTAATACTATATTTTCAGTGTAAATGTTTTGGTTAGGTTTATAACTCCGTTAGAATACTTGCCAAGTCAACAAAATGTGCACAAGCTTTACAAACAAAAGTCTGTCTGAAATATAACACATTGCCATTACCTCACATTTACACCATAATTCAGCAAAATGATTTTTACAGTAATTATTCATTTCAGGTAGGATATACATTTAGCATTTTAAGCTATTTTTTGGTGTACATGTCATATTACCCCATGGCCTAGCAATAATTTTAAATCTACTTTTGTAAGGTTAAGTCATCCGTATTCAACTTGCTCCTCGGTGAACGTGTAAGACATTTAACCACTATTTTGTAATCAATGGAATAGAAAACTGTTAATAATTAAAAGAGGATGTGGAGATGCTTCAAGAAACATGACACAAAAACGGATGACCGACAGGAGCCCTACATTCAGACTTGATAACATGTATTTTTTACATTTTTTTTGTTTAAAAGAAATTATAAATAGCCCGTGTGTAGACAGCTATCATAAAAACATAAATGTAAGAAATCTACAATAGATTCCAAATTTTTCAAAAAAAAGTCAAAACACTTAGATCCAATGTTAAGCCACAGTCGATGATGCTCAATACTTCGGACAAATACGTTAACAATACGGTGATTTGGGTGGAAAAATAGTTTTTAGTATTTCTTCTCGATAAATGGAAAACAAAAAAACAAAACACAGGATATAGTACCGATACACTGAATCGTTATTAAAAAACAGTATAACAAAAATACCAAATTAGAAGGTAAATTTAAAAAGGGGAAGTCCATTAAAACTAACAAAATCGAACGTTTGGGCTTTATTAACAAAAGGAACGATTGGAAAACAACTTTCAGATTCCAGACTTGGTACAGGCATTTTCCTAAGAAAATGGTGGGATTAACCTAATTTTATAGCTAGCTTAATCTCCCACTTGATTTCTAGTTCGTTTTATTACTTTTGCAGTTTGTAACTTATAAATCAATATACATGATATCATTTTCCGGAAGTTCGAGTATGTAATTATATACATATACATTTATATATATTAAATATGTATAAGTGCAAAACACTTTTGATTTTAAACAAAGTATTAAAAAGTACTTGACATAGTTCTGATACGCTGGTAACTGTTTTTAGAATGTGTTTATTTGACATGTATATAATATCTGTTATTACATGTACCTCTTTAGCTGCTTTTTACTTAATCATATTATGATTATGACTATATCATGTTAACATAAACATCTGTTTATGCTTGCATTACATATGCGTTTCTCAGAGGAGATTACTTATTGTAACGAACTGTATTATTATCTATAGATAAATAATGTATTATATCATTGTTATCATTATTTATCATCATGAAATATGTTATGATGAAATTTGAAAGACATTGTAGATTGTACATGAGGTCAGGCTAGTTATATTTTTGGCAAATATGTTTCGTCCTGAAAGGTGGAATAGATCCCAGAAATATATATGCAACTGTCTTCTCACTCTATTGAAAGAGATTGTCAGTTATCCTGCTTAAGGTAAAACCGAGCGTTGCAATGTTGACTGCTGTACCCCTATTTTTGACATTTTTACCTATTATATAGATATAAGAAGATGTGGTATTAGTGCCAATGAGACAACTCTCCATCCAAGTCAAAATTTGTAAAGGTAAACCATAGGGCAAAGTACGGCCTTCAACACAGAGCCTTGGCTTACACCGAAAGCAAACTAAATTAGATTCCAAAAATGACCATTAAAACAGGAAAACCAACGGTCTAATCTATATAAAAAAAGAGAAACGAGACACACAAATGAACCACATCAACAAACGACAACCACTGAACATCAGGTTCCTGACTTAGGACCAGGTGCAAACAAATGCAGCGGGTTAAAACATCTTAATAGGCGCCAACCATCACCCTACCTGAAACAATAGTGTAACATCGCAACATAGAACATGTAGAAAGACACGCTATGAAATATCAATTGAAATGTCTTAACTCAATCAAAAGACATATTAACAAAAACAAGTGAACATACACTGAACGAATAAATTTGATTTATGACACAATGTAAATACAAAATTAATAAAACAAGGGGATTAGATGTAAAACAATATCAGAAAGACAACAACAACCTTGCATAAAATGCCGTCAAATAAAATAACGTACACAGGTTGATAAAAATAATTTTGTTGTAATGTATACACGGAGTACGGAAATAATTTCTGCAAAATAAATAATTTTGTTGTTCCTAGTATTATGTCTGTTTGTTCCGTTCACACATTGTTGTCAATATAGTGGAATTTTATGTACAAGTGAGAGGTTTAGCTAGCTATAAATCCAGGTTTACTCCACATTTCCTACATGAGGAAATGCCGATACCAAGTCAGGACTATGACAGTTGTTTTCCATTCGTTTGATGTGTTTGAGTTTGATTTTGCCATTTGATAAGGGACTTTCCGATCTTAATTTTCCTTGTAGTTCGGTATTATTGTTATTTTACTTTTTTTATACAAGTGTGCTGACCTTGTTTTCTCTCGTTCCAACAGGAAAGCCTCTGATAAACAGGGTTTGCTACAATGTACTGTAAATTCAGAAATTATTGCGTGCATTTATTATTGCGATTTTGTCATTTTAGACTAAAATGCGATTTAAATTTTTGCGATATTGAGAAAAATCCTGTTTAATTCATATAAAAAATTTCAAAATGCGAGTTTAAATTATTGCGATTATAACCCTGTCGCATTTTTCGCAATAATAAAAACATCGCAATAATTTCAGAATTTACAGTATACAATTCGCAGTCATATTAGATGGTAATGGGATATTTGAATCCATGTGTTGTGTAGGAAAGAACCAAGCTCTGTGAACGTCGAAGAACACTCGCAACAACACTTTACTCTCTGATGGACCTCTGTGGTCTGTGGCAAGAAAAATGTATTCCCAATATCCAGCATATCCTCATTACTAATGGCCGTTCAAATTTCAAGTTCTTCATCCTGGTTGTGGAATATACCTTTTATATTAATTATTTATGTGTTATGGTCCTGAATGAAATATAAGGCATTAGACATTATAATGTACCAATAAATCAATCAATTCTTCGAAGTGGTTCTTTCCGAGTACTCCGAGTTCATCCACCAAGAGTGCCAAAAGTGGCATAAAACACCAACAAACAAACAAACCAAAAATCAAATTAACGAAACCAAAACTTTTGTCTGAATGGTATGATACTGTGAACATAGGTAAACTGTTTTACAAATATATGGCTTAATGGCAGATTTAGTATTGGTTGTAAGACGAAAAGAAACTATTCCTTGTTTTTTTAGGGCATTCATTTTTATTAACGTAACTCGATGAAGGTGTTATTGTTTTGCACAATGCACGAAAAGTTGACTTTTGTTTCCCGAAAAAATTCTTTGACGTTGTATTTAAACCATTAAAACTTAATGATATCCTTGGTACTTAAATCTCACAGAAACCTGGCTGATAACTTGGTATGCCTTTTTGAACGCATGATTTCTGATGATAAATAAAATAAGGAAGGGTTAAAATAAGACACATTCCAGAATTTCTGCTTTTTAGTTACAAAAATGAACTTATCAATTATATTTCAAGCAACACAATAGTTCATGATTAGGGACGAAGCGTTCAGTAAAAAGGACATTGACCAGATATGATGGAATATTATTTTTTTTGTTTAACGAGGACTAACAAATGGCGCTCGAATCAAAATATGGTGACTGAAAACCCATATATGAAGGCGAAGAGCATAGAAAACCAGACATTGTAAATGGTGCCGCTTAATACGACTAAGTCATCTGTGCTTCTGTGTAAAAAAATCATAAGTATTTTAAATAATGTAACATTTGAAAAAAGTTTATTTACAAATATACCGTATCATTTTCATGTGCTGACTACTTAGTAGTTGTCCGATCATATATTCAAAACGAACGAAACATTCCCCAGCTTATTTAAGAAAGGGTAAAGGTGACCCCATATGTACCTTGTTTAGGGTTTTCAAGTATTTGATCTACCTAACAATACATATATAAAGATAACACTCATTACCAGTAAAAAATTAATTTAATATTTATCATTGAAAAAAAAATAATAATAATTCACCATTAACACTGATCAAGAAATCATGTCGGCTTTTCACTGGACTTTTGCCTGATATTTGTTTGTCAATCTGTATTACTTACATAAATTGATCGAAAACATACAACAATACACAAAACACAATATAAAAACTAGAAAGTGAAATTCTTATGAGATATGAAGACAATAAAGATAAAAATCGTGGAAATGAATAAGGTGACAATAGAAAATGTTGATGAAAACACAATGAAAATGATTTATATCTATCGTTGAAAGCGGTAGGTTGCCCACTCTCCTACCGGATCTGAACATAGGCCGCTGATGTAATGACACTAACTCTCAATGTTCTCTTTACATCCCCTACAATGTGCCTTCGGGTTACTGAAATGGAATTTGAGGATATGAATTAAACATTAAAAGTATTAAAATATCCTAACGAAGATCCTTTAGCTCGAAATTTTAAACTCGACAACCGTTATATATGTAAATAAGCCACTTTGGATTATATATGTTATACATAGCTGTAAAGAAAAAAAAAACGAAAAGCTTTGACAAATTGTAGCACCTGTTTAAAAGGTGTTGAAAGTGGGAAAATAAAAAGTGGGAAATCAAAGGTCAACTAAAATAGACACCACCATGGTCAAACAGTAAAACAAAACAACGAAAAGACAAACACCTCAGTAGCAACTCACAAACTACAAAACCCTACTAAATAGTTATGATGGATACACAAAACACTAACGCAAGAACAAAACAAATAACTTCTAAGCAAAACTAGAGATGATTTCATGTGCTCCGGAAGGGTAAACAGGTTTCTGCTCCATTTTGGGCATAATGAAAAAAATATCGAGCATGGTAATTACGTTTTTCAGAGTCCCATAGCGTAACCTTGTTTTGTTTAAAAGGGGTTTCATGTTCCTCTTGCGGTCATTTTTTGTTTGTTTAAAAGAAATTATAAATAGCCCGTGTGTAGACAGCTATCATAAAACATAAATGTAAGAAATCTACAATAGATTCCAAATTTTTCGAAAAAAAGTCAAAACACTTAGATCCAATGTTAAGCCACAGTCGATGATGCTCAATACTTCGGACAAATACGTTAACAATACGGTGATTTGGGTGGACAAATAGTTTTTAGTATTTCTTCTCGATCAATGGAAAACAAAAAAACAAAACACAGGATATAGTACCGATACACTGAATCGTTATTAAAAAACAGTATAACAAAAATACCAAATTCGAAGGTAAATTCAAAAAGGGGAAGTCCATTAAAACTAACAAAATCGAACGTTTGGGCTTTATTAACAAAAGGAACGATTGGAAAACAACTTTCAGATTCCAGACTTGGTACAGGCATTTTCCTAAGAAAATGGTGGGATTAACCTGATTTTATAGCTAGCTTAATCTCCAACTTGATTTCTAGTTCGTTTTATTACTTTTGCAGTTTGTAACTTATAAATCAATATACATGATATCATTTTCCGGAAGTTCGAGTATGTAATTATATACATATACATTTATATATGTTAAATATGTATAAGTGCAAAACACTTTTGATTTTAAACAAAGTATTAAAAAGTACTTGACATAGTTCTGATACGCTGGTAACTGTTTTTAGAATGTGTTTATTTGACATGTATATAATATCTGTTATTACATGTACCTCTTTAGCTGCTTTTTACTTAATCATATTATGATTATGACTATATCATGTTAACATAAACATGCGTTTCTCAGAGGAGATTACTTATTGTAACGAACTGTATTATTATCTATAGATAAATAATGTATTATATCATTGTTATCATTATTTATCATCATGAAATATGTTATGATGAAATTTGAAAGACATTGTAGATTGTACATGAGGTCAGGCTAGTTATATTTTTGGCAAATATGTTTCGTCCTGAAAGGTGGAATAGATCCCAGAAATATATATGCAACTGTCTTCTCACTCTATTGAAAGAGATTGTCAGTTATCCTGCTTAAGGTAAAACCGAGCGTTGCAATGTTGACTGCTGTACCCCTATTTTTGACATTTTTACCTATTATATAGATATAAGAAGATGTGGTATTAGTGCCAATGAGAAAACTCTCCATCCAAGTCAAAATTTGTAAAGGTAAACCATAGGGCAAAGTACGGCCTTCAACACAGAGCCTTGGCTTACACCGAAAGCAAACTAAAGCAGATTCCAAAAATGACCATTAAAACAGGAAAACCAACGGTCTAATCTATATAAAAAAAGAGAAACGAGACACACAAATGAACCACATCAACAAACGACAACCACTGAACATCAGGTTCCTGACTTAGGACCAGGTGCAAACAAATGCAGCGGGTTAAAACATCTTAATAGGCGCCAACCATCACCCTACCTGAAACAATAGTGTAACATCGCAACATAGAACATGTAGAAAGACACGCTATGAAATATCAATTGAAATGTCTTAACTCAATCAAAAGACATATTAACAAAAACAAGTGAACATACACTGAACGAATAAATTTGATTTATGACACAATGTAAATACAAAATTAATAAAACAAGGGGATTAGATGTAAAACAATATCAGAAAGACAACAACAACCTTGCATAAAATGCCCTCAAATAAAATAACGTACACAGGTTGATAAAAATAATTTTGTTGTAATGTATACACGGAGTACGGAAATAATTTCTGCAAAATAAATAATTTTGTTGTTCCTAGTATTATGTCTGTTTGTTCCGTTCACACATTGTTGTCAATATAGTGGAATTTTATGTACAAGTGAGAGGTTTAGCTAGCTATAAATCCAGGTTTACTCCACATTTCCTACATGAGGAAATGCCGATACCAAGTCAGGACTATGACAGTTGTTTTCCATTCGTTTGATGTGTTTGAGTTTGATTTTGCCATTTGATAAGGGACTTTCCGATCTTAATTTTCCTTTTAGTTCGGTATTATTGTTATTTTACTTTTTTTATACAAGTGTGCTGACCTTGTTTTCTCTCGTTCCAACAGGAAAGCCTCTGATAAACAGGGTTTGCTACAATGTATACAATTCGCAGTCATATTAGATGGTAATGGGATATTTGAATCCATGTGTTGTGTAGGAAAAAACCAAGCTCTGTGAACGTCGAAGAACACTCGCAACAACACTTTACTCTCTGATGGACCTCTGTGGTCTGTGGCAAGAAAAATGTATTCCCAATATCCAGCATATCCTCATTACTAATGGCCGTTCAAATTTCACGTTCTTCATCCTGGTTGTGGAATATACCTTTTATATTAATTATTTATGTGTTATGGTCCTGAATGAAATATAAGGCATTAGACATTATAATGTACCAATAAATCAATCAATTCTTCGAAGTGGTTCTTTCCGAGTACTCCGAGTTCATCCACCAAGAGTGCCAAAAGTGGCATTAAACACCAACAAACAAACAAACCAAAAATCAAATTAACGAAACCAAAACTTTTGTCTGAATGGTATGATACTGTGAACATAGGTAAACTGTTTTACAAATATATGGCTTAATGGCAGATTTAGTATTGGTTGTAAGACGAAAAGAAACTATTCCTTGTTTTTTTAGGGCATTCATTTTTATTAACGTAACTCGATGAAGGTGTTATTGTTTTGCACAATGCACGAAAAGTTGACTTTTGTTTCCCGAAAAAATTCTTTGACGTTGTATTTAAACCATTAAAACTTAATGATATCCTTGGTACTTAAATCTCACAGAAACCTGGCTGATAACTTGGTATGCCTTTTTGAACGCATGATTTCTGATGATAAATAAAATAAGGAAGGGTTAAAATAAGACACATTCCAGAATTTCTGCTTTTTAGTTACAAAAATGAACTTATCAATTATATTTCAAGCAACACAATAGTTCATGATTAGGGACGAAGCGTTCAGTAATGAGGACATTGACCAGATATGATGGAATATTATTTTTTTTGTTTAACGAGGACTAACAAATGGCGCTCGAATCAAAATATGGTGACTGAAAACCCATATATGAAGGCGAAGAGCATAGAAAACCAGACATTGTAAATGGTGCCGCTTAATACGACTAAGTCATCTGTGCTTCTGTGTAAAAAAATCATAAGTATTTTAAATAATGTAACATTTGAAAAAAGTTTATTTACAAATATACCGTATCATTTTCATGTGCTGACTACTTAGTAGTTGTCCGATCATATATTCAAAACGAACGAAACATTCCCCAGCTTATTTAAGAAAGGGTAAAGGTGACCCCATATGTACCTTGTTTAGGGTTTTCAAGTATTTGATCTACCTAACAATACATATATAAAGATAACACTCATTACCAGTAAAAAATTAATTTAATTTTTATCATTGAAAAAAAAATAATAATAATTCACCATTAACACTGATCAAGAAATCATGTCGGCTTTTCACTGGACTTTTGCCTGATATTTGTTTGTCAATCTGTATTACTTACATAAATTGATCGAAGACATACAACAATACACAAAACACAATATAAAAACTAGATAGTGAAATTCTTATGAGATATGAAGACAATAAAGATAAAAATCGTGGAAATGAATAAGGTGACAATAGAAAATGTTGATGAAAACACAATGAAAATGATTTATATCTATCGTTGAAAGCGGTAGGTTGCCCACTCTCCTACCGGATCTGAACATAGGCCGCTGATGTAATGACACTAACTCTCAATGTTCTCTTTACATCCCCTACAATGTGCCTTCGGGTTACTGAAATGGAATTTGAGGATATGAATTAAACATTAAAAGTATTAAAATATCCTAACGAAGATCCTTTAGCTCGAAATTTTAAACTCGACAACCGTTATATATGTAAATAAGCCATTTTGGATTATATATGTAATACATAGCTGTAAAGAAAAAAAAAACGAAAAGCTTTGACAAATTGTAGCACCTGTTTAAAAGGTGTTGAAAGTGGGAAAATAAAAAGTGGGAAATCAAAGGTCAACTAAAATAGACACCACCATGGTCAAACAGTAAAAAAAAACAACGAAAAGACAAACACCTCAGTAGCAACTCACAAACTACAAAACCCTACTAAATAGTTATGATGGATACACAAAACACTAACGCAAGAACAAAACAAATAACTTCTAAGCAAAACTAGAGATGATTTCATGTGCTCCGGAAGGGTAAACAGGTTTCTGCTCCATTTTGGGCATAATGAAAAAAATATCGAGCATGGTAATTACGTTTTTCAGAGTCCCATAGCGTAACCTTGTTTTGTTTAAAAGGGGTTTCATGTTCCTCTTGCGGTCATTTTTTTTTTGTTTAAAAGAAATTATAAATAGCCCGTGTGTAGACAGCTATCATAAAACATAAATGTAAGAAATCTACAATAGATTCCAAATTTTTCGAAAAAAAGTCAAAACACTTAGATCCAATGTTAAGCCACAGTCGATGATGCTCAATACTTCGGACAAATACGTTAACAATACGGTGATTTGGGTGGAAAAATAGTTTTTAGTATTTCTTCTCGATCAATGGAAAACAAAAAAACAAAACACAGGATATAGTACCGATACACTGAATCGTTATCAAAAAACAGTATAACAAAAATACCAAATTCGAAGGTAAATTCAAAAAGGGGAAGTCCATTAAAACTAACAAAATCGAACGTTTGGGCTTTATTAACAAAAGGAACGATTGGAAAACAACTTTCAGATTCCAGACTTGGTACAGGCATTTTCCTAAGAAAATGGTGGGATTAACCTAATTTTATAGCTAGCTTAATCTCCCACTTGATTTCTAGTTCGTTTTATTACTTTTGCAGTTTGTAACTTATAAATCAATATACATGATATCATTTTCCGGAAGTTCGAGTATGTAATTATATACATATACATTTATATATATTAAATATGTATAAGTGCAAAACACTTTTGATTTTAAACAAAGTATTAAAAAGTACTTGACATAGTTCTGATACGCTGGTAACTGTTTTTAGAATGTGTTTATTTGACATGTATATAATATCTTTTATTACATGTACCTCTTTAGCTGCTTTTAACTTAATCCTATTATGATTATGACTATATCATGTTAACATAAACATCTGTTTATGCTTGCATTACATATGAGTTTCTCAGAGGAGATTACTTATTGTAACGAACTGTATTATTATCTATAGATAAATAATGTATTATATCATTGTTATCATTATTTATCATCATGAAATGTGTTATGATGAAATTTGAAAGACCTTGTAGATTGTACATGAGGTCTGGCTAGTTATATTTTTGGCAAATATGTTTCGTCCTGAAAGGTGGAATAGGTCCCAGAAATATATATGCAACTGTCTTCTCAATCTTTTGAAAGAGATTGTCAGTTATCCTGCCTAAGGTAAAACCGAGCGTTGCAATGTTGACTGCTGTACCCCTATTTTTGACATTTTTACCTATTATATAGATATAAGAAGATGTGGTATGAGTGCCAATGAGACAACTCTCCATCCAAGTCACAATTTGTAAAAGTAAACCATAGGGCAAAGTACGGCCTTCAACACAGAGCCTTGGCTTACACCGAAAGCAAACTAAAAAGGGTTCCAAAAATGACCATTCAAACTGGAAAACCAACGGTTTAATCTATATAAAAAAAGAGAAACGAGACACAGAAATGAACCACATCAACAAACGACAACCACTGAACATCAGGTTCCTAACTAAGGACCAGGTGCAAACAAATGCAGCGGGTTAAAACATCTTAATATGCGTCAACCTTCACCCTACCTGAAACAATAGTGTAACATCGCAACATAGAACATGTAGAAAGACACGCTATGAAATATCAATTGAAATGTCTTAACTCAATCAAAAGACATTAACAAATTAACAAAAACAAGTGAACATACACTGAACGAATAAATTTGATTTATGACACAATGTAAATACAAATTTCATAAAACAAGGGTGTTAGATGTAAAACAATACCAGAAAGACAACAACAACCTTGGACAAAATGCCGCCAAATAAAATAACGTACACAGGTTAATAAAAATAATTTTGTTGTAATGTATACACGGAGTACGGAAATAATTTCTGCAAAATAAATACTTTTGTTGATCCTAGTATTATGTCTGTTTGTTCCGTTCACACATTGTTGTCAATATAATGGAATTTTATGTACGAGTGAGAGGTTTAGCTAGCTATAAATCCAGGTTTACTCCACATTTCCTACATGAGGAAATGCCGATACCAAGTCAGGACTATGACAGTTGTTTTCCATTCGTTTGATGTGTTTGAGTTTGATTTGGCCATTTGATAAGGGACTTTCCGATCTTAATTTTTCCTTGTAGTTCGGTATTATTGTTATTTTACTTTTTTATACAAGTGTGCTGACCTTGTTTTCTCTAGTTCCAACAGGAAAGCCTCTGATAAACAGGGTTTGCTACAATGTATACAATTCGCAGTCATATTAGATGGTAATGGGATATTTGAATCCATGTGTTGTGTAGGAAAGAACCAAGCTCGGTGAACGTCGAAGAACACTCGCAACAACACTTTACTCTCTGATGGACCTCTGTGGTCTATGGCAAGAAAAATGTATTCCCAATATCCAGCATATCCTCATTATCAATGGCAGTTCAAATTTCACGTTCTTCATCCTGGTTGTGGAATATACCTTTTATATTAATTATTTATGTGTTATGGTCCTGAATGAAATATAAGGCATTAGACATTATAATGTACCAATAAATCAATCAATTCTTCGAAGTGGTTCTTTCCGAGTACTCCGAGTTCATCCACCAAGAGTGCCAAAAGTGGCATTAAACACCAACAAACAAACAAACCAAAAATCAAATTAACGAAACCAAAACTTTTGTCTGAATGGTATGATACTGTGAACATAGGTAAACTGTTTTACAAATATATGGCTTAATGGCAGATTTAGTATTGGTTGTAAGACGAAAAGAAACTATTCCTTGTTTTTTTAGGGCATTCATTTTTATTAACGTAACTCGATGAAGGTGTTATTGTTTTGCACAATGCACGAAAAGTTGACTTTTGTTTCCCGAAAAAATTCTTTGACGTTGTATTTAAACCATTAAAACTTAATGATATCCTTGGTACTTAAATCTCACAGAAACCTGGCTGATAACTTGGTATGCCTTTTTGAACGCATGATTTCTGATGATAAATAAAATAAGGAAGGGTTAAAATAAGACACATTCCAGAATTTCTGCTTTTTAGTTACAAAAATGAACTTATCAATTATATTTCAAGCAACACAATAGTTCATGATTAGGGACGAAGCGTTCAGTAAAAAGGACATTGACCAGATATGATGGAATATTATTTTTTTTGTTTAACGAGGACTAACAAATGGCGCTCGAATCAAAATATGGTGACTGAAAACCCATATATGAAGGCGAAGAGCATAGAAAACCAGACATTGTAAATGGTGCCGCTTAATACGACTAAGTCATCTGTGCTTCTGTGTAAAAAAATCATAAGTATTTTAAATAATGTAACATTTGTAAAAAGTTTATTTACAAATATACCGTATCATTTTCATGTGCTGACTACTTAGTAGTTGTCCGATCATATATTCAAAACGAACGAAACATTCCCCAGCTTATTTAAGAAAGGGTAAAAGTAACCCCATATGTACCTTGTTTAGGGTTTTCAAGTATTTGATCTACCTAACAATACATATATAAAGATAACACTCATTACCAGTAAAAAATTAATTTAATTTTTATCATTGAAAAAAAAAAAATAATAATTCACCATTAACACTGATCAAGAAATCATGTCGGCTTTTCACTGGACTTTCGCCTGATATTTGTTTGTCAATCTGTATTACTTACATAAATTGATCGAAGACATACAACAATACACAAAACACAATATAAAAACTAGATAGTGAAATTCTTATGAGATATGAAGACAATAAAGATAAAAATCGTGGAAATGAATAAGGTGACAATAGAAAATGTTGATAAAAACACAATGAAAATGATTTATATCTATCGTTGAAAGCGGTAGGTTGCCCACTCTCCTAACGGATCTAAACATAGGCCGCTGAAGTAATGACACTAACTCTCAATGTTCTCTTTACATCCCCTACAATGTGCCTTCGGGTTACTGAAATGGAATTTGAGGATATGAATTAAACATTAAAAGTATTAAAATATCCTAACGAAGATCCTTTACCTCGAAATTTTAAACTCGACAACCGTTATATGTGTAAATAAGCCACTTTGGATTATGTATGTAATACATAGCTGTAAAGAAAAAAAAAACGAAAAGCTTTGACAAATTGTAGCACCTGTTTAAAAGGTGTTGAAAGTGGGAAAATAAAAAGTGGGAAATCAAAGGTCAACTAAAATAGACACCACCATGGTCAAACAGTTAAAAAAAAAACAATGAAAAGACAAACACCTCAGTAGCAACACACAAACTACAAAACCCTACCAAATAGTTGTGATGGATACACTAAACACTAACGCAAGAACAAAACAAATAACTTTTAAGCAAAACTAGAGATGATTTCATGTGCTACGGAAGGGTAAACAGGTTTCTGCTCCATTTTGGGCATAATGAAAAAAATATCGAGCATGGTAATTACGTTTTTCAGAGTCCCATAGCATAACTTTGTTTTGTTTAAAAGGGGTTTCATGTTCCTCTTGCGGTCAGCGTTTGTCATAAACAAACTCGTTTGAATTTCATATTCGGTCAAGTTTGAGGGTTAGGAAATTAACATTTCCTATGGTTTAAGAATTTGATGACGCTATTGCGTAATATATATGACCTAAATACATCTCAACAAAAAGTATTAGCAAAAAAAATAAAGTACTCTAAGGTAATTTCAAAAAGGAGTAAGTCTATAAAAACTGACAAAATCATCAAACGTTAGACTTTATCAAGCAGTGTAACGAACAGAAATCAACTGTCAAATTCATGACTTGGTACAGGTATTTTCCAAAGAAAGTGGTTGATCTAACCTGGTTGTATAGATAGCTAAACATACCACTTATTTTACAACTAATTTTTTATCTTGCAACACGACGACGGGCACTATTGGAGCAGAATCTGCTTATTCTTCTGGAGCATCTGAGATAGTTCCCCACAATAATTATGTGGTTGTGTTCGTGTTGTTACAATGTGTATGTTAAGTTTTCTACGTTTTGCTTTTATGAAACTGTTAATTTTTTCGTCCGCTTTTTTTATATGACATGGTGTTGCCAACTTATATCGACACTAGTATGTCGAACGCCCAATTGGTCAATAACGTATATTTCGAGAATTTTGTTTGAAAACCAATTGATTCGATTGGGTGTAATAGGAAAGAACTGAAAAAAAGTAAACAGTTCTGTTTTTCATATATTTTCGAAGATGACATTTGTGTTCAAGAGATATTCTTTTATTATTAAGTTTTTTTTTAGCATTTGATTGAGAATGATTAGATTGTGTTTAACGCCATTTACAACCCTCCTGGCTAAATCGAGATGACCAGCTGCTATTGGTACAGAACGACATGTATCATCGGACATGTGGAAAAACCATTAACATTCGACAAAAAGGGCCAATCCTGTTCAATAAGAACATAATTCGATCGCATCTACCAGCAGCGGAGTTCGACCTTACAATCTCAGGTTAGGGATAACCGTAGATGAAGTTCTTATAACAATCGTGGCGGCATGAAAACAGTTATCCTCCTCGAATGTGACCTACCGAATTAGACTCATTACCGGGGTTGATATTTAGATAAGCAACACGATGGGTGTGCCATGTGAAGCAAGATATGCCTACCTTTCCAGGGCACATGAGATCTCCCCCAGTTTTTGACGGAGTTCATGTTGCTCATTCTTAAAATGTTTTTTTTCTTTTTATCTTTTTGTTTTGTGTTTTGCCATGACATAGTCAGCTTGTCTTCACCTTGTGATTTTCAATACTTCTCTGGTACCTTTTGCCTCTTTTTTTTGAACTATCAAAATGAAATATCAAGGGTCAATCATGATAAGCTAAGGTAGTTGACAGATTTTGAAATATCTTTAATCGATTAATAATAGACAAGTAAATATAGTCTATAATATTTTATTAACTACAACAAACATTGTCGAAAACATTCGGATGTTTGAATAGTAGTCTGATAGACATTGGAATAACAGATTATTGGCACACAATGATTTAATGTAAAGTTGATAAACATTTGTTACAATTGTTATTGTTTTAACTAGTTTCCATCTTTATAAACATGATAAAAGAGAGGCGAAAGATACTAAAGGGAGATTCAAACTCATTAGTCAAACTCAAACTGAATAGATCATGATAAAAAAAAACAAAACCGACGAAAAGACTAACAACATGTATCATGTACTTCTTCTTTGCTTTACTAAACTTAAACAATGTATATGTTAAAAAATAAATATTATAACTTCAGGCCAATTTGAACAAAGGGTAGACTAAAGTAAAGGGGAATACTTTTATAATTCATGTAAGGCTCAAACTTAGGCTTTGAAAGCCAGGGATGAGTAAATACACAGCAACGTTAGGAGCTATCTGATCAAAATGGACCTTAACAGACCAGTCAAATTAATCTATGTTCAAATTTCATCAATGAATTATTTAAGGATGTACTTAAGTGAAATTAAAAAAAAACATCTAGAATTAAAAATTGGTACTATAAGTCAGAAGAGCATTAGTTAAGGAACAAAATAAGCTAAAAATATTTACAGGTAATGGAATTCCTTTTCGAGATATTTAATTTTTTTAAAAAATTGCGGAAAAGGCTCACCCGGACTTTTACCTTTTATTTGCATTGGTATTATTTGAGTCTCAAATCGAAAGAAAAGAAATCTTGAATCTGCTTAAATTTTGGTAAGTGACCTTTGATTAGCTATTGAAGTCTCATATGAAAAGACAAATAGATGCTATGGCTCATAATATTTTACTCTGTATTGTTGGGAAAAAAGAAACAAGGGGTTAGAACATCTGAAAAAAATTTCTAAACCTAACCTACGTACATCATTCAAACAATTATATGTTATTAATCTTGTCAGTATTTAACACTGACAGCTTATGCTATAATCGAGAACAATCAGTACACCAGAAGCGGTATAGAACTAGTGATGGGAAACATCTTTGAAAGCGCTTTTTTAACGCTCTAACCTAAACACAACAGCCAGCCTTACGTCAATTAGCTGCAACGTTCGGACTGTATCACAAAAAACAACCAATACAGATTAGCAACGTTTATGTAAGATCGAAATTGCCTGAAGAAGTTTGAACCTTAGATTCGTTATAATTTCATATTTTCTGACTGGTTATTTTGAATAGTATATGTTATTAATCATATCAGTACTGAAGGACTAACTACTTATCCGATGATACCCCTGGGGACTAAGAATCCACCAGCAGAGGTATCGATCCAATGCTAGTAAATGAAATAAGAATTTGATTGATGTGTGCGTCGTAAGCGGTTTCCTTGATTTGCATCCATTAGAAAGGCCCAAACTATATCATTTGGAAGCAACAACAAACACAATATCCGTATTCTCATGCTTATACCACAGTACCAGCTACTGGGCTGGTAGTGCTCTCAGTGTCTAACAGTCCATCAGCGGAGGTATTGACCTAGTGATAGCAATAAAACCAACGGTACCAATTTAATTGCACCAGATTCATATTTCGATAATTCATACGTGTCTCTTCGGTGCCGATCGAAGCAAAAATCAAATACAAACGTTGAAGAGGGGATAAAACCTTAAAGTAGATATAAGAAGATGTGGTATGAGTTCCAATGAGACAACTCTGCATCCAAGTCACAATTTGTAAAAGTAAACCATAATAGGTCACAGTACGGTCTTCAACATCTGACAGCTTCAACACGGAGCCTTGGCTTACACCGAACAGCAAGCTATAAAAGGCGCCAAAATGAATAGTGTAAAACCCTTCAAACAGGAAAACCAACGGTCTAATCTATTTAAAAAATAAGATACGAGAAACACTTATGAACCACACCAATAAACGACAACCGCTGAACAACCAAACAACTAAAAGGGTCAAAAGTATATTAACCCGGACAAGGAATCAGAACTATGTGTGACGGAGATACATTCCTCAACTAAACATGTTAAAAACGATTTCGAAAATTTTTAACAGTAAATTCAACTAAAACAATATACGTATGTTAAAACGAGTACCGAACTTTTGGGTTGGTGAAACTTTTGGAGACTGACAGTCACCAAGGAAAGATATTGAACAGTAGTACAAAATGTAGTAGTAATAACAATATTGGTACTAATTCTACTGCACAAGATGCGCTTAACGACAATAATTGTCCCTTCAGTAATACACGAGGCCAAAGCCTAATACAAAAGTGCCGATAAAACCAAAAAAGATTGAAAGTATAGCTACTGTTCTTATAGATACAAAGTAAATCAAATTAAACATAGATTTTTATTCCGCATATACACATGCACTTTCCTGAATGATTAGGTTAGATGAGGGTTTGGTGTTGCTTCTTTTATTTCTTGTTTGATACATGTGATCAAAATATTATTTTTTGAACAGCAATTTTATTAATTAGAATTATAAAAGTTGTCAATTTCTTGAAAGAGAGACGAGAGATACTAGGGGAAACTCAAACTCATAAGTCGAAAACAAACTGACAACGTCATGTAAAAAAACGAAAAACGACCTTAAGACAAACACAAGTATATAAAACACAAAATAGATAACTAAATACTGAACAATACGAACCCCACCAAAAGCCAGGTTTAATCTCAGGTACCCTGGAAGGGTACGGAGCTTCTGCTTCACTCATATATTGAAATAAATCTTATATAGAAAGGGGTTTAACATGAAGTGGTAAATCGTTGATAAAATTAAAAAAATCAAATGGTTCTTTCATATTTGATATTTGCGTATTGACCTTCGTGTTGTCTCTCCCATCAATGTATTTTTTTCATTTTATGATATCTTCTCAAATATGATAAAATCTGAGCTTTTTTACAAGTATTGTAAGGTCAAAAGTCTTATAAAAACACAATACCTACTATTTCTATATTATATAAATATCATCTTAATTCGTCAATTAGTTTAGGAAGTATTATTCGACATGACAGACCTCATGAAAAACCTTACACAGCTATTTGATTTTATTATTCATCCATTCATATGTGTACATACATGCCTTTCAAAAGTCTTTGCGAAAGTTTTGGAAAGAGAAATTAAACCATGGTTCAAAGGAACCTCAGTTTTTCAAAACAACAAAACATGCTAACAGTTCTTCTTTTTATAATATTCATTTACTGGCCTGATAAATGCATAGTTTTGATACCTCAGGATTGATTGTTTGACATAAAAGGGAAGGAAATCAAGTTTTAAATTGCAAAATCAAGATTAGCATTTTATGAGAATCGGATAGTCAGTTCTTTTAAAATGATATGGCTTTACCTTTAAGTTATAAAATTAAAAATTATTTTAAAAAGAAAATGTAGTTTACTTTTAATTTTCACAAATAACTTAAACAAAAGTAAACGCACGTTTAATGATGTGCACGTACCGATAAAGTTACAATATCTGAAGTAAACGCCCGTCAATTACTGACTAAACAGACACACAATAAAAGTGCGTTTACGCGGGTATACATACGAAATTTAACTGCGTTAACGTTATAATGGTAAACGCATTTTTACTAGAAAATATAAGTAAACACATAAACTATGTTCATGCGACGTTAACATGCGTTGACTTAATGTTATGCTTGGTCTGAACATAACTACAGTGTTTTCTAACACAAGCAAATTAATTAACACGAACGATACTTTACTAAGAAATTTACAAAACAAAGAAAATTAAAAATTTTGTTGAATATATAGGCAATTTGAATTGCTGTTGAGACACCATAACAAAAGAGAGCAATGCATGAAAGAACATTCGGGCCGGAATGGTTGATCTTCATCGTATATTATTTATTACACTGAAGTATATCGAAGGATCACATTCGTAGACTACATGATGGTCAGACACAATTGGTTACGTCTTTACATCACTTCTCAGTACCTAAAACGAATATCTGCGACGTTTTGTTTCAAAATGTTTGAACAATTTGCCTTTGAAAAGTACATACGAAATTTATAAGCAAATGCACATGAAATAAAGTTGTGCATGCAAGAGGTAATATGCTAATGCAAAAATAACATACATGACTTAAAATGTATATCTTTCATCTTGTTTTCCACATATTTCGACAAATTCAATTTGCAAGCAGTATAAATAGTCAGCATAATGCACAACAGCATTGCAATACATGTTTTGCACCGGTACTTATAGAGCATAATTAAATTTTGTCGTTGTTTTGATGTTGATAAGAAATGCTTGGAAGGAAGAAATATTTGAGAGGGAGATTTTTTTTTTATTCATATTTCCGCCTTTTCGCTTCTTGTGTATTTGTATTGTTATTTTCTATTTGTTTGTAAGGCTGTTTGGTTTTGTTATATGTTCTCTCTTTTTGTATATTCCTATGCCCGTCAGGTCTTTCCTGGAGGAAACGTAAAATTATAGATACGTTGTCCTTGGATGCACATTTCTATTTTGTATTCTTAAAATACAGATACAGTAACAATCTTAAAAGAAAATTTGGATATAATCATATAAATGTGTTGGTTTTCTCATTTGAATTGTTTTACATGTTGTTATCAATGGGTCTTTTATGAGATGAGTTTTACTTACTGTTAAAGGCCATAAGGCAAAATATAGACGCTTATAGTATACGTTATTTGTTTTTCTGGTGGATACTTTTCAAAAATAAAGCTTTAAACTATGTGTAATAAAATTATGAAAACAAAAGTAGGGGTCAGCGGGCAAAATTTTTATTGACACTACATGGATGAAACTAGAGGATTCCAAATATCTGACAAAAAGTAAAAAACAAGAGAATCACACATCATTAATATCACAGTAAGTTAAACTAAAAGTTGGATTGCTATACTTTTACCTGAGGTTTTTATAGTTCTTAATAATCTATATTTTCTATTTCATAAAGTTTGGTAAATATTGCTCAATGATATTGGTCGTACAGCCCGTGATAACGTTTCCCTCAAAAACCAACGATTCCCGTACGACCGGTAAAAAACTCAGGCACGCAAAAAATATTTAGCGTGCAAAGAGCGTCATATGACATGCATGACTAACATGATTTGAAGATTAAAACCAATAGTTCGGTATAAAACACAGGTCATTTTGCCCTAATCATATCATTCTAGAACCATACAAAGTCATATAGTTAAAAACAGCAGAGATTTGTTATTTGTCCTACTAGTGGTTTTCATATTTTTTCCTGCTTATTCTTATGCGTTGAGTGTACAATTTGAAGTGTTATCCAGTAAATCAAGTGGTATATCTGAATACATTGTATTTGTTAGTTGTAGTTGTTGTACGTCTTACTACATGAATTTTACAGTTTCAATATCTGCCTTTTTCAATCTGTGGTTAATATATATTTGACTTAGATATCTTTTTTTATGTTGCTCTCACTATAATTTAGTGTGCCTGAACAGTCTGAATTTATCGCTGTCGAAAAGTTGACTGAAAGACTGAACATGACTTAATAAATTATTTTTCAGACTTTTAAGAAGATGTTAAGATCAAAATGACTGTTAAAAACTAACTTTCATTTACATGTTCTAGTGTTGTGATCAGTGTAGATACATAAAATGATAATCATTTAAAAAAAATGTTTTTTATTAGTTGCTATTGGCTATGAACTAGCTGTCAGTGACTGCGACTACTCTAAGATCTGTACTTAATGTCTTTTTGTTGTGAGGGTGTATAAGCATCCTGCCACGTCCACTCTGTGTTTTTGTTAGATGTATTCCTATTTGTATCCATCTGATGAGTTAAGGCTTTTTCAACTGAATGTTATAGTTTGTTATTATGTTGTACTGTTCAACCACTGTCCCAGGTAAGGGGAGGGTTGCGCGCCCGCTAACATGTTTAACCCTGCCAAATTATGTGTATGCCTGTCCCAAGTCAGTAGACTGTAATTTAGTGGTTGTCGTTTGTTTCTGTGTAATATATTTGTTTTTCGTTCATTATTTTGTACATAGATTAGGCCGTTAGTTTATTCGTTTTAATTGTTTTACATTTGTCATGTTGGGGCCTTTTGTAGCTGAAAATGCGGTATTATGGGTTTTGCGCATTGTTAAAGGCCGTACGGTGACCTATAGTTGTTCTGTCAAAATCTCATATATATTTCAAAAAAATATATAAAATCACATACAGTATACATAAAAATATAAACTGTATAGTCTGATGCATATTTGTCGTCACATATGGCATGATCTGAGCTTATCTTCATGCCGGTAAAACGTGTTTTTACATTTTTAAATGAAAAAAAGCGAAAAGTTCGACAAAAAATCTATAAAAGTATGTTACAGTTGAGACCAAAAGTCGTTAAGAATAACATTTGACTTCATTTCATTTCCTTTGACGTCGTTATATGAAAGTGTGATTTTTTTTTCATAAAAAAAGCGAAAACATTTATAATTTTTTCCTTTGTTTGACGTGTTTAACGGACAAAACTTTATTAATTCACATAAACGTGCGAGAAAAAAAAAAAAACAAAAAAAAAACAACCTTGGTTTCATACTTTAATAAGACTCTTTTTACTTTTTCCAACATTTTGCATCCCTTTACTGTCATTTATCTTGTTACCGTAACGATAGAAATTAAAATGGTAAGTACTACATATCTTAAAGTTGTTTCATACCTTATATTAATGATATTTGCTCTATTTTTTTATCATTTCTTATTTGACCTTATGGGAATGAGAAGCAGTATGTAGCATCCAAACGGATGTACAGAAAAAAAAGTGCACTGCATTTTCTACATGATTTACTTTTAAAATAAATACATGAAATAATAATTGGAAAAAAATCGAATAATGAAAAAAAATCAACGATTGATGGAATAACATGAACGATTCACTTATTTGCTTGGTTTCTTGAATTCATTTGATGTAAGGTCAATCGTTAATGAACCTTCATTTCTTATGTTGTCATCTTTGCCCAAATTTTTTTGATTTCTTTTACTTATTCTTCTTTTTACTTATTTCTTTTTGGGGTTTTGTTGGTCAAAACGATGACCTGGGTACCAACTATATAAATATACATGTTTTTTGCAGTTTTATCTTTTGAAATATTAGAATAATTTGGATACTAATTGTGGATATTTAGTTCAGTAGAAAGTATATTGCTTAAAACATGAAACAGATATGTCCGTTATGTCTAGAGAATACGAATCAAACATGTCTGTAGTGAGTTTGACAAACTGGAAAACAAAACAAAAATTCTGTAAAGCTTGAGAGAATGTTTCAGGTTATCGGAGGTAATTTTGCTAGAGGACATTTCATACCACTCTGTACCTTATCGTTGTCAATTTCTGAAACATATGACAATGCAGTTCTTCTTCTTTGAGAACTTGATTTTAAAATGTCTTTACACGTCATCTTTTCAAATGCTAAATTTATTCTTTTGTTAACTATTTCTTCTGAATGTCTTTTTAGAGGCAATGGAATTATGAGTGTTGTCAGATCCTATAGTCTTTTTATGCTGGTGTTTACTTATTTTTTTATATTTTTATTATGTTTATGTATGATTATTTTCATTGTTTCTATAAAGCTGATGGTTTCACACCCTCTAAAACATAAATCTTTACACGGTCTTATATCTTGCTTACCATTTTCATTTTCTTCTAGAATCGGTTTATATTCTATAAAGGATGTCTTTACATAAGATTTACACCTTCGCTAAGGAATTATTGCAAGATGTTTTGTATGATATAATTTGTTTTGTTCAGACATTCGTCGTAAAATATCGTCTCCAACGTCATCTTGTAGTTCTTTTTCAAAAATATTTGACTTTGCTAAATTACCGTCAAGGTCTCTCAAGCCTGTATATGAACATGGCATTTTAGGACACCTATTACGTTTTTGAATGTCATAATAGTTGAAACTAGGTTCTACAAGAAGATGCTTTTTAAAAATACATATGTATTTCATTCAATATTTCTTTTGGTATAAGAAGCAATGTTTCTACCATATTTATCATGTACAGTCGAATCTGCACCGTTGTCTAATAACAGATTGGTTATTGCAGTGGATAGTGAATGGCGTACAGCATACAATAGATGAGTACGACCTATTGGATCTTGATTATTAGTATGTGCACCTCCTGTATGTGTTGACAAAAACAAAGAGGGAATCGGAATCCTTGTTTTCTGGAACAAAACTACAGGCTACTAATAAGGGTGTTTTACCGTCGTATCCTTGACAATTAACATCAACTCCACCATCAACCAGTAATTGGATCAGCTTTTCCTCCAGTTTGGCTACAGCTTTCAGTAATCTTTCTTTTTCCAGAAACTACAACAATGTTAAACATTAGTGCATTTATTCATTAATTTGATTTTACTGTAAATGCTAAAGAATAAATTAAAAAGTACATAAGCTGGTCCTTTTTAAGAGCTGTTATCGTGATATGCATGGTGGCTTACAAAACAACAATTTAAGAATGTACCGTGTTCTTTCAATTGAAATGTTTGCATGTGTTATTTATCAGCCATTTTTATGTACGTACCATATAGTAGAGCTATACCTGACGCGGAGGTAATATAGTAAGGCAGTCATTTAATATATGCTCGTTATTATCATCTTTATGTATGTAAAATCATGAATAAGCATTTATAGGCATATTGTAAGAAATATGAAACAAATACAATGACACAAAGAGAAAATATAAGATGTATTTTACAATAATAGAGTAAAAGAATGAATAGAATGCAAATTAAGTTTTACATGGTACTTTATGTACTAACCTTATTCATGTTGACAATTTTCAAAATAAGGAGTAAAGAAATGGTACTTTCTTTTTTATACATATCATTGTTAGTTACTATAGGCCTTTTACTTACTTATCTTACTTAACCAATAGAAATGAATGGTTCAAATGTTCACACTCTCCGCTACATCTTATCAACTTGCATAAAAATTGAGATCGGAAAACTAGATAATCTGAAACAATTTAATAAAAGGTAGTTCGATTTTAAAAGTTTTGGGGGAGTAATGTAAAGCTCATTATTGAGATTGAATCCATAATATATATTATCTCTACTTGTTATCTTAATGGGGAAGAGAACAAAACATTAAGGAGCCAAACAAATAAAATCCATAATTATAATAAAAGAAGACAACACAACGTCAAATTTTAAACAACAGTGCACATAGTACTACCTTAAATGAAGACTGAGGAACACAGCCAAAACTGTATGTGTACTATCTATATTGAAAGGAGGCAGTTTCTTCCTCAAGTATGGAGATAACATGAATTTTGTAGACCTTATAAAAACAAAAGAGATGTAATATGAATGACAATTGGGTAACTAGCCGCAAGAGATCAAACATGTCAAATGCGGTGGATGTTAAAATTTATGGATTACAGTACGGGTAATAATTACGAAAAAAGTCGTACGGTAAACTATAGAATGTCCCAAGATAACAAGACGAGAAACAATTAAAACGATAAATAATACTGGCTGATTTATCCTCAAACAATACACCAAAAAGTAATAAAGACAGCAACCAACACCTACATGTACCACTGTATTACAGGCTTCTGACTTCAAACAGTCATTTTGAATGTTTTGCATTATCTGATTAGAAAATTGGGGTTCCTTAGTTCTTTTGTTTGTTTGACTTTTCAAATTATAAGTTTCACAAGTATAGGACAAAAACTCTTGAGGCAACATGTATCGTGTTGTAAGGTCGTAGACCAATATAATACACGATAACCCTTTCAATTTGCAATTCATTTAAAACGACGAGTTTCATTTATAATCATACTTAAGATGTTAAATTAAAATAATCGGTGTAAGCCTTAAATATATATTTATAAGAACTGCAACTTTTGATTTCCTTGATAGAGGATTGCTGCTCACAAGGAAGCTATTAAACCAAGAGTTCCAAATGGTGAAGTTGAAGTCATCCCTTCGTAAATTTTACGGACGCCATCACGAGTTGGTTGACCGTTATGGAATAACCGTTTCACAGATGATATCGGAAATGTTCCTTATGTCGTAACTACAATACCTTTCCCTTTTCACGAATGTGGCTTACCGAATTAGACTATTTACCGGATTTGTAATAACATAAGCAACTCGACGGGTGCCACATGTGGAGCAGGATCTGCTTACCCTTCCGGAGCACCTGAAATCACCCCCAGTTTTTGGTGGGGTTCGTGTTGCTTAGTCTTTAGTTTTCTATGTTGTGTCATCTGTACTATTATTTGTCTGTTTGTCTTTTTATTTTTGGCCATGACGTTGTCAGTTTGTTTTCAATCTATGAGTTTGACTGTCCCTCTGGTATCTTTCGTCCCTCTTTTAATTGTACCAGTGATTTAATCGCATTGTATTCCTTTACCTTTATCCACCACCTCGGTTCAAACGATAAAATATAATTGTTATGTATGCAAATGTAGAAGTGTGGAATCAAGATTCTAAATTATAGAAATTAATGGCCAATCTAAACTTCTTTTGCAGCTTGATTTTTGGCGTTAACAAGCAAAGAAGCAAGTGATTTCCTTTAATGAAACATAACGTTCAATGTTTCAATGCTTATGAGGAGGTGAAAATTGATGCATTTAATTAACCAACATAAGGTTAAAAAATTGAAAACAACACGTTAGATAATGTCATGCGTCAGAAGTGCTTTTCTGGGTTTACCTTCATCAGGAACGCTCAGACTATTCCATTGAAACTGAGTGCTAACCAAATGTATGATAATCCTTGTGACCTTGCCTTGCGTAGATAGTATGTTACACCATAAAAAAAAAATATTGAAAATACATGCAAGAAAAACGTAATGATTAACTAAAAAAAACTGAACCATTTTAACTTTGATCTGTGATTGCAGTTTGGCTTTTGGCGTTAGAAAAAAAGACTCAAAATTTTCCTGTTACGATGACAACCTTCAATGTGTCAAAATGTATCAAAAGTGAAACTTAATGCAATTTTGTTAAGTATGCAACATCAGTGAACATATTTTACTACAAATGAGTCTAAAACAATGAGTGATATTCCATATGACTTTGTCCTATACACAGTTTATGTATCACCTATTTAAAAGATAATTAAAAATGCAAGAAAGACGTATAAACGAAAACTATTTATCTGACAAATTATCTTCCCTGTCTTCTTGTCTGGTGAGGGTTTCTGAATTTTAGATATGAACTGAACGCTTAACTTCTATTCTTAATTGATCTTTTGCCATTACAAGTAGTCACAGTTTAACATTTTATGACAAAAACATGTCACATTTAGTAATTTTACACCCATTAACCTGGATATGTGATATGCATAGCTTTTTTCAGGCTGACAAGATGGATCCATATAATAAAATGCCAGAAATTTTAATCAATACATAATAAGTTGTTACTCTAGCATTTAATAGTGAAACATATGTTGGTTGCTGAGAAACATTGTTCTAAAGATATCCCAAAATCATTGTTATTGTAGTTCTGCTTGTTAGGTCTTTGCGGCCTTCCATGTAATAGTCAACCTGCATGACAGACTAACAATTCATAACTTCATCAAAACCAGACCATTTTGTCAAATTAAACATTTCTACTTGCACCGTAATCTCGTACTTTTTTTTCTCGTATAGGACATTACCGTTTTATATTTTTCGCCAAGTTGGTGCTTACATGAACAACACCCAGGGTGCCACTTGTAGAACAGGGTATGCTTACTTTTTCAGATCACCTGATATCTCCCCTGTTTTGATGGTGATTGTATTGAACAGTCTTTATTTGTCGTTATTATGTTTTTTTGTATACTGTTGGCTGTCTTTTGGTCGTTTGATTTTTGCCATGGCCTTGTCAGTAAGTCATCGACTTATGAGTTTGGATATTCATTTGGTATCTTCTGCCTCTCTTTTAAATATTTCTAAATTGAATACATTAATCAATAGATTTGATTAAATTAACTGTTTATTAGTCCACGGACAATTTTAAAGGGTCGTTACCACAATCTTGATCTTTATTCAATCATTGTGATATTGCTCAATGAGACATTCACAGAATTTATACTGAGCATGACCATATCTATTTCTCGTTATTGCTAAATTGTCAGATTCCTGTAAGCTTTGTTTGTAAAATTTGGTAACATACGTAGTCTACTGCATTCAATACATCATAAATTTAGTCTTTTACGTGTAAGCATACTGTCTTCGCCAAATAAAGACTAGGACAACAATTTCAAATTCAAGTCCAAGAGCTTTTTTGATAGACACATTCAGGCATGCACAAACATTAGCTCTATTGAGTTATTAAGTCGTCTTATTTCAAACAGAACAATAAGCACAGTGTTGTTAACGGGGATGTACATAGCAAACGTAGCATTGTCGAATGCAATACGACTGTTAGTGAGGTACAAATATACTCCCGAGTTCTAACGAACAATCGACGATAATATCCGATATGTCGATCCGTTTCAATGAGACAAATATGATCACTGTTATTATCCGATGCCTGTTTCTATTGGATACTTGTTACTAAAAGAATGTGGTGATATGCATAGTGAGGTTTATTTTGATCATTTTAAGATGTGTAATTTTATCTGTAGCTTTTGTTCTGTCCTTAATTGTAGTTTACTCAAATGGGTTTGGTTGGCGCCTTCAAACTAGTTAACCCCGCCACATTCTATATGCGCCTGTCCAAAGTCAGGAGCCTGTAATTGATTGGTTGTTGTTTTATACACTTTTATCATATTTCTTTTTCGTTTATTGTTTTGTATAGTGCAATCTTGTTTTGTGCTGCTGCACCACTGTCCCATGCTAGGAGGAGGTTTTGGCGCCATCTATCTTGTTCAAACCCGCCACATTCTGTATGTGCCTGTCCCAAGTCAGGAGCCTGTAATTCAGTGGCTGTCGATTGTTGCTGTGTTACATATTTGTTTTTCGTTCATTATTTTGTACATAAGATAGGCCGTAAGTTTTCTTGTTTCAATTGTTTTACATTTGTCATGTCGGGGCCTTTCATACCTGACTATGCGGTATGGGCTTTGCTTATTGTTTAAGGCCGTACGGTGTCCTATAATTTCTGTGTCATTTGGTCTCTTCTCGCGAGTTGTATCATTGCCAATCATACCTCATCTTTTTTTTTATATTTATTATATTTTTTGTAAGTGTTTTATCATTTCTACAGTTTGGTGTTTCAAATTATCGATGTTGCATTTACCTTATAACCCTTTTTACATAAGCGCCTATCGTAATGTCATAGACCATTACATAGAACGCTAACTCTCTAACTCTGCTATGCGTTTATAACGGTGAGTTTCATTAATAATCTTTTTTTATTATGTACAATTATCATGAAATGTAGCTTTATAAGCTTAGAATATATTAATAAACCGATTTCCATAACGTACAAGGGATGACTTAGATTTATATTCCTCTATCTAAGTCTACAGCCTTGGATCAACTCAATATAATTGACATATTTGTTAAGTAAACGCATGTTAAAGGGTTGAATACAGAGTATAAGATATAAAAACGAATTGACAATTGTAAGCTTTTTAGCAGTTTGGTTTTAGATAAAAATAAAAAAAAAGCAAAATATTCCTTGGTTAGAACAGAAAATGCAATGTGTCAAAGTTTGTTAAGAGGTGAACATGAATGCATGTAAGCATCCAACTGTCGGTAAACTACTTCATTGATTCCAAAATAAATTAGTGACAATTCTTATGACCTTGTCATGTGTAGGAGCGCATGTCTCACCTATAAAAAGATAAATACAAATGCATGAAAACGAAAAACTATCAGCTATTTATCTGACAGTTTTGTTTTTTAGTTTGTATGTTTTAATATGGTTTTTATTTAAGCAATCTATATATGATCATTATTTAAGGTGACAGATATAGCTATCGATAAAAAAAAAAAAAAAAAAAAAAAAAAAAAAAACACTCAGAATTATGTTTGACACATCAATGACTTAATGCTATTTTGTAATTTAAAACTGCACAAATGGCTGAATATTTCTTAATGTTGACATTTTTTTAAGTAAAGGCCAAAGTTACCAAATGGATATTTAAACTCATAAGTCAAAAACAAACTGACCATGTCATGGCAAAAAACGAAACACAAATAAATAAGACAAACAACAGTACACAACACACAACATAGAAAACCAAAGACTGAGTTAAACGAATCCCACCAAAATCGGGGATGATATTAGGTGCTCCATTATGATGCTCATATCCTAATCCACAAGCGACACCTGTCGTTTTTCTCATATCAAATATGTTGTATCAAGGGATTGGGCATCACGCAATAGTGGATTAATAATTGACTCTTAACTAATCACCGAATTTATAAAGCATCGGTTAGTAAATTTTCTAACCATAAAACTGAACTAAATGTGATATTTTGAAATTAAAAACAAAGGATAGACAATATTGTTACCGATATAAACAAAACAAATATTAAAAAAATTAAAAGTTTAAAGAACAACACTAATAACAATAACATAAACTGAAGCAAAAGCAACACGAAACCCCTTTAAACAAAACTAGGTCTTATCTCAGATGTTCCAAAAGCTCATGGATAAGATGACCCTGCTCCTCGTGCTTTACCTACCGTAATGCTTATGGAGGTGAAAATAAAAATAAGTTTACTTGACAAATTCTTTAAATCGATTCCAGAATTGTAGTTTTATTAATGTTTCTTGAAATATTAAGAAAAATGCGCTGAACCATTGAAGCGCATATAGGTCATGGTTAATCTGCAATAATTTTTAATAAAACGTGCTCTTTATACATGAAACGGGCTGCCTCCCCTACGTTTCTACTCTTAATGCAACTCATCACTAAGTACTTTCTCTGAATGACATTTTACCCTATTTTTCACACTTAATTATGATTATGAAGGCATAAACTATTTCTGTTTGCAAAGTGTTAAGTGTAGCATAATACATTTTCACTTACCACTGTGCATCCAGAAATAGTTTAGGCCTCCATAGTCAGAATTAGGTGTGAAAATAGGGTATATACTAAGTATGTTGAACGAACAAATGTTACATTATGTACATAAGAAAATGCCTGTACTAAGTCAGGAATAGGACAGTTGTTTTCCATTCGTTTGATGTATTTACGCTTTTGATTTTGCCATTAGATAAAGAACTTTCCATTTTAAATTTTCCTTGAAGTTCGGTAATTTTGTTAATTTACTTTTTATGCTGATGTGATCTGAATAGGGATCTGGCTTTGTACTACAACATGAACGCATACCTTATATATGGGTAACCCATGAAGCAACTCACTTCAAACTAGATGGAGCATGGTAATCAAAGGATTCTGTTTAAAAGAAAGCCGTATTTGAAAAAAAAAAAAATGGATCATTTAGTTTTTACAATTACTTAATAACTTGATATCTTGCGTCTTTGAATTATCAAACTAGTGTAAGTTGAGAATGTGCAAAAGAAGATACTCGTTTCATAACATGCATAAGTAACATTTCAATCCTGGTATCTATGATGAGTTTATTGTATTGATAATCGCTTACAGAAAAGGGTATCGAAAGGTCACTTTCTTAAACTACATACAGGTGATACACAATTGGTAATATCTTAAATTCACGACCCAGTACCTAAAGCGAATTATTATGACATTTGGACACTTTGCCATTCAATAAGTACGAAATGAATTGGCAAATACATGCTCACTAAAGTAATGCAAGTAAAAGAAAATATGCTTAAATGTAAAAATGACATATATGACTTAAAATGTATCTGTCATCTGTTTTTCCTCAAAATTCGACAAATTAAATCCTCAATAGAATAGTTAATCGAAACGGGGAATAATTCAATGAGTCAACAGCCCTACTTAAGAACAGAAACAAATACCAAGGCCGTCAATGGGTCTGCAATTCAGCGAGAAAATTTCGCACCCAGTTGCGGACTTCAGCATAAAAAATAATATATACTTATTCAGCGAAATGGACGCCACACTTAACTCTGAACATACAAATGAACCAAAAACGAAAAAAAAAGCATACAAGACTAGCATAGGCTAGAGGTTCCGGACTTAGAACAGACACAGAATTGCGGCGGGGTTTAACATGTTTTGTGAAATCTCAACCCCTTTCCTATACCGCTAGCAAATGTGGAATAAATAAACATACAGCAAAACGCATAGTAAAACTCAGTTTAATAAAGGCAAAGTAGTATACAGCTGTTCAAAAGTCATAAACCGATTGAGAGAAAACAAATCCGGGTTACAAACTAAAACCGAAGGAAACACATGCACTATAAGAGGAAAACAACGAAACAACAGAACACAGAAGTGCAACAAAAAACAAATAACAATACAACATTCATAGAAACAAACTATTAAATAACAACTGCCATATTCCTGATTTGGTACAGGACATTTTAAGAAAAAAATAGTGGGTTGAACCTAGTTTTGTGGCTAGCCAAACCTCCGCGCTTTATGGCAATGTTAAATATACCGCTAAAATGACAACATTACATGACGGAAACAGAGTACAAATAAATGCAAAAACACCAAAGACAGAGAAATACATATATAAATAATATAATAGTACATTTTGACATATTAACCACAGAATAACAAAAGATGCATTGTAGATAGTAATCATAATGCACAATATTATTAATATTGATACACATTTTTGTCTCCAGTATATAATGGTCATTATTATGTCATGTATGTTAGCCCTTGTCTTTGGTTTGATGTTCATAACATGAATGAGAAATGCTCGGAAAGAAGAAATATTTGAAAAGAAATTTTGGTTTTTGAATGTTTATGTTGTTGCCTTATCTGGCTTGTTGTATATCCCTTTGCTTGTTAGACAACCCAAAATCTTCATTCTTGAAGATACGTTTAAAAACATTTTGTAAATCTAACGATACAAATAGATTAAGGGATTCTCACAGAATATGAACTAAACATACAAACACACGTTGCATTATGCCATATGTATTCTTTAAAAACAGATAAGCTAAAAGTCGGGAAACAAACGTTGGATATGAAAACAAATGTTGGTTTTCTCATTTGTAGTCGGTGTCCTTAACAATGTTTTATAGATTGCTGTGCTGCATGGGTTTTACTCATTTTTAAAGGGCGTATAATCCATGTCAAAAATTTAAAGCAAAACATTACATACACACCCGTGATTTTTCAGATGAAAGATCATAACTTTACGAAATGTTCTCTTTAAGTGTAAATAAAACTACTTGTAACAGGGATTGTAAACATATTGTCGCTGCATGAGCTGATTAACCCTTATAACTGATTACAAAAAATGAATACAAATTAGTTCCGTGTTGTTGTGTAAATAAACGTACTAACCATAAGAAGCAGATTGTGTATTATTCAGATTTTACGGCTAATATCAAGTTAATACAAATATATTTCTAGGGACAAAATACGAAGTTGTCGACTTATGTTAATGTCTTAAGTAAGATGCATCTTTGATATTGTGTATGTTGATACACCTTATTGCTATCTGTCCACTATTACTTGCCATCACAGAAGTTCTCGTAAACAGGTTTTTTTTGTGTTTATGATTGTTGATTTCACCCTCCTTTGGAGATTTTTATCGTTATTTCAACGACATCAAGTGCTCTTTCATGTTTGATATACATTATATACAATGATTCCCGTCATTGGTGTGCATGATTTCTTTGCCACTTGACATTAACAATACAAAAACCAATCTAAAATATCTCCGCTTTAATTTAAGTAGTTTAATGACTTTAAAAATAATTGAATAATTACTAAATTATTGGTTTTGTTCTATAATTTAAAATTTAGATACGAAGAAAAAAAACGAGAGTTAAATATCAATGAAAGGCATCGTGTTGCTGCATAGGTTGTTTGTCTGATGATGTCCACGCCTGATGTGAAATGTTTTATCAAGACAACTATTCGCAAACATGTGCATGTTACTTTAACACGTTTAAACAATCTGAAAAGATGAAAAGCTAATATTCGTAAATGAACTTAAACAGAGAAATGTTTTCATAAATGTTGTGCGTCTCATTATCAACATAAAAAAAAAAAAATACGCATCACATCACAATTGAAACAGCTGTAGCAGTATAGTTATGCACATTATTGTTCTTCTTCTGTTTCTCCCTACTTAATCTAATCCGTTGAGGGTGCAATGTGAAGTGTAATTGACCAAATCAAGTGGTGTATTGAAATGATATGTATTCCTTCGTTCTTGTACATGTAACTACATATTTTTTACAGGTTCAACATCTACCTCCTTCTGTGATGTTATTCACACCACATAATCATCCAACCCTTTGAAATTGTGGTAAATATACATTAATCGACATGTATGACACCTCTTGTTCTAGTAAACTTTCCATGACGTTTTAAAATTATCGAGCTGATATAAGATATATTCACTGAAAATTGAACTTGATATCAGACACTTCATGATTTTTCGTGTGAAAAGACACTTAGAGAAATGAATATGAAAATGAATGAAATTGATATAAATAAGTTGTATTAATTTCAAAATTCATAAAATTCAGAAATTTTTATTTCTCCCGTTGTCATCTTTGTCCAATTTGTTTACTATTCCTACTCTTTTTTCTTAAAATATGTGTATTAGGTTTGCTAGCAAGACGATGAGTCTGGGTCTCACATGTCTCATTTAAATAAACATGTTTTCGCGGTTTAACATCAGTCCTCTAGATATTAAAATAATATGATATCTCAATATCCAATGGCGTCATATGTTTTACGATGTAATGTGTGTCAGTGTGGATTCACATTGAAATGGAATAATACATATCAGGAAACGCTTTCATTTTCGAAGCACACAATTGCTTCATTTCAAGGTAATAGATGCAAATTTGACTTATGTCTTTGTTGTATTGATTCTTTATGAATTAAAATGATTTGATCAACATCAAAATCATATGAAAAAAGAATCAACTTAATAGACATGTGGACTGAAGAAAGAAGATATTTTCCATAGCGTGAACAAATTAATGGTAATTGTCAGACATTTGAGCTGAACATTTTTTTGAAGGATTACTTATTTAGTAACTGAAGACACAATACACTTATTTAATTAACCGGTTATGTCTGTTAATATTCGACTACTGCTAATGGTTAAATGGAATCAGTATGCACAGGATATATGATATAAGCATTAACATGTGCAAAACTTTAAAATTGTTGTTAGAATTGTAACGTTTACACAATAACCGACATGTGTGACACCTCTCAATTTGGTAAACATTCCATATGTTCCATGACGTTTTAAAATTATCAAGCTGGTATAAAATATACAGAATGAAAATAGATTTAATGATCAGACAATTGCGAAAATTTAATTTTTTGGTGTTACAAGAAAGTCATTTGATTTTTTGCATGACAAACATTGAGCGAACTGAATATTAAAATGAATATAATTTTTATATATAGATGACAGTTATTGAGAAATGTGTGAGACATATGTAAGTTACACATAGAATAAAACTTTTTAAATACATAATACAGAATTTAGGAAATACAGGAGGAATTTTCAGACATTTCAAAAGGTTGGAAGACAAAATCTTTCATAAAAAGGGCACCATCCACTGAAGACACTTAATTATGTTATTGCAACTCATCACACTGTTGATTTATTAGAAATATACATCATCTTTCTCATACTAACTATATTGCTTTAAAACTCGGAAAACACATTTTTGTGTAGAACAACACGAATCAAGCATATCTATAGTACGTTTAAAAAACTTTTTACATTTTTTTGTAATGCTTATAATAATGTGTCAGGATATTGGTGGTAATTTTGCAGGACTCATTTTTATACCCCTCTGCACCATAACTTTGTCAATTTCTGAAACACCAGCCGATGCAGTTCTTCTTCTTTGGGAACTTGATTTTAAAATGTCTTTACAAGTCAGTTTGTCATATGCACTTTTGTCAACCATTTCTTCGGATGGATGTCTTTTGGAGGCAATATATTTTTTGGGGCTGTCATTTACAATATTTTGTTTATGTTGGCGTTTACATATAGTAATATATTGATTGTTTTTACAAAGCTGATTTGCATCGCATCCTCTCAAACAAAACTCTTTACAAGATCTGAAATCTTGCTCTTCATTTTCATTTTCTTCAAGAGTCGGTATAAATTCTACAAAGGATTGTTTTACATAAGATTTGCATTTTCGCTTTGAAGATATTGAACGATTTTTTGTATAATAGGATTCGTTTGGTTTAGACATTCGTCGTAAAATATCGTCTCCAACGTCATATTGTAGTTCTTTTTCAATTGTATTTGTTTCTTTTAACCTACTTTCTAACGCTTTGAAGTCTGTATATGAACATGGCAACATAGAACAATTATTAAACTGTTCAATGTCATAATAGTAAAAACTGTTTTCTGCTCGGAGATGCTCTTTAAAAATACATCTATATGTTGCCCAATATTTTCTTTTGGTGTAAGAAGCAATATTTCTACCATGGTGATCAAGTATATTTGGATCTGCACCGTTGTTTAATAACAGATTGATGATACCAGTGGATAGTGAATGCCGTACAGCGTACATTAGGGGAGTACGACCTATTGGATCTTGCATATTAGGATTTGCACCCCCTGTGATAAGTATGTCGACAACAGCAAAGAGGGAATCGGAATTCTTGTTTTCTGGAACAAAACTACAGGCTGCTAATAAGGGTGTTGTACCGTCGTATCCTCGACAATTCACGTCAACTCCACCATCAACAAGTAATTTTACCAGTTTTATCTCCCCTTTGGCAACAGCTTTCAGTAAAATTTCCTTTTCCTGACTCTACAAAAGTATGAAGTATATTACACGATGTATTACGTTATGCATTTGATTTTTTCTGTAAATGATAAAAGCAAATTATGTCATTTGCAATAGCTTAGTATCTGATAGCTTACACAACAACCATGCTAGAGTGTGAACTGTTGTTTGTAAGGCATATTTGCATATTCCAGTTGCTAGCTGTTTTTACGTTCTTACCATAAAATAGAGCTATAGATGACCTGGAGGTAATATAGCAACGCAGTCATTTAAGGTATTATTATTATTATCAACTTTATGTACGTGAAATTAAATTAAGATTTTAAAGGCAGAGTTTAAAAAAAAACGAAAAAAAATACAATGACTTAAAGAAATAAATAGTAGATGCATTTAAAATTAATAGAATAAAATGAAAATGAAAATAATGCAAAGTTAGTTTATCATGCAAAAAACCTGTACTAACCTTATTCATTTCGACAATTTACAAATTAGAGAATAACGAAATAGGAATTTCATTTTTATACGTATCATGTTTGTAACTTAGTATTGCTACTACGCCTTTTATCTTAGTTGGCCAATAGAAATAAATGATTCAAATGTTCATACTGTCAGTAACACTTTCTTATCACCTTGCATGATTACACCTGCCCAAGCAATGTGAATGTGATGCAATTCTATAGAAGGTCGTTAGATTTTCGAATATCTTGCTGCAGTATCGTAAAACACTTTAATGAGACTGAATTCATAGTAGGTATACATGCAATCAAAATTCACAATTCCAAGAAAAGTAGAGAACACCACACCAAAATTCAAACACAACAAACCATAATTCACTACCTTAAATTTAAGACTGGGGAACACAGAAAAAAAAACGGAAGTGAACTCGGGTGCTCTGAAAGTCCAAATGGAATACTGTAAATTGAGAAATTATTGTGAGGTTTTTATTATTACGGATTATGCGACTGGGTGATATTCGCATACATGAGAACTCTCATTCTGATATCTGATACATATTTGTGTATGCAGATTTCCCTGAATTGCAATAAAAAATCTCGCATTGTTGTCCTTTCTTCAAAAAGAAATATAAATGCACGCAATAATTTCTAAATTTACAGTAATATCTTTTTATGGTTTGGCATTACAATTGACATCCATCGATAGCGCTAGTGAGTAAGCCGGATCGACACATAAAGGTGTATTGTGTCATCCTCAAATATGGACAGAAAATAGGACTTTGTAGACCCTATGAAATTAAAGAAATGTAATATGAATGCAAATCAGACAACTATCTACAAGTGACCAAAAGCCGTAAATATGAGCATTTATAGGTTACCTCATGGGCATTACTGATAAACAAAAGTCATACCATATGGTAGGCTATAGAGTTTCCCATGATGACAACATGAGAAAGATAACTTCCTCATTTTACTAAAACTTTAACCAAAAATATTTTATGTAGACAACAATCAACTCCCAACACTTGATTACTTGATTACAGGCTTCTAATTTGGAAAACATGCATGCAGATGTTTAGGATTATCTGTTTACACAATTTTGATGTCGAAGTAATTTTTTTGTTTGCTTGGTATTTAAATTAGCGGTGTAACAATTAACTGATTAATCTTTTTGCAGCATCACGTCTCGTGTAGGCTTTTTGTAAGGTCGTAGACCGTTATGATTAATGATAACCCTTAAAGTCTGCAATACGTTTATAAAGGTCAATTTTATCATACGTTTGATGTATAATTACAAGAAAATGTGTTACTAAGAAATTAAGGAACATTTAAATGAACAATTACTATAAACGCACTAGTGATGTATTAGAGTTTCATCATTTTACCTAAGTCAACCTCCTCCGATCAATTTTAGAAGAATAATATATTCGTTATGTATGCACATTTTGAAGTATTGAATTAAGATTCTAAAATATAAAAGAAATGGACAATTTTAACCTTTATATTTTATAGCAGTTTGACTTTTAGCGCACCAAAAAAAAAAACAAAAAAGCAAAAGTTCCGTTGGTTAGAACGTAACCTTTAATGCGTCGAAGTTTCTGAAAAGGTGATAATTAATGTATTTTAGTATGCAAAGAAAAACATAATTCACTAAAATTAAATCCTATCCAAAAGCATGATAATATAAAGCTTGCCTTGTGCTGAACGTATTGATCACCTTAAAAAAGATTAAAAAAATGTATGAAAAACCCAATGATCCAGCACTATTTGTCTGACTTGTTCTTGTTTTTCGTTTTCTTGTTTTAATATTGTTTCTATGTTTCACATCAATATCAAATATGTTTTTAGATGACACGTATTATTTAGCATATAACAACCCTCAGAATTGTGTTTTACACATCTAAGTATGCTTCAACACCTTTTCAATTTATTTCTAAACTGCAAAAATTCAAACCACCGAAAGTAGCATGATTTTGATAGTTTGTAAATAATATTTAGACATTAGTTAAGGTCTTACACAGAAAGTCACTCAGAAGACAAATACATCTTACACAAAGACTTCAATATGGAAACAAATTTAATTCATGAAAAGGCCTTACGATAAAAGATTATGTGTACAATGGCTATTTTATGTTAAATACGTCAATTATAAGGCTTATGAGAATGACATCAACGTGACATCACAATGAAAAATATGAATGTTATTATTATAAACATAAATGCAAATACTGGTGCAAGCATTTAAGAAAAGTTTCAAGAATAAGACAATTGTTTTCTAGTCGTTCTGTTGGTTGATAAAGTCAAGCGTTTGGTTTTGTTAGGTTTTAATGAACTTCCCCCTTTTTCAATAACATTGGAGAAAGATAATTGTGCTAATATTTTTCTTCAATGTATGCAAATTGTAAGGCAATATAACAATTCGGTTCGTGGTTCCTTCTTTATCACATTTGTTAAATTTGAATTACTAATAAGTTGCCAATTACATGCAATTGCTATGAAATTTAATGTTTTCTCAAAATTTTAAATATATTTTGAAATGTTATATCGAAAATTTTTTATTACAAGTATTACTCTGATTGTTCCTGCCAGTGTTTGTTAAGGTCAACCTTTGAATACATTTGAAAGTGGCTTTTATAGGTACCTGATTTTGATGATATTCCGTTTTGTAGATAAATAAAGGCAACAGTAGTATTCCGGTGTTCAAAAGTCATAAATTGATTGAGGAAAAAAAAATCCGGGTTACAAACTAAAATCAAATAAAATAGATAAAATGTGAATGGTTCATAAATAACGAGACCAGCTCAAGACTTATAGTATCATTATGAACTATAGATATTATACTAACGTTTCAGAAAAGTAATTCCATTAACTTCATCATGTTTATCTATAAAGGTGTCACACCAATGTTTAGAACAAATGCATGCGTAAACCTACTTTGACACAACAAAGAGCCTTTGGTGTTGGTGTTTTCTAACATAAGCAACTGAATTTTCACGAATGCAATTTAACTTTGCTAAAATATTAAGAGAGCTGTAAAAATTGAAAAAAGGGTTAAATATATAAGAAATATGAATTGGTTTGAAACACCTTAACTGTAGACAGCAACGAAACAGAAAATCGGAAAAGAATTAATATTTTTGTTTTTAATTGATCATATTAATTGCAAGAAGTCACATTCAACGTTTCTTGTTGACAAAAAATGTAATATATTTAGTCCGTTTCAAACCATTTACCTGGATTTTTGCAATTTTTGATTTTGTAGGTTTACAATATGCATGCGTGTCAATCATTTAAAAAAAAAGCCTAATATTGCAATCAATAAACAGTTTGTTTCTCTAGTCATTAAAAATGAAACACATGATGTGAAAATTAAAATAATATATGGTTTAATTTGTGTTATGATACTTACTTCGAATTCAAAAAAGGTATAAGATACCAAATTGACAATCATAATTCATCAGACTAAGAGTAACCACCAAAACCATTGCAAAATCTGAAAACGTAGAACACTGATTAAAAAACACTGCAACAATTGATCAGTAACACGATTACCATAAACTTCAGTGACATATCCGTCGTGTTACATTGGTTTTAAACTGTTCCTAGTAAGTACAAATACGGTAATTATTTTAATTCGATGATGTAACAATGGAGTTTAAGCATACATTATTATGACTACGACTTTTAAAACATCTCCTTGACCATGATCATATATAACGTGAGGGTACCATAATTGCACCTATTTGGCAGTTTGTGTTACCTCAATTTATTAAAAACAGACTAACGTTTAAATTATGTGTTTATTTTGTAGATGTATCCTTGTTTACTATATAGTTCCACGAATATAGTTTTGAATCCATACTGAATAATGGAAAATGGTTTGAACAGACTTCCTAACGACCCATAATTCTGTAATTAAGAGTACCTACATTGCACAAATCTTTTAACTTCATATCCGTAAAACTAATGTTTTGTGTCTTTCACCGCACTTTTAGAATAATTCGACAATAGTACATGCATTCTAAAAACAAAATGTAAGATATAAATGCCCGTAACTTATTTTAATTAAACATTTATAAAAGATGATTTTCTGCATGCGACGTTTCCGTTAAATTAACTTTTGGCTACTTCATATGTTGATAAATAATGTGACCGTTTGTTTTCTTAATCTTTAAGAATATTTAGCGATGTTGAAAGACAAAAATAGCAAATTATAAAAATATGAAATGATTAATCTGGAAGATTTGTTGCTTTTTTGGCAAGATGGATGCAAATTGGGTTCTCGGTTCAATTTGGGTACTTTGACGACGTTTTAAATATTGCATATAGGTCAACTAAATATCGATGGTAACAAAGGAACGCCTGGAAAATTAACCGAAATCAGTTAACAAATTCTAAATACGTTATAGTTTTAATAATTGTTAAACAGGCAATTCTTTTCTCCATCTTTTTCTTTGTGTAACAGACTTCAAAGCAAATAAATAATGATACTAAGTTCAGAAAACATCTACAAAAAACGTCATTTCGTAACCGCAAAATAAAACTTCGGATTTATTACAGCAAGGTATGTAGGGGAAGTCCATATGTTTACATGAATTATAATTTTGTGAAAGTTAGACCTGTCTTAACACTTTTGAATCTCTGCAGTCATAGTGGAACACATAACATTATATTCACAAAGTACCTTCCAAAACATTAATTACACGTTTGACTTATTTACATTTTGCTTATTCTTGATTTTTTTATATTAAACAGTTAAATTCTAAAGGGTAAAAATATAAATTGAAATCGAGAAATGTTAATTTGAAAGTTGGACATGGCACCTTGGAAGTAAGACATGTCGCCTTAGAAATGAGAACTGTCACCTTGGAAGTAAGAGATTTTGCCTTGGAAATGAAAAAAAATGCCCCTTGGAAGTGAGAGACGTCGCCTTTGAGAAGTGCGAAATGGTACGTTAGAAGTACCAAAATGAGAATCTAAATTCGTCAAATGAAATGTGCAATATAAATCTAGTCACTACTAATTTGTTAATATCAGTTTAGACGTACTACTGGTTCTTACTCAAATCATGAGCTAGGAAGACAACTAGTTTCTCAGTATATCGTTTTACATAAAATATGAACAATATACGTGAACAGTTATTTAAAACAATTGTTATTGTTTTATAACAGTGGTAAAGTAGGTTTTCTCTTTATTGAAAAGTATTTACTTGTATTGGCTGGCATTTCGTTTATTTTCAAGAGTGTTAAGTTTCTTTTTAATTGCATCTCATGTAATGATATCAGAAACAAAGTACATTTGGTACAGCAGGAATGCATGTTTTCAAAAAATCTGAACACATCTGGGTATATAAATAAAAAGACATGCAATTTTAAAATCGTTAGTCAACACATAGCACTGGAAATAATAAAATACTACTTCCTTATCACACGCATGAGTGAACTTGATGAGCTTAAACTAGTTAATTGAACCAATATTGGTTTAGAAAGTAAGGGATAATGAAACACATATACTAAGTACATGCATTTCCTTGTTGCAAGGATTGTCTGACTTTGACTGCGACATGTTACAGAAAAGTAAATGTGATCACAGATCACAGACAAGAAGAGGAACTGTGAGTGATATAAGTACCTATAGTTTAGTGTTTTCAGTTGAGGGTGTTGTATGACAAATTGAACAATTAGTGTTTTAAACTCTTCAGTCAAATTGTGAACAACATTTTCTCAATTTCTTCTATATGTTTCATATAAGGTCTTACATATAACGTTACTTTTTTCTATGGGTAAGTTTTATGAGTTTCAGAAAATATGCAGAAAGAACGTTATATCATACACATGTATCTGTGAAAGGCAGTATACAAAATTAAAAACTGTGTCTGTCGGTTCATACTACGACGCAGCATGAACGAGAAAAGATGGTTCGAAGTTGTGAATGATTAGCTGTGTTGTATCGTGTAAAGACATTATTTACTGAATATCAAAAATAAGAAGATTAGTTAAACTGACAGTTTTAAGTCATCTTTTAAATGATCTGAAAATGTTTCATAACAGCTATTAATTCAAATCTAATTTCAACCAATTCAAATCTCATTTCAATCAATTCAAATCTCATTTCAATCAATTCAAATCTCATTTCAATCAATTCAAATCTCATTTTTTTACAACCCTATTGTCTAAGGTTTCGTATTTTTGTGATACTAACTGGAATGGAATATTGCACAATACCTTGTTTACAAGAAAGCCATGTAACAAATACGAGAAATACTAAGAAATGGAGATGTGAACAATGCTTTGTTTGCATGATATATTCACCTAAATGCAAAACAAATGTTTTTGTTGTACATCTTGTATATTTGTTATTTTGCTTTGCTTATGTACAAATGTATGAGTGTTTTTTGTTACGTGTGCTATATTTCTCACTATCTATGTACATTAATAGGTCGGTCAGTAAAATTGTGAATGCAAAAGGAAACCTCAAAGAAATAAGGAAAAATTATAAGTGTAATTCTTAAATCAGATATTCCAAAATTATGTAGGGAAAATGGTTAGAATTAAATATATCATTGATACAAGATAAACAAGTTTTTAACGTTACGTCATCTCTTTAAAATTCATATATGCTTTGATGATACATTGTAGTTAAGTTAGTTTAGTTAAAGTTGACCTATTTGTGGTACTCAACTAAAATGTTTTCGAATCGGTCACATTGACGATATCAATCAGAAAAGTCTAATGTTGAAAGAAAGAATAATCATCTTCAATGATTAAAATAAACAATTCGTCAGACATATCTTAGTTAAGTTAATGACATATGATATTAAAATGGACATTCGTATTCTAGGTTTTTCTGCATAAACACCATCTGGAAAAAGGAAAAATCGCATACCTGTAGGAGCAAATACATGTTATTCTTTCTTATCGTATATCTTACTTATTGGTTATACATGTTTTATATCATTTGATAAAATCAAATTGCGCCCTAATTTGTGTTCATGCTTTATATATCATGTAAAATAAATAGCATCCTTGTTTGTTTTATTTTTTGGCCTTTATATTTCATTTTGATTTTTTTTTTAAAATGTAATAAGTTAAAAATCAGACACTTAATGTTTTAATGTCTAAAGCACACCATTTGTTTTATCATAAACACATTTAATGTTTTAAAGTTTGTATTGGTATAATGTTGTTTTTAATTATTGATCAATTAAACTCTCTGTTTAGGTTTTTATGTAATTTTTGGGGTTTGTAAACTATTTGTGTCAAGCGAAAATGATGCAAGATATTATAAAACATACTATCGTATAAAAATAAGAAGACGTGGAATTAGTGCCAATGAGACATCTCTCCACCACAGACCAAAATGACGTAAAAGTTAGCAACTATGACATCGTGCGACCATTGACAAAGAGCAAATCCCATACCGCATAGTAACCTATAACAGGTCTCAAAATGACAAATGTAAAACATTTCAAACAAGAAATCGATCTACCGGATTTATGACAAAGCAATACACGAAAAATAAATATGATATGCCACAACAAACGATAACCACTGAATTACAGGCTCCTGAGTTAAACGTGTTAACGGGCGCCCAACCCTCCCAATAACCTCTGACAGTGGTGATATAGCACATCATAAGCAAAAAATATAAAAATCAGTTAAAAAAGGCTTAACTCATCAAATTGATACAGCACAAAAACAACTTTAACAAAAACAAAGACACAAAGTACAGATCTGAGAGTACTCGCAATTACTGAAATATTGTTCGTTAATGTTTTACTACTATTGGCTCGGTATCACTGCTTGAGGACTGCTACTACAATAGAGTACTATTCGCTTACCAGAAAGCACTTTCATTCTGATATGATCAAAATGCTACATTTAATTTGTAAAGGAGTAAGTTCGGTACGGGTCAAACTTTGCTCCAATTATTAAGTTCAATGTTTCAGGATAAAACGTGTTTTAAGTTGATGAAAAGACATATAAGAAAGTTAAATAAAATTATGTTTGCCAACGTTTTATTTTCAAGCATTGATTTTCATATCCCAAATAGGTTAGGAATAGAGGTTTTTGCGACATTGGACAAAATCGCTTTTATAACAAATATTATGCTAAAATATCTATGTTGTTAACGCCTGCGCTCATTTTTTTTCCTCTCCAAAACATCAATGTAAATTTACCCATTTTCATAGAATTTTCGCGGAAAATCAAAATGGGTGCTATTTGTGACGTCATGAATAGCACGCAAAAACATAAATTTTCAACAAAAAGACGTTTTTCGATCTAGTCATTATATTAGCTATGATTCCTTGTGACAGTGGTCAATTAATCATAATTTTACATATCAGCTAGAATTGGCGGCCATTTCACTCCTTTCCAATCAATTATTTATCAGATTTTTTTGTCATAAGAACGTTCTTAAACTATATGGTTGCATCACCTCGACAAGGCAGCAATTGCATAATTTGATATGACGAAAACATATAATGTGCTAAGTATGATGGTGTTAAAGTGTTAAAGTGTTAAAGTGTTAAGTGAAGGTGAAAAGTAATGCAACTGTTGGTGCATATTTATAAATATTTATATCTTTAACGTTTATTGTAGCATTTTGGCGTTAAAAGGCAAACTTATTTACTTGGTTATGTCGTAGATGTATTCCTATGCTTAGGATTAAAATTAACTAGGAACTGATGCTTATGACCAAGTCATTAAAACTAGCAATATAACATATACACGTATATATAACTAACTAGCTATTTATAAAACATTATAATATACAACATATCACAGACTATATAATATAGAAACATGTTATACATGTCATCTGGTATTATTGAAATATCGAGTAATATGTTTTGCAGTAAGACAATTTTCAATGTGTTTCTTCATTAAAATTGACATCAATGTCACGTGAATTTAATTTACACACTACATTTTGTACATAAGGATGTGATCCAATATGTATATCTGTGTACTTGTATTTAATACTAGCGAATTTACGTTAAGTATATAATTAATACCATAACTGAATTCATCAACTCTAACTTCTTAAAATATATGATGTTATAATAATTAATTACATACGAGAATAATAAAGTTGCAAATATCATAATCATAAGGACTAGGGACGTAAATCTTATTGAATCGCTAAAAGCTCCTAATCTACGGAAGATAATTCATGTTTACTTAACAATATTGATGATCAGATATAAAAAAGTATACCTAACTAAAATAAATATACTCTTACCACTTGTGAAGTGAGTTTAATTGGTAAAATTAACAACACATCACACACTTATAGGCATTCTGACTAAATCAATTGGAGTCATGAAACCAAAAATATGAACATATATATTCGAAGTCGAATTTAAAAAAAAAAATATATATACAATTTGAAAAATTTCTGTACTCATTAATATTCATATTTCATAATAGAAAAAACTATTCAGTACAAAACTATTAATATATATCAATGAAACCACTTTTACGCTTTTTTTTCTAGCAAGCCACCTTCTATGAATATAAACTATTCATGACTTTAATCAAAAAGTAATGTCTGCAAATTAACAATTGAATTCTACCGTGACACATAACCGTGGATTATATAATCATCTACTTGTAGTTGAATACAAAATACTGTCATGTACATCTTCCGTACTTTTGTAACGTGTACGCAATCTGATGAGAACGGAGTCAAAAAAATAGAAACGTTACTAGAACTTGTTAATTACTTGAAAATATAAGTAATGCTGATAAAGAAGGGAACTCACAAAAGTCAGTAAATATGTTGTATCCAAAATGAAGATATAAAGTATACACGTAACTATTGGGGTCAATATAAACGGGGCATACATTCAATCCTATGTCATGGCTAGTCTCGTGGAAATCTACTAGGTGGTCCGAGAACACAGTTATCGTTCTTTGATTTTCGTTGTCTACAAATATAGTCCCTAGTGTGGACAATGTGTTACTCGCAATATTCTTTATACCCTTTCTAAATTTATTTCTTCATGTTTTATGCCTAGAATAGCAAGTAGGGGGATGAAATTACACTGTAAAAAAATTTGGGTCATGATTTTTAAAGTAAAGTAGTGATTTGGTACCGCTAAGAAGTCTTAAAAATTAGCATTTCGAAAGCTGTCAAAGGAATTCAAGACCCCCTTAACATAAAATTGTCCATTTTTTTAGGTAGAGCTGATGAAGTTTTCTATAATGTTGATATAATTTGTCCCAAAATTAGTATACCACATTGTAAAAAAAGTATTGAGAAAGCGCAGGTGGGATTTTTCAATTTTCATGTATTGTCTAAAAGAAATGCACTACAAAATAACTGTGTTTTCGGGCCAGGTTCATAAACGAACTAAAATTTATCTCATAGCCAATCAGATACAACGTTTCAAATATATCCAAAATGAATATTCAACAAAAACAAATGTATAAAGTAAAAAAAACAAAAATACCGAAGGCATTTCCTTATATAGAAAATGGTGGATAAAATCTGGTTTAATAGCTAGGTAAACCTCTCACTTGTATGACAGTTGCATACAATTCCATTATATTGACAACAATGTGTGAGCAAAACAAACAGACATAAGAGGTAAACATGTAAAAAATTGTGGTACAGCAGTCAACATTGTGTTATAATCTTAATCACTATAAAAATAAAAAACTATGTCAGCAAAGAAAAACACAATGGCGAACACACACTTTATAGAAAATCGTCTCGCTATACTGTCTCAGCTTAGGGTGAGGGCTGGCGCGCCTTCGAACTATTTAACCCTGCCACATTCTTTATGTGCCTGTCTCTGAACGAAAGTGCTTTCTGGTATAAACATGAACGAACAATATTTCAATAATTGCGAGTACTCTCAGATCTGTAGTTTGTGTCTTTGTCTTTGTTATTTGTTTTTGTTCTCTATCGATTTGATAAGTTAAGCCATTTTCAACTGATTTTTATGTTTTTTGCATATGATGTGCTATATCACCACTTTCAGAGGTTATTGGGAGGGTGGGCGCCCGTAAACACGTTGAACTCCGCCACATGTTGTATGCGCCAGTCCGAAGTGAGCAGCCTGTAATTCCGTGGTTGTCGTTTGTTGCTGTAAATTATATTTGTTTTTCGTTCGTTATTTTGTACATAAATCAGGCCGTTCCTTTTCTCGTTTGAATTGTTTAACATTTGTCATTTTAGGGCCTTTTATAGCTGACTATGCTGTATTGGTTTTACTCATTGTTGAAGGCCGTACGGTGACCCATAGTTGTTAATTTCTGTGTCATTTGGTCTCTTGTGGAGAGTTGTCACATTGACAATCATACCACATCATCTTATTTTAAATGTAAGTCATCAAATTTGCTTTTCATTGAAGTCATGAAAGACTTTTGATTCGCCAAAATCTCACCCTTGTCAAATGATATATTATATACCTGGGTGCTCAATTATTCACTAATTTTTTTCCAAGACACTCGTAGTAGTACGATGTACATACAAAAACAATATTAGTTGAAGCTTTGTCCGCAGGAACAACAACATATATCGTGAAGAGATGATAGACATCTTCTGTGTCTCTGAATACGGACTTTGGTCGATCATTCAAACAGTATTTAATTTTTCAATTTATCAGAGACCTGATAATACTATTCCCAAAATTTAATTTTCAAGTAAAAATTTAAACTGTTTTATTAATTATTAATAGAGTAATTACATAGATAATTTATATAATAATACAAAATAGTCATAAAATTCACTCTTCTACAGGAATACAATGTATTACCACAACTCTATCATCATATCTATGTTATGAACGTACGTCTATTCTACTGTATCATAAAGTATATTTGGATCTGTAGCCTTGTCTATAATAGCTGGAAAAGGATTGCCACATTGCCTACATAAGTTGAGTGCGATCCTAAATATCTTTAACATTTCAATACACACCACTAGTTACACATAGGTCCGATTATGAAGGTCTACACAGCTAGCACTTATACCGAATCAATAAAAGGATGTGTCTGAAAAAAATAATGTTTCCGTATTTGAAGATAATTTTAAGTGTTTGATTGTCAACAATCACTTGATCCTTTTTGAAAATCATCAAAATAGTTATGTATGCAACATGTACAATGTGAAATTAAATCACATTTTAACATAAAAGTAAAACATGTGCATCACCGTTTATATGTTAAGATATCTCTCAGGCTAATAAAGAGGAACAATTTGACAGTCATGTACTGCATTTCTTTTAGATTAAAGGAGGAGGAGGTATACAAAAACCATTATTTCATGTATTTGGCCGCTGAATTTTCAAATATATGTGGTTTTGCATTAGCATATCTATGACATCTTGAAGCAAAACAATTTTATATGTTAGGTTGACTCATATCTAAAAATTAATGACAATATATCAAAATGAGGCTAAGTTGGTCGTTTTTGCAGTGCACGTGTTGCATCAAATTTTTGGTACTCAAATATAATGCTTTGAATCGGTCAGATTCGTGATTTGAAACAGAGAAGCTTAAAGCCAAAGGCAAGAGTTGTCAAAATAAAAGATTCTTCAGACATATCTTTATTAACAAAAAGACATATTTGAAATTAAAAGGACATTCGTATTTTAAGTTCTTCACCAACAAAAGATTTTCCTTAACATGTTGGTGCATATTAGGATATATATATATATCTTGACATTTTTGTGGGAATTTGACGCTAAAAGTCAACATTTTTACTTAGTTATACAATGTAGGACCAAAAATTCATTAGTTTGTCTATGTAATGAAATGAACGTATTACGTCTGTAATGACAGGTATATTTGAATCTGAAATCTTGTCTTCTTGTCTTATGATAGCTTCATTGTGTCAGTGGAAATTGATTGCCACATTGCAAACATCAGAGGAGTGCAATCCTCAATATCTTGAAAATTTGAATAATCACTACTACATGTAGTTATAAGTAGGGTGGATTATGGCGATCTACACAGCTAGCGTTAATACCGAATCAATATTCCATAAAGATATGTCTGCAAGCATTAATGTTTCGATATTTGAAAATATTTATAAGTGTTTAGTTGTCAACAATCAATTGATCGTTTTCGGAAATGATTTAAATACTCATAACAAAAACACTTATACAAACTATATATTTATATATTAAGATTCTTTAATTTCAAACAACAAACAGTTTAAGAAAAATTTATAAGCACCCAAAAGCGTATGCATACAAAGTTGGGATTTTGCTTCACTTTTAAGATATTAAGAGGTTTTCTAAAGCTATAATATGCTGTATCACAAAATACTTTTCCTGAACTTGTGTTCTTGCTACAAGTAAAAAACGAAAATTTCCTAAACATTCCAAAATGAAAAATTATACTTTTTGAGTTATGTCCCCTTACATGGCTAAGTTAAGAATGTAATTGGAACTTTTTTAAAACATCGAAAAACTGCAGTTGATTTGTATTGTTCTTTATTCAAATAAACAGTTTTACACATTAATTGCCAATATGTCCCATAGTTTGCAGATTTATGCAAAGAACTAGACTGACTGTGAACTACTATTTTACGATCTAAGTTGGCGGTATATAGTAAGTTCAATTGGATATTATCTTCTTGCAAAAATATAATCATATTATCTGCATAGTATTGCGCTTCCCCTTTGCTATAATAATCTGCTCAGTCTTTCACATGTCACACATTTATGAAGTAATTTATACATCAAACCGAGCCAAGTTATAAAATTTGAACCAAATATATCTGGTTTTAGGTTTTTTTTGCAGTTTAAACATAGAAAAATGGCGTCTCTGACTCTAAATACACACAATTACAATATACTGATAAATTGTTAAATCTATTGTTAGATTTTTATCATATCAATATTGTACAACACTAGCTCCTCCAAACAACATACGACCTTTTTTGACATAATCTTTGACAGTGGTGTTGAAAAAAATGTAACAACACAACATAAGAACAAATCGAAAAATCGTTATAAATATCTTGCCTCTTTAGATCGCTACTAATCAAGTCCATGATATGCCACGTATATGTCGTATTTTCAAATATATCATACTTGCTAAGCTGGAAAAGTATGTGAGTTGTGCGAATCTGAAGTTCCATATATTTTTTTTTACATCCAAAATATTTAGTCATTGGTTTCCTGCGATAGTGTACCCGTCGTCTTAACTCGCTATATATGAGTTAGTATTTAACAATGTACTTTTATGTAAAATCATCTTTGTTAAGGTAAAACTGTTTCGTAATAAATTGTTGGCTACTGTTTTTGATTGCCATATAAGTGTCTGATGAATATATAGTTAACATAACGTTTTATTTGAGTGGACAATTGTCTAGAAAAAACAGGCAATACTTAAATTCAAGAATGGATATAGTCATATACAGCTTTATAAATTTGTATGAATAAAACCAAATCAAAGATTATCTAGAGTGCGAATCCTCGAGTACATGTGTAAGTTTTGAAAAAACTTAAAATAAACAGTAATAATTGACCGAAATACAACAATTAAAATAAACATATTAAGATATATCAGCCTACGCCCACTGATAAGGCATTGACTTTGAACGGGTATATGAATATATGTGCTTTATTTCTATTCAATTCGTTAGGATTTCATTAGTTGTACTTAAATTCATTGTTGGCATACCGACCCAAACAACCTTGATCATCAAACCAGTTCACGTAGTTTATTTTTCTTAAATCTGATACTTTACAAGGGGCAGAAATCTATCAACAACTGGTTTCAAAATTATACTTTGAATTGTAAGACTTAAAAAAAAAAATTTCACAAAGCATCTATTTCCTGTTGTTATTGCCTTTAAAGTAAAATATAAAGAAAGTTAACAAAATATATGTATACATCATATGCCTACATTCGTTTATTTTTAATCTGAAATTAAATTTTGAAAGAACATTTTCAATGAATATTGTACTGTGTTATTTCTCTTTTATTATTAAAATATATGTATGTCCGCTATAACGGTAAACGACGCGTCATGATAACCATGGATACTTTAATATAATTATTGGTATAAAATGTGACATCTTATTAATAGCTGAATTTCACATGTAAGTAATATGAATTCAACAAAATTATTTGTACTAGTTATGTCCTTATCATAACACAATTTTGTCTCATGTACATCGACGACATATTCTTTTTTTTTTAATTTGTAGGTAACAACCAGAAGTATTATAAAAATTAATTTTTCGATATTGTTTTGTATTCGGTTTACCTATTGTTAGATTTTACATCATGCCAAGGTAGTATCATTCGCAAAACATAACAATTATCCAGTGGTCCTTGGGATACCTTATCTTCTATTTGAGAATATCAGCAAACAATAAACATTCCGTTTAATATTTTATTACAATCATAAAAATAAGGTGCATCTTAAAAATGTAATGAGTTGGATTAAAATATTCGCAGCACAAATTGAATACAAGTAATATAGATATTTATCATTCATTACTATAGTATTGATATTCTAGTCCGAACACTATCTGTATTAACCATGGTTTTATAAGTTGAACCGAAAAACATCGTGTGATTAATAAATAGTTAATTGTTTATAAAGTATATGTTCCTAGCGGTATAACTTCTTTCAACAAAACATCCGTATGTAGTAAATTGTTCGTTAATCAAATGAGACCATGGGTGTCCATGTTAAAAGTTAAGATAAGTTTTTTTACCAGTCAGTTATTTATTTTGAACCGTTGATCACTAAAACCGAAAACGCTTGATAACAACCATAATTTGCAAATTTGAAACAAACATAATGATGAAAGTTGATTATATTTCGCTTAAAAAGGGGTGATTGAACGAAATGCTTATTTTTGTCATATTTATATATCAGTTGCCACATCTCAAAGCAGTGGTATACATGAACATACAAATTGCACTGTCGTTGACATTACATAGTTGTTAAAACTTGTGACTCATCCGTTTGTTAGACTATAAACAATAACTATTGTTTAAATCATAACTGTTAAGAAAATGAAATTGTTTAGAAAAAACAACTAAACTTTTAAAAATATGCAAAAAATTAAGATTTGAAAAAAGAAATACTGTTTTGGAAACGTAGCAGCATTTCATGTGTCGTATTACTAGACTAGGTCGTCCTGATGAAAATTCCAATCATTATGTCAATTGGAAGTGGTCGTTACAGTTTTTGTCGAATATGTATTGGTTATTTTCTATTATTTTAAACAATAACATATAGAAATCCACGTATTAAATAGCGGAAACAGAAAACGAGTATGACCTAGAATTTAAAACAAGGAAATGTGACCTTTCATTTACTAAATAGCCAGTAAAGATGGTAAGTTTAAATTGTTTGTCTTTATTAATTTCGCATTTAGACACATTCTCAGAACTTACTATGCACCTGATAACAAACATCTTTCGTACAATTTGCTTTTCTACGGTTTATCATGGGAATATCAGAAAAAAAATTATGGTCAGCACAGGAAACCCAAATCATGGAATCGTGAACGCATTATACATGTTATAAGGAAATTTATTTTCATGCCTACTTTGACAAAAACAACAACAACCGTGGATTCATTTATTTTCGTGGGTACCAACTGTCGTTGACGAAATATTGGGTTACCGTGGATATTTGAATTCGTGGTTTTACCAAAGTCTGCATATAAACCTATAGAAAATTTGTACTTCGTCGGACATTTAAAATCGTGGTTAATCTGTAACCACGAAATCAACGAAAATTGATCCCACGAAAATTAATGAATCCACAGAATTTAAAAAAAAAAGATAAAATTAACACCAGATTTCTAGAGGCTAGCATTCTGTTCTCAATTTTTTCTCTCTGCTCTGATAATTTAGTAAAATTCCTAATCTTTTAAACCAATTGTAAGGTATAAGTAGGACTGAATAAATAAGTTTATTTAATCTGGACAATACACAGGTAAATTTGGCTCACTTGATTTTCACACGAATCTCATATGAAATTCATGTGAAAAATGTCATGTGAAATTAACCTTAAAGAAGCTTATACCTAAAACAAATATATATAACGTGTATTTCACGTGAACTTTACAAATAAAAAAAGTGTTTTTCATGATATTTATTAAATAAGAAAATTTAAAGGATATAACTTTGTTTTGAAAATTGCACATGAGTTTCACATGAGATTATGATGAATCTCAATTCGCGTGAAATTCACGTAAGTGCAATTTCCATGTATGTATAATCGAAATATCAGTTGTGACTTCATTAACATGTTGATGTTAACATTTTTTTTCACAAAGTGTTTAAACTATAAAATCACCGTGTCAGCCAAAGTTTTACTCAATCAGCCATAGATATAGGAAGATGTGGTATGTTTACCTAATTTACACTCTTTGTATTCATAAACAATAACATGTGTTTTGTTAAGTATTGGCTCATTTATATATATTAAAGTAAGGATCTGAAAATGAACATGTTTTTTTGTTATCTGCATATTTATCATCTTTATATATTGTTGAATTCTTACAATTGTTCATAGGGATACAAATGCTTTTTCTTTCGGAAAAAAAATAACTTAATTATGCAGCCTTATGCTAACAATAGATCATGATTTATTTTCGTGTGTTTACTGTTATATAAACAAACGACCCCTGGCGAAGAAAATATGTATGTTGCATATTACCTATAGTTATCCTTAAAACGAGTATGACATTTCCACCAATAAACGAATTGTAGGTCACCAGATATACTTTTTTTCTCAAATGTAATAAATGTTTCACTTTAAAATAAGTCTTTTTTAACTTGTGCTGATTATGAAACGATCTTAACTCAAACAAAAACATGCTTCCTACTAACATTTTTCATTGTGTTCAGATTTATTTTACTTTTAAAGAGATAGCACCATTTCTATCTGTTCTATTTTTTCTTATCTTTTGAATGAAAAAGTTGCCGTCTCATCTTTTAATATCTTAATAACTATGTTTGGTTGGTAAACCAGTATCAATTCCAGCTAAGCCGTGTTTAAAAAAAATGTCCTACCAGTTGCAGTTAAGCTGATACGTGTTTCTGGAATAAACTGATAAGTATACGCGATACTTTGATTCGAGATGTCTATTACAAAAAGCATGCTTGAACAACAAACCAAATCACCCTCATCACTAGTCAAAACAGTATAAAACCAATATTGACGAAGGGAGACTTAACTTTAATTTGTAAAGGAAAACATAATTCCGATACTGGAAATTAATGTTAAAAAGGAAAAACATACAATTATCAGTGCAATGCATAACGCTTAAAAACTGGCAACTTTTTAAATCATTGTAGCAGTGAAGGTCCAGTAAAAGGTACAGACATAATAGTTTACGCCTAGGACCTGCTTAACAACCGAATATATTCAGTTTAACTGGTATTGTGTTATATACAAACATCATCTGGAATTGTATCTGTTTTACGATATATAATTTGAAATTTCTCTTATAAACAAAACATCACAAGGCATTGTGATATTTGATAAAATAACACAAAACATATGGTGCCTAAATAAAGATTATAGTGCGTTCTAAGTGTATGAAATGTTTTAAAAAATCTGAACACTAATGCTTTTAAACCCCAAGACATGTCCAGACTTGGTACTTTTTTTTAATATTCTCGTTAACATCGCAAAATAATTGTTTTTCATTCAAACTGCATGATGAGTCTCGTGTAGACGGAAAACGCGTCTGTTGCATTGTTTAATGTACCTTGTATCTTAGTTGATATGTCATCTAACTCTATACCTTTGTTAAATAAAAACAAATCGTTTCATTTTAGGTGATGATGAACATTTGTTTGCTTTGGTTATTTTTACAAGGTAAGATCATCTTACGGAAATTGACAATCGCTGAATCAAATAGGTAAAGCATACAGGTAGAGCAATATATGTTGAGCTGTTGTTGTAAAAATAAACAAATATTGCCATGCACTAGGGATGTAAGCTTTCACATTTAAAAACTGCATTTGAGTAACAAAATTCATGCGATCCGCGTATAATTCCAGACAAAAAAATGTGCGATCCAGATTTTGGAAATTTTATAGATGCTTCGATTGCAAAGACACAACAATTGCAACTGACACAGTCGACTTTGACCGTAAACAAAATTTCAAGGTATAAAGATATTCAAATATCAAACTAATAGTTGTGCATGCCAATACTTATTGGATATGCATTAGGAAAACGACGGAAGCCATAACTGGAGCAGGAACTGCTTACCCTGCCGAAGTATCTGTGTTCATCCCGTTTTTTGGTGGGGTTCGTATTGCTTAGTCTAAAGTTGTGTATACAGTATTTTGTGGACTTGCTCGTTTATCGTCTTTTTTTCGTTTTTCGCCATTCGTTTTCAACTTTTTTATTTCTGTGTATATAGGTTTTGATACCCTTTGGTATATTCCGCTTCTTTGTTGTAACGATTTGTCAATTGCAATATGAATCGCACATTTATATCATGTTATAGTGTACGCTTGGTTTATAACATTGCGCTTCAGACGCGTAGTTTGTTTCTTTGGTTATAACATAGTATGTTCTTACTGGGGGTGAACGCTGATTTTATGATATAAAAAAAGTATAAGAAAAACACCGAACTCTAAGACAAATTAAAAAAAGGGTATCCATAAAACCTGACAAAATCAACGGAACGAATGAAAAACAACTGTTATATCCCTAAATTGGTACAGGCATTCGGAAGCCAATGGTGGGTTAACCTAGTTCATAGCTAGATAAAATCCCATGTTTTATGATTACTAACGAAACAATTCTCTACCAGAACCACATGACGTAGAATTTAACAACTCTAGGTTACTATACGGTCTTCAACAGTGAGCAAAACCCATATCGCATAGCTAGCTACCAAAGGCCCCGAAATGAAAAATGTAAAACATTTCAAACGAGAAATAACTAACGGTCTATTTAATGTTCAAAACAATGAACGATCAAACAAATATGATATACAGACACATAAGGCAACAACCAGAATTAAAAGCCCCTGACTTCGGTTAGTCACATACATAATGTGTCGGGATTCAAAATGTTTGCCAAACCCTTCTCATAACCTTGGACAGTGGTGTAACAGTACAAACTATACCAGGTGAAAAGGGTTCAACTCATAGTTCCGTTGTATATATTATATTGGATGATCATCCCAAACAGACATAATACATTTAATAGGTCATTACAATAATTGGGATTCAGCATTTACAAATTTGCAAATACACATCACAGACATACGACACTGCTGACTTAAAAAGTTAAAATAAACATATGCACATGACTCTACAACTGCCGATACCTGTATCTTGACATTGCACAAGGTCATGTTTTCTCTGACTGTTTATGACGTCTTTACACTAAATCCATTGGATCTTAGATGTGTACTGATTGATATTTTAACCTCAGATGCATGTTGGTTTGTATTAGTTGGTATTGGCTTTGAACTAGCTGTCAGAAACTGCGAGAAATCTCAGATATGTACTTAGCTTCGTTTTGTTGTGGGGATGTATAAGTACCCTCCAACGTTTACTTTGTGTTTTTGTTATATGTATTTCTATTTGTATCCATCTGATGAGTTAAGCCTTTTTCAACTGATTTTTATTGTTTGTTCTTATGTTGTACTGGTACACCACTGTCCAAGGTTAGGGGAGGGTTGGTGCCGTCAAACGAGTTTAACCCCGCCACATTCTGCATGTGCCTGTCCTAAGTAAGGAGCCTGTTATTCAGTGGTTGTCGTTTGTTGCCGTGTAACATATTTGTTTTTTGTTTACTTTTTTGTACATAATTTAGGCCGCAAAACAAGTCTTTGTAGGTGAAATACATACAGTATATGATATTCACTTACTCAATAAAATACGAATTAAGTAAAATATAAAAGCAAGGCTCAACACAAAATGATCAAGCCACACCAGGAACGCTCAAAGCCAAAATAATTCGATAGCTGGATTTATAAATACCGAGTCACGCCAAAAGTCATAAGACCAAAAGAAACATAATAACACAAAGGCAAATAAAATAAATAAAAAGACTACAACTTCAGTACATACAATTACTATTAAGACCGTCTTGTATTTTTATTGAAATAGACACTGAATATTTATCCATAATGTCTTGGTACTTTCCGAAAAACTTTGTGAGAAAAAGAAAGAGACTTTCTTTAACAGATACCTCGCTCATTATTTTTTTCTCAGGCACCGTATTTGAATACCATGTACAGTTTGATATACTAGTTCATGTCATTGAGAACCAAAGGATGGCGTTGCGTAATGACGACCAAATCTATTTGTAACACAATATGTTTTTAGCAATGCCAAAAAAAAGGAAAACAAAAAAAGAAACAAAACAAAACAAAAAAACTCATTGTTTTTTGTCAAATTGTTTCAAAAATGAATTACCGAAACAGTTCAGTTTTGAAATGATTGGGTTGAAATAATTTGCCAAAATATTTAAGTGTTTGCATTTTGTAACTTTTGCTGTGATTTTATTTCCCATAAACTTGTACTTGATTATTGATATGTCTTATAATAATTTTATTTCAATAAAAATAAATTATAGAAACAACTCCTTCCTTGTGTTGTTTTCTTTTAAAAGGTACCCGTAAATTGACTAGCTATAGTTTGCTGGACGATGTACATCAAACAGCAATCAATTACTGTAAATTCAGAAATTATGGCGAGGTGTTTATTAATGCGAAAAATGCGACTACCTGAATATCGCAATAATAAGAACTCGCATTCTAATATTAAATACATAAATCTATATGTAGCTTTTCCTGCAAAACCCAATAATTAATTAAACTCGCATTTGTGCTAATCTTTCAACAATGGCAATAATAAATGCACGCAATATTTTTTTGAATTTACAGTAATCAAGCAATCAATCAATCATCTTTCTGGTTGATTTTATCCTTCAAACCATTTTGATTCAAGCGCCAGGGATATTTTTTTCGTAGACGAAACTCCCTGCTGTTGTAACAAATCGTGGGCCTGGTATGCATGATGAAGGGACTATTCTATTAATAATTCGATCAAAACAAAACGATGAATAGGTCATGTCTGCAGTATCAAATGTTTCATTCTACTGATTTATTTTCTTTTTCTTTTTTTTATCATGCTTATTAGCAGTGCAAACAAAATATACGACCAAGTATTGGCTTTGATTGTAATCCTTCAATGAACCTATCTTGCAATTAAACGACATTTCCTTTCTTCTAATAGGACAGATTCAAGAAAAATATGAACAAACCCTGCAAACAAAACTTTCATAGCCATCCGCAAATTAACTGGAAAACCTTTAAATCTCAATTGAGACGTCAAGCTGCAAATGTGACATGCATATTTAGAACAATAACGAAAACTTTTATGCAATAAAAAGAAACCTGGTTTTGATGTAGACGAGCAGTCGCTATTAATCGTATTGTTAATGCGCTTACTTGAACAATTTTATTTTGGGATTACTTCATTTTCCTCGGAGACATTATTTCTAAACCGGCCCTTCCATTCTTAGTTCTGACGTCTTATCCGTAAATCATTTGCACAAAGGCAGGTTTGGTCCGCCCCTGAATACAATCTAACTACATCTTTACTGTAGGTCAAAAAGGAGAACACTGTTGCTGTAAAAAAATTGCTGAATTAATGTCTGCATAATTATTACATGACAACACAAACGTTTTCACTCTGGATTAATTTCAAATGTTGATTCTTTTTAAGTATTTCAGACCAAACCATATTTACAGATTCAATCATCACAGTTAACATTGCACAAGGGTCAATGTCAAATCTTCCATTTAAAGTTATTAACAGAGGGATAAGATGCAAGTTTGAAAATGCACAAATACTTTTCATCAATGGAACCTACTATGCAAAAGAACGGAGCTTGGTATTAAATCAAGCATTTATCGAAATTCTAATACTAAATGTTACAGCAAGTGACACAGGCGTTTACTGGTATCACGACTCCATTCGATTATCTGCATGGGATTCACCAAAGAATAGTATGTTTATCGTTCCGTACATAAGTTTTATACGATGAGTTTTAAAGATATCACTTGATATTCGTCGTTGGCAAATACTACATACCAAACAAATATGTTAATACATCAACACAACAATTGAAAAGGAACGATAATGTAACTTTTCTGGCCCCTTGAATTTGAAAATAAAACTTTGAAATATGATCTTCAGATGTTCATACATGTTAGAATATAGATATAAGAAGATGTGGTATGAGTGCCAATGAGACAACTCTCCATCCAAGTCAAAATATATAAAAGTAACCCATTATAGGTCAAAGTACGGTCTTCAACACGGAGCCTTGGCTGACAAAAAACAGCAAGCAATAAAGTGTCCCAAAAATTACTAGTGTAAAACCATTCAAACGGGAAAACCAACGGTCTAATCTATATAAAAAACGAGAAACGAGAAACACTTATGAACCACATCAACAAACGACAACTACTGAACATCAGATTCCCGACTAGTCTGTTAGACATCAGTTTTTATATTGTCGAATTTTGTGTAACAAATATGCATATAGCATCACAATTTTTTGCATTTAGTGCAAAACTGTAAAAACGAAAATATTAGCCTCAATTTTAGACATGATCATCAATATTAAGATTTGAGTTAAGATTTTATGCCCAAATATATATTTATTGCTACCTTTACACATTTGTTTTACGAATGTTGTTTTGATAAAGGTTTGTCTCATATTTTTTTCTATCCAAAACCAACTCGAAAAATTACATTTTGAGCTCCAACATGTAAATATTCTGCATGTTTATGACAATATAGTAGCATCACAGGAGCCTTTTCCATACTAAAGTGTTTGTAATATAGTATAAGGCATGGCAAATTTCATGTTAAAAAATTAAACTCTTAATGTCTCATGTATAGGACGAGGCGATTCAGAAACTTGCAGAGAAATGATTTACACATATTATATTTCATGACTAGAGTATAGCGTATATACACACACATCACACTTCTGAAATGCTAAATACACAAAATGTATGTTACAACGTTAGAAATATCATATGTTTGTAAGATAATATGATGATATAGAGTGCTATATATAACATAGGTCAGTGATATAGGCACTACTGTAGAAGGTTTTTACTTCCATGAGAGACACGACGGATGCCACTTTTGGAGCAGGATCTTCGTATTCTTCCAGAAAACATGAAGTCACCCTCTGTTTTTGGTGAGGTTCGTGTTGCTCAGTCCTTTTTTTTCTATGTTGTTTTGTATATGCCTTTGTTTGTCTTGTTAGTCATTTCCAATTTTTACCCTGCCGTTGTCAGCTTATTTTTTGCCTCTATTTTATAGTTCATAAAAATCACGAAATTAAAAACAACCAATTTGAAAAATGAAAAAGATATTTTACCACCAAATAGCGGTTTGCCTCCTTGTTTTACTTTACCGAATGAAATAAGATATATAAACTGTTTGTGTATGTAACGCATCCAAATATATACTGCACCTAATCATTGATATTCTAATTTTATAATTGTAGACGTGTCCTGTTTAGATGTTTTGAGTAAACAGGGATGTAGCTTTAGAGCATCGTCACGAACACTTACATTTTTAATCGATGGAACAATTTTTCAAAGTTCAATGGATGTAAACGCCTATACGAGAAACAAGTCTCGAAGAGTCAGCGATTTTACGATACAAGTAGACCTTTTAATTTACCATTTATTCCTTGAATTAGGTCACTATTTCAGATGTTATTCCTATGAACTTCGCAGAAAGATAAAGCTGCAAGTAGCAAGTAAGTTAAAAAAAAGAAGACTTTTTTTTTTTAAATTCTAAACCTCCAATTTCCAGTTTACGAAAGTTTATTGTGTCGAAATAAAGATGTATACCAAAACTGCAGACAATGTCACTCCCTATTTTGAGATAACTTATTGCATATCATTATTGATTTCATTACAGTAAAGATACATAACGATAATAAAAAGGAATTTTTAATCATTTTGCGGAAATTTACGAGAGGTATCTTTTTTCTCAAATATATATGAAATTAACATCAATAATTGATTGTTTTTCTGTACTTGATTACCAGATATATCAGTTTCATGACAAACGAGATCCGTTATTATTTTCTTATTTTGGACGGTGATGTTCCTTTGTCCCTATTTTATGAATGTTTCATTAGGAATTTGTTCGTTTTCCCGTGTCTGCAGAGTCATTTTTACAAGGAACGCGATCTACATATTACTGGTTTGAATTTCAGTCGGTGTTTCGTTACCAATAATTTTTTAAATCTTTTACTACATTCTTCAATAAATATGTGGTTTTGAAGTTTAGCTGTACTATGATTGTTATTAATAATGGGATATCACATCCTAACTTTTACCATAATGTTGTGTATAAAGCACGTAAAACAAAATTGATTGAATAAACTTATTCTGAAATTATGTCATCTGCGAATATGTTTTTGTCGGTTCTAGAATTGTGTTAGCTATTGATACATGTGATACAATAAGTGATATTTATAACGTTACACATGCAACATATATGAAAACTCATGGCCATACATCCTATTGCTCTTTTGTACCATGTCATCTTTCAACAGACTATTTATGATATTTTAACACTAGATCTGTTGAAAGTGTACTGGTTGATACTTTTGAAAATAGGTATTATCTATTATTTGTTATTAGCATTCGACTTCAGTAGCTTTCGGAAACTAGTCAGAACTCTGAAATCAGAATTGTATGTACCTATTTGAACCATGTGTAGATCTTATTGGTCACGCCATGTAACAACTGATTTATACATCTATCATTATGACGTACGGTTACATTCTGGTCGTATATTGAATGGTAAAAGGGCGATTAACAACCGCAAACATGTTTAACCTTCGCGAAATTTGATATTTGTTCTGCAATTCAGTGGTTATCGTTGATTGCTGTCTGTAATATTTGTTTTTCGCTTATTGCGTTTTCATTTTTCTTTTATTTCAATTGTTCACATTTTGTCATGTCGGTACCTTTTACTTCTGACTGCTATGGTTTCATTATTATTTGTTGAGAACCAATTTTTGTGGATTTGATGGTAAAAGATAAATCACGAATTCAAAGGTACAAGTTTTCTCTAAGCCCTTATTCAAACTTTTGCAATGCACGAAATAAAATATATACGAAAAATCAGTTTGTCCAAATTCCGCTAAAATTGGTATCCACAACATTAAATGACTCTTCAATATATGGTACCGGTTTTGATATTTTGTAAGGTGGCACAGGGACCTATAAATATCTAAATTTACTTCATTTATACACTACTGGATAGTTGTCACTTTGACATTTATTCCCCACCACCTTATTTTATATGACCGTTGCCGATTGAGGCCGCCTATAGTACTGTTGAAATATTTACCGTTGGCGCCTAATGACAGTGAATCATATAATAAATAGGTGGTTACAAAATGTCGTCCCAATTACGTTGAGCCCTTTAATTTCTGCTTAATCACATTTCGATGTATTCTACAGTTAGAGGATATTGCTACAAACACTGGGAAGCTTTAACCCCCCGAATATGTCAATGTCTTGTACGTAGAGAGGGGAAACATGATCATTTCAATATCTGTTCTACGCAGAGTTTCTCAAAGAAAAACCCAGAATATATGATCCCAAGTGAATGAATGAGTAAGTGCTCGTTTGAGTATTTCGGTCAAAACTTGCCTAACAATAGTATCTTATGTCGAATTCCATAATGGGGAACGTATTAGAGATTATCTGGGTAGACATTCTCCAAAAAAAAACCAAAAAAAAAACCAAGAAACAAGTTATTTTGACAGTTTCATTACGTAGTTGTAATACATGGATATATCGTAGTTGTGTCTGAGGAGTAATACTTGGCGAACAACACATTAACATCCTTGCGCTGGTACAGGATTTATTGAATTTCTACTAGTAGTGAAAAACATGTGATCTTGTGAATCTTTCATTTTCTGTCGAATTCAATTTGAGAGCTGAAGACGGCCGATGACGTTGTTATGTCAAACCGTATTAAATATAGGCAGTACGACATTTCAATGTAATCATGGTAATCGTATGTTTAACACTGAAGTATAAAACACGATAGATTCACAGGCTAATTCACCACAAATTTGGCGTTGCTAACTGAATAGTTATTCTTCACAGTAGCTGAATTGTTGTCCATTCATTCTAATTTCTTGCACACTGTAGTCATTTGTTTAATAGCAAAATCGATTACATTTTGCCATATATATAACTGGTTTAACATGATTTAACTGCACATAAACAAAGATTGCGGTAGCCAAAAATAAGTCCAATGTTTAAGGTCATCATGTGAGAGTACCCAAATTGCACCTATTTTGACAGTTTTTGTTTCACGTTTCTTTTTATGATCCAGACCAAAGTTTCCATTGTGTGCTTATTGTGTAGACGTATCCTTATTTACTATATTAATCTTGAATCCATATTAAATCACATAAAAATGGGTTTGAACCGACCTACATACAATTCATGATTCTGTAATGCGGAGTACACAAAATGCTTCCATGCTTAAATTCACATCCTTAAAAGTCGAATAATAGATGTTTTGTTTTATTTCTTCAAACATTTAGAACAATGTGACATTAGTCCATGATTACTTTTCTTTTTCTTTTTAAATGGATGTTTGTAACATATCTTATTTGCTCATTTTTAAACGATGACTTTTCGGTAAATTTTCTTTTTCCAGTGAATGCTTCATCTGTTGGAAGACACTGTGCACGTTTTGTGTATATATTTAAATATATTTACCAATGTTAAAAGACGTGTATAATGTCAAATCATAAAATTTCAATTTGTTAAGTCTCAAATAAAACTTGTAATATTTCCGCATCTATTTTTTTTTTGAATAGGTTCAATTTGGGTACTCGGTGCAATTTGGGTACTATGACGTTAATCATATTAAAAGAATAGCAAAATAACCAAAATACTTATTGTTTTATTTGTTTTTCTTTCAAAACGTACACGTATCTCATTTCTCAACATTGAAGTAAACAAAGTTTGAAGTACAAATTCGTATTAAATTTAAAACCATATAACAATGTACGGCCGACATCATCTTTTACCAAAAATATATCTTGTGTTTGGTTTTCACAATGTAATTAGCTGTTTCTGTCTATGGGTCTCTGTCTCATTTGTATTTGATCCAAATTTCATATCATTTGTACGAGTGCAGAATTAGTATTCATGACTAATAGGCTGTAGATTAGAGAAGAAAGTATCGGTGATGTGCTGTTGGTTGTAGGCATATTTTTGAATTAAAAGTCATGAGGAATCACTACGGGTGAATTTTCAAACAACTAAAGAATAGTTAGCTGAATATCTAAAATTTAGCCGAAGGACCTATGAGCTGTTATAAAATCCACAAGACCACATCATACAAATATTCAACGGTGACAAAATCCTGATATATGCATATATAATCAATCATTGAACATGTTAATAAATAAAAGTCATAATACTGTCGACTAAATATGTTTAGCAAACGGCTGATAGGACGGAAACTAAACCTATGAAGGACCAATATCAATTAAAAAATATATAAAGGGAACATCAACATTATTTCCAAATCGACAACACTCAAATGCAATTGTACCCCATCCATTTTATATCAACTCCACGATTTGGTTTTGTTTTGGTAACTATTTCAGAATTATGGTTCATTAGGCAAATAGACTCAAATGCAATTGTTGGACAGGAAGGTAAAAGATTGAAGATTAAATGTTTCTCTGACAGAGTACAGAAGATTACTGAATTAAAGTTAGAATTCAATGGAACAATCATATCAACTGGTGATCATACACCTGTAAGCTATTCGTTTATGCCAGACCGAAGAGATCATCTGACAAAATACAAATGTACACAGTCGTATTTAATGATTGAAGTTACGTTAGTTATAAGATGTAAGTATGTTTTTTGTGAGTTTTTAAAGCAAGCTTTAGTAGATTTTAAGCGGTAAACACGTCAAGATCGTTTGCCTTAGAAATCATCTGATCAATTTTGAAAACTTCAGTTTTCTGTGTATCTGTACAATAATTATGAAAAAAATGATTCAAACGTTGAATGGTTAGCCTAGAAATTTAAAAAGAATATTCGCATTTTATCACACAATCTTTCTGAAAAGTTGTCAGTACGGTTATTAAACATAATGTACTTCTTAATTGAATTTAAACGTCCTACAGTTAATTTCACAAGTATATATAGAATAATAACATTTCAATGAGATAAGAATGTATTATGATTTATATTAGAGCGACACGCTGAGTAAGGTGCTAGTGCATACTGTAACAATATGCAGGAAGACACTCCCCCTAAAAAGACACGGTATTATATTTCCAAGCTGGCCATTTATCACTGCTTATTTGTTTAAGGTTCGGACTTTTTGTATATGTTAAGATCAAAATTGCCGTTTGTAAGTCATTTTAAAATGGGACCTGCTAAATAATCTGGTAACGCATTTAACAAAACAGACCATTGGACTGATTTGCAAATGTCGGTTAAAGCATTAAACTAGGATTATTTGTACGTTTAAATATAGACAATAGTTGTTTAGCGATACTCAAATCTTATCAATCTATCAAGAAGACAAATGCAGGTTACAACGATACTAAGAAATCGCATACTCTACAGAAAGGAAAGATACCAGGTATGTCGACAGGGTAAGCGTCTTAGGTTATGCATGCTTCACCCGCAACATTAAACCACACTCTGTCAAAATGAGTATAACAGTTGTTCTCAAACCTGTATTCTAATACAATTGAATAAGTCGTAAACATATGTTATGTAGTAGACATTTCGTAGTTGTAAGGATACGAAGAAATACGAATTATTATATTAAATTGCTTACATTAAATTACAGATGCTTATACGAATGAAACAATTGAATGTGATTGCGATGGAGTTCCAGCAATTTATAATGTGTACCGGCTAGATCAAATATCAAAATGGAGTGCAATTGTCCGCTCAGTTAATTTGAATAATGAAACATGCACTTTTCACAAGTTCCCTTTCCCGTACCAGAGAAATGGTAAATGCATCTGTGTTGTTAGTAACAGTATACCAAATAAAAATGGAAAGGTTCGACAGACTAGGTCAACAAATGTAATATATGCAGGTACGATATTTTAGTTTGAAAAGTCATGCGTAATAACGTGAGATACAGAAAAGTTTAAAATTTGAAATTTCGATAATGTTTGTAAGTTTTTTAATTTTAGAAAGATAAATTAGAAAAATTGAATGCTTTGTTTGACGTGTTTACGATTTTTTAAACATGTTTCATTATTGTTATGTAGACTGTATTGCTTAAAAAGAGCCCTAATTATCCTCACCTGGTATGTGACGTCATGTAAAACTAAATAGCAATAATGTCTATGAAATTTTACACTTTTGATTGTATTAATTCCGCAGTTGATGGCTCGAATCTTAATACTGATTTTCTGAATTGATACAAAAACCCCTGTCTGTTAATTGACACATTCAGAATGAAATTGGAAAATGAACTAAAGTCACAAAAAGAAGTGTTGCACAAAATGAAGAACGGTCTATTGTTTGCCTCTTTGTCTGCTACACAGATCCCTTCAACCGATCAACTTCTTTCTACTTTCACTTTGTCAGATGTTTCTCCATTACTCCTTGTGTTCTCTATGCTAAAAATTCCTGTATCCATTGGTCATACTTCTGGTGTCATAATGGTGTAATTTATATAGGATAAGACTGTGAAACACGCTGTCAAAATATTTGGAAAATTCTAGAATAAGCACATCGGATAGTTTCCCTTTATGCAGTTAATTAAAACTATTGTCAATATGTTCAGGCGAATCAGTTTTCTTATTCATGAATTTCAAATTTTATATTCCGTTATACCGATGTTGTAGCATTTTTGAATCAACGTGATGTATTTTGATTGTATATCGATTTTTCCCAGCTAAACAAGATAACATTTATTTTCTCAGGTCCGCCTGAATTTGCACCAGAGAACAAACATATAAAAACTGGAAGAATAGGACAATCGATAACACTATCGTTTATAATCTACAGTCACCCTAATGTTGAAGACATATCTATAGACAAAATAGGACAAAATCAAACCAACAGCAAGAAAATACAAAAAATCAACATTATGAAATCTACATTGCTTTTCACAGAGTTTGACAACATCGTAGGAATTGAAGGTTATGAGATTTTGATTGAAAGTGATTTATTGAGCACAGACGATTTTCAAGCCTACCGCATTACAGTAAAGAATCGCTTGGGAGAAAGCAATTATCGTTTTGAAATTATAGATATTAGTAAGTAAATTAAAAACAGAAACAAACGACACCAAAAGTACAATCAAAATCATAAGTAACAATGCTAAACACGAAAAAAGTATGAAAAGATAAAAAAAAAAGTTACAATATACAATGTAAAAAAGTAAAAACTTCTCAACCGGATGCTCACCAAAAACTCGGGATCATCTCAGGTGCTTCAGAAATTTGAGTTTATCATGGTCCACATTGCACTGGTCAGGTTGCCCATGGTTAATGCAAATTTGGTAAATAGCTACATACTGATGTCGCAATAAAAAAGCGATAGGCATGTGGCTCTGGCAGTTGAGACATATGGACTATGGTAGCGTTAGTGATACTTACATTGTGCTCTTATTATGATTGTCTTGAAAGAAAGTTGCTAACACATAATATTACTGCGTTTCATCGCTTTGACAGTTTTCAGTTGCCAACTTGACCCAATTGATCAACACTGAATATATTAGACTTAGATAACCACTAAGTTAAATTATTTCAGGTAGTCACATCTTGTTCCTTCCTTTATCGCTGATAGTTTTCCAACGATAACTAGCCTCCATTGTATATAGTGAAGAACTCAATCTAAGCAGTGCCACCTGCGAATCATATACTGATAACCAGCAGTTTTTCGTAGCTTAAATTTCATTTTGTGCTTGATGTTTTATATCATTGTTAGTCTTTCGGTTTTTGTTATATGTTTGTGTGGCACTATTTAGTTCCTTCAAATCATGGTTGTTATTTCCACTTGCCTTGGGTATATTAGGATCTTTATATATCTATAAAAAAGCATTTAACAAGTTCTCGTGACACCAAGAGCTAAACCCTATAACAAAACCTGATAATTACACCAAAGTATGTTCTTTGTTACTGAATCAATTTCAACTGCAGGTTATAACAAGCGCTTCAACCAATTTGAAAGTACGGCTGTCAAACTTCCACATAAAAATTATTTACTTTACTGTGTGTAGCTGGTTGCCCTTGCGACACATTGCGTAATTTTTTCACTGATGGTCATGTTGAAAGGTTTCCTGAATTATATATTTTTTTAATGATGCCACGATAAAGCCCTATGTGAATATGGAAGCCTTTTATTTTGGCAGGCATATTATGTTATAAACAGTGAGAGTAAGAAATCAAAATCATGTGCCATTTTCAAAGAAAGATAAGGTTCATTTTTGATTGATGCATATTTCATTAAAATGTCTAACGTTTCATTAACTTTGTTTTAGATTGTCTATGTTAATTATAATTCTGCAACATACGTATGAAGCAAACACGTCGACGTTATTATTTTTTAGTTTGTTGCTAACAGACAAACAATCTTCTTTCACAAACGTATAACAACATAATTTGTCGCCATGAAAAACTTGATTAACTAAAAAAACACGTTTAATAAATATAACTATTTCAGAGAATCTCCCGTTGAGTAATAGAAACAAGGCCTTTTTCGTAATACTTTGCAGCATAGCTACAATTATATTTGTTAATATGATCATTATTCACGTATGTCTTTGTTTGAAACATTTAAAGACTCGGAACCAAAGACACTTTAGTATGCCTGAAGACGACAATTATCATGCGTATGATGATATTGGAACGATTTTGTACCGTACTGTCAGAAACTTAATTTCGTCAGACACTATTGAAAATCCAAGTCAGAACCCGACAGAACAACATGCAGATGATATCTCAACTGTGATTGATCTGCAATCAACTGATGCTAATACAACGGAATTGAATGCAGAATTTCTCGATAATGGTTTACTACAACGTGATGTAACAGAATTGCAAGGACAACAAATGTCTATCTCTTCGGATGACTCGAGTCTTTCTAATACAGATGTATCGCAGATACCGCCCACTGCAATAGTTGGGAGTGAAAATATCCCTAATTTCAATCAGATTGATAACAGTAAAATTCAAGAATCATCAAGTGACCAAAAGGAGTCAAACTAGTAGTGACTCTGATAGTGACACATCACATCATGTTATGGTAGGCAATGTTGGAGATGGATATGAACACGTTTACCAAACGATGAAGCAAGATTATGCAGACAGTCATCAGTATATTGCAATCACAACAGCAAGTCATAACAGTCTCTCTTCTTCGGAATCTAATAAAAGCGAAAAACAAAATATTCAAAAGAATCTTGCAAAGGAAGCGATTTACATTTATCTACAATTTTAACGTACATTCTAACAGAAGTAAAACGCAATTTAAAAATTTAGTGTGCAAACTGTAGGAAATAGTTCATGAATTTGCTGTATCCAACATGATTGCAAATCAGGTACGATATTCTGGACGACGATATATGATTTCAATAGCATGCTATTAAACGCTTTGAAATTGTCTTTACGGTGATAATTTTCTTATACGTTATAACATAGCATTGTTTTTGTTTTGTTCATGTGTATCTGTACCTTGTACCTTCTTTGTTATATCGGAATTTGTGGAATTTGTCTGAAATGATATGTGTAAGCCGGTTTTATTTAAATCTGAATTTATTGAGAATGCTGTATTTGGTTCAAACCTTATTTTGTATGTAATGCGATAATTTGGTATTGATTTTTGATGCATATATGTTTAAAAGCCAAATTTAATTCTCTACGATCATATGAAGATTGTTGAAGACTGTATTTTGGTCTAAACATATGATTTTCTGAGCAGAATGAGTTTGCGTGGTTACTGTTATATTGATATAAACATTAAAAATATTTTTAAAAAATGTGTTAAATTATGCTGTTAATCGTTTACTGTATATTGTAGAATGTATAAATACGCAACGACTACCATCCTGATTTGGGATGTTCAAACAGTCATAGTGGCGAAATATGCTATACTCTGTGTAAGTTTAAGGACTTTACTGCACCGTTATATTGTAACATAGTGTCCGTTTGTGTATAGAGAACATGTGTGTTAATTTCGTTCGCTTTCATGGACTTGCACTATTCTCTAGGAATGGCCAATTTAAATTTGTGAATGATCCTACAACTGTTTCGTAGTGTATAAAAATTTTTGTAAGTTATCACCTTAGCAATGTTAAAGTCAATGCTTTGTATTTGTTGTCCAGTTTTTTTAATTAAAATTCATTTGTAACTATATCGGATTTTGGTATAACGCTTAGTTTACCCTTCAACTGCATTTTTCTTGAAGATGTAAGTGAAGTTAATGTCAAACATGTGATCCTTGCTATTCAGAAGCTACATATAGGTTAATAACGAAAATTAATTACAATGTAAACTTTAAAAAATAAAATCCGTTTTAACTTTGCCTTGAATAAATTACCCCAATTGTCAGAAGAACAAATATACTGTTGAAAGTGCACTACTAATACGTTTGATCATGTATGAGCAGTCATTAATTATAATATGATCTAATGTGCCAGTAAAGACTCGTCTTCGAAAGTCTGACATGATGATAATTAAACTTACCCCAACAGTTTTACAGATATAATGTATTGGATAAAAAACATACTGTAAAATGAGCATTACGACAAAAAGGTATACAATGATAATTTCCAAATTTAACCACATGCTAAGGAATAAACATAGAAACAAGACTAAAATATAACAAAAATGCAGAATAGTGTCCAACGACTACTAACACATCTTTTTCACTGAAAATTAATATACTTTACTATACTATAAATGATTTTCCTAGGGAACCAATGACTTAAAACAAACACTTTAGCTCAGACATTGTTTGTTTTTGGATCGTTTTTTACGTAGTGTTCAATGACAAAACTTCCATGCATATTCGCGCCGAACAAAATCAAACACTTTGTTTTATAAAGTCAGTCGACCAATATCAAATAAAGAAACTTAAAATTGCCGTTAATACTGCGGTGTCTTTGACTTGAGGCGATAGTCAGGGAAGGGAAGACTACCATAGACAACGATAATCTTTACTACTTTCCCAGTTAACAGATTATATTTACATAGGACATATAAGCAAGAACAACAAAGCAGTAAATTCCCACATTTGTCCAAACATAGTGCGTATTATCCCTGTTATGAAAAATAAAATAATTGTACGCACAGGTTTTTAATCAAAATTATCCATCCATATTATAACTCGTTGTCAATTTGACATTCCCGTTTTCCTCGCATTTTAATTCGTGTTCGCTGATTGGTATTGGAAACATATTTAATATTTTGCTGTTTGTTGCTTTTTACTTCATTTGTTATCTTCGGTAGCGTTTAAAGATTTCAACATTACTTAACTATGAATATTTCAACATTGTTGAAACCATTATTCAAAAAAAGCAATTTATACAATTTACATTTATATTGGTTCTAAAAGGAATATGTAAAATGTAGTTATAACGGACGATGGAAAATGTCTTATCTTAGATTTATTTATTCTTGAGAGTTGGAGAAAACAGAAAACTTAAAAAAAATGCATCGCTCATTACATGTTCTAATGCATGTCTCTATGGCGCATAATGTGCGTTTTGTATAATTTCTGTCAAACGTATGTCGGTTTTAGCGCTTTGTATAAAAAAAAAATGTCATTCCAAAAAGTAGACATCTGATAATTTTGTAATGAAAACATTTAATTGATTTGTCTGGGACACAATGTGTTTTCCATGCATATGTAATTCGTAAACTCTACAGTCTAACAGTAAAATAATACACATGTGTTTTTTGTGTTCTGTAAAAATACACATAATGTAGCTATGCATGTATTATTTTGAAATTTTATTCATATATTCTGTTTGGACATTTTAAAATGTTTAATGTAAATCACTGTTGTCTCTGAAAACCTTTATCAAGCGAATTAAGCGGAACAAAGAGAGGAAACAAGTCATTAAAATCAACTCTAAACTTGTCCAACAATTGCAATTGCAGAACTGAAATAATGAAAACAATTGTATAAAACAAACTGTCCGTATCCTCTCTATATTTCCCGTGTGAATGGGATAGATTACATGACACAATATCCATAATTATTGTTTGTTTAGTCTAGATATAATTGTGTCTGCATTAACGGAACAATAGAAGGCCATAGTAACCTTGTCGAATTTTGACTTGACATTGTTTGTGATTAATTCAATACAAATGAATTAATAATAAAGTTTGGCAAATACGTATTTTTTTATTTGTTTGTAAATCTGTTTGGTTTTGTTATATGTTCACTCTTTTTGTATATTCCTATGCCCGTCAGGTCTTTCCTAGAGGAAACGTAAAATTATAGATACGTTATCCTTGAATGCACAGGTACAGTAACAATCTTAAAAGAAAATTTGGATATGATCATATAAATGTGTTGGTTTTCTCATTATAATTGTTTTACATGTTGTTATCAATGGGTCTTTTATGAGATGAGTTTTACTTACTGTTAAAGGCCGTACGGCAAAATATAGACGCTTATAGTATACGTTATTTGTTTTTCTGGTGGATACTTTTCAAAAATAAAGTTTTGAACTATGTGTAATAAAATTATGAAAACAATAGTAGGGGTCAGCGGGCAAAATTTTTATTGACACTACATGGATGAAACTAGATTATTCCAAATATCTGACAAAAAGTAAAAAACAAGAGTATAAAACATCATTAATATCACAGTAAGTTAAACTAATAGTTGGCTTGTTATACTTTTACCTGAGGTTTTTATAGTTCTTAATAATCTATATTTTCTATTTCATAAAGTTTAGTAAATATTGATCAACGATATTGGTCGTACAGCCCGTGATAACGTTTCCCTCAAAAACCAACAATTCCCGTACGACCGGTAAAAAACGCAGGCACGCAAAAAATATTTACCGTGCAAAGAGCGTCATATGACATACATGACACACATGATTTGAATATTAAAACCAATAGTTCGGTATATAACACAGGTCATTTTGTCCAAATCATATCATTCTAGAAACATACATATAGTTAAAAATAGCAGAGATTTGTTATTCGTTCTACTAGTGGTTTTCATATTTATTCCTGCTTTTTCTTATGAGTTGAGTGTACAATTTGAAGTGTTATCCAGTAAATCAAGTGGTATATCTAAATACTTTGTATTTCTTAGTTGTTGTTGTTGTACGTCGTACTACATGAATTTTACAGTTTCAATATCTGCCATTTACTTTGAAGTCAGTCATTCCACAAAATCATCCACCCCTTTCAATTTGTGGTTAATATATATTTGACTTAGATATCTTTTTTTATGTTGTTCGCACTATAATTTAGTGTGCCTGAACAGTCTGAATTTATCGCTGTCGAAAAATTGACTGAAAGACTGAACATGACTTAATAAATTATTTTTCAGACTTTTCAGAAGATGTTAAGATCAAAATGACTGTTAAAAACTAAATTTCATTTACATGTTCTAGTGTTGTGATCAGTGTAGATAAATAAAATGATAATCATTTAAAAAAAATGTTTTTTTATTACTTGTTATTGTCTATGAAATAGCTGTCAGTGACTGCGACTACTCTAAGATCTGTACTTGATGTCTTTTTGTTGTGAGGATGTATAAGCATCCTGCCACGTCCACTCTGTGTTTTTGTTAGATGTATACCTATTTGTATCCATCTGATGAGTTAAGGCTTTTTCAACTGAATGTTATAGTTTGTTCTTATGTTGTACTGTTACGCCACTGTCCCAGGTAAGAGGAGATTTGGCGCCCGCTAACATGTTTAACCCTGGCACATTATATGTGTGCCTGTCCCAAGTCATTAGACTGTAATTTAGTGGTTGTCGTTTGTTTCTGTATATCATATTTGTTTTTCGTTCATTATTTTGTACATAGATTAGGCCGTTAGTTTATTTGTTTGAATTGTTTTACATTTGTCATGTTGAGGCCTTTTATAGCTGAACATGCGGTATTATGGGTTTTGCTCATTCACTAGTAACGGGTTTTACTACTGAAACGGTCATTTTAAACTAAACAACTCTTAAATGCCTGAATTTACCGCAAGGAAAAATGTCAAGATCTTTTTCAGTTGTTCAGTACATGTTCAGTACACTAACTTTCGCGATCGATTAAGTACCAGTCAGTACTGGTTTAGGTAATTAAGAAAAAACCCGTAGCGTTAAATCCAGTACTGTTTAGTACATTTTAGTACACGTCAGTTCATCGATAAAATAGTTGATTGGGAGTTTTCAGTAGCATCCAGTACCAGGTAAATCTATCAATTTTGACATAAAATTGTTTGTGCAGATTAATAAGGTTTGTCTCCCTTTATTCGAGCTTGTTTGTAATACCCTGATTTCTCAATTATATTCATGTCCTTCCGTGAAAATTTGTTTGCTTTGTTCAATTGTCCAAAATAAAATATATGTGAGGGTTAAATGAGCATAAATTACAACTAAAATGAAATATATTTTTTCGGAATTGCGTACAAATTTACCTAGCTTTAACGGCTTTCGGTAAAATTCTACAACTTTTAACCTTTAAAAAATGTATCGTCAATTGATTAAATCGGACTTGACAATAAGACTTTGTTATTGTAAAAATCAATTTTAACTGTAACTATGACATGTTGTTTTATGAGATTAAAATTCATTGAATATCATTCAATTTGCAATGTATATTTGTTCATGTTTTAATATCAAATATACTCTATTGCAATCATAAAAATATAGCAAGTTTTCAAATGGAAAGAAATATTGATGATCGAAAATAACTTTTACATAAAAAATGTAATGTATTTTTTACTTCTTTTTGGTAAATTGTATCTATAAAGATTATGTTCCGTAATGACAGGAATTTTTATTCGAGGTCTGTAAAAATACTAGACACAAGCTTTTATTAATACTTCGTTAGTTAGCGAGTAAAAAAAAATCGAAATTTATAACCGTTAAAGAATATTGTTTATACAGCATAAAACATAAAAGGCTCCTTAAGTCTCCATTCTTTGCTGCATAATGAGTCGCTAAAAAACGACGATTTTCAAATAAAATGTCAAAAAATAGTTGTCAAATCCGTGAGTAAATACGTAAATACGTAAACCGTAGCAACAAATACCATGAATTGTGTATTTTAGATATTCAAGATAATTGAAATAAAAATGATCACACCCATCCCCCCCCCCCCCCCCCCCGAAAAAAAAAAACAAAACATGTATGATAGCTTTTTGTTTTTTAAATTACATGTTTAATTTGGATATTGGTTGGCTTGTATTTTACTTGTTTTCTGGTGTTTTTCTTTTTTTGTAATGACAAATGAAATAACGAGTCTAATATTTATAATCTTGTATTAAATAAAATTTTGACCAAAATAAAAACCCAAAATTTGTTAAAATTACTTTAATAAACGAGTATTCAATTATAATGTCCATGCCGTACCAAAAAAGCACCCGGAAAATAGCAGTTTGATAAAGGTATTCGTATATACCCGGCAAATAACAAAAAAAATTTCTGTACTTTCAGCATTGTCCAGAATACTATTCATGTCCATATATTGAAAAAAAATACATTTACGGGCCGACCATTTAGCTTCAAAAGGGGGTATGTTTTTATTCTGAGTAAGAAAATTATTTAGTTTTTCAACGCTATCACCCAGATATTTTTTTTCGAAATTAGCATTATTATATACGGTATTCGGAAAATCAGGAATCAGAACATTATTTTGTCATCTGATTGACCACAATATATTTGTTTCTCACAAAATTGGGGATCAATAAATTTTTTAGGAAAATAACATAACTCCCCCTTTGAAGTTACATGGTCAATCCCTTAGTGTACTGATATGAATAGTAATATACTGGAATTGTTTGAAAAAAAATATAGTTATTGATGCCAACGTAAATATTTTAATAAAAAAGACAAGAAATATGTCAGTGAAACAAAAAGTTCAAATCTAATTGAAATTTAAAGTGCCCATGAACTCACTGATCATGCACGAGTGATTCTATTCATAAAAAGTGTCCCTGTAACAACTAAAAAGTGTCCGTGTATCATCTAAAAAGTGTCCGTGTAACACCCGTTAATGTACTGTTTTTCTATAGCTCTGCTGGGGGCAAAGTCGTACAAATGCATGTAAAGTGTGCGCCGATACGGGTCACCGAACACTAAACACCTGGTTATCGAATTAGCCTTATTCGGCCACTAACATTACGGTACGTCTAAATACCGCTCAGAACATAAAAAGTGCACTCAGGACATGTAATAGATGTTTTAGTGTGCGTTAAGGGTATGCATTCGATAGATAATTTAATTTTTGATCTTATAATTTTTGTTTTCATAAAATCAATTCAATATTTAAAAAGTTATTTAAGTTTTTATCGACACGTGCCGTTTTTGGGGATATGCATAACCAATTATCATGTTGATTAGGTCGTTTGGTCTTTAATAATTAGGAGTTTCACTGTAATTAGTGACGGTAATAAACACATACAAGTAAACTTGGCAAACAAAAAAGGTTTCCCTTTGAAAAATAATAAACATACTGTTTTTGCAAAAATGTTAAATAAACTTTTCATTTTGTTTGTAAATATTGAAGCCAATTGAGAAATCTTCACAAAGTCGGGAAATTTTCCATTCAATTTATTTCATTTGAAAACGTTAAAAAATATCGATAAAATTCATTGCAAAATGTGGCGTTCTTGGGGGTCAAAACCCCCGTTTAAACAGCGTTTGTCTCTTTTTGTCTATTGCCGAACATTCTAAAAAATAATGAAACTCGTCGCCAATATCACCGGAATTACATAAAGTACAAATAAAATGTTCTCTCTTATTATTTTGTCATCTACCAATTTCAATAGAAATTTTTGTGTTCAAAGTTCTCAATCTACAAAAAGAATCACTATTTTTTGTTATATAGAATATCAAAGTAGGCTTCGCAAGTTAGACTTTTTTGCATAGTCTTTAATCGTCCCCCCCCCCTAAAATGAGAAGGTCCGGTAAGGGCTAATTTTGGCCTAAAATTTGACTTACATCTGATGAAAGATTTTTTATATTTTTTAAACACTTAAGTGTCTATTTCAGTCGATTCAATTAGTTTTTTGTAAAATATTTTAACTGATTTGGTCATTAAAGACGCTGAAATTCAAGCTTAAGTATGAAAATCTATCAAATATGCCATAAAACGTCACTTTTCAGATTTTTTTTTTGTCTAAAATGAAAGTGGCCGCATTCGTGTTCAGTCTCAACCTTGATATATCTGATGTAATATCATCAAATACAACATATATCTAAATATTAAGACTGAACACAAGTGCGACCACTTTTAATTTAGACAAAAACCGTCTAAAAATTAGCACAAATGTTAAAATTGTGAAAATTTTAATAATTTTGCATGAATTAATGATGCTAGTACCTGATGCATGTGCATTGTATGGTAAAAAACAACCAATATTTATGTAACGAAAGTATTATGCTTTTCAATAAATAGCTAAAAGCTTAAATTTTAACAAATTTGTAAAAATGCTATATTTTGGGGTCAAAATGGGGTCTTACCGGGCCTACTCCTTTCTTGCAACCCCTGATAGTGTTGAACATTATTAATAGACAGCTTACATATGCAAGTTTTATCTAAAAAATATTTCGTCATTAAATCTCATTCTTGTCCAGTAATACATTTCTTGAACTTACTGTACTTATCAAAATTCGATTTTCATATGATCAAATCTCAAATTAGTAAGATTTAATTTCTTATTAAAATTGTTCTTGTCCAGTATTACTGTACAAGCCTTGAATGAATTTAAATAAATTCTGAAATATTAATTTATTTCCGCTTTCCTCTCAGTTTCTGTCGTTTATCATATTTAGGTATTTTTCTAATATTCAAAATTAAAGTTTTTTGTATCACACTCCGTGCAGTGTGATACGAGAAATATGTCTTCATGCAAGAAATACATAACAGGTCACGATCATAAGAGAAACTGTATTAAAATGCATTGAGTGGGAGTTTTTATTTTGTACTTCATAATCGTAAAAATGCACTACGCATAAAGTAAATTTAATACATGTATCATTAAACAATTCGGAAACAACTTAAAAACATCGTATAACATGTATAATTCAATTTTAATTCTAATAACATAATATTTATAAACAATAAGGATAATCCAATCAATTTTGTTGATTGAATAAGTCACGGCTGAGTAGTTGTGTAATCAGTAACACGTGCCCTCATTATTTTATAAATATAATAAATATCTCTCGAAGTTCGTTTTCAAAATCTACCAAAATTTACTACTAAAATAAACAGCGTGCAACGAAAAGATATATCCGTCCTGTGTGCATATACGATAACTTTAAAGAGTCCTGGGCATTTTACTAGTTAATATCCATTTGTATTTTAGGTTGCTAGTTGACGTTATTCAACTTTATTAGTCTTAAGATATACATGTACATGTATTTATAATATTTTTAACAAATTTAATCATTCAAATATGAAAGAGGTCCAATTTGCTCATATAGCTTCTCGTGTAATTTGTTCATAGGGACAGACAATTAAAGGGGGTTATGTTTTTTTTTCTGAAAAAAAAATGATCCGGGAGAAAGAAAAAGAACTAGTCAGATGGAAAGTATTTGCCATTCATTTTAATCTTAAATTTATATTTAAAAAAAATCACGACAAAAAATAAATCATTTGAAATTAGCTTGGTACGAAAAAAAAAATCAGAAATCTTAATCTAGCTTATATAGTATCAAAGAGATATAACCTGTTATGTAGATTTTACGATTTTATGACGCGTCACTTTTTTTCACAGTCTGTGGTTCGGTTTGTAATGGTATATATTTTGTATTCTTTGTTAACATATACCTTTTTGTCTACTATTTTTCTTCAATCGATAGAATTTACTTTTAACCATCCACAATATTCATATCTAAAATTGACTGGAACGAATTCGATCATTGTGATCTTTTTTTCTAATATCCAGTGACAAATATTTCAGTGATCAAGAACAATAATAATGAGGTTTGCAAAGTAAGTCAACCGTGATGATGAGCAAATATTTTAACCGTCATCCGTCAAAGTATTATGTGGGAAGTGAGTGCCCTGCAACATATCATTTTAGGACCCCTCAAAAGTGTTCTTGCAAAGGTTTGTATGTGTCCAAGCACTGGCTTTACCCCGCCGGTGCATCAGGTGTAATGTCTCAGGCCATTTTATCCTGTTGATAAAAAATCAAGTGTATCAAATAAAGGAATCCCCTCTTTAACACACACAAACAAATAAGTAATTTGTTAGAATAAAAAGGTAGACTTGTCCAGGATTTTAACACGCGTGATCATCCTATATACATTGTTTTTTTTTATTATTATTGGCTTTGAATTAGCTGTCAGTAACTGCTGAGTACAGATCTGACTTTGTGGGGGATATATAAATACCATGCCACGTCGAGTCTGTGTTTTTGTTAGATGTTTTTCTACTTTGTATTGATCTGATGAGTTAAGACTTTTTTGACTTGGGCCTTTCATAGCTGACTATGCGGTATGGGCTTTGCTTATTGTTTAAGGCCGTACGGTGTCCTATAATTTCTGTGTCATTTGGTCTCTTCTCGCGAGTTGTATCATTGCCAATCATACCTCATCTTTTTTTTATATCTATTATATTTTTTGTAAGTGTTTTATCATTTCTACAGTTTGGTGTTTCAAATTATCGATGTTGCATTTACCTTATAACCCTTTTTACATAAGCGCCTATCGTAATGTCATAGACCATTACATAGAACGCTAACTCCCTAACTCTGTTATGCGTTTATAACGGTCAGTTTCATTAATAATTCATTTTTATGTACAATTATCATGGAATGTAGCCTTATAAGCTTAGAATATATTAATAAACCGATTTCCATAACGTACCAGGGATGACTTAGATTTATATTCCTCTTTCTAAGTCTACAGCCTTGGATCAACTCAATATAATTGACATATTTGTTAAGTAAACGTATGTTAAAGGGTTGAATACAGAGTATAAGATATAAAAACGAATTGACAATTGTAACCTTTTTAGCAGTTTGGTTTAGATAAAAATAAAAAAAAAAAGCAAAATATTCCTTGGTTAGAACAGAAAATGCAATGTGTCAAAGTTTGTTAAGAGGTGAACATGAATGCATGTAAGCATCCAACTGTCGGTAAACTACTTCATTTATTCCAAAATAAATATATCTAAAGAAAGTGACAATTCTTATGACCTTGTCATGTGTAGGAGCGCATGTCTCACCTATAAAAGATAAATACAAATGCATAAAAACGAAAAACGATCAACTATTTATCTGACAGTTTTGTTTTTTAGTTTGCATGTTTTAATATGGTTTTTATTTAAGCAATCCATATATGATCATTATTTAAGGTGACAGATATAGCTATCGATAAAAAAAAAAAAAAACACATAGAATTATGTTTGACACATCAATGACTTAATGCTATCTTGTAATTTAAAACTGCACAAATGGCTGAATATTGCTTAATGTTGACATTTTTTTAAGTAAAGGTGAAAGTTACCAAATGGATATTTAAACTCATAAGTCAAAAACAAACTGACCATGTCATGGCAAAAAACGAAAAACAAATAAATAAGACAAACAACAGTACACAACACACAACATAGAAAACCAAAGACTGAGTTAAACGAATCCCACCAAAATCGGGGATGATATTAGGTGCTCCATTATGATGCTCATATCCTAATCCACAAGCGACACCTGTCGTTTTTCTCATATCAAATATGTTGTATCAAGGGATTGGGCATCGCGCAATAGTGGATTGATAATTGACTCTTAACTAATCACCGAATTTATAAAGCATCGGTTAGTAAATTTTCTAATCATAAAACGTAACTAAATATGATATTTTGAAATTAAAAACAAAGGATAGACAATATTGTTACCGATATAAACAAAACAAATACTAAAAAAATTTAAAGTTTAAAGAACAACACTAATAACAATAACATAAACTGAAGCAAAAGCAACACGAAACCCTTTTAAACAAAACTAGGTCTTATCCCAGATGTTCAGAAAGCTCATGGATAAGATGATTCTGCTCCTCGTGCTTTACCTACCGTAATGCTTATGGAGGTGAAAATAACAATAAGTTTACTTGACAAATTCTTTAAATCGATTCCAGAATTGTAGTTTTATTAATGTTTCTTGAAATATTAAGAAAAATGCGCTGAACCATTGAAGCGCATGTAGGTCATGGTTAATCTGCAATAATTTTTAATAAAACGTGCTCTTTATACATGAAACGGGCTGCCTCCCCTACGTTTCTACTGTTAATGCAACTCATCACTAAGTACTTTCTCTGAATGACATTTTACCCTATTTTTCACACTTAATTATGATTATGAAGGCATAAACTATTTCTGTTTGCAAAGTGTTAAGTTTAGCATAATACATTTTCACTTACCACTGTGCATCCAGAAATAGTTTAGGCCTCCATAGTCAGAATTAGGTGTGAAAATAGGGTATATACTAAGTATGTTGAACGAACAAATGTTACATTATGTACATAAGAAAATGCCTGTACTAAGTCAGGAATAGGACAGTTGTTTTCCATTCGTTTGATGTATTTACGCTTTTGATTTTGCCATTTGATAAAGAACTTTCCTTTTTAAATTTTCCTTGAAGTTCGGTAATTTTGTTAATTTATTTTTTATGCTGATGTGATCTGAATAGGGATCTGGCTTTGTACTACAACATGAACGCATACCTTATATATGGGTAACCCATGAAGCAACTCACTTCAAACTAGATGGAGCATGGTAATCAAAGGATTCTGTTTAAACGAAAGCCGTATTTGAAAAAAAAAAAAAAAATGGATCATTTAGTTTTTTCAATTACTTAATAAATTGATATCTTGCGTCTTTGAATTTTCAAACTAGTGTAAATTGAGAATGTGCAAAAGAAGATACTCGTTTCATAACATGCATAAGTTACATTTCAATCCTGGTATCTATGATGAGTTTATTGTATTGATAATCGCTTACAGAAAAGGGTATCGAAAGGTCACTTTCTTAGACTACATACAGGTGATACACAATTGGTAATATCTTAAATTCACGACCCAGTACCTAAAGCGAATTATTATGACATTTGGACACTTTGCCATTCAATAAGTACGAAATGAATTGGCAAATACATGCTCACTAAAGTAATGCAAGTAAAAGAAAATATGCTTAAATGTAAAAATGACATATATGACTTAAAATGTATCTGTCATCTGTTTCTCCTCAAAATTCGACAAATTAAATCCTCATTAGAATAGTTAATCGAAACGGGGAATAATTCAAAGAGACAACAGCCCTACTTAAGAACAGAAACAAATACCAAGGCCTTCAATGGGTCTGCAATTCAGCGAGAAAATTTCGCACCCAGTTGCGGACTTCAGCATAAAAAATAATATATACTTATTCAGCGAAATGGACGCCACACTTAACTCTGAACAAACAAATGAACCAAAAACGAAAAAAAAAACATACAAGACTAGCATAGGCTAGAGGTTCCGGACTTAGAACAGACACAGAAATGCGGCGGGGTTTAACATGTTTTGTGAAATCTCAACCCCTTTCCTATACCGCTAGCAAATGTGGAATAAATAAACATACAGCAAAACGCATAGTAAAACTCAGTTTAATAAAGGCAAAGTAGTATACAGCTGTTCAAAAGTCATAAACCGATTGAGAGAAAACAAATCCGGGTTACAAACTAAAACCGAAGGAAACACATGCACTATAAGAGGAAAACAACGAAATAACAGAACACAGAAGTGCAACAAAAAACAAATATCAATACAACATTCATAGAAACAAACTATTAAATAACAACTGCCATATTCCTGATTTGGTACAGGACATTTTAAGAAAAAAATAGTGGGTTGAACCTAGTTTTGTGGCTAGCCAAACCTCCGCGCTTTATGGCGATGTTAAATATATCGCTAAAATGACAATATAACATGACGGAAACAGAGTACAAATAAATGCAAAAACACCAAAGACAGAGAAATACATAAATAAATAATATAATAGTACATTTCGACATATTAACCACAGAATAACAAAAGATGCATTGTAGATAGTAATCATAATGCACAATATCATTAATATTGATATACATTTTTTTCTCTAGTATATAATAGTCATTATTATGTCATGTATGTTAGCCCTTGTCTTTGGTTTGATGTTCATAACATGAATGAGAAATGCTCGGAAAGAAGAAATATTTGAAAAGAAATTTTGGTTTTGGAATGTTTATGTTGTTGCCTTATCTTGCTTGTTGTATATCCCTTTGCTTGTTAGAAAACCCAAAGTCTTCATTCTTGAAGATACGTTTAAAACATTTTGTAAATCTAACGATACAAATATATTAAGGGATTCTCACAGAATATGAACTAAACATACAAACACACGTTGCATTATGCCATATGTATTCTTTAAAATCAGATAAGCTAAAAGTCGGGAAACAAACGTTGGATATGAAAACAAATGTTAGTTTTCTCATTTGTAGTCGGTGTCCTTAACAATGTTTTATAGATTGCTGTGCTGCTTGGGTTTTACTCATTTTTAAAGAGCGTATAATCCATGTTTAAAATTTAAAGCAAAAAATTACAAACACACCCGTGATTTTTTAGATGAAAGATCATAACTTTACGAAATGTTCTCTTTAAGTGTAAATAAAACTACTTGTAACAGGGATTGTAAACATATTGTCGCTGCATGAGCTGATTAACCCTTATAACTGATTACAAAAAATGAATACAAATTAGTTCCGTGTTGTTGTGTAAATAAACGTACTAACCATAAGAAGCAGATTGTGTATTATTCAGATTTTCCGCTTAAAATAGACACCCACTTACGGCTAATATCAAGTTAATGAAATTATATTTCTAGGGACAAAATACGAAGTTGTCGACTTATGTTAATTTCTTAAGTAAGATGCATCTTTGATATTGTGTATGTTGATACACCTTATTGCTATCTGTCCACTATTACTTGCCATCACAGAAGTTCTCGTAACCAGGTTTTTTTTTGTGTTTATGATTGTTGATTTCACCCTCCTTTCGAGATTTTTATCGTTATTTCAACGACATCAAGTGCTCTTTCATGTTTGATATACATTATATACAATGATTCCCGTCATTGGTGTGCATGATTTCTTTGCCACTTGACATTAACAATACAAAAACCAATCTAAAATATCTCCGCTTTAATTACCATGATTACAGTAGTTTAATGACTTTAAAAATAATTGAATAATTACTAAATTATTGGTTTTGTTCTATAATTTCAAATTTAGATACGAAGAAAGAAAAAAACGAGAGTTGAATATCAATGAAAGGCATCCTGTTGCTGCATAGGTTGTTTGTCTGATGATGTCCACGCCTGATGTGAAATGTCTTATCAAGGAAACTATTCGCAAACATGTGCATGTTACTTTAACACGTTTAAACAATCTGAAAAGATGAAAAGCTAATATTCGAAAATGAACTTAAACAGAGAAATGTTTTCATAAATGTTGTGCGTCTCATTATCAACATAAAAAAAAATACGCACCACATCACAATTGAAACAGCTGTAGCAGTATAGTTATGCACATTATTGTTCTTCTTCTGTTTCTCCCTACTTAATCTAATCCGTTGAGGGTGCAATGTGAAGTGTAATTGAGCAAATAAAGTGGTGTATTGAAATGATATGTATTCCTTCGTTCTTGTACATGTAACTACATATATTTTACAGGTTCAACATCTACCTCTTTCTGTGATGTTATTCACACCACATAATCATCCAACCCTTTGAAATTGTGGTAAATATACATTAATCGACATGTATGACACCTCTTGTTCTAGTAAACTTTCCATGACGTTTTAAAATTATCGAGCTGATATAAGATATATTCACTGAAAATTGAACTTGATATCAGACACTTCATGATTTTTCGTGTGAAAAGACACTTAGAGAAATGAATATGAAAATGAATGAAATTGATATAAATAAGTTGTATTAATTTCAAAATTCATAAAATTCAGAAATTTTTATTTCTCCCGTTGTCATCTTTGTCCAATTTGTTCACTCTTCCTACTCTTTTTTCTTAAAATATGTGTATTAGGTTTGCTAGCAAGACGATGAGTCTGGGTCTCACATGTCTCATTTAAATAAACATGTTTTCGCGGTTTAACATCAGTCCTCTAGATATTAAAATAATATGATATCTCAATATCCAATGGCGTCATATGTTTTACGATGTAATGTGTGTCAGTGTGGATTCACATTGAAATGGAATAATACATATCAGGAAACGCTTTCATTTTCGAAGCACACAATTGCTTCATTTCAAGGTAATAGATGCAAATTTGACTTATGTCTTTGTTGTATTGATTCTTTATGAATTAAAATGATTTGATCAACATCAAAATCATATGAAAAAAGAATCAACTTAATAGACATGTGGACTGAAGAAAGAAGATATTTTCCATAGCGTGAACAAATTAATGGTAATTGTCAGACATTTGAGCTGAACATTTTTTTGAAGGATTACTTATTTAGTAACTGAAGACACAATACACTTATTTAATTAACCGGTTATGTCTGTTAATATTCGACTACTGCTAATGGTTAAATGGAAGCAGTATGCACAGGATATATGATATAAGTATTAACATGTGCAAAACTTTAAAATTGTTGTTAGAATTGTAACGTTTACACAATAACCGACATGTGTGACACCTCTCAATTTGGTAAACATTCCATATGTTCCATGACGTTTTAAAATTATCAAGCTGGTATAAAATATACAGAATGAAAATAGATTTAATGATCAGACAATTGCGAAAATTTAATTTTTTGGTGTTACAAGAAAGTCATTTGATTTTTTGCATGACAAACATTGAGCGAACTGAATATTAAAATGAATATAATTTTTATATATAGATGACAGTTATTGAGAAATGTGTGAGACATATGTAAGTTACACATAGAATAAAACTTTTTAAATACATAATACAGAATTTAGGAAATACAGGAGGAATTTTCAGACATTTCAAAAGGTTGGAAGACAAAATCTTTCATAAAAAGGGCACCATCCACTGAAGACACTTAATTATGTTATTGCAACTCATCACACTGTTGATTTATTAGAAATATACATCATCTTTCTCATACTAACTATATTGCTTTAAAACTCGGAAAACACATTTTTGTGTAGAACAACACGAATCAAGCATATCTATAGTACGTTTAAAAAACTTTTTACATTTTTTTGTAATGCTTATAATAATGTGTCAGGATATTGGTGGTAATTTTGCAGGACTCATTTTTATACCCCTCTGCACCATAACTTTGTCAATTTCTGAAACACCAGCCGATGCAGTTCTTCTTCTTTGGGAACTTGATTTTAAAATGTCTTTACAAGTCAGTTTGTCATATGCACTTTTGTCAACCATTTCTTCGGATGGATGTCTTTTGGAGGCAATATATTTTTTGGGGCTGTCATTTACAATATTTTGTTTATGTTGGCGTTTACATATAGTAATATATTGATTGTTTTTACAAAGCTGATTTGCATCGCATCCTCTCAAACAAAACTCTTTACAAGATCTGAAATCTTGCTCTTCATTTTCATTTTCTTCAAGAGTCGGTATAAATTCTACAAAGGATTGTTTTACATAAGATTTGCATTTTCGCTTTGAAGATATTGAACGATTTTTTGTATAATAGGATTCGTTTGGTTTAGACATTCGTCGTAAAATATCGTCTCCAACGTCATATTGTAGTTCTTTTTCAATTGTATTTGTTTCTTTTAACCTACTTTCTAACGCTTTGAAGTCTGTATATGAACATGGCAACATAGAACAGTTATTAAACTGTTCAATGTCATAATAGTAAAAACTGTTTTCTGCTCGGAGATGCTCTTTAAAAATACATCTATATGTTGCCCAATATTTTCTTTTGGTGTAAGAAGCAATATTTCTACCATGGTGATCAAGTATATTTGGATCTGCACCGTTGTTTAATAACAGATTGATGATACCAGTGGATAGTGAATGCCGTACAGCGTACATTAGGGGAGTACGACCTATTGGATCTTGCATATTAGGATTTGCACCCCCTGTGATAAGTATGTCGACAAGAGCAAAGAGGGAATCGGAATTCTTGTTTTCTGGAACAAAACTACAGGCTGCTAATAAGGGTGTTGTACCGTCGTATCCTCGACAATTCACGTCAACTCCACCATCAACAAGTAATTTTACCAGTTTTATCTCCCCTTTGGCAACAGCTTTCAGTAAAATTTCCTTTTCCTGACTCTACAAAAGTATGAAGTATATTACACGATGTATTACGTTATGCATTTGATTTTTTCTGTAAATGATAAAAGCAAATTATGTCATTTGCAATAGCTTAGTATCTGATAGCTTACACAACAACCATGCTAGAGTGTGAACTGTTGTTTGTAAGGCATATTTGCATATTCCAGTTGCTAGCTGTTTTTACGTTCTTACCATAAAATAGAGCTATAGATGACCTGGAGGTAATATAGCAACGCAGTAATTTAAGGTATTATTATTATTATCAACTTTATGTACGTGAAATTAAATTAAGATTTTAAAGGCAGAGTTTAAAAAAAAACGAAAAAAATACAATGACTTAAAGAAATAAATAGTAGATGCATTTAAAATTAATAGAATAAAATGAAAATGAAAATAATGCAAAGTTAGTTTATCATGCAAAAAACCTGTACTAACCTTATTCATTTCGACAATTTACAAATTAGAGAATAACGAAATAGGAATTTCATTTTTATACGTATCATGTTTGTAACTTAGTATTGCTACTACGCCTTTTATCTTAGTTGGCCAATAGAAATAAATGATTCAAATGTTCACACTGTCCGTAACACCTTCTTATCACCTTGCATGATTACACCTGCCCAAGCAATGTGAATGTGATGCAATTCTATAGAAGGTCGTTAGATTTTCGAATATCTTGCTGCAGTATCGTAAAACACTTTAATGAGACTGAATTCATAGTAGGTATACATGCAATCAAAATTCACAATTCCAAGAAAAGTAGAGAACACCACACCAAAATTCAAACACAACAAACCATAATTCACTACCTTAAATTTAAGACTGGGGAACACAGAAAAAAAAAACGGAAGTGAACTCGGGTGCTCTGAAAGTCCAAATGGAATACTGTAAATTGAGAAATTATTGTGAGGTTTTTATTATTACGGATTATGCGACTGGGTGATATTCGCATACATGAGAACTCTCATTCTGATATCTGATACATATTTGTGTATGCAGATTTCCCTGAATTGCAATAAAAAATCTCGCATTGTTGTCCTTTCTTCAAAAAGAAATATAAATGCACGCAATAATTTCTAAATTTACAGTAATATCTTTTTATGGTTTGGCATTACAATTGACATCCATCGATAGCGCTAGTGAGTAAGCCGGATCGACACATAAAGGTGTATTGTGTCATCCTCAAATATGGACAGAAAATAGGACTTTGTAGACCCTATGAAATTAAAGAAATGTAATATGAATGCAAATCAGACAACTATCTACAAGTGACCAAAAGCCGTAAATATGAGCATTTATAGGTTACCTCATGGGCATTACTGATAAACAAAAGTCATACCATATGGTAGGCTATAGAGTTTCCCATGATGACAACATGAGAAAGATAACTTCCTCATTTTACTAAAACTTTAACCAAAAATATTTTATGTAGACAACAATCAACTCCCAACACTTGATTACTTGATTACAGGCTTCTAATTTGGAAAACATGCATGCAGATGTTTAGGATTATCTGTTTACACAATTTTGATGTCCAAGTAATTTTTTTGTTTGCTTGGTATTTAAATTAGCGGTGTAACAATTAACTGATTAATCTTTTTGCAGCATCACGTCTCGTGTAGGCTTTTTGTAAGGTCGTAGACCGTTATGATTAATGATAACCCTTAAAGTCTGCAATACGTTTATAAAGGTCAATTTTATCATACGTTTGATGTATAATTACAAGAAAATGTGTTACTAAGAAATTAAGGAACATTTAAATGAACAATTACTATAAACGCACTAGTGATGTATTAGAGTTTCATCATTTTACCTAAGTCAACCTCCTCCGATCAATTTTAGAAGAATAATATATTCGTTATGTATGCAAATTTTGAAGTATTGAATTAAGATTCTAAAATATAAAAGAAATGGACAATGTTAACCTTTATATTTTATAGCAGTTTGACTTTTAGCGCACCAAAAAAAAAAACAAAAAAGCAAAAGTTCCGTTGGTTAGAACGTAACCTTTAATGCGTCGAAGTTTCTGAAAAGGTGATAATTAATGTATTTTAGTATGCAAATAAAAACATAATTCACTAAAATTAAATCCTATCCAAAAGCATGATAATATAAAGCTTGCCTTGTGCTGAACGTATTGATCACCTTAAAAAAGATTAAAAAAATGTATGAAAAACCCAATGATCCAGCACTATTTGTCTGACTTGTTCTTGTTTTTCGTTTTCTTGTTTTAATATTGTTTCTATGTTTCACATCAATATCAAATATGTTTTTAGATGACACGTATTATTTAGCATATAACAACCCTCAGAATTGTGTTTTACACATCTAAGTATGCTTCAACACCTTTTCAATTTATTTCTAAACTGCAAAAATTCAAAACCACCGAAAGTAGCATGATTTTGATAGTTTGTAAATAATATTTAGACATTAGTTAAGGTCTTACACAGAAAGTCACTCAGAAGACAAATACATCTTACACAAAGACTTCAATATGGAAACAAATTTAATTCATGAAAAGGCCTTACGATAAAAGATTATGTGTACAATGGCTGTTTTATGTTAAATACGTCAATTATAAGGCTTATGAGAATGACATCAACGTGACATCACAATGAAAAATATGAATGTTATTATTATAAACATAAATGCAAATACTGGTGCAAGCATTTAAGAAAAGTTTCAAGAATAAGACAATTGTTTTCTAGTCGTTCTGTTGGTTGATAAAGTCAAGCGTTTGGTTTTGTTAGGTTTTAATGAACTTCCCCCTTTTTCAATAACATTGGAGAAAGATAATTGTGCTAATATTTTTCTTCAATGTATGCAAATTGTAAGGCAATATAACAATTCGGTTCGTGGTTCCTTCTTTATCACATTTGTTAAATTTGAATTACTAATAAGTTGCCAATTACATGCAATTGCTATGAAATTTAATGTTTTCTCAAAATTTTAAATATATTTTGAAATGTTATATCGAAAATTTTTTATTACAAGTATTACTCTGATTGTTCCTGCCAGTGTTTGTTAAGGTCAACCTTTGAATACATTTGAAAGTGGCTTTTATAGGTACCTGATTTTGATGATATTCCGTTTTGTAGATAAATAAAGGCAACAGTAGTATTCCGGTGTTCAAAAGTCATAAATTGATTGAGGAAAAAAAAATCCGGGTTACAAACTAAAATCAAATAAAATAGATAAAATGTGAATGGTTCATAAATAACGAGACCAGCTCAAGACTTATAGTATCATTATGAACTATAGATATTATACTAACGTTTCAGAAAAGTAATTCCATTAACTTCATCATGTTTATCTATAAAGGTGTCACACCAATGTTTAGAACAAATGCATGCGTAAACCTACTTTGACACAACAAAGAGCCTTTGGTGTTGGTGTTTTCTAACATAAGCAACTGAATTTTCACGAATGCAATTTAACTTTGCTAAAATATTAAGAGAGCTGTAAAAATTGAAAAAAGGGTTAAATATATAAGAAATATGAATTGGTTTGAAACACCTTAACTGTAGACAGCAACGAAACAGAAAATCGGAAAAGAATTAATATTTTTGTTTTTAATTGATCATATTAATTGCAAGAAGTCACATTCAACGTTTCTTGTTGACAAAAAATGTAATATATTTAGTCCGTTTCAAACCATTTACCTGGATTTTTGCAATTTTTGATTTTGTAGGTTTACAATATGCATGCGTGTCAATCATTTAAAAAAAAAGCCTAATATTGCAATCAATAAACAGTTTGTTTCTCTAGTCATTAAAAATGAAACACATGATGTGAAAATTAAAATAATATATGGTTTAATTTGTGTTATGATACTTACTTCGAATTCAAAAAAGGTATAAGATACCAAATTGACAATCATAATTCATCAGACTAAGAGTAACCACCAAAACCATTGCAAAATCTGAAAACGTAGAACACTGATTAAAAAACACTGCAACAATTGATTAGTAACACGATTACCATAAACTTCAGTGACATATCCGTCGTGATACATTGGTTTTAAACTGTTCCTAGTAAGTACAAATACGGTAATTATTTTAATTCGATGATGTAACAATGGAGTTTAAGCATACATTATTATGACTACGACTTTTAAAACATCTCCTTGACCATGATCATATATAACGTGAGGGTACCATAATTGCACCTATTTGGCAGTTTGTGTTACCTCAATTTATTAAAAACAGACTAACGTTTAAATTATGTGTTTATTTTGTAGATGTATCCTTGTTTACTATATAGTTCCACGAATATAGTTTTGAATCCATACTGACTAATGGAAAATGGTTTGAACAGACTTCCTAACGACCCATAATTCTGTAATTAAGAGTACCTACATTGCACAAATCTTTTAACTTCATATCCGTAAAACTAATGTTTTGTGTCTTTCACCGCACTTTTAGAATAATTCGACAATAGTACATGCATTCTAAAAACAAAATGTAAGATATAAATGCCCGTAACTTATTTTAATTAAACATTTATAAAAGATGATTTTCTGCATGCGACGTTTCCGTTAAATTAACTTTTGGCTACTTCATATGTTGATAAATAATGTGACCGTTTGTTTTCTTAATCTTTAAGAATATTTAGCGATGTTGAAAGACAAAAATAGCAAATTATAAAAATATGAAATGATTAATCTGGAAGATTTGTTGCTTTTTTGGCAAGATGGATGCAAATTGGGTTCTCGGTTCAATTTGGGTACTTTGACGACGTTTTAAATATTGCATATAGGTCAACTAAATATCGATGGTAACAAAGGAACGCCTGGAAAATTAACCGAAATCAGTTAACAAATTCTAAATACGTTATAGTTTTAATAATTGTTAAACAGGCAATTCTTTTCTCCATCTTTTTCTTTGTGTAACAGACTTCAAAGCAAATAAATAATGATACTAAGTTCAGAAAACATCTACAAAAAACGTCATTTCGTAACCGCAAAATAAAACTTCGGATTTATTACAGCAAGGTATGTAGGGGAAGTCCATATGTTTACATGAATTATAATTTTGTGAAAGTTAGACCTGTCTTAACACTTTTGAATCTCTGCAGTCATAGTGGAACACATAACATTATATTCACAAAGTACCTTCCAAAACATTAATTACACGTTTGACTTATTTACATTTTGCTTATTCTTGATTTTTTTTATATTAAACAGTTAAATTCTAAAGGGTAAAAATATAAATTGAAATCGAGAAATGTTAATTTGAAAGTTGGACATGGCACCTTGGAAGTAAGACATGTCGCCTTAGAAATGAGAACTGTCACCTTGGAAGTAAGAGATTTTGCCTTGGAAATGAAAAAAAATGCCCCTTGGAAGTGAGAGACGTCGCCTTTGAGAAGTGCGAAATGGTACGTTAGAAGTACCAAAATGAGAATCTAAATTCGTCAAATGAAATGTGCAATATAAATCTAGTCACTACTAATTTGTTAATATCAGTTTAGACGTACTACTGGTTCTTACTCAAATCATGAGCTAGGAAGACAACTAGTTTCTCAGTATATCGTTTTACATAAAATATGAACAATATACGTGAACAGTTATTTAAAACAATTGTTATTGTTTTATAACAGTGGTAAAGTAGGTTTTCTCTTTATTGAAAAGTATTTACTTGTATTGGCTGGCATTTCGTTTATTTTCAAGAGTGTTAAGTTTCTTTTTAATTGCATCTCATGTAATGATATCAGAAACAAAGTACATTTGGTACAGCAGGAATGCATGTTTTCAAAAAATCTGAACACATCTGGGTATATAAATAAAAAGACATGCAATTTTAAAATCGTTAGTCAACACATAGCACTGGAAATAATAAAATACTACTTCCTTATCACACGCATGAGTGAACTTGATGAGCTTAAACTAGTTAATTGAACCAATATTGGTTTAGAAAGTAAGGGATAATGAAACACATATACTAAGTACATGCATTTCCTTGTTGCAAGGATTGTCTGACTTTGACTGCGACATGTTACAGAAAAGTAAATGTGATCACAGATCACAGACAAGAAGAGGAACTGTGAGTGATATAAGTACCTATAGTTTAGTGTTTTCAGTTGAGGGTGTTGTATGACAAATTGAACAATTAGTGTTTTAAACTCTTCAGTCAAATTGTGAACAACATTTTCTCAATTTCTTCTATATGTTTCATATAAGGTCTTACATATAACGTTACTTTTTTCTATGGGTAAGTTTTATGAGTTTCAGAAAATATGCAGAAAGAACGTTATATCATACACATGTATCTGTGAAAGGCAGTATACAAAATTAAAAACTGTGTCTGTCGGTTCATACTACGACGCAGCATGAACGAGAAAAGATGGTTCGAAGTTGTGAATGATTAGCTGTGTTGTATCGTGTAAAGACATTATTTACTGAATATCAAAAATAAGAAGATTAGTTAAACTGACAGTTTTAAGTCATCTTTTAAATGATCTGAAAATGTTTCATAACAGCTATTAATTCAAATCTAATTTCAACCAATTCAAATCTCATTTCAATCAATTCAAATCTCATTTCAATCAATTCAAATCTCATTTCAATCAATTCAAATCTCATTTTTTTACAACCCTATTGTCTAAGGTTTCGTATTTTTGTGATACTAACTGGAATGGAATATTGCACAATACCTTGTTTACAAGAAAGCCATGTAACAAATACGAGAAATACTAAGAAATGGAGATGTGAACAATGCTTTGTTTGCATGATATATTCACCTAAATGCAAAACAAATGTTTTTGTTGTACATCTTGTATATTTGTTATTTTGCTTTGCTTATGTACAAATGTATGAGTGTTTTTTGTTACGTGTGCTATATTTCTCACTATCTATGTACATTAATAGGTCGGTCAGTAAAATTGTGAATGCAAAAGGAAACCTCAAAGAAATAACGAAAAATTATAAGTGTAATTCTTAAATCAGATATTCCAAAATTATGTAGGGAAAATGGTTAGAATTAAATATATCATTGATACAAGATAAACAAGTTTTTAACGTTACGTCATCTCTTTAAAATTCATATATGCTTTGATGATACATTGTAGTTAAGTTAGTTTAGTTAAAGTTGACCTATTTGTGGTACTCAACTAAAATGTTTTCGAATCGGTCACATTGACGATATCAATCAGAAAAGTCTAATGTTGAAAGAAAGAATAATCATCTTCAATGATTAAAATAAACAATTCGTCAGACATATCTTAGTTAAGTTAATGACATATGATATTAAAATGGACATTCGTATTCTAGGTTTTTCTGCATAAACACCATCTGGAAAAAGGAAAAATCGCATACCTGTAGGAGCAAATACATGTTATTCTTTCTTATCGTATATCTTACTTATTGGTTATACATGTTTTATATCATTTGATAAAATCAAATTGCGCCCTAATTTGTGTTCATGCTTTATATATCATGTAAAATAAATAGCATCCTTGTTTGTTTTATTTTTTGGCCTTTATATTTCATTTTGATTTTTTTTTTAAAATGTAATAAGTTAAAAATCAGACACTTAATGTTTTAATGTCTAAAGCACACCATTTGTTTTATCATAAACACATTTAATGTTTTAAAGTTTGTATTGGTATAATGTTGTTTTTAATTATTGATCAATTAAACTCTCTGTTTAGGTTTTTATATAATTTTTGGGGTTTGTAAACTATTTGTGTCAAGCGAAAATGATGCAAGATATTATAAAACATACTAAAACATACTATCGTATAAAAATAAGAAGACGTGGAATTAGTGCCAATGAGACATCTCTCCACCACAGACCAAAATGACGTAAAAGTTAGCAACTATGACATCGTGCGACCATTGACAAAGAGCAAATCCCATACCGCATAGTAACCTATAACAGGTCTCAAAATGACAAATGTAAAACATTTCAAACAAGAAATCGATCTACCGAATTTATGACAAAGCAATACACGAAAAATAAATATGATATGCCACAACAAACGATAACCACTGAATTACAGGCTCCTGAGTTAAACGTGTTAACGGGCGCCCAACCCTCCCAATAACCTCTGACAGTGGTGATATAGCACATCATAAGCAAAAAATATAAAAATCAGTTAAAAAAGGCTTAACTCATCAAATTGATACAGCACAAAAACAACTTTAACAAAAACAAAGACACAAAGTACAGATCTGAGAGTACTCGCAATTACTGAAATATTGTTCGTTAATGTTTTACTACTATTGGCTCGGTATCACTGCTTGAGGACTGCTACTACAATAGAGTACTATTCGCTTACCAGAAAGCACTTTCATTCTGATATGATCAAAATGCTACATTTAATTTGTAAAGGAGTAAGTTTGGTACGGGTCAAACTTTGCTCCAATTATTAAGTTCAATGTTTCAGGATAAAACGTGTTTTAAGTTGATGAAAAGACATATAAGAAAGTTAAATAAAATTATGTTTGCCAAAGTTTTATTTTCAAGCATTGATTTTCATATCCCAAATAGGTTAGGAATAGAGGTTTTTGCGACATTGGACAAAATCGCTTTTATAACAAATATTATGCTAAAATATCTATGTTGTTAACGCCTGCGCTCATTTTTTTTCCTCTCCAAAACATCAATGTAAATTTACCCATTTTCATAGAATTTTCGCGGAAAATCAAAATGGGTGCTATTTGTGACGTCATGAATAGCACGCAAAAACATAAATTTTCAACAAAAAGACGTTTTTTCGATCTAGTCATTATATTAGCTATGATTCCTTGTGACAGTGGTCAATTAATCATAATTTTACATATCAGCTAAAATTGGCGGCCATTTCACTCCTTTCCAATCAATTATTTATCAGATTTTTTTGTCATAAGAACGTTCTTAAACTATATGGTTGCATCACCTCGACAAGGCAGCAATTGCATAATTTGATATGACGAAAACATATAATGTGCTAAGTATGATGGTGTTAAAGTGTTAAAGTGTTAAAGTGTTAAGTGAAGGTGAAAAGTAATGCAACTGTTGGTGCATATTTATAAATATTTATATCTTTAACGTTTATTGTAGCATTTTGGCGTTATAAGGGAAACTTATTTACTTGGTTATGTCGTAGATGTATTCCTATGCTTAGGATTAAAATTAACTAGGAACTGATGCTTATGACCAAGTCATTAAAACTAGCAATATAACATATACACGTATATATAACTAACTAGCTATTTATAAAACATTATAATATACAACATATCACAGACTATATAATATAGAAACATGTTATACATGTCATCTGGTATTATTGAAATATCGAGTAATATGTTTTGCAGTAAGACAATTTTCAATGTGTTTCTTCATTAAAATTGACATCAATGTCACGTGAATTTAATTTACACACTACATTTTGTACATAAGGATGTGATCCAATATGTATATCTGTGTACTTGTATTTAATACTAGCGAATTTACGTTAAGTATATAATTAATACCATAACTGAATTCATCAACTCTAACTTCTTAAAATATATGATGTTATAATAATTAATTACATACGAGAATAATAAAGTTGCAAATATCATAATCATAAGGACTAGGGACGTAAATCTTATTGAATCGCTAAAAGCTCCTAATCTACGGAAGATAATTCATGTTTACTTAACAATATTGATGATCAGATATAAAAAAAGTATACCTAACTAAAATAAATATACTCTTACCACTTGTGAAGTGAGTTTAATTGGTAAAATTAACAACACATCACACACTTATAGGCATTCTGACTAAATCAATTGGAGTCATGAAACCAAAAATATGAACATATATATTCGAAGTCGAATTTAAAAAAAAAAATATATATACAATTTGAAAAATTTCTGTACTCATTAATATTCATATTTCATAATAGAAAAAACTATTCAGTACAAAACTATTAATATATATCAATGAAACCACTTTTACGCTTTTTTTTCTAGCAAGCCACCTTCTATGAATATAAACTATTCATGACTTTAATCAAAAAGTAATGTCTGCAAATTAACAATTGAATTCTACCGTGACACATAACCGTGGATTATATAATCATTTACTTGTAGTTGAATACAAAATACTGTCATGTACATCTTCCGTACTTTTGTAACGTGTACGCAATCTGATGAGAACGGAGTCAAAAAAATAGAAACGTTACTAGAACTTGATAATTACTTGAAAATATAAGTAATGCTGATAAAGAAGGGAACTCACAAAAGTCAGTAAATATGTTGTATCCAAAATGAAGATATAAAGTATACACGTAACTATTGGGGTCAATATAAACGGGGCATACATTCAATCCTATGTCATGGCTAGTCTCGTGGAAATCTACTAGGTGGTCCGAGAACACAGTTATCGTTCTTTGATTTTCGTTGTCTACAAATATAGTCCCTAGTGTGGACAATGTGTTACTCGCAATATTTTTTATACCCTTTCTAAATTTATTTCTTCATGTTTTATGCCTAGAATAGCAAGTAGGGGGATGAAATTACACTGTAAAAAAATTTGGGTCATGATTTTTAAAGTAAAGTAGTGATTTGGTCCCGCTAAGAAGTCTTAAAAATTAGCATTTCGAAAGCTGTCAAAGGAATTCAAGACCCCCTTAACATAAAATTGTCCATTTTTTTAGGTAGAGCTGATGAAGTTTTCTATAATGTTGATATAATTTGTCCCAAAATTAGTATACCACATTGTAAAAAAAGTATTGAGAAAGCGCAGGTGGGATTTTTCAATTTTCATGTATTGTCTAAAAGAAATGCACTACAAAATAACTGTGTTTTCGGGCCAGGTTCATAAACGAACTAAAATTTATCTCATAGCCAATCAGATACAACGTTTCAAATATATCCAAAATGAATATTCAACAAAAACAAATGTATAAAGTAAAAAAACAAAAATACCGAAGGCATTTCCTTATATAGAAAATGGTGGATAAAATCTGGTTTAATAGCTAGGTAAACCTCTCACTTGTATGACAGTTGCATACAATTCCATTATATTGACAACAATGTGTGAGCAAAACAAACAGACATAAGAGGTAAACATGTAAAAAATTGTGGTACAGCAGTCAACATTGTGTTATAATCTTAATCACTATAAAAATAAAAAACTATGTCAGCAAAGAAAAACACAATGGCGAACACACACTTTATAGAAAATCGTCTCGCTGTACTGTCTCAGCTTAGGGTGAGGGCTGGCGCGCCTTCGAACTATTTAACCCTGCCACATTCTTTATGTGCCTGTCTCTGAACGAAAGTGCTTTCTGGTATAAACATGAACGAACAATATTTCAATAATTGCGAGTACTCTCAGATCTGTAGTTTGTGTCTTTGTCTTTGTTATTTGTTTTTGTTCTCTATCGATTTGATAAGTTAAGCCATTTTCAACTGATTTTTATGTTTTTTGCATATGATGTGCTATATCACCACTTTCAGAGGTTATTGGGAGGGTGGGCGCCCGTAAACACGTTGAACTCCGCCACATGTTGTATGCGCCAGTCCGAAGTGAGGAGCCTGTAATTCCGTGGTTGTCGTTTGTTGCTGTAAATTATATTTGTTTTTCGTTCGTTATTTTGTACATAAATCAGGCCGTTCCTTTTCTCGTTTGAATTGTTTAACATTTGTCATTTTAGGGCCTTTTATAGCTGACTATGCTGTATTGGTTTTACTCATTGTTGAAGGCCGTACGGTGACCCATAGTTGTTAATTTCTGTGTCATTTGGTCTCTTGTGGAGAGTTGTCACATTGACAATCATACCACATCATCTTATTTTAAATGTAAGTCATCAAATTTGCTTTTCATTGAAGTCATGAAAGACTTTTGATTCGCCAAAATCTCACCCTTGTCAAATGATATATTATATACCTGGGTGCTCAATTATTCACTAATTTTTTTCCAAGACACTCGTAGTAGTACGATGTACATACAAAAACAATATTAGTTGAAGCTTTGTCCGCAGGAACAACAACATATATCGTGAAGAGATGATAGACATCTTCTGTGTCTCTGAATACGGACTTTGGTCGATCATTCAAACAGTATTTAATTTTTCAATTTATCAGAGACCTGATAATACTATTCCCAAAATTTAATTTTCAAGTAAAAATTTAAACTGTTTTATTAATTATTAATAGAGTAATTACATAGATAATTTATATAATAATACAAAATAGTCATAAAATTCACTCTTCTACAGGAATACAATGTATTACCACAACTCTATCATCATATCTATGTTATGAACGTACGTCTATTCTACTGTATCATAAAGTATATTTGGATCTGTAGCCTTGTCTATAATAGCTGGAAAAGGATTGCCACATTGCCTACATAAGTTGAGTGCGATCCTAAATATCTTTAACATTTCAATACACACCACTAGTTACACATAGGTCCGATTATGAAGGTCTACACAGCTAGCACTTATACCGAATCAATAAAAGGATGTGTCTGAAAAAAATAATGTTTCCGTATTTGAAGATAATTTTAAGTGTTTGATTGTCAACAATCACTTGATCCTTTTTGAAAATCATCAAAATAGTTATGTATGCAACATGTACAATGTGAAATTAAATCACATTTTAACATAAAAGTAAAACATGTGCATCACCGTTTATATGTTAAGATATCTCTCAGGCTAATAAAGAGGAACAATTTGACAGTCATGTACTGCATTTCTTTTAGATTAAAGGAGGTGGAGGTATACAAAAACCATTATTTCATGTATTTGGCCGCTGAATTTTCAAATATATGTGGTTTTGCATTAGCATATCTATGACATCTTGAAGCAAAACAATTTTATATGTTAGGTTGACTCATATCTAAAAATTAATGACAATATATCAAAATGAGGCTAAGTTGGTCGCTTTTGCAGTGCACGTGTTGCATCAAATTTTTGGTACTCAAATATAATGCTTTGAATCGGTCAGATTCGTGATTTGAAACAGAGAAGCTTAAAGCCAAAGGCAAGAGTTGTCAAAATAAAAGATTCTTCAGACATATCTTTATTAACAAAAAGACATATTTGAAATTAAAAGGACATTCGTATTTTAAGTTCTTCACCAACAAAAGATTTTCCTTAACATGTTGGTGCATATTAGGATATATATATATATCTTGACATTTTTGTGGGAATTTGACGCTAAAAGTCAACATTTTTACTTAGTTATACAATGTAGGACCAAAAATTCATTAGTTTGTCTATGTAATGAAATGAACGTATTACGTCTGTAATGACAGGTATATTTGAATCTGAAATCTTGTCTTCTTGTCTTATGATAGCTTCATTGTGTCAGTGGAAATTGATTGCCACATTGCAAACATCAGAGGAGTGCAATCCTCAATATCTTGAAAATTTGAATAATCACTACTACATGTAGTTATAAGTAGGGTGGATTATGGCGATCTACACAGCTAGCGTTAATACCGAATCAATATTCCATAAAGATATGTCTGCAAGCATTAATGTTTCGATATTTGAAAATATTTATAAGTGTTTAGTTGTCAACAATCAATTGATCGTTTTCGGAAATGATTTAAATACTCATAACAAAAACACTTATACAAACTATATATTTATATATTAAGATTCTTTAATTTCAAACAACAAACAGTTTAAGAAAAATTTATAAGCACCCAAAAGCGTATGCATACAAAGTTGGGATTTTGCTTCACTTTTAAGATATTAAGAGGTTTTCTAAAGCTATAATATGCTGTATCACAAAATACTTTTCCTGAACTTGTGTTCTTGCTACAAGTAAAAAACGAAAATTTCCTAAACATTCCAAAATGAAAAATTATACTTTTTGAGTTATGTCCCCTTACATGGCTAAGTTAAGAATGTAATTGGAACTTTTTTAAAACATCGAAAAACTGCAGTTGATTTGTATTGTTCTTTATTCAAATAAACAGTTTTACACATTAATTGCCAATATGTCCCATAGTTTGCAGATTTATGCAAAGAACTAGACTGACTGTGAACTACTATTTTACGATCTAAGTTGGCGGTATATAGTAAGTTCAATTGGATATTATCTTCTTGCAAAAATATAATCATATTATCTGCATAGTATTGCGCTTCCCCTTTGCTATAATAATCTGCTCAGTCTTTCACATGTCACAGATTTATGAAGTAATTTATACATCAAACCGAGCCAAGTTATAAAATTTGAACCAAATATATCTGGTTTTAGGTTTTTTTTGCAGTTTAAACATAGAAAAATGGCGTCTCTGACTCTAAATACACACAATTACAATATACTGATAAATTGTTAAATCTATTGTTAGATTTTTATCATATCAATATTGTACAACACTAGCTCCTCCAAACAACATACGACCTTTTTTGACATAATCTTTGACAGTGGTGTTGAAAAAAATGTAACAACACAACATAGGAACAAATCGAAAAATCGTTATAAAGATCTTGCCTCTTTAGATCGCTACTAATCAAGTCCATGATATGCCACGTATATGTCGTATTTTCAAATATATCATACTTGCTAAGCTGGAAAAGTATGTGAGTTGTGCGAATCTGAAGTTCCATATATTTTTTTTTACATCCAAAATATTTAGTCATTGGTTTCCTGCGATAGTGTACCCGTCGTCTTAACTCGCTATATATGAGTTAGTATTTAACAATGTACTTTTATGTAAAATCATCTTTGTTAAGGTAAAACTGTTTCGTAATAAATTGTTGGCTACTGTTTTTGATTGCCATATAAGTGTCTGATGAATATATAGTTAACATAACGTTTTATTTGAGTGGACAATTGTCTAGAAAAAACAGGCAATACTTAAATTCAAGAATGGATATAGTCATATACAGCTTTATAAATTTGTATGAATAAAACCAAATCAAAGATTATCTAGAGTGCGAATCCTCGAGTACATGTGTAAGTTTTGAAAAAACTTAAAATAAACAGTAATAATTGACCGAAATACAACAATTAAAATAAACATATTAAGATATATCAGCCTACGCCCACTGATAAGGCATTGACTTTGAACGGGTATATGAATATATGTGCTTTATTTCTATTCAATTCGTTAGGATTTCATTAGTTGTACTTAAATTCATTGTTGGCATACCGACCCAAACAACCTTGATCAGCAAACCAGTTCACGTAGTTTATTTTTCTTAAATCTGATACTTTACAAGGGGCAGAAATCTATCAACAACTGGTTTCAAAATTATACTTTGAATTGTAAGACTTAAAAAAAAAAAATTCACAAAGCATCTATTTCCTGTTGTTATTGCCTTTAAAGTAAAATATAAAGAAAGTTAACAAAATATATGTATACATCATATGCCTACATTCGTTTATTTTTAATCTGAAATTAAATTTTGAAAGAACATTTTCAATGAATATTGTACTGTGTTATTTCTCTTTTATTATTAAAATATATGTATGTCCGCTATAACGGTAAACGACGCGTCATGATAACCATGGATACTTTAATATAATTATTGGTATAAAATGTGACATCTTATTAATAGCTGAATTTCACATGTAAGTAATATGAATTCAACAAAATTATTTGTACTAGTTATGTCCTTATCATAACACAATTTTGTCTCATGTACATCGACGACATATTCTTTTTTTTTTTTAATTTGTAGGTAACAACCAGAAGTATTATAAAAATTAATTTTTCGATATTGTTTTGTATTCGGTTTACCTATTGTTAGATTTTACATCATGCCAAGGTAGTATCATTCGCAAAACATAACAATTATCCAGTGGTCCTTGGGATACCTTATCTTCTATTTGAGAATATCAGCAAACAATAAACATTCCGTTTAATATTTTATTACAATCATAAAAATAAGGTGCATCTTAAAAATGTAATGAGTTGGATTAAAATATTCGCAGCACAAATTGAATACAAGTAATATAGATATTTATCATTCATTACTATAGTATTGATATTCTAGTCCGAACACTATCTGTATTAACCATGGTTTTATAAGTTGAACCGAAAAACATCGTGTGATTAATAAATAGTTAATTGTTTATAAAGTATATGTTCCTAGCGGTATAACTTCTTTCAACAAAACATCCGTATGTAGTAAATTGTTCGTTAATCAAATGAGACCATGGGTGTCCATGTTAAAAGTTAAGATAAGTTTTTTTACCAGTCAGTTTTTTATTTTGAACCGTTTATCACTAAAACCGAAAACGCTTGATAACAACCATAATTTGCAAATTTGAAACAAACATAATGATGAAAGTTGATTATATTTCGCTTAAAAAGGGGTGATTGAACGAAATGCTTATTTTTGTCATATTTATATATCAGTTGCCACATCTCAAAGCAGTGGTATACATGAACATACAAATTGCACTGTCGTTGACATTACATAGTTGTTAAAACTTGTGACTCATCCGTTTGTTAGACTATAAACAATAACTATTGTTTAAATCATAACTGTTAAGAAAATGAAATTGTTTAGAAAAAACAACTAAACTTTTAAAAATATGCAAAACATTAAGATTTGAAAAAAGAAATACTGTTTTGGAAACGTAGCAGCATTTCATGTGTCGTATTACTAGACTAGGTCGTCCTGATGAAAATTCCAATCATTATGTCAATTGGAAGTGGTCGTTACAGTTTTTGTCGAATATGTATTGGTTATTTTCTATTATTTTAAACAATAACATATAGAAATCCACGTATTAAATAGCGGAAACAGAAAACGAGTATGACCTAGAATTTAAAACAAGGAAATGTGACCTTTCATTTACTAAATAGCCAGTAAAGATGGTAAGTTTAAATTGTTTGTCTTTATTAATTTCGCATTTAGACACATTCCCAGAACTTACTATGCACCTGATAACAAACATCTTTCGTACAATTTGCTTTTCTACGGTTTATCATGGGAATATCAGAAAAAAATTATGGTCAGCACAGGAAACCCAAATCATGGAATCGTGAACGCATTATACATGTTATAAGGAAATTTATTTTCATGCCTACTTTGACAAAAACAACAACAACCGTGGATTCATTTATTTTCGTGGGTACCAACTGTCGTTGACGAAATATTGGGTTACCGTGGATATTTGAATTCGTGGTTTTACCAAAGTCTGCATATAAACCTATAGAAAATTTGTACTTCGTCGGACATTTAAAATCGTGGTTAATCTGTAACCACGAAATCAACGAAAATTGATCCCACGAAAATTAATGAATCCACAGAATTTAAAAAAAAAAGATAAAATTAACACCAGATTTCTAGAGGCTAGCATTCTGTTCTCAATTTTTTCTCTCTGCTCTGATAATTTAGTAAAATTCCAAATCTTTTAAACCAATTGTAAGGTATAAGTAGGACTGAATAAATAAGTTTATTTAATCTGGACAATACACAGGTAAATTTGGCTCACTTGATTTTCACACGAATCTCATATGAAATTCTTGTGAAAAATGTCATGTGAAATTAACCTTAAAGAAGCTTATACCTAAAACAAATATATATAACGTGTATTTCACGTGAACTTTACAAATAAAAAAAGTGTTTTTCATGATATTTATTAAATAAGAAAATTTAAAGGATATAACTTTGTTTTGAAAATTGCACATGAGTTTCACATGAGATTATGATGAATCTCAATTCGCGTGAAATTCACGTAAGTGCAATTTCCATGTATGTATAATCGAAATATCAGTTGTGACTTCATTAACATGTTGATGTTAACATTTTTTTTCACAAAGTGTTTAAACTATAAAATCACCGTGTCAGCCAAAGTTTTACTCAATCAGCCATAGATATAGGAAGATGTGGTATGTTTACCTAATTTACACTCTTTGTATTCATAAACAATAACATGTGTTTTGTTAAGTATTGGCTCATTTATATATATTAAAGTAAGGATCTGAAAATGAACATGTTTTTTTGTTATCTGCATATTTATCATCTTTATATATTGTTGAATTCTTACAATTGTTCATAGGGATACAAATGCTTTTTCTTTCGGAAAAAAAATAACTTAATTATGCAGCCTTATGCTAACAATAGATCATGATTTATTTTCGTGTGTTTACTGTTATATAAACAAACGACCCCTGGCGAAGAAAATATGTATGTTGCATATTACCTATAGTTATCCTTAAAACGAGTATGACATTTCCACCAATAAACGAATTGTAGGTCACCAGATATACTTTTTTTCTCAAATGTAATAAATGTTTCACTTTAAAATAAGTCTTTTTTAACTTGTGCTGATTATGAAACGATCTTAACTCAAACAAAAACATGCTTCCTACTAACATTTTTCATTGTGTTCAGATTTATTTTACTTTTAAAGAGATAGCACCATTTCTATCTGTTCTATTTTTTCTTATCTTTTGAATGAAAAAGTTGCCGTCTCATCTTTTAATATCTTAATAACTATGTTTGGTTGGTAAACCAGTATCAATTCCAGCTAAGCCGTGTTTAAAAAAAATGTCCTACCAGTTGCAGTTAAGCTGATACGTGTTTCTGGAATAAACTGATAAGTATACGCGATACTTTGATTCGAGATGTCTATTACAAAAAGCATGCTTGAACAACAAACCAAATCACCCTCATCACTAGTCAAAACAGTATAAAACCAATATTGACGAAGGGAGACTTAACTTTAATTTGTAAAGGAAAACATAATTCCCACACTGGAAATTAATGTTAAAAAGGAAAAACATACAATTATCAGTGCAATGCATAACGCTTAAAAACTGGCAACTTTTTAAATCATTGTAGCAGTGAAGGTCCAGTAAAAGGTACAGACATAATAGTTTACGCCTAGGACCTGCTTAACAACCGAATATATTCAGTTTAACTGGTATTGTGTTATATACAAACATCATCTGGAATTGTATCTGTTTTACGATATGTAATTTGAAATTTCTCTTATAAACAAAACATCACAAGGCATTGTGATATTTGATAAAATAACATAAAACATATGGTGCCTAAATAAAGATTATAGTGCGTTCTAAGTGTATGAAATGTTTTAAAAAATCTGAACACTAATGCTTTTAAACCCCAAGACATGTCCAGACTTGGTACTTTTTTTTAATATTCTCGTTAACATCGCAAAATAATTGTTTTTCATTCAAACTGCATGATGAGTCTCGTGTAGACGGAAAACGCGTCTGTTGCATTGTTTAATGTACCTTGTATCTTAGTTGATATGTCATCTAACTCTATACCTTTGTTAAATAAAAACAAATCGTTTCATTTTAGGTGATGATGAACATTTGTTTGCTTTGGTTATTTTTACAAGGTAAGATCATCTTACGGAAATTGACAATCGCTGAATCAAATAGGTAAAGCATACAGGTAGAGCAATATATGTTGAGCTGTTGTTGTAAAAATAAACAAATATTGCCATGCACTAGGGATGTAAGCTTTCACATTTAAAAACTGCATTTGAGTAACAAAATTCATGCGATCCGCGTATAATTCCAGACAAAAAAATGTGCGATCCAGATTTTGGAAATTTTATAGATGCTTCGATTGCAAAGACACAACAATTGCAACTGACACAGTCGACTTTGACCGTAAACAAAATTTCAAGGTATAAAGATATTCAAATATCAAACTAATAGTTGTGCATGCCAATACTTATTGGATATGCATTAGGAAAACGACGGAAGCCATAACTGGAGCAGGAACTGCTTACCCTGCCGAAGTATCTGTGTTCATCCCGTTTTTTGGTGGGGTTCGTATTGCTTAGTCTAAAGTTGTGTATACAGTATTTTGTGGACTTGCTCGTTTATCGTCTTTTTTTCGTTTTTCGCCATTCGTTTTCAACTTTTTTATTTCTGTGTATATAGGTTTTGATACCCTTTGGTATATTCCGCTTCTTTGTTGTAACGATTTGTCAATTGCAATATGAATCGCACATTTATATCATGTTATAGTGTACGCTTGGTTTATAACATTGCGCTTCAGACGCGTAGTTTGTTTCTTTGGTTATAACATAGTATGTTCTTACTGGGGGTGAACGCTGATTTTATGATATAAAAAAAGTATAAGAAAAACACCGAACTCTAAGACAAATTAAAAAAAGGGTATCCATAAAACCTGACAAAATCAACGGAACGAATGAAAAACAACTGTTATATCCCTAAATTGGTACAGGCATTCGGAAGCCAATGGTGGGTTAACCTAGTTCATAGCTAGATAAAATCCCATTAGTATAATAGTTATTTATAGAAAAGTAAAAGATGTTTTATGATTACTAACGAAACAATTCTCTACCAGAACCACATGACGTAGAATTTAACAACTCTAGGTTACTATACGGTCTTCAACAGTGAGCAAAACCCATATCGCATAGCTAGCTACCAAAGGCCCCGAAATGAAAAATGTAAAACATTTCAAACGAGAAATAACTAACGGTCTATTTAATGTTCAAAACAATGAACGATCAAACAAATATGATATACAGACACATAAGGCAACAACCAGAATTAAAAGCCCCTGACTTCGGTTAGTCACATACATAATGTGTCGGGATTCAAAATGTTTGCCAAACCCTTCTCATAACCTTGGACAGTGGTGTAACAGTACAAACTATACCAGGTGAAAAGGGTTCAACTCATAGTTCCGTTGTATATATTATATTGGATGATCATCCCAAACAGACATAATACATTTAATAGGTCATTACAATAATTGGGATTCAGCATTTACAAATTTGCAAATACACATCACAGACATACGACACTGCTGACTTAAAAAGTTAAAATAAACATATGCACATGGCTCTACAACTGCCGATACCTGTATCTTGACATTGCACAAGGTCATGTTTTCTCTGACTGTTTATGACGTCTTTACACTAAATCCATTGGATCTTAGATGTGTACTGATTGATATTTTAACCTCAGATGCATGTTGGTTTGTATTAGTTGGTATTGGCTTTGAACTAGCTGTCAGAAACTGCGAGAAATCTCAGATATGTACTTAGCTTCGTTTTGTTGTGGGGATGTATAAGTACCCTCCAACGTTTACTTTGTGTTTTTGTTATATGTATTTCTATTTGTATCCATCTGATGAGTTAAGCCTTTTTCAACTGATTTTTATTGTTTGTTCTTATGTTGTACTGGTACACCACTGTCCAAGGTTAGGGGAGGGTTGGTGCCGTCAAACGAGTTTAACCCCGCCACATTCTGCATGTGCCTGTCCTAAGTAAGGAGCCTGTTATTCAGTGGTTGTCGTTTGTTGCCGTGTATCATATTTGTTTTTTGTTTACTTTTTTGTACATAATTTAGGCCGCAAAACAAGTTTTTGTAGGTGAAATACATACAGTATATGATATTCACTTACTCAATAAAATACGAATTAAGTAAAATATAAAAGCAAGGGTCAACACAAAATTATCAAGCCACACCAGGAACGCTCAAAGCCAAAATAATTCGATAGCTGGATTTATAAATACCGAGTCACGCCAAAAGTCATAAGACCAAAAGAAACATAATAACACAAAGGCAAATAAAATAAATAAAAAGACTACAACTTCAGTACATACAATTACTATTAAGACCGTCTTGTATTTTTATTGAAATAGACCCTGAATATTTATCCATAATGTCTTGGTACTTTCCGAAAAACTTTGTGAGAAAAAGAAAGAGACTTTCTTTAACAGATACCTCGCTCATTATTTTTTACTCAGGCACCGTATTTGAATACCATGTACAGTTTAATATACTAGTTCATGTCATTGAGAACCAAAGGATGGCGTTGCGTAATGACGACCAAATCTATTTGTAACACAATATGTTTTTAGCAATGCCAAAATAAAAAGGAAAACAAAAAAAGAAACAAAACAAAACAAAAAAACTCATTGTTTTTTGTCAAATTGTTTCAAAAGTGAATTACCGAAACAGTTCAGTTTTGAAATGATTGGGTTGAAATAATTTGCCAAAATATTTAAGTGTTTGCATTTTGTAACTTTTGCTGTGATTTTATTTCCCATAAACTTGTACTTGATTATTGACATGTCTTATAATAATTTTATTTCAATAAAAATAAATTATAGAAACAACTCCTTCCTTGTGTTGTTTTCTTTTAAAAGGTACCCGTAAATTGACTAGCTATAGTTTGCTGGACGATGTACATCAAACAGCAATCAATTACTGTAAATTCAGAAATTATGGCGAGGTGTTTATTAATGCGAAAAATGCGACTACCTGAATATCGCAATAATAAGAACTCGCATTCTAATATTAAATACATAAATCTGTATGTAGCTTTTCCTGCAAAACCCAATAATTAATTAAACTCGCATTTGTGCTAATCTTTCAACAATGGCAATAATAAATGCACGCAATATTTTTTTGAATTTACAGTAATCAAGCAATCAATCAATCATCTTTCTGGTTGATTTTATCCTTCAAACCATTTTGATTCAAGCGCCAGGGATATTTTTTTCGTAGACGAAACTCCCTGCTGTTGTAACAAATCGTGGGCCTGGTATGCATGATGAAGGGACTATTCTATTAATAATTCGATCAAAACAAAACGATGAATAGGTCATGTCTGCAGTATCAAATGTTTCATTCTACTGATTTATTTTCTTTTTCTTTTTTTTATCATGCTTATTAGCAGTGCAAACAAAATATACGACCAAGTATTGGCTTTGATTGTAATCCTTCAATGAACCTATCTTGCAATTAAACGACATTTCCTTTCTTCTAATAGGACAGATTCAAGAAAAATATGAACAAACCCTGCAAACAAAACTTTCATAGCCATCCGCAAATTAACTGGAAAACCTTTAAATCTCAATTGAGACGTCAAGCTGCAAATGTGACATGCATATTTAGAACAATAACGAAAACTTTTATGCAATAAAAAGAAACCTGGTTTTGATGTAGACGAGCAGTCGCTATTAATCGTATTGTTAATGCGCTTACTTGAACAATTTTATTTTGGGATTACTTCATTTTCCTCGGAGACATTATTTCTAAACCGGCCCTTCCATTCTTAGTTCTGACGTCTTATCCGTAAATCATTTGCACAAAGGCAGGTTTGGTCCGCCCCTGAATACAATCTAACTACATCTTTACTGTAGGTCAAAAAGGAGAACACTGTTGCTGTAAAAAAATTGCTGAATTAATGTCTGCATAATTATTACATGACAACACAAACGTTTTCACTCTGGATTAATTTCAAATGTTGATTCTTTTTAAGTATTTCAGACCAAACCATATTTACAGATTCAATCATCACAGTTAACATTGCACAAGGGTCAATGTCAAATCTTCCATTTAAAGTTATTAACAGAGGGATAAGATGCAAGTTTGAAAATGCACAAATACTTTTCATCAATGGAACCTACTATGCAAAAGAACGGAGCTTGGTATTAAATCAAGCATTTATCGAAATTCTAATACTAAATGTTACAGCAAGTGACACAGGCGTTTACTGGTATCACGACTCCATTCGATTATCTGCATGGGATTCACCAAAGAATAGTATGTTTATCGTTCCGTACATAAGTTTTATACGATGAGTTTTAAAGATATCACTTGATATTCGTCGTTGGCAAATACTACATACCAAACAAATATGTTAATACATCAACACAACAATTGAAAAGGAACGATAATGTCACTTTTCTGGCCCCTTGAATTTGAAAATAAAACTTTGAAATATGATCTTCAGATGTTCATACATGTTAGAATATAGATATAAGAAGATGTGGTATGAGTGCCAATGAGACAACTCTCCATCCAAGTCAAAATATATAAAAGTAACCCATTATAGGTCAAAGTACGGTCTTCAACACGGAGCCTTGGCTGACAAAAAACAGCAAGCAATAAAGTGTCCCAAAAATTACTAGTGTAAAACCATTCAAACGGGAAAACCAACGGTCTAATCTATATAAAAAACGAGAAACGAGAAACACTTATGAACCACATCAACAAACGACAACTACTGAACATCAGATTCCCGACTAGTCTGTTAGACATCAGTTTTTATATTGTCGAATTTTGTGTAACAAATATGCATATAGTATCACAATTTTTTGCATTTAGTGCAAAACTGTAAAAACGAAAATATTAGCCTCAATTTTAGACATGATCATCAATATTAAGATTTGAGTTAAGATTTTATGCCCAAATATATATTTATTGCTACCTTTACACATTTGTTTTACGAATGTTGTTTTGATGAAGGTTTGTCTCATATTTTTTTCTATCCAAAACCAACTCGAAAAATTACATTTTGAGCTCCAACATGTAAATATTCTGCATGTTTATGACAATATAGTAGCATCACAGGAGCCTTTTCCATACTAAAGTGTTTGTAATATAGTATAAGGCATGGCAAATTTCATGTTAAAAAATTAAACTCTTAATGTCTCATGTATAGGACGAGGCGATTCAGAAACTTGCAGAGAAATGATTTACACATATTATATTTCATGACTAGAGTATAGCGTATATACACACACATCACACTTCTGAAATGCTAAATACACAAAATGTATGTAACAACGTTAGAAATATCATATGTTTGTAAGATAATATGATGATATAGAGTGCTATATATAACATAGGTCAGTGATATAGGCACTACTGTAGAAGGTTTTTACTACCATGAGAGACACGACGGATGCCACTTTTGGAGCAGGATCTTCGTATTCTTCCAGAAAACATGAAGTCACCCTCTGTTTTTGGTGAGGTTCGTGTTGCTCAGTCCTTTTTTTTCTATGTTGTTTTGTATATGCCTTTGTTTGTCTTGTTAGTCATTTCCAATTTTTACCCTGCCGTTGTCAGCTTATTTTTTGCCTCTATTTTATAGTTCATAAAAATCACGAAATTAAAAACAACCAATTTGAAAAATGAAAAAGATTTTTTACCACCAAATAGCGATTTGCCTCCTTGTTTTACTTTACCGAATGAAATAAGATATATAAACTGTTTGTGTATGTAACGCATCCAAATATATACTGCACCTAATCATTGATATTCTAATTTTATAATTGTAGACGTGTCCTGTTTAGATGTTTTGAGTAAACAGGGATGTAGCTTTAGAGCATCGTCACGAACACTTACATTTTTAATCGATGGAACAGTTTTTCAAAGTTCAATGGATGTAAACGCCTATACGAGAAACAAGTCTCGAAGAGTCAGCGATTTTACGATACAAGTAGACCTTTTAATTTACCATTTATTCCTTGAATTAGGTCACTATTTCAGATGTTATTCCTATGAACTTCGCAGAAAGATAAAGCTGCAAGTAGCAAGTAAGTTAAAAAAAAGAAGACTTTTTTTTTTTAAATTCTAAACCTCCAATTTCCAGTTTACGAAAGTTTATTGTGTCGAAATAAAGATGTATACCAAAACTGCAGACAATGTCAATCCCTATTTTGATATAACTTATTGCATATCATTATTGATTTCATTACAGTAAAGATACATAACGATAATAAAAAGGAATTTTTAATCATTTTGCGGAAATTTACGAGAGGTATCTTTTTTCTCAAATATATATGAAATTAACATCAATAATTGATTGTTTTTCTGTACTTGATTACCAGATATATCAGTTTCATGACAAACGAGATCCGTTATTATTTTCTTATTTTGGACGGTGATGTTCCTTTGTCCCTATTTTATGAATGTTTCATTAGGAATTTGTTCGTTTTCCCGTGTCTGCAGAGTCATTTTTACAAGGAACGCGATCTACATATTACTGGTTTGAATTTCAGTCGGTGTTTCGTTACCAATAATTTTTTAAATCTTTTACTACATTCTTCAATAAATATGTGGTTTTGAAGTTTAGCTGTACTATGATTGTTATTAATAATGGGATATCACATCCTAACTTTTACCATAATGTTGTCTATAAAGCACGTAAAAAAAAATTGATTGAATAACCTTATTCTGAAATTATGTCATCTGCGAATATGTTTTTGTCGGTTCTAGAATTGTGTTAGCTATTGATACATGTGATACAATAAGTGATATTTATAACGTTACACATGCAACATATATGAAAACTCATGGCCATACATCCTATTGCTCTTTTGTACCATGTCATCTTTCAACAGACTATTTATGATATTTTAACACTAGATCTGTTGAAAGTGTACTGGTTGATACTTTTGAAAATAGGTATTATCTATTATTTGTTATTAGCATTCGACTTCAGTAGCTTTCGGAAACTAGTCAGAACTCTGAAATCAGAATTTTATGTACCTATTTGAACCATGTGTAGATCTTATTGGTCACGCCATGTAACAACTGATTTATACATCTATCATTATGACGTACGGTTACATTCTGGTCGTATATTGAATGGTAAAAGGGCGATTAACAACCGCAAACATGTTTAACCTTCGCGAAATTTGATATTTGTTCTGCAATTCAGTGGTAATCGTTGATTGCTGTCTGTAATATTTGTTTTTCGCTTATTGCGTTTTCATTTTTCTTTTATTTCAATTGTTCACATTTTGTCATGTCGGTACCTTTTACTTCTGACTGCTATGGTTTCATTATTATTTGTTGAGAACCAATTTTTGTGGATTTGATGGTAAAAGATAAATCACGAATTCAAAGGTAAAAATTTTCTCTAAGCCCTTATTCAAACTTTTGCAATGCACGAAATAAAATATATACGAAAAATCAGTTTGTCCAAATTCCGCTAAAATTGGTATCCACAACATTAAATGACTCTTCAATATATGGTACCGGTTTTGATATTTTGTAAGGTGGCACAGGGACCTATAAATATCTAAATTTACTTCATTTATACACTACTGGATAGTTGTCACTTTGACATTTATTCCCCACCACCTTATTTTATATGACCGTTGCCGATTGAGGCCGCCTATAGTACTGTTGAAATATTTACCGTTGGCGCCTAATGACAGTGAATCATATAATAAATAGGTGGTTACAAAATGTCGTCCCAATTACGTTGAGCCCTTTAATTTCTGCTTAATCACATTTCGATGTATTCTACAGTTAGAGGATATTGCTACAAACACTGGGAAGCTTTAACCCCCCGAATATGTCAATGTCTTGTACGTAGAGAGGGGAAACATGATCATTTCAATATCTGTTCTACGCAGAGTTTCTCAAAGAAAAACCCAGAATATATGATCCCAAGTGAATGAATGAGTAAGTGCTCGTTTGAGTATTTCGGTCAAAACTTGCCTAACAATAGTATCTTATGTCGAATTCCATAATGGGGAACGTATTAGAGATTATCTGGGTAGACATTCTCCAAAAAAAAAACAAAAAAAACCAAGAAACAAGTTATTTTGACAGTTTCATTACGTAGTTGTAATACATGGATATATCGTAGTTGTGTCTGAGGAGTAATGCTTGGCGAACAACACATTAACATCCTTGCGCTGGTACAGGATTTATTGAATTTCTACTAGTAGTGAAAAACATGTGATCTTGTGAATCTTTCATTTTCTGTCGAATTCAATTTGAGAGCTGAAGACGGCCGATGACGTTGTTATGTCAAACCGTATTAAATATAGGCAGTACGACATTTCAATGTAATCATGGTAATCGTATGTTTAACACTGAAGTATAAAACACGATAGATTCACAGGCTAATTCACCACAAATTTGGCGTTGCTAACTGAATAGTTATTCTTCACAGTAGCTGAATTGTTGTCCATTCATTCTAATTTCTTGCACACTGTAGTCATTTGTTTAATAGCAAAATCGATTACATTTTGCCATATATATAACTGGTTTAACATGTTTTAACTGCACATAAACAAAGATTGCGGTAGCCAAAAATAAGTCCAATGTTTAAGGTCATCATGTGAGAGTACCCAAATTGCACCTATTTTGACAGTTTTTGTTTCACGTTTCTTTTTATGATCCAGACCAAAGTTTCCATTGTGTGCTTATTGTGTAGACGTATCCTTATTTACTATATTAATCTTGAATCCATATTAAATCACATAAAAATGGGTTTGAACCGACCTACATACAATTCATGATTCTGTAATGCGGAGTACACAAAATGCTTCCATGCTTAAATTCACATCCTTAAAAGTCGAATAATAGATGTTTTGTTTTATTTCTTCAAACATTTAGAACAATGTGACATTAGTCCATGATTACTTTTCTTTTTCTTTTTAAATGGATGTTTGTAACATATCTTATTTGCTCATTTTTAAACGATGACTTTTCGGTAAATTTTCCTTTTCCAGTGAATGCTTCATCTGTTGGAAGACGTTTTGTGTATATATTTAAATATATTTACCAATGTTGAAAGACGTGTATAATGTCAAATCATAAAATTTCAATTTGTTAAGTCTCAAATAAAACTTGTAATATTTCCGCATCTATTTTTTTTTTGAATAGGTTCAATTTGGGTACTCGGTGCAATTTGGGTACTATGACGTTAATCATATTAAAAGAATAGCAAAATAACCAAAATACTTATTGTTTTATTTGTTTTTCTTTCAAAACGTACACGTATCTCATTTCTCAACATTGAAGTAAACAAAGTTTGAAGTACAAATTCGTATTAAATTTAAAACCATATAACAATGTACGGCCGACATCATCTTTTACCAAAAATATATCTTGTGTTTGGTTTTCACAATGTAATTAGCTGTTTCTGTCTATGGGTCTCTGTCTCATTTGTATTTGATCCAAATTTCATATCATTTGTACGAGTGCAGAATTAGTATTCATGACTAATAGGCTGTAGATTAGAGAAGAAAGTATCGGTGATGTGCTGTTGGTTGTAGGCATATTTTTGAATTAAAAGTCATGAGGAATCACTACGGGTGAATTTTCAAACAACTAAAGAATAGTTAGCTGAATATCTAAAATTTAGCCGAAGGACCTATGAGCTGTTATAAAATCCACAAGACCACATCATACAAATATTCAACGGTGACAAAATCCTGATATATGCATATATAATCAATCATTGAACATGTTAATAAATAAAAGTCATAATACTGTCGACTAAATATGTTTAGCAAACGGCTGATAGGACGGAAACTAAACCTATGAAGGACCAATATCAATTTAAAAATATATAAAGGGAACATCAACATTATTTCCAAATCGACAACACTCAAATGCAATTGTACCCCATCCATTTTATATCAACTCCACGATTTGGTTTTGTTTTGGTAACTATTTCAGAATTATGGTTCATTAGGCAAATAGACTCAAATGCAATTGTTGGACAGGAAGGTAAAAGATTGAAGATTAAATGTTTCTCTGACAGAGTACAGAAGATTACTGAATTAAAGTTAGAATTCAATGGAACAATCATATCAACTGGTGATCATACATCTGTAAGCTATTCGTTTATGCCAGACCGAAGAGATCATCTGACAAAATACAAATGTACACAGTCGTATTTAATGATTGAAGTTACGTTAGTTATAAGATGTAAGTATGTTTTTTTGTGAGTTTTTAAAGCAAGCTTTAGTAGATTTTAAGCGGTAAACACGTCAAGATCGTTTGCCTTAGAAATCATCTGATCAATTTTGAAAACTTCAGTTTTCTGTGTATCTGTACAATAATTATGAAAAAATGATTCAAACGTTGAATGGTTAGCCTAGAAATTTAAAAAGAATATTCGCATTTTATCACACAATCTTTCTGAAAAAGTTGTCAGTACGGTTATTAAACATAATGTACTTCTTAATTGAATTTAAACGTCCTACAGTTAATTTCACAAGTATATATAGAATAATAACATTTCAATGAGATAAGAATGTATTATGATTTATATTAGAGCGACACGCTGAGTAAGGTGCTAGTGCATACTGTAACAATATGCAGGAAGACACTCCCCCTAAAAAGACACGGTATTATATTTCCAAGCTGGCCATTTATCACTGCTTATTTGTTTAAGGTTCGGACTTTTTGTATATGTTAAGATCAAAATTGCCGTTTGTAAGTCATTTTAAAATGGGACCTGCTAAATAATCTGGTAACGCATTTAACAAAACAGACCATTGGACTGATTTGCAAATGTCGGTTAAAGCATTAAACTAGGATTATTTGTACGTTTAAATATAGACAATAGTTGTTTAGCGATACTCAAATCTTATCAATCTATCAAGAAGACAAATGCAGGTTACAACGATACTAAGAAATCGCATACTCTACAGAAAGGAAAGATACCAGGTATGTCGACAGGGTAAGCGTCTTAGGTTATGCATGCTTCACCCGCAACATTAAACCACACTCTGTCAAAATGAGTATAACAGTTGTTCTCAAACCTGTATTCTAATACAATTGAATAAGTCGTAAACATATGTTATGTAGTAGACATTTCGTAGTTGTAAGGATACGAAGAAATACGAATTATTATATTAAATTGCTTACATTAAATTACAGATGCTTATACGAATGAAACAATTGAATGTGATTGCGATGGAGTTCCAGCAATTTATAATGTGTACCGGCTAGATCAAATATCAAAATGGAGTGCAATTGTCCGCTCAGTTAATTTGAATAATGAAACATGCACTTTTCACAAGTTCCCTTTCCCGTACCAGAGAAATGGTAAATGCATCTGTGTTGTTAGTAACAGTATACCAAATAAAAATGGAAAGGTTCGACAGACTAGGTCAACAAATGTAATATATGCAGGTACGATATTTTAGTTTGAAAAGTCATGCGTAATAACGTGAGATACAGAAAAGTTTAAAATTTGAAATTTCGATAATTTTTGTAAGTTTTTTAATTTTAGAAAGATAAATTAGAAAAATTGAATGCTTTGTTTGACGTGTTTACGATTTTTTAAACATGTTTCATTATTGTTATGTAGACTGTATTGCTTAAAAAGAGCCCTAATTATCCTCACCTGGTATGTGACGTCATGTAAAACTAAATAGCAATAATGTCTATGAAATTTTACACTTTTGATTGTATTAATTCCGCAGTTGATGGCTCGAATCTTAATACTGATTTTCTGAATTGATACAAAAACCCCTGTCTGTTAATTGACACATTCAGAATGAAATTGGAAAATGAACTAAAGTCACAAAAAGAAGTGTTGCACAAAATGAAGAACGGTCTATTGTTTGCCTCTTTGTCTGCTACACAGATCCCTTCAACCGATCAACTTCTTTCTACTTTCACTTTGTCAGATGTTTCTCCATTACTCCTTGTGTTCTCTATGCTAAAAATTCCTGTATCCATTGGTCATACTTCTGGTGTCATAATGGTGTAATTTATATAGGATAAGACTGTGAAACACGCTGTCAAAATATTTGGAAAAGTCTAGAATAAGCACATCGGATAGTTTCCCTTTATGCAGTTAATTAAAACTATTGTCAATATGTTCAGGCGAATCAGTTTTCTTATTCATGAATTTCAAATTTTATATTCCGTTATACCGATGTTGTAGCATTTTTGAATCAACGTGATGTATTTTGATTGTATATCGATTTTTCCCAGCTAAACAAGATAACATTTATTTTCTCAGGTCCGCCTGAATTTGCACCAGAGAACAAACATATAAAAACTGGAGGAATAGGACAATCGATAACACTATCGTTTATAATCTACAGTCACCCTAATGTTGAAGACATATCTATAGACAAAATAGGACAAAATCAAACCAACAGCAAGAAAATACAAAAAATCAACATTATGAAATCTACATTGCTTTTCACAGAGTTTGACAACATCGTAGGAATTGAAGGTTATGAGATTTTGATTGAAAGTGATTTATTGAGCACAGACGATTTTCAAGCCTACCGCATTACAGTAAAGAATCGCTTGGGAGAAAGCAATTATCGTTTTGAAATTATAGATATTAGTAAGTAAATTAAAAACAGAAACAAACGACACCAAAAGTACAATCAAAATCATAAGTAACAATGCTAAACACGAAAAAAGTATGAAAAGATAAAAAAAAAAAGTTACAATATACAATGTAAAAAAGTAAAAACTTCTCAACCGGATGCTCACCAAAAACTCGGGATCATCTCAGGTGCTTCAGAAATTTGAGTTTATCATGGTCCACATTGCACTGGTCAGGTTGCCCATGGTTAATGCAAATTTGGTAAATAGCTACATACTGATGTCGCAATAAAAAAGCGATAGGCATGTGGCTCTGGCAGTTGAGACATATGGACTATGGTAGCGTTAGTGATACTTACATTGTGCTCTTATTATGATTGTCTTGAAAGAAAGTTGCTAACACATAATATTACTGCGTTTCATCGCTTTGACAGTTTTCAGTTGCCAACTTGACCCAATTGATCAACACTGAATATATTAGACTTAGATAACCACTAAGTTAAATTATTTCAGGTAGTCACATCTTGTTCCTTCCTTTATCGCTGATAGTTTTCCAACGATAACTAGCCTCCATTGTATATAGTGAAGAACTCAATCTAAGCAGTGCCACCTGCGAATCATATACTGATAACCAGCAGTTTTTCGTAGCTTAAATTTCATTTTGTGCTTGATGTTTTATATCATTGTTAGTCTTTCGGTTTTTGTTATATGTTTGTGTGACACTATTTAGTTCCTTCAAATCATGGTTGTTATTTCCACTTGCCTTGGGTATATTAGGATCTTTATATATCTATAAAAAAGCATTTAACAAGTTCTCGTGACACCAAGAGCTAAACCCTATAACAAAACCTGATAATTACACCAAAGTATGTTCTTTGTTACTGAATCAATTTCAACTGCAGGTTATAACAAGCGCTTCAACCAATTTGAAAGTACGGCTGTCAAACTTCCACATAAAAATTATTTTACTGTGTGTAGCTGGTTGCCCTTGCGACACATTGCGTAATTTTTTCACTGATGGTCATGTTGAAAGGTTTCCTGAATTATATATTTTTTTAATGATGCCACGATAAAGCCCTATGTGAATATGGAAGCCTTTTATTTTGGCAGGCATATTATGTTATAAACAGTGAGAGTAAGAAATCAAAATCATGTGCCATTTTCAAAGAAAGATAAGGTTCATTTTTGATTGATGCATATTTCATTAAAATGTCTAACGTTTCATTAACTTTGTTTTAGATTGTCTATGTTAATTATAATTCTGCAACATACGTATGAAGCAAACACGTCGACGTTATTATTTTTTAGTTTGTTGCTAACAGACAAACAATCTTCTTTCACAAACGTATAACAACATAATTTGTCGCCATGAAAAACTTGATTAACTAAAAAAACACGTTTAATAAATATAACTATTTCAGAGAATCTCCCGTTGAGTAATAGAAACAAGGCCTTTTTCGTAATACTTTGCAGCATAGCTACAATTATATTTGTTAATATGATCATTATTCACGTATGTCTTTGTTTGAAACATTTAAAGACTCGGAACCAAAGACACTATAGTATGCCTGAAGACGACAATTATCATGCGTATGATGATATTGGAACGATTTCGTACCGTACTGTCAGAAACTTAATTTCGTCAGACACTATTGAAAATCCAAGTCAGAACCCGACAGAACAACATGCAGATGATATCTCAACTGTGATTGATCTGCAATCAACTGATGCTAATACAACGGAATTGAATGCAGAATTTCTCGATAATGGTTTACTACAACGTGATGTAACAGAATTGCAAGGACAACAAATGTCTATCTCTTCGGATGACTCGAGTCTTTCTAATACAGATGTATCGCAGATACCGCCCACTGCAATAGTTGGGAGTGAAAATATCCCTAATTTCAATCAGATTGATAACAGTAAAATTCAAGAATCATCAAGTGACCAAAAGGAGTCAAACTAGTAGTGACTCTGATAGTGACACATCACATCATGTTATGGTAGGCAATGTTGGAGATGGATATGAACACGTTTACCAAACGATGAAGCAAGATTATGCAGACAGTCATCAGTATATTGCAATCACAACAGCAAGTCATAACAGTATCTCTTCTTCGGAATCTAATAAAAGCGAAAAACAAAATATTCAAAAGAATCTTGCAAAGGAAGCGATTTACATTTATCTACAATTTTAACGTACATTCTAACAGAAGTAAAACGCAATTTAAAAATTTAGTGTGCAAACTGTAGGAAATAGTTCATGAATTTGCTGTATCCAACATGATTGCAAATCAGGTACGATATTCTGGACGACGATATATGATTTCAATAGCATGCTATTAAACGCTTTGAAATTGTCTTTACGGTGATAATTTTCTTATACGTTATAACATAGCATTGTTTTTGTTTTGTTCATGTGTATCTGTACCTTGTACCTTCTTTGTTATATCGGAATTTGTGGAATTTGTCTGAAATGATATGTATAAGCCGGTTTTATTTAAATCTGAATTTATTGAGAATGCTGTATTTGGTTCAAACCTTATTTTGTATGTAATGCGATAATTTGGTATTGATTTTTGATGCATATATATTTAAAAGCCAAATTTAATTCTCTACGATCATATGAAGATTGTTGAAGACTGTATTTTGGTCTAAACATATGATTTTCTGAGCAGAATGAGTTTGCGTGGTTACTGTTATATTGATATAAACATTAAAAATATTTTTAAAAAATGTGTTAAATTATGCTGTTAATCGTTTACTGTATATTGTAGAATGTATAAATACGCAACGACTACCATCCTGATTTGGGATGTTCAAACAGTCATAGTGGCGAAATATGCTATACTCTGTGTAAGTTTAAGGACTTTACTGCACCGTTATATTGTAACATAGTGTCCGTTTGTGTATAGAGAACATGTGTGTTAATTTCGTTCGCTTTCATGGACTTGCACTATTCTCTAGGAATGGCCAATTTAAATTTGTGAATGATCCTACAACTGTTTCGTAGTGTATAAAAATTTTTGTAAGTTATCACCTTAGCAATGTTAAAGTCAATGCTTTGTATTTGTTGTCCAGTTTTTTTAATTAAAATTCATTTGTAACTATATCGGATTTTGGTATAACGCTTAGTTTACCCTTCAACTGCATTTTTCTTGAAGATGTAAGTGAAGTTAATGTCAAACATGTGATCCTTGCTATTCAGAAGCTACATATAGGTTAATAACGAAAATTAATTACAATGTAAACTTTAGAAAATAAAATCCGTTTTAACTTTGCCTTGAATAAATTACACCAATTGTCAGAAGAACAAATATACTGTTGAAAGTGCACTACTAATACGTTTGATCATGTATGAGCAGTCATTAATTATAATATGATCTAATGTGCCAGTAAAGACTCGTCTTCGAAAGTCTGACATGATGATAATTAAACTTACCCCAACAGTTTTACAGATATAATGTATTGGATAAAAAACATACTGTAAAATGAGCATTACGACAAAAAGGTATACAATGATAATTTCCAAATTTAACCACATGCTAAGGAATAAACATAGAAACAAGACTAAAATATAACAAAAATGCAGAATAGTGTCCAACGACTACTAACACATCTTTTTCACTGAAAATTAATATACTTTACTATACTATAAATGATTTTCCTAGGGAACCAATGACTTAAAACAAACACTTTAGCTCAGACATTGTTTGTTTTTGGATCGTTTTTTACGTAGTGTTCAATGACAAAACTTCCATGCATATTCGCGCCGAACAAAATCAAACACTTTGTTTTATAAAGTCAGTCGACCAATATCAAATAAAGAAACTTAAAATTGCCGTTAATACTGCGGTGTCTTTGACTTGAGGCGATAGTCAGGGAAGGGAAGACTACCATAGACAACGATAATCTTTACTACTTTCCCAGTTAACAGATTATATTTACATAGGACATATAAGCAAGAACAACAAAGCAGTAAATTCCCACATTTGTCCAAACATAGTGCGTATTATCCCTGTTATGAAAAATAAAATAATTGTACGCACAGGTTTTTAATCAAAATTATCCATCCATATTATAACTCGTTGTCAATTTGACATTCCCGTTTTCCTCGCATTTTAATTCGTGTTCGCTGATTGGTATTGGAAACATATTTAATATTTTGCTGTTTGTTGCTTTTTACTTCATTTGTTATCTTCGGTAGCGTTTAAAGATTTCAACATTACTTAACTATGAATATTTCAACATTGTTGAAACCATTATTCAAAAAAAGCAATTTATACAATTTACATTTATATTGGTTCTAAAAGGAATATGTAAAATGTAGTTATAACGGACGATGGAAAATGTCTTATCTTAGATTTATTTATTCTTGAGAGTTGGAGAAAACAGAAAACTTAAAAAAAATGCATCGCTCATTACATGTTCTAATGCATGTCTCTAAGGCGCATAATGTGCGTTTTGTATAATTTCTGTCAAACGTATGTCGGTTTTAGCGCTTTGTATAAAAAAAAAATGTCATTCCAAAAAGTAGACATCTGATAATTTTGTAATGAAAACATTTAATTGATTTGTCTGGGACACAATGTGTTTTCCATGCATATGTAATTCGTAAACTCTACAGTCTAACAGTAAAATAATACACATGTGTTTTTTGTGTTCTGTAAAAATACACATAATGTAGCTATGCATGTATTATTTTGAAATTTTATTCATATATTCTGTTTGGACATTTTAAAATGTTTAATGTAAATCACTGTTGTCTCTGAAAACCTTTATCAAGCGAATTAAGCGGAACAAAGAGAGGAAACAAGTCATTAAAATCAACTCTAAACTTGTCCAACAATTGCAATTGCAGAACTGAAATAATGAAAACAATTGTATAAAACAAACTGTCCGTATCCTCTCTATATTTCCCGTGTGAATGGGATAGATTACATGACACAATATCCATAATTATTGTTTGTTTAGTCTAGATATAATTGTGTCTGCATAAACGGAACAATAGAAGGCCATAGTAACCTTGTCGAATTTTGACTTGACATTGTTTGTGATTAATTCAATACAAATGAATTAATAATAAAGTTTGGCAAATACGTATTTTTTTATTTGTTTGTAAATCTGTTTGGTTTTGTTATATGTTCACTCTTTTTGTATATTCCTATGCCCGTCAGGTCTTTCCTAGAGGAAACGTAAAATTATAGATACGTTATCCTTGAATGCACAGGTACAGTAACAATCTTAAAAGAAAATTTGGATATGATCATATAAATGTGTTGGTTTTCTCATTATAATTGTTTTACATGTTGTTATCAATGGGTCTTTTATGAGATGAGTTTTACTTACTGTTAAAGGCCGTACGGCAAAATATAGACGCTTATAGTATACGTTATTTGTTTTTCTGGTGGATACTTTTCAAAAATAAAGTTTTGAACTATGTGTAATAAAATTATGAAAACAATAGTAGGGGTCAGCGGGCAAAATTTTTATTGACACTACATGGATGAAACTAGATTATTCCAAATATCTGACAAAAAGTAAAAAACAAGAGTATAAAACATCATTAATATCACAGTAAGTTAAACTAATAGTTGGCTTGTTATACTTTTACCTGAGGTTTTTATAGTTCTTAATAATCTATATTTTCTATTTCATAAAGTTTAGTAAATATTGATCAACGATATTGGTCGTACAGCCCGTGATAACGTTTCCCTCAAAAACCAACCATTCCCGTACGACCGGTAAAAAACGCAGGCACGCAAAAAATATTTACCGTGCAAAGAGCGTCATATGACATACATGACACACATGATTTGAATATTAAAACCAATAGTTCGGTATATAACACAGGTCATTTTGTCCAAATCATATCATTCTAGAAACATACATATAGTTAAAAATAGCAGAGATTTGTTATTCGTTCTACTAGTGGTTTTCATATTTATTCCTGCTTTTTCTTATGAGTTGAGTGTACAATTTGAAGTGTTATCCAGTAAATCAAGTGGTATATCTAAATACTTTGTATTTCTTAGTTGTTGTTGTTGTACGTCGTACTACATGAATTTTACAGTTTCAATATCTGCCATTTACTTTGAAGTCAGTCATTCCACAAAATCATCCACCCCTTTCAATTTGTGGTTAATATATATTTGACTTAGATATCTTTTTTTATGTTGTTCGCACTATAATTTAGTGTGCCTGAACAGTCTGAATTTATCGCTGTCGAAAAATTGACTGAAAGACTGAACATGACTTAATAAATTATTTTTCAGACTTTTCAGAAGATGTTAAGATCAAAATGACTGTTAAAAACTAAATTTCATTTATATGTTCTAGTGTTGTGATCAGTGTAGATAAATAAAATGATAATCATTTAAAAAAAATGTTTTTTTATTACTTGTTATTGTCTATGAAATAGCTGTCAGTGACTGCGACTACTCTAAGATCTGTACTTGATGTCTTTTTGTTGTGAGGATGTATAAGCATCCTGCCACGTCCACTCTGTGTTTTTGTTAGATGTATACCTATTTGTATCCATCTGATGAGTTAAGGCTTTTTCAACTGAATGTTATAGTTTGTTCTTATGTTGTACTGTTACGCCACTGTCCCAGGTAAGAGGAGATTTGGCGCCCGCTAACATGTTTAACCCTGGCACATTATATGTGTGCCTGTCCCAAGTCATTAGACTGTAATTTAGTGGTTGTCGTTTGTTTCTGTATATCATATTTGTTTTTCGTTCATTATTTTGTACATAGATTAGGCCGTTAGTTTATTTGTTTGAATTGTTTTACATTTGTCATGTTGAGGCCTTTTATAGCTGAACATGCGGTATTATGGGTTTTGCTCATTCACTAGTAACGGGTTTTACTACTGAAACGGTCATTTTAAACTAAACAACTCTTAAATGCCTGAATTTACCGCAAGGAAAAATGTCAAGATCTTTTTCAGTTGTTCAGTACATGTTCAGTACACTAACTTTCGCGATCGATTAAGTACCAGTCAGTACTGGTTTAGGTAATTAAGAAAAAACCCGTAGCGTTAAATCCAGTACTGTTTAGTACATTTTAGTACACGTCAGTTCATCGATAAAATAGTTGATTGGGAGTTTTCAGTAGCATCCAGTACCAGGTAAATCTATCAATTTTGACATAAAATTGTTTGTGCAGATTAATAAGGTTTGTCTCCCTTTATTCGAGCTTGTTTGTAATACCCTGATTTCTCAATTATATTCATGTCCTTCCGTGAAAATTTGTTTGCTTTGTTCAATTGTCCAAAATAAAATATATGTGAGGGTTAAATGAGCATAAATTACAACTAAAATGAAATATATTTTTTCGGAATTGCGTACAAATTTACCTAGCTTTAACGGCTTTCGGTAAAATTCTACAACTTTTAACCTTTAAAAAATGTATAGTCAATTGATTAAATCGGACTTGACAATAAGACTTTGTTATTGTAAAAATCAATTTTAACTGTAACTATGACATGTTGTTTTATGAGATTAAAATTCATTGAATATCATTCAATTTGCAATGTATATTTGTTCATGTTTTAATATCAAATATACTCTATTGCAATCATAAAAATATAGCAAGTTTTCAAATGGAAAGAAATATTGATGATCGAAAATAACTTTTACATAAAAAATGTAATGTATTTTTTACTTCTTTTTGGTAAATTGTATCTATAAAGATTATGTTCCGTAATGACAGGAATTTTTATTCGAGGTCTGTAAAAATACTAGACACAAGCTTTTATTAATACTTCGTTAGTTAGCGAGTAAAAAAAAATCGAAATTTATAACCGTTAAAGAATATTGTTTATACAGCATAAAACATAAAAGGCTCCTTAAGTCTCCATTCTTTGCTGCATAATGAGTCGCTAAAAAACGACGATTTTCAAATAAAATGTCAAAAAATAGTTGTCAAATCCGTGAGTAAATACGTAAATACGTAAACCGTAGCAACAAATACCATGAATTGTGTATTTTAGATATTCAAGATAATTGAAATAAAAATGATCACACCCACCCCCCCCCCCCCCCCCCCCCGAAAAAAAAAACAAAACATGTAAGATAGCTTTTTGTTTTTTAAATTACATGTTTAATTTGGATATTGGTTGGCTTGTATTTTACTTGTTTTCTGGTGTTTTTCTTTTTTTGTAATGACAAATGAAAAAACGAGTCTAATATTTATAATCTTGTATTAAATAAAATTTTGACCATAATAAAAACCCAAAATTTGTTAAAATTACTTTAATAAACGAGTATTCAATTATAATGTCCATGCCGTACCAAAAAAGCACCCGGAAAATAGCAGTTTGATAAAGGTATTCGTATATACCCGGCAAATAACAAAAAAAATTTCTGTACTTTCAGCATTGTCCAGAATACTATTCATGTCCATATATTGAAAAAAAATACATTTACGGGCCGACCATTTAGCTTCAAAAGGGGGTATGTTTTTATTCTGAGTAAGAAAATTATTTAGTTTTTCAACGCTATCACCCAGATATTTTTTTTCGAAATTAGCATTATTATATACGGTATTCGGAAAATCAGGAATCAGAACATTATTTTGTCATCTGATTGACCACAATATATTTGTTTCTCACAAAATTGGGGGTCAATATATTTTTTAGGAAAATAACATAACTCCCCCTTTGAAGTTACATGGTCAATCCCTTAGTGTACTGATATGAATAGTAATATACTGGAATTGTTTGAAAAAAAATATAGTTATTGATGCCAACGTAAATATTTTAATAAAAAAGACAAGAAATATGTCAGTGAAACAAAAAGTTCAAATCTAATTGAAATTTAAAGTGCCCATGAACTCACTGATCATGCACGAGTGATTCTATTCATAAAAAGTGTCCCTGTAACAACTAAAAAGTGTCCGTGTATCATCTAAAAAGTTGCCGTGTAACACCCGTTAATGTACTGTTTTTCTATAGCTCTGCTGGGGGCAAAGTCGTACAAATGCATGTAAAGTGTGCGCCGATACGGGTCACCGAACACTAAACACCTGGTTATCGAATTAGCCTTTTTCGGCCACTAACATTACGGTACGTCTAAATACCGCTCAGAACATAAAAAGTGCACTCAGGACATGTAATAGATGTTTTAGTGTGCGTTAAGGGTATGCATTCGATAGATAATTTAATTTTTGATCTTATAATTTTTGTTTTCATAAAATCAATTCAATATTTGAAAAGTTATTTAAGTTTTTATCGACACGTGCCGTTTTTGGGGATATGCATAACCAATTATCATGTTGATTAGGTCGTTTGGTCTTTAATAATTAGGAGTTTCACTGTAATTAGTGACGGTAATAAACACATACAAGTAAACTTGGCAAACAAAAAAGGTTTCCCTTTGAAAAATAATAAACATACTGTTTTTGCAAAAATGTTAAATAAACTTTTCATTTTGTTTGTAAATATTGAAGCCAATTGAGAAATCTTCACAAAGTCGGGAAATTTTCCATTCAATTTATTTCATTTGAAAACGTTAAAAAATATCGATAAAATTCATTGCAAAATGTGGCGTTCTTGGGGGTCAAAACCCCCGTTTAAACAGCGTTTGTCTCTTTTTGTCTATTGCCGAACATTCTAAAAAATAATGAAACTCGTCGCCAATATCACCGGAATTACATAAAGTACAAATAAAATGTTCTCTCTTATTATTTTGTCATCTACCAATTTCAATAGAAATTTTTGTGTTCAAAGTTCTCAATCTACAAAAAGAATCACTATTTTTTGTTATATAGAATATCAAAGTAGGCTTCGCAAGTTAGACTTTTTTGCATAGTCTTTAATCGTCCCCCCCCCCTAAAATGAGAAGGTCCGGTAAGGGCTAATTTTGGCCTAAAATTTGACTTACATCTGATGAAAGATTTTTTATATTTTTTAAACACTTAAGTGTCTATTTCAGTCGATTCAATTAGTTTTTTGTAAAATATTTTAACTGATTTGGTCATTAAAGACGCTGAAATTCAAGCTTAAGTATGAAAATCTATCAAATATGCCATAAAACGTCACTTTTCAGATTTTTTTTTTGTCTAAAATGAAAGTGGCCGCATTCGTGTTCAGTCTCAACCTTGATATATCTGATGTAATATCATCAAATACAACATATATCTAAATATTAAGACTGAACACAAGTGCGACCACTTTTAATTTAGACAAAAACCGTCTAAAAATTAGCACAAATGTTAAAATTGTGAAAATTTTAATAATTTTGCATGAATTAATGATGCTAGTACCTGATGCATGTGCATTGTATGGTAAAAAACAACCAATATTTATGTAACGAAAGTATTATGCTTTTCAATAAATAGCTAAAAGCTTAAATTTTAACAAATTTGTAAAAATGCTATATTTTGGGGTCAAAATGGGGTCTTACCGGGCCTACTCCTTTCTTGCAACCCCTGATAGTGTTGAACATTATTAATAGACAGCTTACATATGCAAGTTTTATCTAAAAAATATTTCGTCATTAAATCTCATTCTTGTCCAGTAATACATTTCTTGAACTTACTGTACTTATCAAAATTCGATTTTCATATGATCAAATCTCAAATTAGTAAGATTTAATTTCTTATTAAAATCGTTCTTGTCCAGTATTACTGTACAAGCCTTGAATGAATTTAAATAAATTCTGAAATATTAATTTATTTCCGCTTTCCTCTCAGTTTCTGTCGTTTATCATATTTAGGTATTTTTCTAATATTCAAAATTAAAGTTTTTTGTATCACACTCCGTGCAGTGTGATACGAGAAATATGTCTTCATGCAAGAAATACATAACAGGTCACGATCATAAGAGAAACTGTATTAAAATGCATTGAGTGGGAGTTTTTATTTTGTACTTCATAATCGTAAAAATGCACTACGCATAAAGTAAATTTAATACATGTATCATTAAACAATTCCGAAACAACTTAAAAACATCGTATAACATGTATAATTCAATTTTAATTCTAATAACATAATATTTATAAACAATAAGGATAATCCAATCAATTTTGTTGATTGAATAATTCACGGCTGAGTAGTTGTGTAATCAGTGACACGTGCCCTCATTATTTTATAAATATAATAAATATCTCTCGAAGTTCGTTTTCAAAATCTACCAAAATTTACTACTAAAATAAACAGCGTGCAACGAAAAGATATATCCGTCCTGTGTGCATATACGATAACTTTAAAGAGTCCTGGGCATTTTACTGGTTAATATCCATTTGTATTTTAGGTTGCTAGTTGACGTTATTCAACTTTATTAGTCTTAAGATATACATGTACATGTATTTATAATATTTTTAACAAATTTAATCATTCAAATATGAAAGAGGTCCAATTTGCTCATATAGCTTCTCGTGTAATTTGTTCATAGGGACAGACAATTAAAGGGGGTTATGTTTTTTTTTCTGAAAAAAAAATGATCCGGGAGAAAGAAAAAGAACTAGTCAGATGGAAAGTATTTGCCATTCATTTTAATCTTAAATTTATATATAAAAAAATCACGACAAAAAATAAATCATTTGAAATTAGCTTGGTACGAAAAAAAAAATCAGAAATCTTAATCTAGCTTATATAGTATCAAAGAGATATAACCTGTTATGTAGATTTTACGATTTTATGACGCGTCACTTTTTTTCACAGTCTGTGGTTCGGTTTGTAATGGTATATATTTTGTATTCTTTGTTAACATATACCTTTTTGTCTACTATTTTTCTTCAATCGATAGAATTTACTTTTAACCATCCACAATATTCATATCTAAAATTGACTGGAACGAATTCGATCATTGTGATCTTTTTTTCTAATATCCAGTGACAAATATTTCAGTGATCAAGAACAATAATAATGAGGTTTGCAAAGTAAGTCAACCGTGATGATGAGCAAATATTTTAACCGTCATCCGTCAAAGTATTATGTGGGAAGTGAGTGCCCTGCAACATATCATTTTAGGACCCCTCAAAAGTGTTCTTGCAAAGGTTTGTTTGTGTCCAAGCACTGGCTTTACCACGCCGGTGCATCAGGTGTAATGTCTCAGGCCATTTTATCCTGTTGATAAAAAATCAAGTGTATCAAATAAAGGAATCCCCTCTTTAACACACACAAACAAATAAGTAATTTGTTAGAATAAAAAGGTAGACTTGTCCAGGATTTTAACACGCGTGATCATCCTATATACATTGTTTTTTTTATTATTATTGGCTTTGAATTAGCTGTCAGTAACTGCTGAGTACAGATCTGACTTTGTGGGGGATATATAAATACCATGCCACGTCGAGTCTGTGTTTTTGTTAGATGTTTTTCTACTTTGTATTGATCTGATGAGTTAAGACTTTTTTGACTGATTTTTATATTTCGTTCTTATGTTGTACTGTTACATCACTGCCCTAGGTAAAAAAAAAGGGGGGGAGGCTGTTTGGCACCTTCAAACACGTTTAACCCCGCCTGTAGTTCGGTGGTTGTTGTTGGTTCATGCCCGTCATATTTGTGTTTGATAAATTGTTTTTCTCAATTTATTTATTCATATTTTTCATTTCGGGGCCTATTATATGGGTTTTTCTCATTGTTGGAGGCCGCGTGGTTGCCTATAATTGTTTACATCCACTTCCGATGAACTTAGGTGGATAGGTGTCTCATTGGCAATCATACCACGTCTCCTTATTTTTAATATACCGTGCTTGGATGGATACAAATATATGTCCGACACAAAAACTCTTGTGAGTGATTTTGATAGACGTAAACCTGTTTCAAAGAAAGAAACTGACCATCGTCTCAGATTTTTGATTGTTTTTGTTTGACTTATTCACAATTTGATAATGACAGTCACATTAATACACATTAAATTATTAACATGTTGTTTTCATTTTTTTATAAACTTTGGACGATTTAGAGCTTGCTATACCAGCATTCTATCATGTCTATATACTCCGGTCTTTTGTTGGAATACTCCATGCTGCTCTCAAGATGTCTTTTGTCGTTCGGTTGCTGTCATACTGACGTGTAACCCATAGAAATGCCGAACTGGCTTATACCGATATATTATTCATCCTGTTACATGTAACAGCGAACGGACAATTTTACCTTGTTTGGAATTTATTAAATTGTCACATATATTTGGTTATTTATTTCTTATTGTTACTCTTTGCGGGTTATCATAGCCCGTGTCTTGTATGGATGGAAAACTGTTTTTAAAGAAAATAGGATATGTCATCTATGTAATCAAAATATTGGCGACGAATATCATTATATATATGTGTGTTTGTTCACATCCTAGTGTGTTACTTCTTAGACAAAATCTCGTACCTAATTATTACTTACAATATCCTTCAAGGCAGAAATTAATCGGTTTACTTTCATTGTGCAACATAAAGGTGTATAGGAAAGTATGTACTTTTCTTAGAAAGATTACTTATGTGTTGTAGATACAATTTTTATACATTTAGGTACTCACAATCACTGGAATAAATAGGAAGATATCTGTACAAATGTAATCCTTTAAACTTAATAGGTAACATATAATGTATATATCTCAATGTCATGAAAATCACGTGCTATTATACATTACTCTGCTGTCGATTTATGTGTATACTCAGAGACATATATACACATGTGTATATATGTCTCTGGTATACTTTATCATGTTTTGACCTCTTGTACACGTTTGTGTCTGAGGAAATAAAATATTTTGTCTTTGTCTTGTCTTGTATTTATAGGGGTTTCCTTTCACAAATTATTTACAAAAAATAATTTAAAACCTGTTAACTGATTTCATTTGTTTTGCTTTTGGCATCCGATGGCCAAAGGATTTAACCAGTCGACGGCATAACTGTAGTGAATATTAAGTTTGCGGCAAATTAAATGTGTTTAGTTTAAACAGTATTTATTAATGAAAAATTATAACAATTAAGGAGTACAAAGGTACATGAAATTCAAATATGGGATTCGGAAACAAGTTTGGAAAAACTTTTATAAATCCGTCTCCCGAAAATGTGTTTGTTGTAGTTATAAGTGGTTTCTGTTGACATGGTTGACAAGGAAACAGATATTAACAAACATATTTGTATATGATTAAAAATATATGCATAAATGCTTAAACACCATAAACCATTTGTAAACGTTTGGTGGTACATACAATTGTATTTTTAGGTGTTCGTGTTCGGTAAAAGAGCAATGAGGAACGTGGTTACATGAACCGTTAAAATCAGTTGAAAACTGAAATTTTATTCACTACAAATGCAAATTGAGAGGTCTATGTATCGTGTGAATCTCTACGAGACTCAAATAAGAAACACAGTGCATGTGTAGTCCTATAACATAAGACTTCGGAGTTTCATATCATTTACATTCAACGTTTTTTATCGGATAATTTTTTTTTTACTATCAATGTTGAAACGGGTTTCAACATTGATAGTAAATAAAAAATATCCGATAAAAAACGTTGAATGTAAATGATATGAAACTCCAAAGTCTTATATTATAGGACTAAGTGCATGTAATGAATCATAATCGAGATAAAATAGGTTATTTTACAAAATTACAGTCGGGGAGGTTCAATCTTCGTGACCAAATTTTTTTTGGAGAAAATATGCTGTTTGGGTTTTGCCAAGGATTTTTGCCAAGGATTTACAGAGCCGGATTTAGAGGGTTTTTCAGGGCCCCCCCCCCCCCCCCTTTTTGTGGGAAAAATTTGGTTGACTATATAGGGAATCACTGAAGCATGACTGGAGCGGGCCCCCTCTTATGAAAATTTCTGGATCCGCCACTGATTTATATATACATTCTTGGTTTTACTCACTGCTGTATGCCGTACGGTAAACTATATATAGTTGTCTGTTGGTAACTTCTAGGTCATCGAGTCTCTGGTGGGTTTTTGTCTCATTGGCAACTATACCACATCTGATTTTTTTTTATTCTCTAGTTAAAATTTCAAAAAAAAATTTGTATAAGTATATGTTGACCTTAAGACATTTGTTAATTTTTGGTTGATGGGTAGATGTCTGCTACTTTGGATTCATTAGTGTTTGAGATACCAAATATTGGATTTCATGGTAATAGATAAAGCACAAAATTAAATGTTCAACGAAGTACACATTTTCTAAAGAATTATATTTAGACGTTGGCAAACACACTAAATTAAATATCCACAAGAATACAATTTTTCCTGAACGGAATTTGCTAAAAATATAAGACTCCGCAGTAATGTAGGTCTGGATTGGGTTAAATCAATCTAGAATAATGGCAAAAAAATATAAAGAATAGAGAAAAATGGGGAGCCAAAGTATAAAGGCTGTATATAAAAATTACAATACTGATTACAGAAATGAATGAAGTATAGAATAAAGAAATCATACACTTGTATAACTAACAAAATAAAATATAATAATAAAATGATTTTCAAAAGAATTTAAACTGAATTAACGCTTTTTTCAAAGATGAGGAAAAATGGTCTACAAATTTAAAGAATACAAAAATTAACATGTTTAAGGAGCCCCATCCAGATTACAAGAAAGTTTTGGACTTCTTCAATCCGGTCAAATAATGGGACATACTATTACCATCTATGCATTACTGGTATTGTATCATAGCCTTAACTGAACTTTTTTTATAATGTGACTTCGACCCCAGCTGGTGACCTATTAACACTAATATTCACGTTTTTTTTTCTGTTCCAATGAATGAAGGTGGCTTTACATCAATGGCAAACACTATGCATATTATGGACACCATTTTTATACATGTATGTAAGAAACCTGCTTTAATTTGTAGTAGACCGATCTAGGTTTAACTAGATTTTAAGCATGCTACCTCAAAAAAGAAATAGTTTGCTGAAAGACATTCAACTCTTTTCTTGAATGCTACATGCTTCGTCATGTAAACTGAGGAGTAGCAAATACTAATTTTAAGTCTAGAATAAGAAACTAACTGACAATCACCCTTACTTAAATTTGGTAGGCACATTTTTAGCGGTTGTTTGTTGCAACATCATATTTGGTCTCTGGTTGATAGTTATCTCACTGGCAATCATACCACATCTCCTTAATTTATATTATACAAGACTACAATATCATGAATATAATTACATGTACATGTAATTGAATATTTATTGTTGTCTGAATTTTGTTTAATAGCAAACATAGCTGTGATCAATGGTCATATAAATAAAATGATACTTTGAAGTATTGTTAATATGCTTGACCAGAATAAAATGCCAGTTTGGTTATAAACAGTGCATTTGTAATTAAGATTATCAGAAATACACATTTAGACTTTAAGCACAGTAAGCAGTCAATTGGCGGTAAACATTGCAACATA